>NC_052151.1:29564303-30164303 GCF_902713615.1 Scyliorhinus canicula | reverse complement strand
GTCTTTCATAGAATTTACAGTGCAGAAGGAAGCCATTCGGCCCATCGAGTCTGCACCGGCTCTTAGGAAGAGCACCCTACCCAAGGTCAACACCTCCAGCCTATCCCCATAACCCAGTAACCCCACCCAACACTAAGGGCAATTTTGGACACTAAGGGCAATTTATCATGGCCAATCCACCTAACCTGCACATCTTTTGGACTGTGGGAGGAAACCGGAGCACCCAGTTTAATTATTTAAAGCGTTATGGAATAAAAACCTGACAATAATATCACAGGAGCACAAGAATAGCAACAGTTGATGGTGCAACAGTTACAGAAAGCAGGTTAATACAGGCGTTACGTGTTGCAAATCTGACAATTTAACTGATTGCTGCCACAAAACAGAAGAATGGCGAAAGGAAGACAAGTCAAATGCACAAGGCAGTGTTTAAACCTCTGGAGTGGAGGGAAAGAGCCCACATTTTAGAATGGCTATCCTGCTCTCACATGCCATTTATGGGAGGCAGGGATTTGCAAGCTTCAGTTCATGCACTTACCTTCTCCCAGAGCTTTACCCAGAGTCAATAGCTGCCTGTCAGTCATAACATCCTGCAGCTTCTCTTTCAGCTCTTCACGGATTCCCAAATTATCGACTGTGAAAAGAAATAGGTGAAGAATTAAAAATAGTTAATGGAATCACACTGTTTCACAACACCGGAACAGGTCTGTGCTGGTGATTTCCTACATGAGCCACTTGCTCTAACCGCACTCTCCTGTTCCCTTTAATAATTCAGGCCCCGACCTTCCTTTCAGAAATTCTGATATTATTATTTCTATATTATTGTGCTCTGCTTTCTGATTTACAAATAAAATGTTGCAAGTAAGTCACTGCTACTCTGCTGGTGCACAGGCAAATTCAGAGGCTGCAGGGGAATTACCTGTCTCAGGGTCTGGTATATAGGGTGTTAGATCACCTCCAACGGGCGTGAATGGACGGACAGTATAATTAGAGCTTGGCTGCATGATGGGAGACGGTGGTGTGTGTGTGGGGGGGGGGGGGGGGGGGGGGGGGGGGGGGAAATCAATCAGGAAGAGTTAGAACATTCATGTGAGAGTGAACAAGTAGCCAACAGGGGGTGACAGCTGGAACCCCAAACACGCAGTCAAACAGTCATTGCTTCAGCTCACACTGTTAATATGTGGACATTCATTCGAGATACTAGAGGGTTGCTATATTAGCATCAGGAGAGAAGGGGTCAAGGAAGAAAATTAGAATATATATCCAGGTAATTTACTTTTCAGTTTGTTGCAAAGTCTGAGTTCCTTCTTGTTGATGACTTTAATCCTGTAAATTATTAATTTGTACAAAGCTGGTGGCTATGGGTGGAGCTTTCTTAATGTAGGCTTTATGGGGCTAATGATAACTTTTAAGTTTAAGGATAAAAGTTGCAAGATAAGCAGAGAAATGTTGTTGGGGAAATTGATGGGATTGAAGGCTGATAAATCCCCAGGACCTGATAATGTACAAGTGGCTCCAGAGATGGTGGATGCATTGGTGGTCATCTTTCAAAATTCTATAGACTCTGGAACAGTTCCTACATATTGGAGGGTAGCTAATGTAACCCCACCATTTAAAAAAGGGAGGCAGAGAGAAAACAGGGAATTGCGGACCAGTGAGTCTGAAGTCAGCAGTGGGGAAAATCTGAGAATCCATTATGAAAGATTTTATAGCACAGCACTTAGAAAACAGTGGCAGAATCGTGCATAGTCAGCAAGGATCTATGAAGGGGAAATCATGCTCGACAAATCTACTGGGATTCTTCGAGGATGTAACTAGTAGAGTTGATGAGGAGGACCGAGTGGATGTGGTTTATTTGGACTTTCAGAAGGCTTTCGCCAAAGGCCTGCATAAAAGATTAGTGCGTAAAATTAAAGCACATGAGATTGGGGATAGTGTATTGACATGGATAGAAAACTGGTTGGCAGACAGGAAACAAACTAGGAATTAAAAGGTCTTCTTCCAACTGCAGGCAGTGGGGTACCACAGGGATCGGTGCTGGGACCCAGCTATTCCCAATATATATTAATGATTTGGATGAGGGAATTAAATAATATCACCAAATTTGCAGATGACACAAAGTTGGGTGGGAGGGTGAGCTGTGAGGAGGATGCAGAGATCCTTCAGTGTGACTTGGACAAGTTGAGTGAGTGGGCAAATGAATCGCAAATGCTAAATAATTTGGATAAATGCAAGGTTATCCACTTTGGTAGCAAAAACAGGAAGGCAGACTATTATCTGAATGGCCATAAATTAGGAGGGGGGAATGTGCAACAAGATCTCAGCGTCCTTGTAAGCACACAAGTGCAGCAAGCAGTAAAGAAGTCAAATGATGTGCTAGCCTTCATTGCAAGAGGATTCGAGTGCAGAGGCAGGATTGCCTTGCTGAATTATACAGAGCTTTGGTGAGACCACATCTGGAATAGTGTGTCCAGTTTTGGTCTCTTTATCTGAGGAAGGATATTCTTGCTCTGGAGGGAGTGAAGCGAAGGTTTATCAGACGGATTCCTGGGTTGACCTATATATGAGGAGAGATTGAGTGGGTTCGGATTTTATTCTTTGGAATTCAGAAGAATGAGGGGGAAATCTCATAGAAACCTATAAAACTCTAACAGGACTAGACAGGGGAGATGCAAGAAGGATGTTCCTGATGGTGGGGGTGTCAGAACCAGGGGTTACAGCCTGAGGATATGGGGTAGGCCATTTAGGATAGAGATAATTAGACATTTCTTTACCCAGAGAATGGCGAGCCTGTGGAATTCATTACCACAGAAACTAGTTGAGGTCAAAACATCGTGTGGTTTGAAGAAGTAGTTAGATGTAGCATTTGGAGAAAAGGGGATCAAAGGTTATGGGGGAAGGCGGGATTCAGTTATTGAGTTGGATGATCAGCCCTGATCAATATGAATGGCAGAGCAGGCTTGAAGGGCTGAATGGTCTTTTCCTGCTCCTATTTCCTATGTTCACTATTCTGGCAGCAAATTGATGGGATGCAATCATCCACCATTTGGAATGCAAAATTCAGATCATAGATATGATGTAGAACAAGTGGTCAATCTGATCTTGGGTGAGCTAGGATAAAATACCCCGTTGTTGTTAAGAAAATACATCCGCAGTCAGTAGCGCTGTGAAAACCTCCCTTGCAGGCATTTCCATATGGTTCACTGCAGCTCGCTTTCTGCCAATACTCCTGTTTCTACCAATAATACTTGACTGTTACATGATTTTTGTATTACAGGGGAGAAATTCTGATATCCAAGATCAAATATGAATGCTTAACATCTACTACATTTCCATGTATTTTATTGTTAGATAGATTTCAACTGTCCTATTTTGAATGTATTTTTAAAAATAAATTTAGAATACCCAATTGATTTTTTCCAATTAAGGGGCAATTTAGCTTGGCTAATTCACCTGTCCTGCACATCTTTGGGTTGTGGGGGTGAAATCCATGCAAACACGGGGAGAATGTGCAAACTCCACACGGATAGTGACCCAGAGCCGGGATCGAACCTGGGACCTCAGCGCCGTGAGACAGCAGGGCTAACCCACTGTGCTGCCCCCCTATTTTGAATGTATTAACTTCCACGCAAAAGGTACAGAACCCCATGGTACAGAACATGTGTGTCTGATCGTCATAGATCATAGTTTTGACAATTTCACCATTACTTTAAAGAAGCAATAAATTGTAAAGATAGAGGGCTTACGTGTAACCTCGACTACTCTGCGCAAGTAGGTTTTCCTCGCTCTGTAGTGAACAATTGGTTCAGCGTCTCCTCCATCATTGAACGCATTCCTGCATTCAACAAAAATGAAGCAATATGGTTAATGTGCAAAAATAACACATCTATATCACAGTATAATAGAATTTACAGTGCAGGAGGCCATTCAGCCCATTGGGTCTGCACCGGCCCTTCGAACGAGCACCCTACCTAAGAACACTCCCCCACACCCTCTCCCCATAACCCCACTTAACCTGTTTTTTTTGGACACTGAGGGCAATTTAGCATTGCCAATTCACCCAACCTGCACTTTTTTGGACTGTGGGAGGAAACTGGAGCACCCAGAGGAAACACATGCAGACGCGGGGAGAAAGTACAAACTCCACACAGACAGTGACCCAAGCCGGGTTTCGAACCTGGGACCCTGGAGCTGTGAAGCAACAGTGCTAACACGGTGCTATCATGTGTCCCCCATATATGTATTTGACAACACTACTCTTGTCACACTAAAGATTCTTGAAGCTTGCTTTTTTTTTGTTGAAAAACCAACATCCAAAATCTTTCTGAAAAGTAAATCAGTTATTTTGCAATCATTTTGCAAGTTTCCCAAAGTTATCTACAATTGATAGGGTGAGGGAACTGCTGCAGGCCAGTGGATGATACATAATTTCCAGTCCATTCAAATGGGGAAGGCATCAGTGTTCCCACTCAAGGACAAGACCGAAACTGGAAACTAAAGTGACGTTGGGGGAACAATGAGTATAACAGAAGCCTATGCTCCATTATTCCACAGTGCTATCCATTGTTGTGTTATCTATTTCTGTTACAATACAATAAGGTACACCGTGAATTGGTGCAATAATGCAAGTGCAGCGTCAGCAAGTTAGCTCGTCAGCATCCGATTTTATATCTGAATTTTATTTTCTTTGACAATGAAACGTGAAAGAATGCAAAAGCAATCCAAAAAAACGTTTCACAAAAATATTACTCACTTCTATGACCAGCTCAAGTTCTCCTAGCTGCAAACATTTCTACCAGTATCAGCTGTTGCTGGCAATGGGGACACCTCTTTTACCTCAGTATCTTGCTATCGGAACATAGGACTGAGGAGCAGGAGTAGGCCATGTGGTACTTCAAGCCTGATCCGTTATCCAATAAGCTGATCTGTTTGTAGTCTCAACTCCACTTTGCCATCTGTCCCCTGTAACCCCCAACTCTCTTGACTATCAAAAATCTGTGTAACTTTGCCTTGAATAAATTCAATGGACCCAGCTTCCACTTCTCTCTGGCAAAGAGAATTCCACAGACTTAACAATCTCAGAGAAGAAAATTATTCTCATCTCAGTCTTAAAAAGGGGACCGTTTATTCCTAAACTAGTGCTAGTCTCCCCTACGAGCGGAAACATCCCCGTGATATCTACACGGTCAAGTCAGCTCAGTATTCAATAAGATTACCGCTCAATCTTTTAAACTCCAATGGGAATAGGCTGAACCTGTTGCTACCTTTTTTCGTAGGATAAGCCCTTTATCCCAGGAATGAGTCAAGTGAACCTTCTCTGTAGTGTTTCTAACACAATTATATCAAACAAGGATACTAAAACATGACTTTGTATTCTACAGTTGTCTTTTATATTCCATTCCTCTTGCAATAAACACCAAGATTCCATTTACCTTCCTAACGATTTGCTGTACCTGCATACTGACATTTTGTGATTCATATACCAGGACACCCAGATCCCTCTGTACTACAGGGTTCTGCAATCTCACTATTTAAATAGTATGCTGCTTTTGTATTCTTCCAGCCAAAATGGAAAGTTCCCACCTTATAATACATCTGACATTTTTTTCCCAGTCACTTAACCGGTCTACAATACTTTGCAGACTCTCAACCTCCCCTTGACAACTTACCTTCTTACCTACCTTGGAGTCATCAGCAAATATAGCTACCATACATTCAGTCCCTTCATCCAAATCATTGTTCCAATTGTCAATTATGACAGCATAAATCAACCTGGCAAGCCATATAAATATGTGACTCAAAAGGCCATTGTGCCTGCAATGGATACCTGCAAGAATTAATTAATTAATCCCACTAATCCTGCAAATTTCTCCCCTTCAAATACATATCCTTTAAAAAAAAAATTTAGAGTACCAAATTCTTTTCCAGGCACATCTGGTTGTGGGGGTGGGACCCATGCATACACGGGGCGAATGTGCAAGCTCCACACAGTGACCTGGGGCCAGGATAGAACCTGGGTCCTCAGCGCCGTGACGTAACAATGCTAACCACTGTGTCACCGTGCTGCCCTCGAATACTTATCCAATTTCCATTTGAAAGTGATAAAAAGTAATTTGTAAAGATAAGCTTTAGTAAGGGTTAGCTAGACAATACGTAGAGCATTACCCCACCAAGGCTATTTGAAATCCTACAAAAGACCAACATGTACTCTTCACTGTTTATGGTTGCTTGGTACTCAAAAGAATAGCAGCACTCCCGAGAATCCATCCATTGAAGGGCAGCCCAGTGGCACAGTGCCTATGGTGCTGAGGACCCGGGTTTGAATCCCGGCTCTGGGCCACTGTCCGTGTGGACTTTGCAAGTTCTCCCCGTGTCTGCTTGGGTTTCATCACCACAATCCAAAGATGTGCAGGGTAGGTGGATTGGCCACACTAAATTGCCCCTTAATTGGAAAAAATAATTGGGTACTCTAAATTTTTTTTAAAAAGAAGAAAGAATCCATCCATTGTTAAATCAACATGTGGTGTTCAAATGCACTTGAACCAAATAGATATTTCTAGATATCGTCAGCTACACTTGATTATTTCAAAAAGAAAGCTTTGCTTTCATGTCCATTTTGAAAGTTCACCAGTGATAGCTAGATCTTCCCATTGATTGCAAACAAGCAGAAAAATGCAACCTAACGCCAAAGTAAACTGATCCTGCTGACTGGTTTCCTAAAGGCAATTATTGCATTTCACACAATGGAAAACATTCATGATTCAAATGCCCATCCTATCTGAAATTGGTGCAATGAATAATTCCTAAACTTTACAAAAGTAACGTAGCATGTTAATGACAAGAGCTGCACTGGATCAGGGCAGCATGGTAGCATTGTGGATAGCACAATCGCTTCACAGCTCCAGGGTCCCAGGTTCGATTCCGGCTTGGGTCACTGTCTTTGCGGAGTCTGCACATCCTCCCCGTGTGTGCGTGGGTTTCCTCTGGGTGCTCCGGGTTCCTCCCACAGTCCAAAAGATGTGTAGGTTAGGTGGATTGGCCATGATAAATTGCCCTTAGTGTCCAAAAATTGCCCTTAGTGTTGGGTGGGGTTACTGGGTTATGGGGATAGGGTGGAGGTGTTGACCTTGGGTAGGGTGCTCTTTCCAAGAGCCTGTGCAGACTCGATGGGCTGAATGGCCTCCTTCTGTAAATTCTATGATATGATAAGATCTAAGCTCTGCAGTCCTGCCGTATCCAGCCGAGAATGGAGGTGTACAATTAAACAACTCACTGCAGGAGAAGGCTCCACAAATACCCAATTCTCAATGATGGAAGAGCCCAGCACATTTGTGTGCAAAACAAAGGCTCAGGCATTCGCAACCATCTTCAGCCAGAAGTGCCGAGTAGATGATCATCTAGGCTCCGGAGGTCACCAGCATCACAGATAGATATCAGTCTTCAGCCAATTCAATTCACTCTGTGATGTCAAGAAATAGCTGAAAGTACGGTATACTGCAAAGGCTATTGATAGCCAGGGAAAGGGTTGGCCCACTGGAGGATAGGCAAGGGAATCTATGTGTGGAGCCAGAGGAAATGGGCACGGTATTAAATGAATACTTTGCATCAGTATTCACCAAAGAGAAGGAATTGGTGGATGTTGAGCCTGGAGAAGGGTGTGTAGGTAGCTTGGGTTACATTGAGATCCAAAAAGACGAGGTGTTGGGCGTCTTGAAAAATATTAAGGTAGATAAGTCCCCAGGGCCGGATGGGATCTACCCCAGAATACTGAAAGAGGCTAGAGAGAAAATTGCTGAGGCCTTGACAGAAATCTTTGGATCCTCACCGTCTTCAGGTGATGTCCCGGAGGACTGGAGAATAGCCAATGCTGTTCCTTTGTTTAAGAAGGGTAGCAAGGATAATCCAGGGAACTACAGGCCGGTGAGCCTTACGTCAGTGGTAGGGAAATTACTGGAGAGAATTCTTCGAGACAGGGTCTACTCCCATTTGGAAGCAAATGGACCTATTAGTGAGAGGCAGCATGGTTTTGTGAAGAGGAGGTCGTGTCTCACTAACTTGATAGAGTTTTTCAAAGAGGTCACAAAGATGATTGATGCAGGTAGGGCAGTGGATGTTGTCTATATGGACTTCAGTAAGGCCTTTGACAAGGTCCCTCATGGTAGACTGGTACAAAAGGTGAAGTCACACGGGATCAGGGGTGAGCTGGTAAGGTGGATACAAAACTAGCTAGGTCATAGAAGGCAGAGAGTAGCAATGGAAGGGTGCCTTTCTAATTGGAGGGCTGTGACTAGTGGTGTTCCGCAGGGATCAGTGCTGGGACCTTTGCTGTTCGTAGTATATATAAATGATTTGGAGGCAAATGTAACTGGTCTGATTAGTAGGTTTGCAGATGACACAAAGGTTGGTGGAATTGCGGATAGCAATGAGGACTTTCAGAGGGTACAGCAGGATTTAGATCGTTTGGAGACTTGGGCGGAGAGATGGCAGATGGAGTTTAATCCAGACAAATGTGAGGTAATGCACTTTGGAAGGTCTAATGCAGGTAGCGACCCTCAAGAGTATTGAAAGTCAGAGAGCTAGGTGTATAGGTCCACAGGTCACTGAAAGGGGCAACACAGGTGGAGAAGGTAGTCAAGAAGGCATACAGCATGCTTGCCTTTATTGGCCGGGGCATTGAGTATAAGAATTGGCAAGTCATGTTGCAGCTGTATAGAACCTTAGTTCGGCCACACTTGGGAGTATAGTGTTCAATTCTGGTCGCCACACTACCAGAAGGATGTGGAGGCTTTAGAGAGGGTACAGAAGAGATTTACCAGGATGTTGCCTGGTATGGAGGGCATTAGCTATGAGGAGCGGTTGAATAAACTCGGTTTGTTCTCACTGGAACGACGGAGGTTGAGGGGCGACCTGATAGAGATCTACAAAATTATGAGGGGCATAGACAGAGTGGATAGTAATAGGCTTTTTCCCAGGGTAGAGGGGTCAATTACTAGGGGGCATAAGTTTAAGGTGCGAGGGGTAAGGCTTGGAGGAGATGTACGAGGCAAGTTTTTTTACACAGAGGGTAGTGGGTCCCTGGAACTCGCTGCCAGAGGAGGTGGTGGAAGCAGCGACGATAATCACATTTAAGGGGCGTCTTGACAAATACATGAACAGGATGAGTATAGAGGGATAACGACCCAGGAAGTGCAGAAGATTTTAGTTTAGACGGGCAGCATGGTCGGCACGGGCTTGGAGGGCCGAAGGGCCTGTTCCTGTGCTGTACTTTTCCTTGTTCTTTATGACCCTGACAATATTCCAGCAATAGCCCTGAAGACTTGTGTTCCAGAACCTGTCGCACCCCGAGCAAAGCAGTTCTGGAACAGCTACAATGCTGTCATTTACTCAGGGCAAATCCAATCCAGCCAATTACTGCCCCATCAGCCTACTCTCGATCATCAGCAAAATGATGGAAGGGGTCATCAACAGCTCTATCAAAGGGCACTTACACAGTCTTACAATTCCAGTTGATGTTACAACCCAGAATGGAACCCTGGCTCAAAAGACCATAACTTTAATTTTATTTATTAAACGTAGAGGAAAGAGTCACAGGACCGCTAATTAGTTTTAACAAGAAAAAAAAGCATTTCTCAAACATGAAAACATTGCGACTGAGGCGCTGAGGACCCCGGTTCGAATCTTGGCTCTGGGTTACTGTCCGTGTGGAGTTTGCCCATTCTCCCCATGTCAGTGAGTTTCACCCCCACAACCCAAAGATGTGCAGGCTAGGTGGATTGACCACACTAAATTTCCCCTTAATTAGAAAAAAAAAATTGGGTACTCTAAATTTATTAAAAACAAAACATGAAAAACTTTGGATTATGATTCAATGTGCTTCCCCCCCCCCCCCCCCCCCCCCCCCCAAAAAACCAAATTTAGCAATTATATACGGGTTTCTGGATAAACATGGATTACAAAATACATCTTAATCTGCAATGGTCCCATTAACCCAAGCTTTGAAATCTTCTCTCATAACAATACTTTCCCTTGGTGGAATGCAGTCCAAACTCCAGACCAGGTTTTCCAAATGACACTTGAACAAAGCTTCCACTCTTTTTAATAGTGAATCCAATCCAGGGTTTTGCACCAGCCCCTTTACATAGAACATAGAACACTACAGCGCAGTACGGGCCCTTCGGCCCTCAATGTTGCGCCGACCTGTGAAACCATCTGATGCCTATCTGACCTACACTATTCCATTTTCATCCATATGTCTATCCAGTGACCACTTAAATGCCCTTAAAGTTGGCGAGTCTACTACTGTTGCAGGCTGGGCGTTCCACACCCCTACTACTCTCTGAGTAAAGAAACTGCCTCTGATATCTGTCCTATATCTACCACCCCTCAATTTAAAGCTATGTCCCCTCGTGTTGGTCATCACCATCCGAGGAGAAAGACTCTCACTGTCCACCCTATCTAACCCTCTGACTATCTAATATGTCTCTATTAAGTCACCTCTCAGCCTTCTCCTCTCTAACGAAAACAACATCAATTCCCTGAGCCTTTCCTCGTAAGACCTTCCCTCCATACCAGGCAACATCCTAGTAAATCTCCTCTGAACCCTTTCCAAAGCTTCCACATCCTTCCTATAATGTGGTGACCAGAACTGCACGCAGTACTCCAGGTGCGGCCGCACCAGAGTTATGTACAGCTGCAGCATGACCTTGTGGTTCCGAAACTCAATCCCCCTGCTTATAAAGGCTAGCACACCATATGCCTTCTTAACAGCCCTATTAACCTGGGTGGCAACTTTCAGGGATTTATGTACCTGGATGCCGAGATCTCTCTGTTCATTTACACTACCAAGAATCTTGCCATTAGCCCAGTAGTCTGCATTCCTGTCACTCCTTCCAAAGTGAACCACCTCACACTTTTCCGCATTAAACTCCATCTGCCACCTCTCAGCCCAGCTCTGCAGCTTATCTATGTCCCTCTGTATCCTACAACATCCTTCAGCACTATCCACAACTCCACCGACCTTCGTGTCATCTGCAAATTTACTAACCCATCCTTCTACACCCTCTTCCAGGTCATTTATAAAAATGACAAACAGCAGTGGCCCCAAAACAGATCCTTGCGGTACACCACTAGTAACTGAACTCCAGGATGAACATCAATAGCCTACCATCGGGAACCTTATCAAACGCCTTACTGAAATCCATATACACCACATCAACAGCTTTACCCTGATCCACCTGTTTGGTCACCTTCTCAAAAAACTCAATAAGGTTTGTGAGGCATGACCTACCCTTCACAAAACCGTGTTGACTATTGCTAATCAACTTGTTCTTTTCAAGATGATTATAAACCCTATCTCTTAAAACCTTTTCCAACATTTTACCCACAACCGAAGTAAGGCTCACAGGTCTATAATTACCAGGGTTGTCTCTACTGCCCAACATTGTTCCATGGTATGGCTTTTCTTCTCGTAAAGCTGAGAGAGATGTTCCCTCGCTAGTCTTCTGAACCAACTACTTCCAGCAGAGCTGTGAGAGCTGCATTCTCTCACTACCTTTAACTACAATTAAATTAACTAAACTAAAATTTAAAAGGTTCTCTACAAGGCAGCAGTTGCTAAACAACCAACGATGGTTTATTTATTTTTCACGCCGTAGCCCCTTGCTAACAACAATAGAAACACAATTGAAACTTAATGTAATAAGTCCACGGAGGCAGAAGTCCCATCACCAGAATTCCTTTTATTTACAAACCCAACAGCTGAACAACCATGACCATTCAGTCTGCTGTCTACACCGGGAGTGCAGAGGATCTGACCCTCCCTGTTATATACACAGAAAGGGGTTCCCTGATTGGGCCACTAATCAGGGAACTCATATTCTAATTGGGCAATCTCAAAGGCCTGGCCTAAGTCATTACACCCCCCCCCCCCCCCCCCCTCCCCCAAAAAGGTCCAAGGAGCTCCTGTGGTCCTCGTGACTCATGGATCTGCTGCTTTGTTTTAACGTTGGGTCCGGCGCCTCCACTTTGGCCTCCGACGTAGGGGAGGTATAACAGCTAGGCGCCCGTCTTTTCCCATGTGAGCGCCTGAGGGTTGGTTCGCCCCTTTACTCCGGTGGCAGGGATCCATCCATAGTGTCCATATCCGAGTCCGATGTCCTCACCAGTGGTGTCGGAGGGGCGTGAATACTTTGTCGGGGAGGACACTCCACGATCCTTTGTATGCTGGTCTGAGTCAGCTCCGGAGGAGGAAACAAATCTGAAGCCCGCATCTGGCCCAGGTGTTTCTTTATGACATGTTTTCCCACAGGTATCTCATACGACACAGGTCCTGTCCTGATCTTGACTATTCCTGCTACCCATGTGGGGCCAGTTGCATAATTTCTGACCCATACATTTTCACCCGCGTTGAACTGCCTTTCTCGGTGAGTGTTGTCGTGGCCCCTGCATTGGGCCACTTGGTGTCGCTCTGATCTGCCACCTAAATTCAGGAATAGTAGACTTAGCCGGGTTCGGCGTCGTCTGCCCACGAGTAGCTCCGCCGGTGCTATTCCCGTTATGGTGTGTGGGGTTGTTCTGTAGTCAAATAGCCAGCGTGACAGTTTGGTGTCCAATGATGCTGCTGACGGTTTCTTCAACCCGACTGGAGGTCTGGACGGCTCTCTCCTCCAAACCATTCGATGCCCGGTATGGTGCCGTCCTTATGTGCCGAATGCCATTAGGCTTCATAAATTTTGTTTAGTCCTGGCTGGTGAAAACCGATCCATTATCCAAAACTAATACCTCTGGGATACCATGAGTTGTGAACGAGGTGCGGAGTTTTTCAATGGTAGTTACTGAATTTGCAGAGTTAATTTTGTAGACGTCTAGCCATTTGGAATGGACGTCTACTATTATAAAAAACATTGAACCTATAAACGGGCCTGCAAAATCGACATGAAGTCACGACCATGGTCTACCTGGTCATTCCCATGGGGGCAGCGGGGCTGCCGGTGGCACCTTCTGCCCTTGTTGGCATTCTTGGCACCAATCTACCAATGCCGCTATGTCTGTGTCAAGGCCCAGCCACCACATATAGCTTCTGGCCAGCATCTTCCTTTTTTAAAAAAAAATAATTTTATTCATATTTTCACAAAATATCAATAACAGAAAATACTAAGAACAGAAAGAACAACCCCCCCCCCCAACCATGTATACAAAAAAGAAGAAATAAATTGACGCCCGTCATTAGCAAAGAACAAATATACACGTCCCTTCAGCCCAAAACAAAGAGACCCCCCCCCCCCTCCCCGGGTTGCTGTTGCTGCTTGCCTTTTTCTACCATTCTGCCAGGAAATCCAGGAATGGTTGCCACCTCCTGAAGAACCCCTGCACTGATCTCCTTAGGGTAAATTTCACCCTCTCTAATAAACCCTGCCATATCGTTGATCCAGGCCTCCACGCCTGGGGGCCTCACATCCTTCCACTGAAGAAGAATCCTCCGCCGGGCTACTAGGGACGCAAAGGCCAGAATGCCGGCCTCTTTCGCCTTCTGCACTCCCGGCTCCTCTGCAACCCCAAATATTGGGAGCCCCCAGCCCGGTTTGACCCTGGATCCTACCACCCTCGACACCGTCCTTGCTACCCCCTTCCAAAATTCCCCCAGCCCTGGGCATGCCCAGAACATATGGGCATGGTTTGCTGGGCTCCCTGAGCACCTAATACACCTGTCCTCACTCCCAAAGAACCGGCTCATCCTTGTCCCGGTCATGTGAGCCCTATGCAGCACCTTAAATTGTATGAGGCTAAGCCTCGCACAAGAGGAGGAGGAGTTCACCCTTCCTAGGGCATCCGCCCACGTCCCCATCTCAATCTCCTCACCTAGCTCCTCCTCCCATTTACCCTTCAGCTCCTCCACCGAGGCCTCGTCTACCTCCTGCATCACTTGGTACGTTGCCAAGATCCTCCCCTCTCCAACCCACACCCCCGAGAGCACCCTGTCCTGGACCCCACGCGGCGGCAGCAGAGGGAACTCCGCCACCTGACAAACGCCCTTACCTGCATGCACCTAAAGGTGTTCCCCGGGGGAGCCCGAACTTCCCTTCCATCTCACCCAGACTCGCAAACTTCTCGTCTACAAACAGGTCCCTCAACCTCCTAACACCTGCCCTGTGCCAACTCAGGAACCCGTCATCAAATCTCCCCGGGACAAACCGGTGGTTCCCCCGTATCGGGGACCCCATCGAAGCCCCCACCTCCCCCTGTGCCGTCTCCATTGCCCCCAAATTTTGAGGGTAGCCGCCACCACCGGGCTCGTGGTATACCTCGCTGGAGGGAGCGGCAGCGGCGCCATTACCAGCGCCTCCAGGCTCGTGGCCACACAGGACGCCATCTCCATCCTCTTTCATGCTGCCCCTTTCCCGTCCATTACCCACTTACGCACCATCGCTGCGTTGGCAGCCCAGTAATACCCACAGAGGTTGGGCAGCGCCAGCACCCCCCTATCCCTGCCCCGCTCCAAGAACACCCTTCTCACCCTCGGGATCCCGTGCGCCCACACAAACCCCGTAATGCTCCTGTTAACCCGCCTGAAAAAGGCCTTCGCCATAAGGATGGGGAGGCAGTGAAACAGGAACAGAAATCTCGGGAGCACCGTCATCTTGCCTGATTGCACCCTTCCCGCCAGAGACAGCGGCAACATGTTGCATCTCTTGAACTCCTGCTCCATTTGCTTCACCAGCCTTGTGAGGTTAAGCTTATGCAAGGCCCCCCAGCTACTGGCCACCTGGACCCCCAAGTACCTGAAGCTCCTCTCCGCCCTTTTTAATGGGAGCCTACCAATCTCCCCTTCCTGGTCCCCCGGGTGTACAACGAACAGCTCGCTCTTCCCCAAGTTGAGCTTGTACCCCGAGAAATCCCCAAATTCCCGGAGAATCCTCATCACCTCCGGCATTCCCCCCACCGGGTCCGCCACATACAACAATAGGTCATCCGCATAGAGCGACACTCGGTGCTCCTCCCCACCCCGCACCAGCCCCCTCCAGTTCCTCGACTCCCTCAGCGCCATGGCCAGGGGTTCAATTGCCAGCACAAAAAGCAGGGGGGACAAGGGACACCTCCCCAAACCTTTCCAGCACCTCCCACAAGTACCCCCACTCAACCCTATCAAAGGCCTTCTCCGCGTCTAACGCCACCACTATCTCCGCCTCCCCTTCTACCACCGACATCATTATAACATTCAAGAGCCTCCGTATGCTAGTGTTCAGCTGCCTCCCCTTCACGAAACCCGTTTGATCCTCGTGGATAACCTGCGGCACACAGTCCTCTATCCTCGTGGCTAAAATCTTCGCCAACAGCTTGCCGTCTACATTTAAGAGTGAGATCGGCCTGTATGACCCACACTGCAGGGGATCCTTGTCCCGCTTAAGGATCAAGGAAATCAGTGCCCGAGACATCGTCGGAAGCAGAGCCCCCCCTTCCCTTACCTCGTTGAAGGTCCTAACCAACAGGGGGCCCAACAGGTCTGCATACATTTTATAGAATTCGCCGGGAACCCATCCAACCCCGGCGCCTTCCCCGACTGCATGCTCCCAATTCCTTTGACCAGCTCCTCCAGCTCAACCGGCGCCCCCAGTCCCTCCACTTGCCCCTCCTCCACCTTCGGAAATCTCAGCCGGTCCAAAAAGCGCCCCATCCCCCCCCATTCCTCCGCTGGGGGTTCGGACCGATACAGTTCCTCATAAAAGTCCCTGAAGACCCCATTAATGTCTACCCCCCTTCGCACCACATTTCCTCCCCTATCCTTAACTCCACCAATCTCCCTGGCCGCATCCCGCTTACGGAGCTGGTGCGCCAGCATCCTGCTCGCCTTCTCCCCATATTCATACACTGCTCCCTGTGCCTTCCTCCACTGAGCTTCCGCCTTTCTGGTGGTTAGCAAGTCGAACGCAGCCTGGAGACTACGTCGCTCCTTCAGCAATCCCTCCTCCGGAGCCTCTGCGTATCTCCTATCCACTCTCACCAACTCCCCCACCAGCCTCTCCCTCTCTCTCTGCTCTCTGCTCTCCCTGTGGGCTCGAATGGAGATCAACTCCCCCCTAACCACCACCTTCAGCGCCTCCCAGACAATCCCCACTCGGACCTCCCCATTGTCATTGGCCTCCAGGTACCTCTCGATACAACCCCGAACCCGCCTGCCCACCTCCTCGTCCGCCAGCAGCCCCACCTCCAAGCGCCAAAGATTCCAGCTTTGAGAATCGGAGTCCTCCAGCCAGCTTTGCATACAAATCCTCAATCCGGGGAATTGGGGATTTGTCCAGTAGTGAGTAGCGATTAATCATTTGTTTGAAATCTCCATAAAGGCAGACTGAGCCATCCGGCTTAAGGATAGGCACCACGGGTGCCGCCCACTCTGCAAACTGGACCGGTTTTATTATTCCCTCACGCTCTAATCATTTCATTTCCATAACGACTTTCTGCCTTAATGCGAAGGGTACTGGTCGGGTCTTGGAGAATGTTGGGACTGCCTCTGGATCTACATACAATGTTGCTGTTGCTCCCTTTATTGTTCCGAACCCTTCTCGGAAAACTCTGGGTAAGTCCTCAGTTTTGGCGAGGTCCTGGTTCGGAATGGGTTGGAGTCCAGTGCGAATTTTATTGAATACTGTTTCCCCTATCATTGATACGGCTGCTCCAGGGTCGACTTCCATCAGTGTGGGACGTCCATTCAACCTTATGGATAATTTAATGGGTCTTGATTTCACCTTCGTTACATAATTTAGTTGTTCCTCGTCAGAGGTAGGTGGGGCTTCTACGGTATGCATTCTCCTGTACCCCGGCTTGTGTGACCTTCTCCAGGATGATGGTTTTGAGCTTCTATTTCTCCTTTCTGGCTCGGATCTCTGGCAACTACAATATTTTGCCGGGCAAAAGGCTGCAGGGGCTGCTGTCTGTCTGGACCTAATTTTCCCTTGTTTGGGAGGGCTTCTGTGTGGGTCTGGTTAACTAAGTATCCGAGTCGTTCCTGAGGGTGGCTATGCAGTTGCCTATCCCCCAGCGGTAGTTCCTTAACTCAGTTTCACTGGTATGGGCATCTACCTCCATCGGAGGAGTACCCTGTAACTCATGCGCTCCGCTTGCCGCTTTTTCTAAGGACAAAGCCAGCGGCAATGCTTGTTTGCAATCCAGCTCGGCCTCTGCTAACAGACGTTTCTGTATTGCTAAATTATTTATTCCACACACCAACCGGTCTCGGAGCATCTCATTTAGCATCAGGCCAAATTCGCAAGCCTCTGCTAATCGCCTTAACCTTGTTAAAAAGTTTGTAGCCGACTCCCCAGTGTCTCGGAATGCTGAGTAAAACCGGAACCTTCGCAGGATCAGAGGTGGTTTCGAGTCATAGTACTCTTTAACCAAGTCCGTCAATTCCTGGAAAGTTTTCGTGTCCGGTGCCTCCGGAAAAGTGAGACTGCGCATAATGGCAAAGGCCCACACACGGTCAGCTGAATGACCCGTTGCTTTTCATCCGGAATTATATCATTTGCTCCAAAGAAGTACTTCATCCACTCTACATATTGGGCTCAGTTTTCCAGGGTCAAAAGAGTCCATCTTTCCCAGTAAAGGCATTTTGCCTGTCAGTGGCTTACCCTCAATATGCGACGAGCGAATAGGCTGCTGACGAGCAGGTTTCTTTGGTCATTCCGTTTTCCTCGTCGCCACTGTAATACGTCCACGGAGGCAGAAGTCCCATCACCAGAATTCCTTCTATTTACAAACCCAACAGCTGAACGACCATGACCATTCAGTCTGCTGTCTACACCGGGAGTGCAGAGGATCTGACACTCCCTGTTATATACACAGAAAGGGGTTCTCTGATTGGGCCACTATTCAGGGAACTCGTATTCTAATTGGCCAATCTCAAAGGCCTGGCCGAAATCATTACACTTAACCAAACCCACACATACAAATACTGTTCCCGAACATGAATCTAACTGTGATTACCCTTCCAGGCACAGAAATAGTAAATTAAGCGGACTTAAAACTACCTTATTTCTAATGATTACCAACATAAAGATAAATCCCATAAAACTACCTTTTTTCCCCTAACACTCAGCAGTAACCTGCTCACAGACACTCAGTTTGTTGTTCTGCCAGAGACATTCAGCTCCTGACCTCATTACAGCATTGGTTCAACCATGGACAATACAGATGAATGTCAGAGGTGAGGTTGAGTGTGACTGCCCTCGATTCCAAGGCAGCATTTGATTGAGTATGGTATCAAGAAGTCCAAGCAAAACTGGAGTCAATGGGAATCCGGGGAAAACTCTCCGCTGGTTGGAATCATACCTGGCACAAAGGAAGATGGGTGTGGCGTTTGGAAGTCAATTTTCTCAGCTCAGGATAGCACTGTAGGAATTCCTCAGGATAGTGTTCTAGGCCCAACAATCTTCAGCTGCTTCATCAATGACCTTCCTTCTACCTTAAGGTCAGAAGTGGGGATGTTCACTGATGACTGCACAATGTTCAGCATAATTCACGACTACCCAGATAATGAAGCAGTCAATGTCCAAATGCAGCAAGACCTGGACAATATCCAGGCTTGAGCTGACAAGTGGCAAGTAATATTTGTGCCACACAAGTGCCAGGCTATGACCATCTCAAACAAATGAGGATCCAACATCATCCTTGACATTCAATGGCATTGCCATCACTGAATCCCCCACTATCAACATCCTGCGGGTTACCATTGACCAGAAACTGAACTGGACTAGCCATATAACTACTGTGTCTACCAGAGAAGTCAAAGGCTAGGAGTCCTTCGGGGAGTGCCTCACTCTTGACAAGCCCCCACTGTCAAAGCCTGTCCACCATCAACAAGACATAAATCAGGAGTGTAATGAAATACTCTCCACTTGCCTGGATGAGTGCAGCACCAACAACACTCTTAAGTTCAACACCATCCATGACAAAGCAGCCCACTTGATTAATACCCCTTCCACAAACATTCAATCCCTTCACCACCGATGAACAGTGGCAGCCCATATGCACCATATAGAAGATGCAGTAACTCACCAAAGTTCCTCAGGCAGCACCTTCCAAACCCACGACCACTACTATCTAGAAGGACACGAGATTTAGTTTTTGATTTGTCATATGTACCGAGGTAGTGAAAAGCATTGTTCTGCATACAGTCCAGGCAGGTCGTTCCGTACGTGAAAACACAGGACATACGATAAATACACAAGAACAGCAGACACCTGGGAACACCGGCACCTGAGGTTCTCCTCAAAATCACTCGAAACTTGGAAATATATCACTGTTCCTACACTGCTGCTGTGTCAAAATCTTGGACCTCTCTCCCTTACAGTTCTAAGTGTACCTATACCTCAGGGATTACAGCAGTTCAAGAAGGCAGCTCACAACCACCATTTCAAGGGCAACTAAGAATGGGCAATAAATGCTGTCCCAACCAGCGAAGCCCACATCCCAGAAATGAATAAAATAAAATGCTGGGATTCTTTTTGAGGGAATTTCCCAGATTTATAGAAACCCCAAATAGATGCCTAAACAAGGATTCCTCTGCCTAAATTACAGCAACCGATTGGAAGAAGCTCCCAAGAAAATTGTCAGCACCAATACTTTTTTCACAGATTTTCATAGTAACTTAATTGCAGTGGTATTGTAAACCTACTTGTGACACTAATAAAGATTATTGTTATTAAGTCTTTCCAAAATCAGAAAATGGGCAATGATGCAGGAGGAAATTTGACCCAATTTACAGCATTAATCTAGCAAATCTGTCAACTCTCTGCAGCCCAGAACTGCCTCACCGTCACCACTCCGGCATTGTTCATTTAAATAATAAGTTTTTCCTCCCAATGCAATACTGCCTCCCAAGCCAAGTGTTGGTCACTTTAAAAGAGGACCTTTCTGAAATTGGTCCGAAGCTTTTTTTTCCCCAAACATCTTGCACACACATTCTCTTTTCCTTTGCAGAAACAAAGGTACTTCAGTCTATGCAGAACATCTTTTAGGGGGAAATAAAAATATAGAGTAGTCTTTGCAAATTAGTGATTAAAAGTTAGAAGTAATAATACTAATCTTTATTAGTGTCACAAGTAGGCTTACATTAACACTGCAATGAGGTTACTGTGAAAATCCCCTCATCGCCACATTCCGGCGCCTGTTCGGGTGCACTGAGGGAGAATTCAGAATGTCCAATTCACCTAACAAGCACATCCTTGGACTGTGGAAGGAAACCAGAGCACCCGGAGGAAACCCACGCAGACACGGGGAGAATGTGCAGACTCTGCACAGACAGTGACCCAAGCCGGGAATCAAACCCGGTCCCCTGGCGCTGTGAAGTGACAGTGCTAACCTCTGTGCTACTTGGTGCTAACCTCTGTACGCCCATTTCATAGCAGGGCCATGACATGGGCTACACAGTAGATGTAATTGTTTGGAAAAGCCACCTTGAGAATTTCTTTTCCCTGTCACATTATTCAAGCTAACACATCTGTGGCTTCGTCAGCAGTGACAAACCAAAGGAAATACAACATAACAACGGGACACACCCTGGAAACTACTGTTATCAGTGATGAACAGAGTGCGAATTCCAACTGTTTTGAGCTGCTTATCAACGAAAGCTGCTGACCCTAAATCCTGTCTCGTCAAAGCGGGGGGCAGAGGGGTTGGGGGGAATGATGTGAATAGAGTGCAAAGCCCTGGCTCAGTTTCAGCTCAAGTTGTCAATGGAACAAAAGTGACACAATCCAAACAAACCCCAGTCAAGCTGAAAATTAGCCCTGAGTGAAGAGTGTTTGGAGTGAAGAGGAGGGTGGGTGGGTGGAGGTGCAAAGGGCAAAAAACTCACTTGATATCTGTTGCCGTTCATCGCTTAAGTGATCAGCGGGGCATGATACCCGAGGGGTGGCAGGGGAAAGGGAGCAACATTTCATTCGTGCTCACACTTAAAAGGGCTGAGTTGCAGTCCAACTGCTCTAATTCTGCTGAACAAATCCTCAAATCACTGCGCAAGTCCTGGTTTCTCAGCATTGCTGAGCACCAACAAACTGCGATGGCCACAGACAAGTACATTTACGTTCCGTGGTTTTAAAATCTGCCAAATGACAAATTTCTAAATTTAATTTCTCAGAATTGAGGTCAACTCGATTTTCAGCTTGGCCGACATTCGGCCTGTGTCATACTTGCAGCAACGATGGTGTGGAAACATCGGAAAGAACCTTGAGCTGACGCTGAGCCAGGTTTTTTTCTCCTTCTCCCGTTTTGACTTGGTCCAGTTTTTAGGGTCAGCAGCTTTCAATGATGTGTGGCTTCAAACAATTGGGAGCTTTCAGTCGGCTGGAAAGAAACCTTGAAACAATCCCGATTTAAAAGCTTATCCCCCCCCTCCTAAATAGGGAGTTCAAGACAGGTGGAAAAATAAATTAAATAATAAATGTTACATTTCAATTTTTTTAGAATAATAAAAGTTATAAAAGGGTGATTAGTTTGGATTGGACACTAAATGCAGAATTAAAGACAAGAGGCAGGCTCAAACGGAGAATTTGTGGGTGTTTTACAACCCAAAAATCAGCGCCGAACCGTCAAACATTCCAGAATCAGTGACGGGCTAGCATCGGCACTAGGTGAAATTCCCGGCTCTCACGCCGAAAACGGCCGGAGAATGGCTGAATCCCTGGCCGAGCATGTGCACGGCGACGACCTGCAGCAGTCACGCTGTACAACATGGCGCCGGCTGTGCGCGAACCCGACCCGCCATCCACGACCCCACAGGCCACTCTCCACCTGTACCCCCAGCCCTCGCGGAAGCCCCCCCCCCCCCCGGCCAGCGGCACGCAGAGTGTGGCGCCGTTGGACACAGTCCGCAGCCACTACACTGGGTTTCCGACCAGCGAGACCACACATCCCCCGCGTGGTCGGGAACACGGCCCATCGGGGTGGAGTATCGCGGGAGGGCCTGCCGAAGATGTGGCAATGCCGTTGCAACGGCATGCGATGTCATTACACCACTTCAGAGGGGGCAGAGCACGCTGACCGGCATCAAGCCGACTCCAATTTCGGCGTCGGAGTGGATTCTCGGGCAATGGAGAATCCCAAGAAATATGACAAAAAAACGTAAGGAATAGGAGGAGGTAGGCTTTCAGCCTTTCGAACTTGCTCCGCCATTTGAAAGCGATCATGGCTGCTCTTCTGTTTCAAGACCATTTTCCTGCACTCTCCCAGTATCCCTTGATGTCTTTAATATGTAAGAATCTATCGAGCTCAGTCTTCAACATACTCAGTGACCGAGCCTCCACAAACCTCCATGGCAGAGAATTCCACCCTCTGAAATGTGAAGAAATTCCTCCTCATCTCTGTCCTAAATGGCCCTCCCCTTATTCGGAGACTGTGTCGCCTGGCTCTGGACCTGCCAGCCAAGGAAAATATCCTTCCTGCATCTACCCAGTTGAGTCCTGTAAGAATTTTGTAAGTTTGAATGAAATCACCTCTCTTCATAGAATCGTAGAATTTGCAGTGCAGAAGGAGGCCATTCGGCCCATCGAGTCTGCATCGGCCCTTGGAAAGAGCACCCTACCTAAGCCCACACCTCCACCCCATCCCTGTAACCCAGCAACCCCATCCAATCTTTTTGAACACTAAAGACAACTTAGCATGGCCAATCCACCTAACCTGCACCGAAATTCTTACAGGACTCAACTGGGTAGATGCAGGAAGGATATTTTCCTTGGCTGGCAGATCGACAACCAGGCAACACAGTCTCCGAATAAGGGGAGGGCCATTTAGGACAGAGATGAGGAGGAATTCCTTCAAATGTTTCTTCTAAACATATTTGAGAATTTGATTTTAGTGCTAAGAAGTAGGATTTAAAAAGCAAATTAAAGCAGGAAAGAGAGATCGAAAGACAGAGAAAGCTTAATGAAGGAATTTTACAGCTTAGGAACCTCGGCCGCCGAAGGTATGACCACCAGTGAAGAAGCAATTCAAACGGGAGATGTTCAAAAGGATTGAAATAAAGGAGCGTAGATATCTCAGGGTTGTGGGGCTGAAGGAGATTATGGATAGTGGATCCCCAAAAGATACCTAAAAATCCAATGACTGACTGAAAGGATTACTCAACACAATGTCAAGTTATAAGACTTTACTGTAGCAAAAACTAAACGCTATTTCATTAGGCAACGTATACTCAAGTGACCGAAAAGTTTTCCCATTTAACTGTTAAATTCGCTGAAAATTCCCTTCCAGAATCATTCTTGGCAGGAACCAGTCCAAAGATGTTCTCAGCTCCTGCTTGCTTGACTTCGTTTCCAACCAGATAACTTCTGATCCTTGAACTGATGGTTGCCCTGGAGATTCCTCCCTCTATTCAAAGCTAAACAAATCTTCCAGTTTCACTTAAATCCTCACAAACTTGGTATCTTCAATCCAACCATATTCTGGGTAATATGGATAGAGGGCGCAATTCTCCGCACTCACGACGGTGCGGAGAATAGCGGGGTTCGTAAAATTTTACGGGCACGCTAGTCTGACGCCCTCCTGCTATTCTGCCCCCCCCCCCCCCCCCACGCCCGACTCCCGATACGAATCGCTGCCGCCGTTTTTTTACGGCCAGCAGCGATTCTCAGCTGGCCGATGGGCCGAGTTCCAAGCCCTTTACGGCTGTTTTTACGAACGGCAAACACACCTGGTCTGGCCGTTCTTAAAAACGGCCGTAAAGTGCCGATTTTTAAAACCATGGCACCGATTGGCACGGCAGTACCACGGCCGTGCCAAGGATGCCATGGGCCCGCGATCGGTGGGCACCGATCGCGGGCAGCGGGTCCGATACCCGCGCACTCTTTGTCCTTCCGCCGCCCCGCTGTATCACTTCGCGGGGCGGCTGAGGGGCATCCCGGCCCGCGCATGCGCGGGTTTCGCGCAAATGTGCGATGACGTCATCCGCGCATGCGCGGGCTGGAGTCTCCCAATCCGCGCATGCGCAGCTGACGTCATGTGACGCGTCAGCTGGCGCAAACTCTGGCAAGCGGGCTTAACGAAATTTGTTAAGCCCGCGATGCCGGAGTTTACGGCGTCGGCATGCTAGCCCCGACCGGGGACCAGAATCGGTTCCCGGTCGGGGAGAGGGAGGCTGGCGTCAAACCCGCCCGGATTTGACGCCAGCCGTACGATTTCTCCCTCTCTGGGAGAATCGCGCCCAGAGTGTTTCACTACACAATGGTGTTAAGGAGCTTACGAAACCAAGGTGCCTAGATGAAGCTAAGATGCAGATCAGCCATGAATAGTGCAACAGACTCAAGGGAGTGAATAACCTATTCCTGTTCTCCAGTGTTTAGTTTGGCAGCTTACAGTTAACATTCGGGTAATGGGACTGTAAACTTGTGGCTGTAATGCCTTATTTTTAACATCTCACTACGTGATAATTAGTGAGTCAAGATATATTCCATGGGAGTTGTTGGCAGTCCAAGTGTTAACCTGTTCCTTTGAAACTGAAGCCATATCTGCCTGGCTTAGTCAGGAGAAATTCCTAAAATTCTTGGCAATGGAAGAATCAAAACGCTCAGCAGAATGACAAAAGAGAAGGAAATCCTGGGCGTGCCATTCTGCCAAGAGCACAAGTAAACAAAGGTCCAGGTTTTTGCTGTAACATGGCATATTGAAACCATTTGCTGTGAGCTAAATTTGCCCCGAAATGTTCAGCTCCAAAAGGTTTTGTCCACAAAGTTGGTGTCAGTGCCAACACGACAAGGGAAGAGAGTATCGAGGGTCTGAGTCAATGTTGCCAGGGCTGGAGAATTGTAGCTACAAAGACATTGGAGAGGTTGGGGTTGTTCTCCTTGGAACAGAGAAGGTTGAGTGGTGATAGATTCAAGCGAAGTGACAGGAGGATTGGAGAGAAGTTGAGGAAAAAGGTTTTTTTACGCAGAGGGTGGTGAATGTCTGGAATTCGCTGCCTGAGTTGGTGGTGGATGCAGACCCTAAACTGTTCTTCACCTTAACTGTTGTAACCTGCAGGACTATGGCCATGTGCAGGAAGATGGGATTAGAAAGGGCACCTGGGTTCTTTGGGCCGGCATTAACAAGATGGGCTGAACGGGCCCCCTTCTGTGCTATATAATTTCTCTGGTTCTAACAGGACATCTCCTTGACCGATCAGATTAAAGGATAAGTATATAAACACAAAAAGGGATCAAGAATTGAAATTAATACAATCATCGGTTTGCCCCGGGGAGGTTGGACGGGGGGGGGGGGGGGGGGGGGGGGTTCGGGTATGGCAGAGGGCGGGGATTGAGCGGATGGGAGATTTGTTCTTGGAAGGGAGCTTCCCTAGCTTGAGGCCACTTTTGGGTTGACGAGGGGGAATTAATTCCGGTATATTCAGGTGCGGGATTTTTTGCGCAGGCAGGTGCCATCTTTTCCACTCTTGCCACTAAGGGGGATCCAGGATAGGGTAGCGTCTAGAGGATGGGTGGGGGAGGGAAGTGTCTCGGATATTTACAAGGAGCTCATGAGGTGGAGGAGACGCAGACCGAGGAACTGAGGCATAAATGGGAGGAGGAGTTGGGAGGAGATTGGGGAGGACCTGTGGGCGGACGCGCTGAACAGGGTTAATGGGACTGCAACATGTGCCAGGCTCAGCCTGATTCAGTTTAAGGTCGTCCACCGGGCCCACATGACAGTGTCCCGGATGAGCAGATTCTTCGGCGTAGTGGACAGGTGTGTAAAGTGTCTGAGAGGACCGGCAGACCATGTCCACATGTTTTGGGTGTGTCCAAAAGTTAGGAGATAGTGGCAAGGGTTCGAGGACGTCATGTCTAGAGTACTGAACACAAGGGTGGCAATGAGTTCAGAGGTGGTGATTTTTGGGGTTTCAGAGGCCCCGGAAGTCCGGGGGGGAGAAAGAGGTCAACGTTTTGCTTCCCTAGTAGCCCAGAGACGGATACTCCTAGCTTGGAGGGACTCAAAGCCCCCTGAAGTCAGAAGCTTGGCTGTCAGACATGGCGAGTTTCCTGGGCTTGGAGTTAGGGGAATGTAGTATAGGGGGTCAATTAGGCAGATCTGGGTGGGACGAGCTACGGCAATTGCACTATGTACTTTGTTAATTGTACAGTCCTTTTGTTTTCTCGTTCTGTAATTCTACTGTTTACAATGCCAAAAAAATACCTCATTAAAATTGCTTATTAAAAAAAAGAATTGAAATTAATTAAAGGGGATGAATTCAGCATCAAAAGGAATAAAAAAGTAGGCAGAAAATAATTTAACTAAAAAAAGTTAAAGCCTCTTGTGTTAAAACGTGCACAAGCTTGTAATGATGAGACTTAACGTTCTTTGGATAAAAGCAAATTACTGCAGATGCTTCAATCTGAAACCAAAGAGAAAATGCTGGAAAATCTCAGCAGGTCTGGCAGCGTGTGTCGGGAGAGAAAAGAGCCAACGTTTCGAGTCCAAATGACCCTTTGTCAAAGCTCAGATGACAAAGGGTCACCTGGACTCGAAATGTCAGTTCTTTTCGCTCCCTACAGATGCTGCCAGACCTGCTGAGATTTTCCAGCATTTTCTCTTTTGGTTTAACTTTCTATCGATCTTTTCTACACGCTATTATCCTGTATCGGGGAGGGGTCCAGGTTTTTATATTTTGTCCTCTGGTTCTACTTTCATTGTCCCAACATTGCAATAGCTTCAATCATCTCAAAACATATTGTTTTGTTCAAAGAAATAAGAGTAACACCCTGTTAATTTCTCCTTTGGGACATACAAAAAACGAGAGAAATCCAATTACTGGAACTCCGAGGGAACATTTCAGACCTTTGTTCAGTCGAGTCAAGGACCATCAAGCTTTGCAGTTCAGGCGTAAGCCATTTGGCCCATCATGGGAGGCACGGTAGGACAGTGGTTAGCACTGGCGCTTCACAGCTCACATTTTAACACGAGAGGCTTTAACTTTTTTTAGTTAAATTATTTTCTGCCTACTTTTTTATTCCTTTTGATGCTGAATCCATGTTCGATTCCCAGCTTGGGTCACTGTCTGTGCGGAGTCTGCACGTTCTCCCCGTGTCTGCGTGGGTTTCCTCCGGGTGCTCCGGTTTCCTCCCACAGTCCAGGTTAGATGGATTGGCCATGCTAAATTGCCTTTAGTGTCCAAATAAAGGTTAGGTGGGGTTACTGGGATAGAGTGGAGGTGTGGGCTTAAGTAGGATGCTCTTTCTGAGGCTGGTGCAGCCTTAGTTTCTTAGCCACCTCTTTTTGAGGTGGCTAAGAAACTAAGAATACTGAAACCTGGTCTGGGGAATCGTCAGACACCACCTCCACATTTCTTAGTACTGAGCATCTGTGTAATAGTTAAGATCATTTCTCTTTCTTTCACAAGACATTTTTAGAAATGTGGGAAAGTTTTGAATGGTTGAAGCCAACAATACTGACCCAAACCTAGTCTCCATCATCCGCTTTTTCGTGGCTCTATAGATGAATGCTGCTAAAATACTAATGCCGCTGATGCAAACTACTCCAATTACCACCATGAGGAAAAGCTCGTGCTTATTGCCAACAGTAGTTGCAATAGTTGAGATCGGAGATACCTCACCTGCAAGGAAAGAAGTACATGGAAAAATTAGATTTGGATTCACGTAACTAATAAATTCATGCAAATTATTCACGTACAAGTGCACAGTAGTTTTAAAAAGGGCTATGTTTTGTTTTTTGTTAACTTCTGGAAGACTGCAATGTGATGATAGCTTGCATTTTTTCTATCACCCATGATGCAGAACAACATCTTCTGAGCACTTGACAGGAGGGTAATGGCACAACAATGCAGATAACAGGGAAGATCGAGGCGGGGCAAATCAATAGAATGGTTGACGAGACAAGTCTTGAAGAGACCTTTTCGAAGGTATCACGGCACATTTTCCAAAAGATATGGCATTGAGATATTCCTGTTATGGTAGAGAGCAACAATATTTGAAACCAGGTCCAACCAGGATGATACACAACTTTGGACATCAGTGGGCATCAGAGACAAGGTAAATCTCAATGCTGAAAAGACTTCGGGCCCAGCTCATTTTCTCAGCAATGTTCAATAGATTGGCATTTCTCTACCCGAAGAGAGAAGATGCCACTTGGTGGAATTGTGAATGATTTTGATTTGGGACCACGCTACAGATTTGAAGTCACAAAAAAACCCATCAGATCTGAACTGAACATAGCCTTTCCAACAGAACAGCCTTCTGCAGCATCTGAATCTATTCATGTTGTCCTCCCTGCTGCAAGTGGACTAGAGCGCTGTCTGGAACCCGGGACATTTGCAGTAGGGTCGGTGAGCTGTGGAGTGAGGTGTAGTATTAGGGTGTTCGGGTTAGTACAGGTTAATGTGGGATTGGAGAAAGGGTGCAGCACATATGATGATGTAGAGTCACATGTTGGTAAACCGTGGGTAGACAGAATCTGGTAGAAGTCAGCATGGAGATAGCACCTAGTCAGGGCTATACCTTGGAGATATGAGTATAGTTCCTGTTACTAATAAACAGTTTATGTTCAACCACACAAGCCTCTTAGTGAGGTACCAACCTTCTTTTTTCTTTCCTGTGATGGCATCGCTGGCAAGGCCAATATTTGTTGCCCATCCCTAACTGTCCTTGAACCGAGTGGCTTGCTGGTCCATTTCAGAGGGCAGTTAAAAGTCAACCATGCTGTTGTGGGTCTGGAGTCACACGTAGGTCTAACCAGCCCGAAAGGACATTTGTGAATTAAATGGGTTTTTACAAAATCGATTGTAGCTACTGAGAGTAGCTTTCAATTCCAGACTTTTAAAAAAAAATTTAGAGTACCCAATTCATTGTTTCCAATTAAGGGGCAATTTAGCATGGCCAATCCACCAACGCTGCACATCTTTAGGTTGTGGGGGCGAAACCCACGCAGACACGGGGAGAATGTGCAAACTCCACACGGACAGTGACCCAGAGCCAGGATCGAACCTGGTCCTCGGCGCTGTGAGGCGACAGGGCTAACCAACTGCGCCACTGTGCTGCCCTTCAATTCCAGAATTATTGAAAAATGAAATGAAATGAAAATCGCTTATTGTCACAAGTAGGCTTCAAATGAAGTTACTGTGAAAAGCCCCTAGTCGCCACATTCCGGCGCCTGTTTGGGGAGGCTGTTACGGGAATTGAACCGTGCTGCTGGCCTGCCCTGGTCTGCTTTCAAAGACCTGGGGAGGCTCCTAGATGCGGTGGAGGCCAGGAGGTATGTCCTGTTCCCAAGGGTCTCGGGAGGTCAGGCACGGGGCAACTAGCGTTGCATAGGATGAGGTGGTGGCAGGTTTAAGCTCGGGGAGTGTGACCAGGAGAATTGGCCTCCAGTGCCGAAAAAAGGTCAATGACCTACACTAGGCAGCGTAAGTAGACACCAACGCCACCCCCCCGACCTTTCAACCCCATGCGAGTATCCACCCTCCCCAACTCGCCATGTGCCCCCCCCAGCCGTCCCATCAACCCACAACCACACCCCCAACTCTTCCTTCACAGCCCCCTTCCCACCACTTTGAACCACCCATGTGGCTAACGATGCCCTCTCTGTGCCTCCTCAGGAAAAGCTCTCCCACAATCACCGGGAGAGGGCCCTGAGTGGCGGAGGCATGTCTGACTTAAGAATCCATCAGGAGTGTGGGGAATTGTAAAACACAATAAACACCATTGACCACAATCAGTACAACGTTTCTGTCACTTTCTTCCGCAATGCGGCCCGACCTCTGAACTCTTGGCCCATCGCTCCAGGCATCTCCCGTTCCCCGCAGCACTCACCCACCCTCCGGCCGTGGACATGTCCCTGCAGCTGTATCCTAATCCCTGGGGTTCAGATATTGGCTGCTGCATGTGTGGTGTTGTCTCCCGCAGTGTTCAGGCACAATGTCCATGCATCAAGGTGTGATTGGGATGCTAGGCGATGGCTCCCACATACTACGTGGCCCGCCCACCCACGGGAATCCATTTGGGTTGTGTGAATGCTCACTTAATCACGATAGCCAATTTTCTATTAGCCTTCAGCCTCACAGCCAGAGGCCTTCACAGTCGGTAGAGGTTATGGATGGTCAGTGGAGCAGATGGGCAGGGGCTAGGGTATACACGGCCCAGGGGTTGTCATGCCGCCCTTCAGTGCCTAACCCCCCTCAATGGCGGGCCCACCCCTCCGCAGGGTGCCACTCATCCCCCCACCCAGCTGACGGTCCCCCCACCCTCCGCCGAGCACTAGGGTGGCAAGACCAGAACCCCTGGGCTCTGTGAGCAAAGATGGCCAATCACCTCCTCGGCTCCCCACAGAAGCCCTTCCGCCAGGTTCACATTTTTCAAAAGGAGTAATAATCGGCGGCAGCCTGACCACTTGCTGGTGGGAAGCCAATGAATGACAGGAGGCTGTGGGGATATGGGGTTGTTCCTGTTAATTGTATGGAAATAGGGCTTAAGTGGTTATAATTGATTTCTCGTCACGCTACGGCGGGATCTCGGTTTTGCCTGTGGGAGTGGGCCAGTTGCACCACAGACTGGCGCCTGGCGCGGTTCTCGTTTTCGGCCTCTGTTACGATTCGCCTGCCTTGTTTCAGTCCAGCGAGGTCGCAACAGGGTCGGAGAATTGCACCCACCATTCTCCAAGGCAAGAGGTTGGACAAGCTCGTGAGAACATTATCAACTAATGCACTGCATGGGATAAGGAGATTGCTGTCGGGAAGTAGCCAAGATTGGAAACTTCACTATGTGGGGAACTTCTGGATGAAATCACAAATTATAGCTCCAGCTAACGGATTGGTGCTTAGGCCATCTTTCAGAAGCAAGTTTTCAAAATTGCACAAATGCTCAACTCAGGGTCTGACTGAATGAGAGTACTAAACTAACAGATGGATCAAGTGATTCAAAATTCTGGCCTTTGTTAATCCTCGCAAGAGCAGTTTAAAAAGTCAAATCTTTGCATCCATTCCCATTCATTCAAAATAAGCAATGTTGGCATTCTTGTAAAGTAATTAAAATATAACTTAATGAACAAGACTTGATATTTCAAAAAGCTTCTTAACAATTCAGAATATCACCATTTCACCTGCCAGATGGTACTCACATTTTCTGCAATACACACCAATAATTACCTCTGCTTTCAACAAACACATATGTTGGATCACTGTATGGCCCAGTTCCAGTGCTGGTATAGGCTGCCACTTGCACCTTATAAGTAGCATTAGTTGCCACAACATCAATAATGGTCCTGTTAACTGTCTGATTGCAACACAGTTCAAGTGATTTCACGACCTGGAAAGAAAAACAACAAATTAAAATGGCGTAACAATAATTATTATATATTGAGATCCTTAAGGACTTATAACAAGAATATCCAACTTGTAAGCTATGAAGACACATTCTGAAAAGAAGCAAAAAGTCAGGCATCATAAGTTTGGATAAAGACCCTTTGACTCCTTCCCTCTAAAATACAACAACTTCTATTTAAATGTCACTTGTAACATAGTGTATCATCCCAAAATGCTCCAAAATTGGACACCGAGCCACATAATTGCCAAATACTTGGTCAAATAAGTATGTCTGAAGGATTCTCTTAAATGAGGAGAGAGTGGTGGGAGATCAAAGAGGGTTGGTGGGAGTGGGGCGGAATACCAGGGTTTAGGGCCAATGTGATTGAAGGCACCACCAATGATGGAAACATGAAGGCGCTAGAATTAGATGAGCACAGGTACGATGTAGGGTTGCAGAACTGGAGGGCATTACAGAGTTGGGGAGGGGCAAAGTTGTGGAGGGGGCTTCAAAACGAGGATGGTGGTGACATTTTTCGGGAGCCCAAGCACAGGGGCTTGAGTAAATGGACTTGGTTATGCATAAGGACATGGGCAATGGAATGAAATTTATGAAGCCAACCCAATCTTCTCCCAATTTATCCAAAGGACGGCTTGTCTGACAATGTCGCGGGAAAGCAGCAGACTAGATTACATGCAAAAGCCCAGTGGAACTTGAATCCACAACCTTCTGTTTGGGAAGGATTGGCCGGAATACAAACCAAGTCAAACATTGCAAAGGCAGGTTAGTACTGGTGTTAAATTAGCAGTCAAAACCTTTTCTTGAAACAGGATAAAGGGACAAAGGAGCTCAAGTTGACAGACACCTCTTGTTTGCAATGAGTCCAGAGGTGGTGACACAGTGAAGGTTTTTCTTTCACACAAAAACCTCAACAATATTACTCATTTTTCATTTCTAATGCTAGACATCTTTCTCTCCCTCTTCCCACTTCCACGATCACCTACGTATCACCAGAAACAGAAAAGTTGAAACGTTAAAGCATAGGGGCAGCAGGGTAGCAAGGGGCAGCAGGGTAGCATGGTGGTTAGCATAAATGCTTCACAGCTCCAGGGTCCCAGGTTCGATTCCCGGCTGGGTCACTGTCTGTGTGGAGTCTGCACGTCCTCCCCCTGTGTGCGTGGGCTTCCTCCGGGTGCTCCGGTTTCCTCCCACAGTCCAAAGATGTGCGGGTTAGGTGGATTGGCCGTAGTGTCCTAATAAATGTAAGGTTAAGGGGGGCGGTTGTTGGGTTACGGGTATAGGGTGGATATGTGGGTTTGAGTAGGGTGATCATGGCTCGGCACAACATTGAGGGCTGAAGGGCCTGTTCTGTGCTGTACTGTTCTATATATTTGTCTTTACCTTCAGGAGAATCAATCAAAAATATAACACAAATTATTTCCTTGCAGAAAGAAATCTCAACCATATGTCATGCTAATTGAGTGATTGACTGGAGTCAAATAAATTATGCTGGCTCTTCAATCCAATACGGAGAGCATTCAGCATTGTCTTAGGTCTGGCTCTGGCTGCCATGTTAGACAAGCAGATGGGGCGTAACTCAACAGAAAAGATCCCCTCAGCGCCATGAAGAGGAGCACGTGTTTGCCCCAAGTCCAGGCCAACATCTTTCAATCAAAAGTGACTTGATAAGTTGTTGTCGGTGGGATCTTGCGGTGCTCAAATTAGCCGTGACCTTTGCCCACAAAAAACACGCTTTAAAAAGCAACTCTTTGGCTGTGAATTATCTGCAACTTATTGAGGACCTGAATTTACTCCCTGGGTTTAAAACAAAAGCAATACCATGTTCTTAGTATATAATCAACATTTTAAAGTTACTTTCTGTCCTGCTATAGCCAGTTTAAGGCCTTACAACGTCTTACGAGCTAGTTTCTGAATAAAAGTACTTTTTAAAAAATACAATGAATCATTGTTTTGAATATTATTTCAATTATGAAATAGCAGTTAGGCACCATTAAATTGGATTTCCTGCGGGCTTGCTGGCTGATTATTGAAAACTGATAGAGCATGGTCAAGTAAAATTTAACTAGCGTTCACACATCAGCAGGTGTGGAAAACCTCATTCAGTAGACTAACTCAGTTCTAGCCCCATCACCAGGATTTCCTGTAAAGCCAACTCATGGAACAGGCTTCAATTCAAAGCTATATGCATACTCCACGGCAATAGCAAACGCGTGCCATGTGTTTCTGTGACGATTCATCGTGAGCGCACAGCTTGTGTAAAAGTACAGCTGTTTTGAAGACAGGGTACACTCAGCAATACAGCAGCTGCATTTACTCACTTATCTGAATTAGTCAAGATAGCGTAAGTGAACATTGTGTTGCATGCAGCTGTCAATACACAGGATATTAATGCCTGTTTTTGCCTGCAAAATAGTCTGTACGAAGCAACTTTATGATATTTCAAGGTGATGACATACTATTCAACTGTTGAACAATACATACAAATATTAACTACTCTGGCTGCAAGTCCAATTTGCGATGGTCATATGACAAAAGACACACTTGGCGTCTGAACAATGTTAGCATTGAGGAAACCAAGACATCCTAAGCAGCTTCCCAAAAAGTCACTTGCTGATGAGTCATATTACTCACTTCCACAAATACTGGCTGACAGACAGAATACCATCTAGCTAGGTGCTTACTGGAAGCTCAACCTTTCGTAATGAGCAGCAAATCGCCTTGTGCACAGAGTGACATTTAGTTGCAAAGTGCAAGCCTGCACAATGACATTTCAACTGGAGATACAAGACTTATTATTAACTTTACAATATGCCCATTCACCAGGCAAGTCTGAAGGAATAATGACTACAGTGCGAGTGCAAAAGAATTTCTGACGGGTTAAGCTTCTCTCATCACTGCTGCTTAAATCAGTTTTTAAAAATGTATACTTATTGCAAAACTATAAAGAAGCGAATCAATCCATTCTACTGCTCTCTCTCATTAGAACAGTAATTTGGGTTTTGCATTCAGCATTGCATGGGAACAGGAGTGGGCCATTCAGCCCCTTGAGCCTGTCCCACCATTCAATGAGACCTTGACTGATGTGCGACCTAACGCCATATACCTGCGTTTGGCCCATATCCCTTAATATCTTTAACAAAAATTATCAGTAACCGTGGCTCCCTCACATCAGTGGATTTACATTACATAAATGAATCAGCATCTTGCTTCCCAAAACACAGCAGAAAAAAGGTCAGGGATTCACCAATCCACAGAAAGATATTCAAAAAGGTACCAGCAGATAAATTGCGCTATGCAATGAATAATGTCGGCCTGGTATAAAACCATGACCATCATTTAAAAGTAAGGAATTAACCTGCCCCTTAAGCTGGTTTCTTCATTCAAATAACAGACATAGATATAAAGTTGGATCTATAACAACTGTCTTTCCATGCCAATGACACTTCTGACACGAATCATGCCAGGTACCATTTTTGTGACAGCATTAATAGCATGTCAGCTACATGCAGAGTAGGCAGTTTGTGGCGTCAGTCAGCACGCAGCACTGGCCTGACATCAGCCCACTGCCATTTTTGACCTCATGTCCTCTCTTAATCTTACACAGCTGAACACAGTCCTGCAGCAGGAAGGACCCAGCACTATTTAAAGCGATCATCATGCTAATTACGGATTGATTTCTACTGAGTTGTAGAACTGTTGGGTGCTTCCTATTACTACTTGAAAGTGAAATGGACAAGAAGTTGTAAATGGTAAATGCCTTGGTTCTGACTTCAAGCTTTCTGATCAGACCACCTGTTCTCATCATAATTCCCAACACCACCACGATCGGGTGCATACCAAGGAAATTGAACAGATCAGCTACTTGCAAGATGAAGGAGAGAAAGGTTCTTAGCAGAAGGTCTTATCCACCCAAAGTCTTGAGGGAACATTTCTTTAACTTCAATCTTTGAGATCAACAGAGTGGGTGTGTGAGACATCTCCATTTTACAAAGCAGGAGCTCACTGAAGTCTGCCACTTCTTGTGGGAGGACCTACAACCTCAGAGCAGGGCGAGGATGGTGCTGTCAGTTGTAATGAAGGCTCAAGCATAAGAGTTGCAGTGAGGAATTAGAGGGGAGGAAGCAAGAGGTGCATGCTTTACATCATCTGCAGCTTGTAATTTAAAAAAGATATGGTGGGTGAGGAGGAGTAGGAAGTGTGGAGGATTGCATGGAAACAAAGCAAAGTTTGCCACAGTTTCAGCCCTGCCACTGGCCTCAGTCATGGACATTCTAACGATTGTGAGTACAATCTCCTCCTTTGGATGAGGGCATGCTGTCAACAAATAAGCTTGTGCATATCTGCCACCTTACCCAGCCAAAGAGAGGTGCGCCAGCGAGTGTGCTGCAAAGTGTTTGTGTAACATGACTGTCACAGTTGAGTAGTTGGCAGTGTGAATGCCTGTAACATTCCCAATAAAACAGATGGATTGTCAGCTCCCATGTATGACCCGGTAGCAATTACAGAGACGTGGCAACAATGAAACCAAAGCTGTCACCCCCGAATATCCAAAGGAATGTGATATTCAGAAAGGACAGAAAGCTGGGAAACAATGGTGAGGTAGCTCTGTTAATTAAAGAGGGCATTAGTACATCGGCGAGAGATGAACTTAGTTTGAAAGGGCAAGATATAGAATCAGTTTGGGTGGAACTAAGAAACAGCAAGGGGTAGAAAACACTGGTGCAACTAGTTTATAGGCCACCAAACATGTAAATCAAAGCAAAAATCACAAACTTAGAGCATGTAACAAGGGTAATACAATAATGCTGGGGCATTTCACTCTACATTTCAAGTGCGCAAACCTAATTAGTACTAATGTTGCAACGGATACATTTTTGGAATATATGCAAGATAGTTTTCTAAAGCAGTATGTTGAGGAACCAATTAGGGATTGGGCAATTTCAGATCCAGTATTGTGGAATGAAACAAGGATAAGCAATAATCTTGTTGTAAAGGAGCCTTTAATAAATAGTAACCATAATATGACAGCATTTTACATTAAGCTTGAAAGTGATGTAAATGAGACACTCTGGTTTAAAATCTAACAAAGGGAATTATAAAGATATAAGGGACAAATTAATTATGGTAGATTGGGAAACTACGTGAAAAAGTATGATCGTAGACAGGTAATGGTCAACTTTTAAAGAACACAGTTTCACAACAAAAATACATTTCTTTAATACATTCCTCTAATGCAGAAAAACCCAGAAGGAGTGTTCCCCATCATGGCTAACGTCAGAATTCAAGGGTTGCATTAAATCAAAGGAAAAGGCATATAAAGCTGTGAATAAAATCGGTAATCCTGAGAATTGGAGCATTTTAGAATTCTGCAAAGGGGGACACGCAGAAGATTAAGAAAGGGAAAATACAATAGGAGAGTAATCGAACGAGAAACATACAGACCTGTAAAAACTTCTACACGTATGTAAAATGGAAAAGAGAAGGAAAAACACATGTAGGTCCATTACAAGAATCAGGAAAATTCATAACGGGGAATAAGGAAATAGCAGATAAACTAAACAAATATTTTGTGTCTGTCTTCATGGAGAAAAATCTCCCAGAAATAATGGAGAATTGAGGGACATGTGCAAGGTATTAATATGAGGGGAAAAAACGAGAGAAACTAATGGGACTTGAGGTAGATAAATCCCCTGGACCTGCTGATCTACATCCCAGAGTGTTGAAAGAGATGTCAGCAGAGGTAACAGATGCATTGGTCATCTTTCAAAGTTCTACGGACTCTAAAATAGTTCCTGCAGATTGGGAGGTGGCAAACATAACTCCACTATTTAAGAAAGGAGGGAAAGGGAAAACAGGCAACTACAAACTGGTTAGCCTGACATCAGTAGTAGGGAAAATATTAAAATCTATAATAAAGGATGTTATAACAGGACACCAATATCAGCAGGATTAGACAACGTGTAAACAGATTTATGAAAGGGAAATCTTGTTTGACAAACCTACTGGGGTTTTGAGGACATAACCACCAGAATACATCAGGTGGATGTGTTCTATTTAGATTTTCAGACGGGTACAGTCTCAGGACATTTTGGACTGAGATGAGGAGATGTTTCTTCAGTCAGAGGGCAGTGAATGTTTGGAATTTTTTGCCACAGGGGTTGTGGAGGTTCAGTCGTTGAGAATGTTCCCAATACTGAGATAGGTAAATTTCAACATATTAAAAACATGAAGGAATACTGCAGGGAAATGCAGTTGAAGTGGAAGATCAGCTACGATCTCACTGAATGGCAGAGTGGGCTCGAAGGGCTGAAAGACCTACTCATGCTCCTATATTTTTTATGTTCACATGGTCTATCCTGCTGCTCAGAATGTCTTTCCAAAAGCAGAGGTGTACTTCCCCTTTAAGAGGTTGAGTTGCAGAAGTGCAAGATAGCTTTAAATAGTGCACAAATGAACTTTGCTTCACTGCTGAAGTCCATCGCCATTTAGACAGGGCACGATTTAACAGAAATGAAACAGAATCCAGCATTGGGCGTGTTTAGCCGGGTGTTTCATGGCACTGCCTCACTCTTAAATGGGACTCTGCTTCCTTTCTGGTCTTCGGAGAGGAACATCCCGCCAGGGCCGCACTTAGCTCTTCTCGCCAGTGCAGGAAGAGGTCAGGGTGCCATTTTTAAATGCTGTCCCGATCTCTAAATCTCCCATGACCGCCTCCAGACCCCTCCAATGCCCCAACTTAGTTGGGGGGAGGGGATCCTCAAGTCCCGCACCCCACCTCATGAGGGCAAGGAACCACCAGGCCCGGTCTCGAAACGGGCAAGATGCCACACAGGCACCTTGGTACTGCCAGTTTCACACCCTTGCAGTACCAGGTTCCACCTGGGTGGCACTGCCAGGGTGCTGAGTAGCATTCCCAGGGTACCAGTGCTACAATGTCCAGGTGACATCAGGGGTGGCAGGGTATCACTTTGCCCAGAGCCGACCACCCAGGGGCTCACAATTGCCTGGGGATCCCCCCCCCCCCCCCCCCCCCCCCCCCCCCCCCCCCCCCCCCCCCCCCCCCCCCCCCCAACTTCCAAGTACATCTCGCGAGATTTAACAGCCTTGTTGCATCACAAGCTGGGCCTGACGAGGCCTATAGATCGCGGTGAATGTGTTTAGTGCCGGGCTGCGAGCTCCTATCGTTGAGCAGCAGGTATCCTGAAATTTGCACCCTGCCTACTTTGGAAAGAATGGGCACAGGCTGATTTGACACTGTGTCTATCTAATTTGATCACCATAGGGTCCCGTGTGGGAAGGTTAATGACACTCATATCTCTCAGTGCAATTTCAGCCCACAGTTGTCCTAAACTTGATTTTTCTTCCAGTTTTGCCTGCAATAAAATTTTATTTTTTCCCTCCCCCCAAATGCGATACAATCCTTCAAGTTCACATCAATAATTTTAGTTTTTTAAATTACTCAACAAACAGTGATTGGCAAAGTGGAATTGGTTTCCATAGGGCTGCACTGTGCCAGGTCCGAAAGGACAGGCAGTATTGAAAGGCTGTTACTCACATGACCCATCTGGCATGCTGCATTCACCCGCGAATGCATTCTTCCCCCAGTATATCAAGACCCAAGAAACAAAGTCAATGGACTGATCAGGGAAAAAAAAATCCAGTGCTGGACTTTTGTTTTGTACAAGTTCTTGACGTTCAGTTCTTTTTACCAACTCAAGAATCTATCTATGCACTGTGACAAAAAGGCAATGGGGATAAGTAAAATAAAATCCCTCTCACAACTCCGCTTTTCCCAGGACATCCAGTTCTGACAACGAAAATGATTCAGTTCACAAAAGTGACAGCGGTAGACTTACTGCAGTGACTGAAATGTCTTTTGATTCTTTTTGATCAGGCAATTCTGTTTTGGTTTGGTTTTTGAACAATTGAACGAAATATGACAAACATTTCTTTAAAGTTACAATGTGTTTCCATCTTGTATATACTCTAAAAGGACTTCCTTTCAGAGTAAGAATGGGTGGTGGCTGAATTGGCAGCCCACCAAAAGCAGGCAGCAGCTGAAGCAATTAATCCATTTGCAAAAATAGTACAAACTGAGAATAATGGTCACTTCGACATACAATGGAAGTAAAATGTAAACAAGTGTATGATATGTACTGTGCCTGTCAGCATCACATCCAGAGACGCAGAATGGCACGGTGGCACAGAGGTTAGCATCGCTGCCTCCCAGCAGCAGGACCCAGGATTGATTCCGACCTTGGGTGTGTGTGGCATTTACATGTTCTCCCATTGTTTGTGTGGGTTTCCTCCGGGTGCTCTGGTTTCCTCCCACAGTCCAAATGATGTGCAGGTTAGGTGGATGGGCCATGCTAAATTGCCTCTTAGTGTCAAATGATGTGCAGGTTAGGTAGGGTTACGGGGATTGGGTGGGGGAATGGGTCACGGTCAGAGTGCTCTTTCAGAGGGTGGCTGCAGATTTGACGGACCGAATGGCCTCCTTTAGCATTGTTGGGATTCTATGGATGTAAATAAGCTGTAATATTTAGTGACTTGTGAAAGATATTTACCCCAAGCACACATCCAATCTGGCCAGGGTCTTGGAATATATCTTTTAAAACCATCAACTCCTGATGTAACAAGAACAGAGGATGCTGGAGAAACTCTGCAGATCTGGCAGGACCTATTGCCCATTATCAGTATTGAAGAGAGGGAGAATGTGTTAGGTATTAAAGTGTAGCTATGAGAAATAAGTTGTTACTTTTTATTACAATCTGTTACAGCTACACTTCAATGTCTAAAACATTCGCCATCTCTTTAGTTCTGACAAAGAGCCAAAAGGACTCGAAGCAGTGGGGTAAATCTTCGAGTCTTTGACGGATCTTGGGCAGGAATTTCTGGCCTCGGTGCGGGAGTGGCCAGAAAAGCCCTCCTGTTATCTCTGCTTTCTCTCCTTACAGATGCTGGCTGACCTGCTGGGTTTTTCCAGCATTATCTAATCTTGTTTCAGATTCCAACATCCGCAGTATTTTGCGTATTTTAATTCCTAATGTAAGCTGCTTTGTCTATCCATTCGCTGATCTACGTAAAATTCTCAAGCATCAGTGCTCCTTCATGCTGGCTCGCGGCACACATTGCACGTGATTGGCATCAAGTATTGTTGTACCAGCCTCATTTGGACCTACCTCCCGAAGGTTTGTTTGCTGCTCCATCTTGCACAGGCAAGTAAAATTTATGTACATACGAACTAGGAGCAGGATTAGGCCACTCAGCCTCTCAAACCTCTTCTGCCATTCAGTAAGATCATGGCTGATGTGATTTTAACCTCAATCCCACATTCTTGGCCACCCCCGATAATCTTTCACCCCCTTGTTAATCAAGAATTTATCCAGCTCTGCCTCACAAATATTCAAAGATTCTGCTTCCACTGCCTTTTGAGGAAGAGAGTTCCAAAGATTCATGAGCCTTTAAGAAATAAATTCTCCTCATCTCCATCTTAAATGGGTGACCCCTTATTTTTTAAAGTGACCCCGAGTTCTAGATTCTCCGACAAGAGAATCCATCTTGTCAGCGCCCCTCAGGTACTAAAGGTTTCAATCAAGTCGCCTCGACTAAACTTCTCCAGCAAGAGAAAATTTAAGCGTCTCTGCTTGTTCATCAATGGTATTCCTAAAGCTGCTTCCCCACCCCAAGCAACATCCTGTCGGGTTACTTTTAGCTAGAAACCTAATTGGACCACATAAATACTGTGACGACAAGGGGAGATGGGGGCCAAGTGGTAACGTCACTGGCCTAGTAATCCAATGCTTGGGTTAAATCTTCAAGGACAGGTTCAAATCCTACCATGGTGGCTGGTGGAATTTAAATTCAGTTAATAATTCTGGAATATAAAACTTGTCTCAGTAATGGTGACCATAAAACGACCATCAATTGTCGTAAAAAAATAATCTGGTTCACTAATGTCCTTGTGCCAGAGGTGAAGGGAGAGTGACTGCCCTTGACTTCAAGGAAGCATTTGACCGAGAATGTCATCAAGGATCCCTAGCTAAACTGGGGTCAATGGGAATCAAGGGAAAACTCTTCGCTGGCTGGAGTCATACCTGGCACAAAGGAAGATGGTTGTGGTGGTTGGAAGTCAATCATCTCAGCTCCAGGGTATCACTGCAGGAGTTTCTCAGGGTTTAATTTGATTTGATTTATTATTGTCACATGTATTAGTATACTGTGAAAAGTATTGTTTCTTGCATGCTGTACAAACAATACATATCATACTTAGGGAAGGAAGGAGAAACTGCAGAATATGTTACATTTATAGCAAGGTGTCGAGAAAAGATCAACTTAATACGAGGTAGGTCCATTCAAAAGTCTGATGGCAGTAAGGAAGAAGCTGTCTGATGGCAATAGGGAAGAAACTGTCTGATGGCAGTAGGGAAGAAGCTGTCTGATGGCAATAGGGAAGAAGCAGGGTAGAGTCTTAGGCCAAACCATCTTCAGCTGCTTCATCAATGACCACCCTTCCATCATAAGGTCAGAGGTGGGGATGTTTGTGGATGACTGCATAATGTTCAGCACCATTCGTGACTCCTCAGATAATGACGCAATACATGTCCAAATGCAGCAAGACCTGGACAATATCCAGGCTTGGGCTGCCAAGTGACAAGTTACATTTGTGCCACATAAGTGCCAGGCAATGACCATCTCCTATAAGACAGGACCTAACCATCGTCCCTTGACATTCAATGTCATCACCATTGTTAAATCTCCTACAATCGATATCCTGGGGGCTACTATTGATCAGAAACTGAGCAGGACTGGCCATATTAATACTGTGGCTGCCAGAGCAGATCAAGGGCTGGGAATCCTATGGTAAGTAACTCACCTCAGACCTCCCCAAAGCCTGTCCACCAACTACAAGGCACAAGTCAGGAGTGTAATGGAATACTCCCCACTTGCCTGGATGAGTGAAGCTCCAACAACACTCAAGAAGCTCAACACCATCCAGAACAAGCAGCCCACTTGATTGCTTCCCCTTCCACAAGCATTCAAACCCTCCACCACCGACGAACAGTAGCAGCCTTATGTACCATCTATAAGATGCACTGCAGTAACTCACCAAGGTCCCTGAGACAGCACCTTCCAAACCCACAACCATTACTATCCAGATGGACAAAAGTACATATACAAAGATATACATAGAACATACAGTGCAGAAGGAGGCCATTTGGCCCATTGAGTCTGCACCAACCCATTTAAGCCCTCACTTCCACCCTATCCCCGTAACTCAATAACCCCTCCTAACCTTTCTTTTTGGTCACTAAGGGCAATTTATCATAAGTAGCAGATACCTGGGAACCCCAGCACCTGGAGGTTCCCCTCCAAGTCACTCACCTCCCTGACTTGGAAATATATCACCGTTCCTTCACTGTCATTGGGGCAACATCCTGGTACTCCTCCCTAATAGCACTGTGGGTGTACTTACACCTCAGGGACTGCAGCGTTTCAAGAAGGCAGCTCACCACCACCTTCTGAAGGGCAACTAGGGATGGGCAATAACTGACACCCACATCCTGTAAATGAATAAGAAATAAATAAATCTGCCATCCTTATCTGGTCTGGCCAAAATGTGACTCCAGAGCCACAGCAATGTTGTTGACTCTTAACTGTCCTCTGAAATGGCCGAGAAAGTCACGCATTTCCCAGGCAATTTGGGATTGCCAGTGACGTCCACATCTCATGAGATATTTTTTAAAAAGAGGTCAGAGTCTGGGAATTCTGGGATGAGTAATTTACCTCCTGATTCAGACATAATGTCCTGAACATGATGGAATATTCTCCACTTGCCTGGATGAGTGTAGCTCCAAGAAGATTCAAGACCATCCAGAACAAAGTAGACCGTTTGACTGGCTCCCCATCCACCACCTTTAACATTCACTCCCTGTACCACCGAGACACGAAGTCAACAGTGAGTAGCTCCTTTGACTGCACCTTCCAAACCGGTGAGCTCAACCACCACCTGCCAGTTTTCCTCCTAGTCAGAAATAATCCTGACTTGGAACTACATGGCCGTTCCTTCATAGTTACTGGGTCAAAGTCCTGGAGCACCCTTTCTAACAGCACTATCAGATCGTCTGCGGTATGCTGTCCTTTTTGCAGTAGAACCTTTTGGGTGCAGATTGGCCTTCGTAGTCATCATAGATGGCCACTGGAACCATTTAAAACACTCCAGATTATGAATGTAGTCACCTTTGCCTTGAAGGACAAACAAGAATGTGGGTGTACCGACACCAAATAGAGTGTGACAGTTTAAGGAGGCAACCCGCCATTACCTTCAGGGCAGTTAGGGGTGGAAAATAATTGTTGGCCTCGATACACATCCAATACAAAATGATTATTCCAAACATTAGATTATAAGAACAGGGAGGTTATTTTCGAGATGTACAGGACTTTGGTTAGACCACGGCTGGAGTACTGTATTCAGTTCTGTCACCGCAGTATAGGAAGGATGTGATTGCACTCGAGAGGTGCAGAGGGGATTCACCAGGATGTTGCCCGAGGTGGAGCATCTGAGCTCTGCAGAGAGGCTGGATAAACTCGGGTTGTTTTCTTTGGATAAGAGAAGGTGGAGGAGACCTGGTTGAGATGAATAAGATTATGAGGGCCATGGGCACGATGTATAGATAGCAACTGATCCCCTTAGTTGAAGGGTCAATAACAAGAGGGCATAATTTTAAGGTGAAAGGCAGGAGGTTTGGATGGGATTTGAGGGAAATATTTTTCACCCAGAGGGTGGTGGGAATCTGGAATGCACCGCCTGGGAGGGTAGTTGAGGGAGGAAACTTTATAACTTTAAAAGGTACATGGATGAGCAGCCAAAATGTCATAACATTCAAGGCTATGGGCCAAGTGCTGGGAAGTGGGATTAGTGTGGATTAGAGTAGCTTTTCTGTCGGGTGTAGGCTTGACGGGCAGAAGGGCCTCTTTTGTACTGCATGATTCTATGATTAGCACTCTAAAATAAAGAAATCCTTCCTGAAATAATCTTTAAAATTATTTCTCAAATTTGGATTGGGTTGGATTTGTTTATTGTCACATGTACCGAGGTACAGTGAAAAGTACTTTTCTGTGAGCAGCTCAACAGATCATTAAGTACATGAAAAGAAAAGGAAATAAAAGAAAATACATAACAGGGCAACACAAGGTACATAATGTAACTAGATAACACCGACATCGGGTGAAGCAAACAGGGGTGTAGCGTTAATGAGGTTAGTCCATAAGAGGGTCGTTTAGGAGTCTGGTAACAGCGGGGAAGAAGCTGTTTTTAAGTCTATTCGTGCGTGTTCTCAGACTTCTGAATCTCCTGCCCGATGGAAGAAGTTTGAAGAGTGAGTAAGCCAGGTGGGAGGGGTCTTTGATTATGCTGCCCGCTTTCCCCAGGCAGCGGGAGGTGTAGATGAAGTCAATGGATGGGAGGCAGGTTTGTGTGATGGACTGGGATGTGTTCACGACTGTCTGAAATTTCTTACGGTCTTGGGCTGAGCAGTTGCCATACCAGGCTATGATGCAGCCAGATAGGATGCTTTCTATGGTGCATCTGTAAAGTTGGTCAGAATTGATGTGGACATGCTGAATTTCTTTAGTTTCCTGAGGAAGTATAGACGCTGTTGTGCTTTCTTGGTGGTAGCGTTGACTTGGGTGGACCAGGACAGGTTTTTGCAGATGTGTACCCCTCGGAATTTGAAACTGCTAACCATCTCCACCTCGGCCCTGTTGATGCTGACAGGGGTGTGTACAGTATTTTGCTTTCTGAAGTCAATGACCAGCTCTTTAGTTTTGCTGGCACTGAGGGAGAGATTATCAATTTAAATTGATATCCTCTTGACATTCCTGCTTTAAACTGAAGCAAAATCCTATCTGTACCAATTGTCATGTTACACACTTCAGCGAGATCTTCCAAGCCATATTTCCAGATTTTAGGATTCAAAATTCCTTTGGGATGGAAGTGCAACAGGAATGACATGATCGAGGGTATCTCATCAGTTCTTCTTCCACAGCCATTCTCACCTTTTGTGGCGCTCTCATCACCGGTTAAAACACGAGGAGAGATAACACAAACTAAGTTTGTATTTTCCAGAATTTAGCAGTTCATGGGACATTAAGGGAATAAATAAGGCAGAGAAAATAAAAGAAAATTTACCAATGGGCTGGCAGCCTAGTATAGGACATAGAACGATACAGCGCAGTACAGGCCCTTCGGCCCTCGATGTTGCACCGACATGGAAAAAAAACTAAAGGCCATCTAACCTACACTATGCCCTTATCATCCATATGCTTATCCAATAAATTTTTAAATGCCCTCAATGTTGGCGAGTTCACTACTGTTGCAGGTAGGGCATTCCACGGCCTCACCACTCTTTGCGTAAAAAACCCACCTCTGACCTCTGTCCTATATCTATTACCCCTCAATTTAAGGCTATGTCCACTCGTGCTAGCCACCTCCATCCGCGGGAGAAGGCTCTCGCTGTCCACCCTATCTAACCCTCTGATCATTTTGTATGCCTCTATTAAGTCACCTCTTAACCTTCTTCTCTCTAACGAAAACAACCTCAAGTCCATCAGCCTTTCCTCATAAGATTTTCCCTCCATACCAGGCAACATCCTGGTAAATCTCCTCTGCACCCGTTCCAAAGCTTCCACGTCCTTCCTATAATGAGGCGACCAGAACTGTACGCAATACTCCAAATGCGGCCGTACTAGAGTTTTGTACAACTGCAACATGACCTGATGGCTCCGGAACTCAATCCCTCTACCAATAAAGGCCATCACACCATAGGCCTTCTTCACAACCCTATCAACCTGGGTGGCAACTTTCAGGGATCTATGTACATGGACACCGAGATCCCTCTGCTCATAGTATCAGGGTCATAACCTAAAAGTTCGACATACAAAGGTGGCACAAGTTTAGAACTGACTTCCTTAAATCGCAGTTGATGCCAGATTGACTGCCACTAAAGGCTGTGGTAACCATTAAAAATAGTAATATTTTCAGCTGACCAGAAAGTTTTTGGGATTGACACTTCAATGCTGACTTTTGGATGATGTGGTAACTGAGGCTCAATTTTCCCTCTCAAGGTGATTTAAAAGGTCCCACCCGAGCAATTTGAATGAAGAGTAGGGAAGTTCCTTTGAAGAAATTAATTCTCATGTTACATTAGCACTACAAGCTTTAAACCAAAACAAACCTTGGGCTGGATTCTCCGCAGCCCTGCGCCAAAATCGCGGCCGGGGCGGGGGCAGAGAATCCACTTTCACGCCGTGATCAGGCCTGGCGCCGTTCCTCCGGGGCCCGAAAATCGGGAGTAGATCTGCGGGTTTAGATGCTCGGGCGTGCGGTCAATCGGGGTGGTCTCCTTTCTATGTGTGGCTCCGCGGTCCGAGTCCACCATGGTGTTCGCCGCTGCGCGCATGCGCAGACTCCGAACCGGAAGTGCAGGGGCTCGTATCCGCAGCTAAAGCTGTGAGATTTACTCCGGGTCCCTGCTAGCCCCATGCAGGGCATTGAATTAGGTCAGCTTTTTTCTGGGAAATCCGGGAGTAAAATTCCACCGTTTTTATGCCGGTATCAAAACTTAGCCTCATTTTGGGAGAATCCAGTTCCTTATTTTGGACGTGGCATTTTTCAGCCAAAAATTAACTCGGTTATAATAAGGATGTTACTGCTGAAGCAGTGTCACTGTTAAAATCACATTAACATATTTGGAAGCAAACTGAGAACTGAAAGAATGAACCACACTGACAGCCTTCACACAACTAACACTCCATCAGCATTTTTTTGTTAAGAATAGAATCATAGAATTCCTGCAGTGCAGAAGGAGGCAATTCAGCCCATCGAGTCTGAACTGAACCTCTGCACGAGCCACACAAGTTAGGCCCACTGCCCCGCCCTGTCCCCATAACTCTGGACAAAGGGGCAATTTTTAGCAAAGCCAATCCACCTAAGCAGCACATCTTTGGACTGTGGGAGGAAACCCACGCAGACATGGGGAGAACGTGCAGAATCCATAAAGGCAGTCACCCAAGGTTGGAATTGAACCAGGATCCCTGGCACAATGAGGCAGCAGTGCTAACCCCATGTGCCACCCATAGCAAGGGGATGATCAAGGCTATCAGAGGCAGGCAGGATGCAGATGTTTTCCCACAAATTGCCCGAATCCTGTTGGCTGGGGACAATTGGTTACTCGATGTTCCTGGAGGAATATGACCTCCCCCAATCGGGGTGGGGCAATCACTGGCAGTGCAGCTGTATAAATAGTGATGGCCAATGTGGAAGTGGCTGGAAAGGAAACTAGTAGTGAACTGCTGGTACTGTGTACATATTGTTGTAAATAAAGTTGCTTTCTGTTTGACTGTACAAACCCGTGCCAGATTCTTTACGGCCCTCACAAAATCCACTGAACCTGTTGGGTTTTTAGTTCACTATGATGGTGTGTTGTTCCTTCAAATTCAATAAAAGTCAGGCAGCTCTTAAATGCAGTGTAGCTGTTGTTAATTCCACCCTGCCACATTTGGCATTTAACCCCTGATGTTAGCAACTATTCATCCCACTGTTAATATATTGAGTTTGATGGTTGGTACGAAGCAGCTCCTCTGCTGTTCAATTCATCTTCCTGTTGGTCACTGAAATCCTTTGCCCTTCGTGGTTTCCCGTGTATATTCAGGGAGGTGAGCTGTGGAGGCGAGCTAACTCTCAGGTTTGATAAATGCCGTGAACTGAGTTAGCTGATCCTCGCTGGTAAGTGAAATGTTACAATTGGTCTCCGGGCCCTGACGTAGGACAATAAGAGATCAGTAAGGGTGTTCTCTCCTGACCACTGCCCAGAAACACGCACTGGCTGAAATCTGGATCAGGCTTTACAGTCCCGTTAATTTAATTTTTTGTCAAGCCTAGCATGTGAACATTCGCTTGGCCAATATACCAGGAGGGTGAACAGTGCCAGTGGATTTAAACACCAATAAACAATCTGTATTTTGAGAAGAGCAAAGTGCCAAAATTGGATTCACATTTTCATTTTCTGAGGGAAACATCCTTTTGAAATTTAGTGATTGTTTGAGATTGCTTCCGTCTAACCAATCCTTTACTTCATTCTCCGCCACTGACATCGTGGAGCAGTGTTTCCCAAAACTCACCTCAATATTTAAAAATTATTTTCGCACATTTAAGTTTCAAAAATAGTTAGAAGTCAATTTTTTTTGTAAATTTAGAATATCCAATTATTTTTTTCCAATTAAGGGGCAATTTAGTCTGGCCAATCCACCTATCCTATACATCTTTGGGTTGTGGGGGCGAAACCCACGCAGACACGGGGAGAATGTGCAAACTCCACACGGACAGTGACCCAGGGCCAGGATCGAACCCGGGTCCTCAGTGCCGCAGTGCTAACCACTGTGCCGCCGTAGAAGTCAGTTTTAACTTGTAAAACTCTGACTGCGCCTGCCGCTTTTTCTAAAGCAGCTGATGGTGGAGGTGGAGGTGTAATAATGTTGTCACTGGACTAGTAATCCAGAGGTGTGGGGTAATGTTCTGTGGACCCGGGTTCAAATCCCACCAAGGTGGAACTTGAATTCAATACAAAATCTGGAATTAAAAGCCCGATGATGAGCAAGAAACAAACCATTTTTGATTGTTGCAAAACCCATCTGGATCACTAATTACTTTAGGGAAGGAAATCTGCCATCCTTACCCGGTCTGGCCTACACGTGACTGCAGATCCACAGAAGTGTGGTTGACTCTTAAATGTCCTCTGAAATGGCTGAGCAAGCCACTCAGTTCAAAGACAGTCAGGGATGGGCCTTGCCAGTGACGCCCACATCCCACGGATGGGCAGCACGGTAGCATTGTGGACAGCACAATTGCTTCACAGCTCCAGGGTCCCAGGTTCGATTCCGGCTTGGGACACTGTCTCTGCGGAGTCTACACATCCTCCCCGTGCGTGCGTGGGTTTCCTCCGGGTGCTCCGGTTTCCTCCCACAGTCCAAAGATGTGCAGGTTAGGTGGATTGGCCATGATAAATTGCCCTTGGTGTCCAAAATTGCCCTTAGTGTTGGATGGGGTTACTGGGTTATGAGGATAGGGTGGAGGTGTTGACCTTGGGTAGGGTGCTCTTTCCAAGAGCCGGTGCAGACTCGATGGGCTGAATGGCCTCCTTCTGCACTGTAAATTCTATGATAATCTCTGATCAATTAAAATAAATTCACAGACTGAATTGACCAGACAGACGCAATCTATGGTGGAGCTGTGGGGGACTTCCAACAGGCTTCGTCCATCAGTTCAAGTGGAACCCACAGCCACCCAAATTGGAACCAGCAGTGAACAATCTCTGGGCCTATTGAGAGGGATAACACTCGCAGAACAAGGTTTGGATTCTCAGATTAATTTACTTTGGATAAAGTCTTCCCCAGGCCTCATTGCAGTTCTCAATGGGTGAGAGTCATTTCAAGGCACAAACGGCCAAATGAACAGGGGAAGCATGCACAGGAGCAGACAAATGTCTTTCTGGAAAACTGACCAGACTAATCCAAGTCAGTCAATTTGCTCCAGGTTCACCCAAACCTCAAGACAAGAAAATATCATCTGGTATTTTCTACCTAAAAGTAATTGCCTCAATGGAAACACTCAACATATTAATGGTGTTATCATAACAAGGAGCCAATGGGCTAGAGTTTGCCCTCATTATATGAAAACAGGTTAGATTGTGTTCTGACATTCTTTGGGAGCTGCCCCGCAGACTTCCTGGTCTCCCTCCACTAGTTCTGGGATTTCCGGCCATGTAGCTTTTTCCTCCAGAGTTGAAGAGTCAATTACTAGGGGAGATGGGTTTAAGGTGCGAGGGGCAAAGTTTCGATGTGTGAGGGAGGTTTTTTTTCACACAGAGGGTAGTGGGTGCCTGGAACTCGCTTGCGGAGGAGGTGGTGGAAGCAGGTGTGATAGTGATGTTCAAGGGGCGTCTTGACAAATACATGAGTGGGATGGGAATAGAGGGATACAGACCCCGGAACGTGTAGAACATTTTAGGTTCGACAGGCAGCATGGTCGGCGCAGACTTGGAGGGCCAGCCTCCCCGTACCAGCCTCCCCGAACAGGCGCCGGAATGTGGCGACTAGGGGCTTTTCACAGTAACTTCATTTGAACACTGCTTGTGACAATAAGCGATTTTTTCATTTCAAAGGGCCTGTTCCTGTGCTGTACTTCTTTTTGTTCTTTGAAGGTGATGGCCAATGACTTCCGGTTGCGGCTATGCGGAGCTAAGCCGCACGTTCGGCAGCTCCCGCCAGGAACGGACTTTTGGGCTCTTTTTAGGCCCCCCAGCGGTACTTATTCGACGATTCCCGATGTGGGAAGGAGTCAGCAGCAGTTCCCCATCGGTATATGGCCTGGACCAGGAGTGGGACAAGCAAGATAGCGGTGGCAGCGCCAAAGAAAAAGCGAGGGAAGAAGCACAAGATGGCATCCGACGGAGACCTAGAGGAATGGAGGCAGTGGGCGCAGGAGCAGCAGGAGACTCTCCAGCGCTGCTTTCGGGAGCTCAAAGCGGAGCTGCTAGAGCCGTTGAAGGCTTCCATCGACAAGCTGCTGGAGACTCAGACAGCCCAGGGGGTGGCAATCCGGGAGATCCGACAGCAGGCCTCTGAAAGAGAGGATGAGGCCACAGCCCTCACGGTAAAGGTGGAGATGCATGAGGCGCTCCATAAGAAGTGGCAGGAGCGGTTCGAGGAGATGGAGAACCGGTCGAGGCGGAAAAATTTGCGGATCCTGGGCCTCCCGGAGGGGCTAGAGGGGTCGGACCTGGGGGCCTACGTGGTCGTCCTGCTGAATTCGCTGATGGGTAATACGCGGACCTGTTGGGCCCCCTGTTGGTTCGGACCTTTAACGAGGCATGGGAGGGGGGTGTTTTGCCCCCGACGATGTCACGGGCGCTGATTTCCCTGATCCTGAAGCGAAATAAGGACCCCTTGCAGTGCGGATCATATAGGCCAATTTCACTGCTGAATGTGGACGCCAAGCTGCTGGCGAAGATCTTGGCCACTAAAATAGAGGACTGTGTGCCGGGGGTGATACATGAAGATCAGACGGGTTTTGTGAAGGGGAGACAGCTGAACACTAACGTGCGAAGGCTGCTAAATGTGATAATGATGCCGGCAGCAGAAGGAGGCATTGAAGGTGGTGATTAGAAGGGAGTTGATCTCCATCCGAGCCCATAGGGAGAGGAGAGAGCAGAGAGAGAGGGAGAGGCTGGTGGGGGAGTTGGTGAGTGGATAGGAGATACGCGGAGGCTCCGGAGGAGGGATTGCTGGGGGAGTGGCGTAGTCTTCAGGCCAAGTTCGACTCACTGACCACCAGAAAGGCGGAAGCTCAGTGGAGGAAGGCACAAAGAGCGGTTTATGAATATGGGGAGAAGGCGAGTAGGATGCTGGCGCATCAGCTCCGTAAGCGGGATGCGGCCAGGGAGATTGGTGGAGTTAAGGATAGGGGAGGGAATGTGGTGCGAAGGGGGGTAGACATCAATGGGGTCTTCAGGGACTTGTATCGGTCTGAACCCCCAGCGGAGGGGGGGGGGGGGGGGGGGGGGAATGGGGCGCTTCTTGGACTGGCTGAGATTCCCGAAGGTGGAGGAGGGGCAGGTGGAGGGACTGGAGGCGCCGATTGAGCTGGAAGAGCTGGTCAAAGGGATAGGGAGCATGCAGTCGGGGAAGGCGCCGGGGCCGGATGGGTTCCCGGTCGAATTCTATAAAATGTACGCAGACCTGTTGGTTAGGACCTTTAACGAGGCAAGGGAGAGGGGGAGGGCTTTGCCCCCGACTACGTCCCGGGCGCTGATTTCCTTGATCCTTAAGCGGGACAAGGACCCCCTGCAGTGTGGGTCATACAGGCCGATCTCGCTGTTAAATGTAGACGCCAAGCTGTTGGCAAAAATCTTGGCCACAAGGATAGAGGACTGTGTGCCGTGGGTCATCCACGAAGACCAGACGGGGTTCGTGAAGGGAAGGCAGCTGAACACCAACATACGGAGGCTCTTGAATGTTATTATGATGCCGGCGGTAGCGGGGGAAGCGGAGATAGTGGTGGCGCTAGACGCAGAGAAGGCCTTTGATAGGGTTGAGTGGGGGTACTTGTGGGAGGTGCTGGAAAGGTTTGGGTTTGGGGAGGGGTTTGTCAGATGGGCGAGGTTGCTATATGAGGCTCCGATGGCGAGCGTGGCCACGAATAGGAGGAGATCGGAGTACTTTTGGTTATACCGAGGGACGAGACAGGGGTGTCCCTTGTCCCCCTTGCTCTTTGCGTTGGCAATTGAACCCCTGGCCATGGCGTTGAGGGAGTTGAGGAACTGGAGGGGACTGGTGCAGGGTGGGGAGGAGCACCGAGTGTCGCTTTATGCGGATGACTTATTGCTATATGTGGCGGACCCAGTGGGGGGAGTGCCGGAGGTGATGAAGATTCTCAGGGAATTTGGGGACTTCTCAGGGTATAAGCTCAACCTGGGTAAGAGCGAGCTGTTTGTCGTGCACCCGGGGGACCAGGAGGAGGGGATTGGTTGGCTCCCACTAAAAAGGGTGGAGAGGAGCTTTAGGTACCTGGGAGTCCAGGTGGCCAGGAGCTGGGGGGCCCTACACAAACATAACCTTACAAGGCTGGTGGAGCAAATGGAGGAGGAGTTTAAAAGATGGGACATGTTGCCGCTGTCGCTGGCGGGCAGGGCGCAGTCAGTCAAGATGACGGTGCTCCTGAGGTTTTTGTTCCTGTTCCAGTGCCTCCCCATCCTTATCCCGAAGGCCTTTTTTAGGAAGGTCAACAGGAGTATTACGGGATTTGTATGGGCGCACGGGACCCCGAGGGTGAGAAGGGTGTTTTTGGAGCGGGGCTGGGATAGGAGGGGGCTGGCGCTACCCAGCCTCTGTGGGTACTATTGGGCTGCCAACGCAGCGATGGTGCGTAAGTGGGTAATGGACGGGGAAAGGGCAGCATGGAAGAGGATGGAGATGGCGTCCTGTGTGGACACGAGCCTGGAGGTGCTTGTAAAGGCGCTGTTGCTGCTCCCTCCAACGAGGTATACCACGAGCCCGGTGGTGGCGGCTACCCTCAAAATTTGGGGGCAATGGAGATGGCACAGGGGGGAGGTGGGGGTCTCGATGGGGTCCCCGATACGGGGGAACCACCGGTTTATTCCAGGGAGAATCGATGGCGGGTTCCTGAGTTGGCACAGGGCAGGTGTTAGGAGGTTGTGGGACCTGTTTGTAGATGGGAAGTTTGCGAGCCTGGGTGAGTTAGAGGAGAATTTCGGGCTTCCCCCGGGGAACATTTTAAGGTATATGCAGGTAAGGGCGTTTGCCAGGCGGCAGGTGGCGGGGTTCCCTCTGTTGCCCCCACGTGGGGTCCAGGACAGGGTGCTCTCGGGGGTGTGGGTTGGAGGGGGGAGGATTTCGGACATGTACCAAACGATGCAGGAGGTAGACGAGGCCTCGGTGGAGGAGCTGAAGGGTAAATGGGAGGAGGAGCTGGGTGAGGAGATTGAGGAGGGGACATGGGCGGATGCTCTGGAAAGAGTGAACTCCTCCTCTTCATGTGCAAGGCTTAGCCTCATACAGTTCAAGGTGCTACATAGGGCTCATATAACCGGGACGAGGATGAGTAGGTTCTTTGGGGGCGAAGACAGGTGTACTAGGTGCTCGGGGAGCCCAGCGAACCATGCCCATATGTTCTGGGCATGCCCAGCGCTGGGGGCGTTTTGGAAGGGGGTAGCAAGCACGGTGTCGAGGATGGTAGGATCCAGGGTTAAGCCAGGCTGGGGACTCGCAATATTTGGGGTTGCAGTGGAGCCGGGAGTGCAGGAGGCGAAAGAGGCCGGTGTTCTGGCCTTTGCGTCCCTAGTAGCCCGGCGAAGGATTCTTCTTCAGTGGAAGGATGCGAGGCCCCCAAGCGTGGAGGCCTGGATCAATGATATGGCGGGGTTTATCAAATTGGAGAGGGTGAAATTTGCCCTGAGGGGATCAGTACAGGGGTTTTTCAGGCGGTCGCAGCCTTTCCTAGATTTCCTGGCATAACGGTAGGGAAAAAAGGCCAGCAGCAGCCCGGGTGGGGGGTCGTTTCGGTGGGTTGGGTTGAAGGGGCGTGTACATGTGTTCTTTGGTTATGACGGGTGTTAATCTCTTTCTTCTTTTTGTATTTAACGGGGGGGGGGGGGGGGGGGGGTTGTTCTTTCTTGCTTTTCTTAGTTGTTAATATTTTTTTTGTTCATATTTTCTCTTATTGATATTTTGTGAAAATCTGAATAAAAATTATTTTTTAAAAAAGGTGATGGCCAATGTACTATATATCTGCCCATGTACAGACAACCATATGGGTATTGGGGGAAATGAGTGGTTGCAAGAGGTGCAATTTTATCCCCACCATCCAGTGTTACTATGGCAGCAGGTTTAATATTTTGATGAACAAATGCTTTTTCAATTAATTGCAGGGCACTCAATTACTTGCTGCATTATAAGCAATTAAAAAAAAATAAAGGCTTCCACAGCACACAAGAAGCTGTAGTGTAGCAAGCCTCCAAGGCCTGTTGCAGTCATTTTGCATATCTACTTTCACAATAGGCCTCAGTGGAGGCTGGAAACCCGGACAGTTATTTGACGTCCCTGACAACTGAAAATTGGCAAGGGTCAAGGTGCAGCTTTTCTAAACAAAACTCCAACCTTGGCGCAATGCCAATAGCTAACATACCAGCAGAATATTTAGGCCAATAAGGAGCATCCAAATGCAGCATTCAAGATGTTAGATCGTGCGACCCTAATCAGAGTAACCACCATAAAAATCTAGCTGACAGCAAACCCAAAACTTTGATATAAATTCCTCAGAATTAAATAATAGAGGTTCACTCGTCAAACTGGAATACAAATATAATTCTCGCCATCATTTCAGATCTCTTCACCCTTTCTATTGCAAAACACGTTGGCCACTAACAGCAACGCTGAAATCAGCAGCAGTAATGGGCGATTTTCACATCCATAGGGCAGGCTGTCCACCCCATGGAACTAAATATTATATGCCAACACAGCTGCTGTGTCACAACAGCAGGCAACGTAGCAACAGTCACAGTTTACAATATTTCCAAGTTTTGTATCATCCACAAAGTTTGAACTTGTCCCCTGCACACCCAGATCTAGATCACCAACATATATTAGGAAAAGCAAGGCTCCCAATACCAACTCCTAGGGAACGTCACTACAAACATTCCTCCAGCCTGAACAATACCCATTCTGCTTCCTATTATTCAGCCTGTGGTCAGGTGACCCAGGGGAGAGGCACATGTTGATAGGGGAAGGTGGCAGGAGTTGTTCAGTGGAACAGATGAGGAAGGAAAAGAGTTCAGACAGCAGAGGTGAGGCAGACAAAAAAAAAGAGATACCTACATTTTGCTGGCCCTATTGCCAACAACCAGGCCTCAGAGTTCATTTCATTAGGCTATGTCCACCAGCAGATGTGCACACATTTAAACGGTACTCAGAACTGATTCGAGTTCACAGCAGAGTCTCCGCTCCATAGACACTGTTGCTGCCTCAGAACTTGCAACCCCAATTAGGAATTCCATCTCAAAACCCCACTGAGGATTATGACCCTCAATTCGGGAACCTCTGGCATAAATGCTGTTTGCCCCCCTTGTTCATCCTTCAAGGTGAAGGTGACCATGTTCATCACCTGGGGTGTTAGGTAGGTTCCAATATGTACATAGGTCATTGCTGAGGCTGATTTGCAACTGGGAAGTTATGCTGCAAACAGGACAGGATACCACAGGTAATTGAATTTTGGATGAGTTGGTGGCTGGGGATTTCCTCTTCTTGCATTTTCTCGCCGTCTCTGATGTGCGCTTTCTTTAGAAGGAAGCGCATCCTTTTTTATTTTGGTTGCACAAGGTGCAGAGATCCTGGGCAAGCTCCTGGTGGCATCCCAGCCTCAAGTTCTCCTAAAAACAAGTGTCAGGTCATCTGGCTTGCCACTTATCAGCTGAAGCCTGAATGTTGGCCAGGTCTTACCACAGGCAGGCATAAACTGCTGCTGAAACCGTCACCCCGGCCCCTTTGATACCTCTAGGACTGACTGGCCTGCTGCCTATGAAATGAAATGAAAAATGAAATGAAAATCGCTTATTGTCACGAGTAGGCTTCAAGTGAAGTTACTGTGAAAAGCCCCTAGTCGCCACATTCCGGCGCCTGTTCGGGGAGGCTGTTACGGGAATCGAACCGTGCTGCTGGCCTGCTTGGTCTGCTTTCAAAGCCAGCGATTTAGCCCTGTGCTAAACAGCCCCAGTAGGTCCAGTATGGTCTACCTTCCGTAAACTTGAGGAGATCCAAAACTCTGCTGCTCATGTTGCAACTCGCACCAAGCCTTATTCATCCATCTATCCCTCCTTTTCTCACTGCCCCTACCCTGACTCATGTTAAGCACTCTGATAATTTTAAAATTGTCCTGCATTAAAAATTAATTTAAAATTTAAAAATTAGCCATGACCTCACCTGCTTGTCTTTGCAATTTCCTCCAGACCCACAATCCTTCCGAGATATCTACACTCCTTTAATTCTGGTCCCATAAACATCCCCGATTTTAATCACACTTTCACTGGTGGCTGTGCCTTCAGCTGCCGGGGCTCTAAGCTCTGGAATTTACCTCAGTAACAGCTTATTTACTTAATAGGATACCCCTTCAAGCCTATCCATTTCTAAAGGTTATGGTCATCTGCCTGAATATGTGGCCCACATCATATATTTTATAATGGTCCTGTGAAGCACCTTGGAACATTTTATTATGTTAACAGCACCATATAAATACATGCTGTGGTCCTTTCGTTATGTAACCTCATGATGGAGGGAAGCAGCAGAAAATGGCTGAGCCTAGGGCAGCTATGTCCTGCAGCGAAAGGGACTAAGTTCCAATAACTGTTTTCCTTTTGGCAAGTTCTGATTCGAGCCAGCGGGAGGTAGTTCATTTGCAGCAGTCACAGATTAAGAAGTGTTAACTCTGTACGAAATAAAGTAGCAACCAAGTTATACTACTGAGTTCTGAACCTCAAAGCAAGTTTCTCCTAACTTGTAAGTAATACTTTTTACATCAAGTTTTGCGAAAGTCCAAGGGACCATTAATCAAAACGCAGATTTTATAGTGATCATAAGTACAAGATTAGAAGAATCTCTTCATATAACTTCTACCAGTCAAAATTATCAAGATATCATAGCTTCCCCGAGCAAATTTAAGTACTTGCCTGAGCCACCTTGAGTTCAATGTGAACTTGCTCTTAAAATAGATGAACTTTTCAAATAAATTTGACAGGGAATGCTATGATACCAACAGAACAATAGTGTCCACATCCTGTTTAAGGCATGTTACACAGGAGTAGGCCCAAGTATCCTTTTGAGCCTGTCCCACCATTCAATTCAGTCATGGTTAATCATCGATCCCTTGATATCTTTAACTAACAGTAAACTTATTGACTGCGTTGTTATTTTTACTCTAATTGTATTTACTCTGCAATTTCTTGGAGATCTAATCAGAAGGAAGTTGGAGTGCAACTGGGTGTGCTGAACTGCCCATAATGTCTGCCAACCTGGGTACAGTAACATTGTGATAATATTACTGGAATATTAGAGCTCTGAACTTATGATCTGGAAACCTGGAATCAAATCGCGCCACGCTAGCTGGGGGAATTTAAATTAGTTAAATAAAGCTGGAATTAAAAGGCAACTCTCAGTAAAGGGTGATTAAGAAAATACCTGATCGATGTAAAACCCTGTTTGATTCTCTAATGTCCTTTAGGAAAGGAAATCTTTCATCCTGACCCACTCCGGCTCATGTGTGACTGCAGATGCACAGAATGAAAATTTATGCAAGTGAGAGTGGTGGGACAGTTGTTGATCCCTAGCTGCCTCCGAAATGGCCTGGCAAGCTATGCAATTGTATCAAAGCTCTGCAGAACAGTATAATTAGAATAAAACTGGACGGCTCACCTGAATACATCAAAGGCATACCCTGCCAAACACAGTCAACCCAGCGAAGTCCTCCTCATTAACATCCGAGGGCTTGTCATGCTCACAGAATTATACCTCTCAATGTTCCAGACTCCAGCTCCAACAACACTCAAGAAGCTAGACACTATCCAGAACAAAGCAGCCCGCTTGATTGGCTCCGCATTCACCTTTGTAAATATTCACTCTTTTACCACTAGTGCACTATCTACAAGCACTGCAACAATTTGCCACGCTACTTAGGAACATAGGGACAGAAATAGGCCATTCTTCCCATCGAGCCTGCTCAGCCATTCAATTAAATCATGGTTGATCATCTACCTCAGTGCCACTTGGACTTCAACAGTACCTTCCAAATGGGGGACCTCTACTACCTAGAACAAAGGCAACCGACATATGCGGGGAAAAAACATCTACAAGTACCTCTCCAAGTCACAAATTATCCTGACTTGGAACTATAATCGCCATTCCTTCATCCTACGTCCAGGAATTCCCTGTCCAACAGCATTATCTGCACAAGACAAACTGCAGCGGTTCAAGAATGTGATGCACCATACCTTTGAGGGCAACTGGAGATGGGCAATAAATATGGCCTTGCCGACAACACCCACGTTCCATAAACTGTTCTGTCTATCCCTTTCTTTCTGTTTTGAAGCCGCTTGGAAGTTACTCAGCTACAGAGCAAGCACTGATGGAACGAAAATCTCCTCTGCCTCGTGGCTATTATCATTCCTTTTTTTAAAATAAATTTAGATTACCCAATTATTTTTTCCAATTAAGGGGCAATTTAGCATGGCCAATCCACCTACTCTGCACATTTTTGGGTTGTGGGGGCGAAACCCACGCAGACACGGGGCTATTATCATTCCTGATTGAAATAAACTTAAGCAATGTTAAATGTTAACTGTAGTGTTCTGTCAATAAAAAACGGTAATTAAATTGGTGATAACTGGCAATTGCACAGCAAAAACAGGATGATTGGTATGAAGCAGGCTGGTGCAGTAAAGGTGCTCTGGGTTCAGGACTGGGAGTTCATTGTTGCAAAGTAAGGGAGTTTCATTCTAATTTCATGTTGCTCTGTAGTATTGGCACCATGAGCCCAAATGGCAAATTTTCCATTCCCCAGCAGTAACTTCCTATAACTTTAATGAGCAGAAAAGTCACAGAATCTTCATAAATAAAACTTTTTAATTTGAAAAGAATCGAAAACAATTGAAAAAGGATAAATCATGATTTCATATTCTGATATGTAATATTGAAAGTTGGTGAGCTCAATAGGGGAAATAATTACAAGGGGTTACTGAACTAGATTGTGATTGCTAAAGAGAGCAGTAAAAACAACAGGTTGCCACAGCAATTGAATAATGTCCACCTTTGGATGTGTGTTTCCCACGAGCCACAATATAATTGGAATCAGTTGATCCTATGATTTACTTAGTCCGTATGACTCCACAAACATCAGCTGTTCTCCAGCAAAGTGCCAGCCCATTAAACGTGTCCATTTCTTTTTATTTACTTGAAAGCGTTTCAAATGTACTTACAGGGGAATTACCACCTTCCCAATCGTAGCGCAACATGTAACCCAGCAGGATACCATTAACTTCCTCCTCCGGAGGTCCAACCCATTCGACCGTCAACGTGGAAACATTCACGTGTGTGCTGACAATATGAGGGGGGGCCGTTGGGACTGCAAAGGAAAGAAATGCATGAGTCATTTTGTCTCCAAACTGCTTGTACGTTGCTGCACTTAATTTCCTTTGTACAAAAATAACCCCAAATCTATCAAAATATGTGGAACATGTTCGGTGGTGGTGGCGGTTGGGGGCCGGGGAGGAGGAGGAGGAATGTAGCGTTGTTAGTGAATTGGTGAAGAGGGAGAATTTGATGGAGCCAAACGTGAGCCAACATTCCAAGGCGCGAGGTAGCGGTGCATGTTTAACCAAACCGGAAGAAAATGGAATTTTCTACCTCAACCAATAGTACAGAATGAAAGTGGATACTGAGATAATGTTTCCACTTGTTGTCAAGGGCAGAGCTAAAAGCCATCAATGTAAGATGGTCACTAAGTAATCAAATAGGAAATTCTTTTTTTTAAAACAAAAATTTAGAGTACCCAATTATTTTCTTTCCCATTAAGGGGCAATTTAGCGTGGCCAATCCACGTGACCTGATCATCTTTGGGTACAGGCACCGGAATGTGGCGACTAGGGGCTTTTCACAGTAACTTCTTTGAAGCCTACTTGTGACAATAAGCGATTATTATTATTATTATTATTATGGGGGTGAAACCCACGCAGACACAGGGAGAATGTGCAAACTCCACACGGACAGTGTCCCGGGGCCGGGATCAAACCCTGAATAGGAAATTCAAAACAAACCTCTTCACCCTACAGGTGATGAATGGAACTCGCTAAAGTACAGAGCAGTTGAAGTGATTGGTACAGATGTTATTTCAGGGAAGGTTAGGCAAGCGTATAATGGAGAAGAGGATTATGCTGACAGATTTAGATGGGGAAGAAGCCTTCCAGGACATATTTACAGTTTTGCTGCACAAAATGAATGCACAGCAACTTACACTTCATAGAATGGAGGCTTTGGATTGATACTGCGATAGGAAGAAGAGGATGGAGAGGTGTTACCTAAGTTTGAAATAGGAGCAAGAGCAGCCACTTGATTGTGCTTCACCATTTAGTTACATCATGTCTGATCCTTTATCTCAATTCCACTTTGTCCTCACAATCCCCTTATCTGTTGACCACCTTAAAAGTCTGAAGATCTATTGATCGCCACCTTTAAAATCTTCAACAACATCCATCCACTATTAGCTGGGGCAGAAAATGTCAAAGATTCACAACCCTTTGTGTGAAGATGTTTCTTCTTACCTCAGTTCTAAATGTCCAATGCCTTTACCCTGAGACCAAGTTCTAGATTCACCGGCCGGGAAAATATCTCCTGAACGTTCACCTTGTCAAGCACTCTGTATTTCAATGAGAGCACCTCTCATTCTTCTAAATTACAGATATTAGGAACCCAATCTCCTCAATTTCTCCTCAAAGGACACCCCGCTGTGTCCAGGAGTCACTTACTGAGTTTGCTCAACAGCAATTCGAAGCACGTGTATCCTTCCGTAGGTAAAGAAACAAAGATGCACATAGTGCTCCAGGGGTGATATCATCCAAGACCAGCAGAATCACAACAAGACTTCCTATGGTACTCCAATCAATTCCCAGTCAAAAAAGCCAATTTACCGTATTTGCCGTCCCAATTACTAGCTTGATCTGCATGTTACATTTGTGCTCTACTTTCTGTTTTGTGTACAAGGACACCCAAATGCCTCCGGACACCAACATTCAATAGTTTCTCACCATTTAAAACTCTTCTCTTTTTGCACTGTTCCTGCCAAAGTGAATAACCCTGCATTTCTCCACATTACGCTTCACCTGCCATCTTCCTGAACAATTACTGATCATGCAGTGGGCGAAATTCTCCATCTCGCGACGTCACAAACCGCAATCTTGCATAGGATCGGCAAAATCGAGGTCCGCGCCCGGCGCCAATTCGGACGCCATGCTCCGGTCCCTCGCTGGTGGTGATAACAAGGTTTGCGCCCAGCGCCTGAGTGCAACACCGGCATCTGCATGCATACAAATGTGATTAGCGGATGGAACACAGTATGCTCCACCTTGCCGTGATGCTCCACTCCTCTCTAGTGGAAGTCACACAGGCTACAAGTATTGACAAACATCGACTCGGCGACATGGGTGCGGAGGGGGAGCGGGAGGCTTAAAAAACATTGCTTGCTGGGAGATGGCTGCCTGGGCCGAGGGCAGTAGCGGGTAATGACTTGGTGCAGATGTCCCCCCTCGGGATCGGGGTGGGCTGGTTCAGACCACAAGAGAAAATGCTGGAAAATCTCAGCAGGTCTGGCAGCATCTGTCGAGAGAGAAAAGAGCCAACGTCAGACCACCGTTGCTTTAGTCTGTCTTTTGAATGTACACTTTGGTGTTACGTACTGGCTCCTGGCTGGTCACACTGCTGAGTGCTGCCTAGGTCCTGTAAATGCTCAGGCCTCTGGTCATCTGGGAGCACGTCCAGCACGCCCCTCTGGACACCCCCATACCCAGCTGTGTAATTAAGGGCCAAGCTCAATCAGGAGCCCATCTGGTGTTTGCACTTCTCAGAAGCGCTGCCCACTGCAGAGCTCACCCCAACCAAGGACAACTGCACTGCAGCCGTTGGAACCCTCCCTGGTTACCTGCCCATCTCAGGGTAGTGGACTCACCAGTGACCACCACCCCTCCAGCTCACGAGCTGTCTCCCCCTGGCAGAGGTGACCCCTGCCACCACCTACCAGGCAGAGTTCAGCAGGGCATACCTGACTCTGTGACCCACCTTTCAGAAGAGGTTGTCTCTCCGCTCCTCACTGGCATGGAGCTAAGGGTCCACCTAAGAAGTGGAACGGTAGCACGGTGGTTGGCAATGTTGCTTCTAGGCGCTAGGGACCAGGGTTCGATTCCCGACTTGGGTCACTGTCTGTGCAAAGTCTGCACGTTCTCCCAGTGTCTGCGTGGGTTTCCTCCGGGTGCTCCGGTTTCCTCCCACAAGTCCAAGGCTATTCTGAATTCTCCCTCAGTGTACCTGAACAGGATAGTAGTGTGGCGACCAAGGGATTTTAACCGTAACTTCATTGCAGTGTTAATGTAAGCCTACTTGCGACACTAATAAAGATTATTATATCAGGTGGCAGAATCGATATTTGTGGAGGTTGGTGAAAAACAAGGGTTGGAAAACTCTGGGGGAAGTAGTTTATAGGGCCCCTAGCAGCAGTAATAATAAAGATTATCATGACCTTGCATTTCCAGCACTAGGCACAGTGGTTAGCATTGCTGCCCACGGCGCTGAGGACCCGGGTTTGAATCCCGGCCCTGGGTCACTGTCCGTGTGGAGTTTGCACATTCTCCCCGTGTCTACGTGGGTTTCACCCCCACAACCCAAAGATGTGCAGGTTAGGTAGAATGGCCACACTAAATTGCCTCTTAATTGGAAAAAGAAATAATTGGATACTCTAAATTTATTTATTTTAAAAAAATTATTGCCTTGGACTGCTGATATTTGGGGGCAGGTCTTCTGTGAGCCACCTTGGTGGCTGCAGTGAGTGTGGTAAGCGGAGTGCTTAAAAACAGCTCCAACTGCCAGGCTCCTTGGCGCTAACTCCTGTCCCAGCGGTTACAATGCCCACTGGGCTGGGAATTTGTCGGGATTCATGCCAGCAGAGTCCTGGCCCATTAGAATGTCCTGAATTGCTCCCCAAATAACATTCCAATGGGAACGTGAACCAAACGCAATTCAGTCCTGTCATCAACGCTTAAGGCGCGATCTTCCCAAAAGGGAACAAAGTCCCCTAGCGAGCGCGTTTAGCTGCGTGTTTCCCGACACTCTGTGCCGAGAAACACATGGCTATTCAACACTACCTGTGTTGAGTAATGGGCCTGAACCAGGAACACACGGCCGAGGCTGCACCTAAACCTGTTTCATTATAACGGGGAGCTCTACCCGTTGGAGCGAGAGATCGGGAAATTTAGAAATGGCGTCCCGATCTCCGAGACCCACAAATAAAATCCCCAAACTCCCCCCCAGCCCGAACACAGCATAGGAAGGCAGTGCCAACTTGGCACCATGGCAGTGCCCCAGCCAGCTGGTACTGCCACGTGGGCACATTGGCAGTGCCAGGATGGCCAAGCTGGCACTGCCAGGGTGTCAGGCTGGCACTGCCAGGGTACCCAGGTGGCACCAGCAGTGCCAGAGGACCACCCTGCTCAAAGGGGATACAGTTGGGGGCCTCCAATCCCCTTGGAGACCCCCATGAGTGCTGTTCCATCTGGTGTCTGTTTGTGGGGAACAGTGCTGAACGGCGCTCGCCCGAGGTCTCCAAGGCGAAGGGATCGAATCCCAAAGCGTCGGGTACCGTGAAAATCTGCACATTAGAGTAAGGCTAACGGTCTTGCTCTAATATGCAGATTTGCCAAAAAGTGATCCTGCCCATTGTGGGCGGGATTCTCCTCGCAACGTCTTGCGAGGCGTTGCGGGCGATGTGTATCCCGGAGTGGGGTCTCCTGGTTTTCACCGGCCACGCTGAACCACAGCGAGATACTTTTCCGGTGCAGTATGACCGGAAGATCGTGCCCTTCGCCTTCCAAACAGAGAACTGTGCCCAGTATCTGTATCCCTTCACAGATTTGCATGTTTACTGTTCCATCCAGCTTTGTATCATTAACACTTCTTAACCCCTTCAACGAATTAATGAAATGAAATGAAATGAAATGAAAATCGCTTATTGTCACAAATAGGCTTCAATGAAGTTACTGTGAAAAGCCCCTAGTCGCCACATTCCGGCGCCTGTTCGGGGAGGCTGTTACATTAATATAAATTGTACATAGCTGAGATCCAGCACTGATCCTTGTGATACCTCAGTAGCAACCACCTGTCAATCTGACAATTACCATTTATTCCAATCCTTTAACCAATTCTCTTACCTTGCTAATATATTACCCCAAACCCATGAGCCCTTATCCTGTGCAACAGCCTTTCATGTGGCACCTAAACAAACAGCTTTTAAAAACAAAATATTCTAGATCCACTCTCCGCTCCCCACGCCGGGTGGGAGAATCGCGGGAGGGCCAGGCGACTCACGACACACCGCCCAGGCACCCACCGCTCGGATGAATCGCCACTCGCCGTTTTTCACGGCAACCGGCGATTCTCCGGCCCGGATGGGCCGAGCGGCCTGATGTTCCCGACGGCGGCAACCATACCTGGTCGCTGCCGTCGTGAACATGGGTGCCAAATGCTCGTTTGTGGCTTGTGGGGGGCGGAGAGGGGATTGAGCACCACGGCCGTGCTCAGGAGGGGACTGGCCCGCGATCGGTGCCCACCGATCGTCGGGCCGGCGCCTCCAAGCGACGCACTCTTTCCCCTCCGCCGCCCCGCAAGATCAAGCCGCCACGTCTTGTGGGGCAGCGGAGGGGAAGACGGCAACCGCGCATGCACGGGTTGGAGCCGGCCAACCTGCGCATGCGTGGCTGACGTCACTTAGGCGCCGCCGTCACATCATTCTCGGCGCGCCGCCTTGATGCAAGTGTCAAGGCCCGGCGACCAAGATTTACGGAGTGCGACTCCTAGCCCCCTGGGGGGGTGAATAGAGTGCGAGGAGCAGCCTCCGGGGCCGTCGAAAAACTCGGCCGAGTTCACGACGGCCTTCCCGATTCCGCACGGGAGCGGAGAATTCTGCTCTGTTTCCTCTTATCTACTCGACTAATTGCATGGATTTATCAAACAACATTTTCCTTTCAAAAATTAATTGATTCGATGTAATCATGTGATGATTTTCTAAGTCTCTGATTAGGATCTCCTTAATACAGCAGCACGGTAGCATAGTGGTTAGCACAGTTGCTTCACAGCTCCAGGGTCCCAGGTTCGATTCCCGGCTTGGGTCACTGTCTGTGTGGAGTCTGCATGTTCTCCCCATTTGTGCATGGGTTTCCTCCGGGGGCTCCGGTTTCCTCCCACAGTCCAAAGATGTGCGGGTTAGGTGGATTGGCCATGCTAAATTGCCTTTAGTGTCCAAAAAGGATAAGTGGGGTTACTGAGTTACGGGAATAGGGTGGAGGTGTGGGCTTGAGTAGGGTGCTCTTTCCAAGAGCCGGTGCAGACTCGATGGGCCGAATGGCCTCCTTCTGCACTGTAAATTCTATGAAAAATGGATTCCAGCATTTTCCCAATTTATGTCAAGCTAACGGATCTGTACTTTTATGTTTTATATCTCTCCTTCCTTGAATAGTGATGTTACATTTGCCAACTTCCAATCCTCTGGAACTGTTCCGGAACGTAGAAGATTTTGGAAGATCACCAGCACTACATCCACCTCATACAAAATCCCCCGATGTAGTCAATCGGGTCCAAGAGATTTGTCAACCTTTAGTCTCAATAATTTATTTTTCTTTCTTTTCTTTAGTACATTTTCTTTACTAATACTAATCAACATTTATTTTTAACTCAAGTTCCTCACGCTCATTATATCCTTGGCAAGCAAAAAAAAGTTTGCTTCCTCTGTTATTTCCTTATTCTCCATCGCAATGTCTCCCATCTCAGCCTCTAAAGGACCCCGTTTACTTTCACAACTCTTGAGAAGTCAATTTGATAAGAGACTTTTGAAGATATAAGAGATGCAGCAAAGGGAAAAAGGTCTCAGAACATTGTAAATTGCCAAGAAAGAAAAAAAACGTACCTCCTTCTGTTGTTTTGGCTTGGATCCCAGAGCACTGTAGGGACCATCCAACTTCATTCTTACAAGAGACACAAATATGGTAGGAAGTCATGGCTTGCAGCTGAAGGATGCTATACTGGAATGGTGGAACTTTAGTTTCATAGGTAAGCACTGGACCAATCATGTTTTTATCGTACCCAACTTCCTCAACCTGATCAGAAAAACATAAAGCAAATTCAGCCTGACACAAAGAACTTGTTGAATTCACAGCGTCACTGTCAGCAGGTATTTCAGATAATTGGCAAAACGTTACTGGGCGAGAGATGAGGAGAATTTTGCTCAGGTGATGAGTTATGATTTGAAATGCACAGCTTGAAAGGCTGGTGGAAGTAGATTCAAGAAACCAGCAAAAGGAAATTGGATATATATCAATGGGAAAGCAGCAGATGAGTGGGGCTAATTGGATAAGCTCTTGGCAAGGTACCAGGAGAAGCACCACAATGGCATGGCTGGTCTCCTTCTTTACTGTATGATCCCCTGGCAAATCTGCTTCCAGTACTGTGACAATTCACAAGCTTTCATAATACAAGGTTAACAAAGCTGAACAGTAACAAGTGAGAGTTGTATAGTGTCCCGAACAAAGCAGAACATCCTACACCTTGGAGAAAGTTAGATAGCGAGAAAGTTATGATTAGCGACCAACGCTGTTGTTGAGGAAACTTTAGAAGCTAGGGTAAGAGATAGCCCAGGCAAGCGAGTTGGTGGGGGCGGGGAGGTGGGGGAAGAGTTACAAAGTCCAGGCTCAGTTACAGAATTATCAACTTCTAATGCTGAGAATTAGGAGTGTGGAAAATCAAAGTGTTTCCCCAGCAAACACAAAATCATTTATTAGCTGTATTTTAGATATTACTGGTCAAGAACCCTTCTGCTCAATAGGACGTTCAACATCAAAATAATTTAAACAATTAGAATCAACAAGCATCACTTCATTATTTTTAAAATAAACCATCATCCTGCCAACACCTAAAGAATTCAACCTTAGATTCAATCTATCACACTCCTATGCACATCTCACAAATGTCTTAAAAGTTAGTCATTTACTATTGGAATTCCAGTATCGTATGACAAGATCGTGGAATTTCACTCCTGTTATCTATGTACTTGATTATCCCACTCACATGTTGCAGCCTATGATCCTCGTTCCCATTGCATGGGCAGGATTCTCCGGCCACGTCCGCCCGGCGACCGGAGAATCCCGCCCGAGGTCAATGGACTTCTCCATTGTCCGCGTCTCGCCCGTGGCGTTCTTGCGGTGGGCGGAGCGGAAGAATCCAGCCCCCTATGTGCTCAACTATCTCAATTTCCGTTAGATATATATTTGTCATACTGGGGAATTGTTGGGTCTAACTAGGCTATAAGATTAGGAATGTTATTGAAGACAATGCCAAGGCAAGAGGTATTAGGATGTCTCAGCAGATTGATAACTGCAGGAATATCATGGTGAATGGAAGGTCAAAGGCTCATTCGGGAATATGGACGTCACTGTCAAGATGACCATTTGTTGCCCATCCTTAATTGCTCTCGAGAAGGTGGCGGTGGGTTGCCTTCTTGAACCGCTGTAGTCTATCTGGTGCAAGTATACGCACAGTGCTGTTGGGAAGGGAGGTTGGCTCTCTTCGCACTAGCACTATAAGAGTGACTGCGCCATATGGACTTCAAGAAGGCAGCTCACCACCAGTTTCAAGAAGTCAATTAGATGGGCAACATAGTCTCCCCGTATCTGCGTGGGTTTCACCCCCACAACCCAAAGATGTGCTGGTTAGGTGGATTGGCTCTGCTAAATTACCCCTTAATTGGGAAAACAATAATTAGGTACTCTAAATTTAAAAAAATATATATATATATTAAAAAAAGATGGGCAACATAGAATTTACAGTGCAGAAGGAGGCCAGTCGGCCCATCAAGTCTGCACCAGTCCTCGGAAAGAGCATCCTACTTAAGCCCATGCTTCAACCCTATCCCCTTAACCCAGTAACACCACCTAACCTTTTTGGACATTAAGGGCAATTTATCATGGTCAATCCACCTAACCTGCACATCTTTGGACTGTGGGAGGAAACCGGAGCACCCGGAGGAAATCCACCCACACACGGGGAGAACGTGCAGACTTCACAATGTAAGCGACCCAAGCCGGGAATCGAACCTGGGACCCTGGAGCTGTGAAGCAACTGTGCTAACCACTGTACTACCATGCTGCCCAACAAATGTTGGCCTAGCCAACGAAGCCCACATCCTGTAACAAAATTGAAATAGGCATTGCAGAAATTATTGTAGAATCATAGACGGTAGGAAGCAGTGATTTAAAGCATCATGCCTATGCCGGCATTTTGTAAGAGCTATCCAATTAATCCCACTCCTCTGTTCTTTTTCCGGGGCCCTGGAATATTTTTCCTTTCAGGTTTTATCCATTTATCTTTTGAAACTTGAGTTTGAATCTGCTTCCGCCATCCTTTCAGGGAAGCCATTCCTGATCGCAAAAATAAATCCTCATGTTGCTTCTGTTTTTTTTTTAAAAACCTAATCCTATTCAATCTCTGGTTCCCGAAACATCTGTGATTGGAAACTGTTTCTTCCTCATTTACTTAATCAAAGTCCTGAATACCATCCTTGCTCTCAGGAAAACATACAGTATAACATTTTTCCCTTCACACTTATTTGCAATATTGTGCATACTCCCGAAGGAGTAAGTGACTTCACAGATCGGATTGGATATTTGTTGTAAACTTACTTTTCTGTTCAGCGACTAGCAGTCCATTTGCAGTGCGGCAAATTAAGCTGTGTTTTATAGTTAATATAAAACTGCCAGTGGTGGACGTGCTGTCAGAAGTGGTTAAGTACAGAAGCCAAGCCACCGCATAATGATCGTGAGCACAACAAGCTTTGGTTTTGTGTTGCCTGACATGAAAACCTGGATTATCTCCCGCAATCCTATTTATTGCTGCATTAGGCAAGACATGTAAAACTTAAGCAAGGGCAGCACGGTAGCATTGTGGATAGCACAATCGCTTCACAGCTCCAGGGTCCCAGGTTCGATTCCGGCTTGGGTCACTGTCTGTGTGGAGTCTGCACATCCTCCCCGTGTGTGCGTGGGTTTCCTGCGGGTGCTCCGGTTTCCTCCCACAGTCCAAAGATGTGCAGGTTAGGTGGATTGGACATGATAAATTGCCCTTAGTGTCCAAAATTGCCCTTAGTGTTGGGTGGGGTTACTGAGTTATGGGGATAGGGTGGAGGTGTTAACCTTGGGTAGGGTGCTTGTAATGAACTCCAATTGGCTTTATTGGTTGGCCAATTGGAGTATGAGCTCCCTCAATGATAGCTCATTGAGGGGGCCCATATAATCACCTGTGTAGGCTTTGTGAGCCAGTCTTAAGTTGACTGGACTGCTAGCAGCACTGTTTGTAGCTGCTCCTGTAATATCGTTATTGTAAATAAATATTGGTGTGGTGACGGAACTCCTGCCTCCCGTGGATTACTACAGTGCTCTTTCCAGGAGCCGGTGCCGACTCGATGGGTCGAATGGCCTCCTTCTGCACTGTAAATTCTATGATCTATGAAATGGGCAGGATTCAGAATTCTTAAAGGTTGATGTAAGGAACATGGTAATAAAATCAGGAGTTTTGGGTCTTCCGCCAGAGATGTTACTATAGGGGCAATGTTCCCTGCGGCTTCATCTGCTCCGCCACCATAATTTCAGTGAAAGTACAGGCGAAGATCAGCCAGATGCCATCTACAATCTATAAGTTCGCGGATGATACAACTGTGGTGGCCGTCTCTCAAACAACGACAAATCAGACTACAGGAGGGAGATAAATCACTCGATTGTATGTTGTACCGAAAACAACCTCTCTAAATGTTGGAAAGACCAAGGAACTGATCATCGACTTCAGGAAGCACAGCACGACACACACTCTCGTCTGCATCAATGGCTCCAAAATGGAGATGGTCAACAGCTTTAAGTTCCTGGGGGGTCACCATCACCAACAGTCTGTCCTGGTCCACTCACGTTGATGCAACAGTTAAGAAAGCCCAACAACGTCTCTACTTCCTACGGAAGCTAATGAAATTTGGCATGTCTGCATCAACTCTCATAAGCTTCTGCAGATGTGTGATAGAGAGCATCCTATCCGGCTGTATCACAAGCTTGGTATGGCAACTGCTCGGCCCAAGGTCGCAAGAAACTGCAGAGTGTGGTGAACTCAGCCTAACGCATCACACAAGCTTGCCAGCCCCACATTGATTCTGTCTACACCTCCCGCTGCCTCAGGAAGGCAGACAGCATTATCAGAGACCCCTCCCACCCAGGCATTGCCTTCTTCCAGACCCTTCCATCAGGCAGAAGATACAGAAGTCTGAAGGCCCACACATCCAGACATAAGAACAGCTTCTTCCCCACAGCTACACAACTCCACAATGACTCCCCCTCGGCCTGCTGTTCCCTGTAAGAACACTATTCACGATGCCCTATGTTGCTCTTGCTCATGTATTTGCTTTGTTTTGGCCCATGTTCTGCACTGCAACCAATCACTGTTTGTCGATGTACCATTTGTCAATGTACTCTATTGATTATTCTTTTTGTCTACTATGTACGTTCCCTCGGCCGCAGAAAAATACTTTTCACTGTACTTCGGTACATGTGACAATAAATCAAATCAAAAAATCATCACGCTCATCGCTGCCCAATGGCTCCTGTTGCAAACTGCCCTAGAGGTGACATGAACACAGGTTGCAGACTCGATTTGCCGAATGACCCCCTTCTGCACTGTAAATTCTATGATTATAATCTCACACTACTATCTTTGTCACAGCTGGGGCAGCACGGTGGCCTAGTGGTTAGCACAACCGCCTCACGGCGCTGAGGTCCCAGGTTCGAATCCCGGCCCTGGGTCACTGTCTGTGTGGAGTTTGCACATTCTCCCCGTGTCTGCGTGGGTTTCGCCCCCACAACCCAAAAATGTGCAGAGTAGGTGGATTGGCCATACTAAATTGCCCCTTAATTGGAAAAAATAATTGGGTAATCTAAATTTAAAAAAAAAAAAAAAAATCTTTGTTCCAGCTGAATGGTGCACCAGCATTCACAAAGGAAGAAATGGCCAGTTGAGTAAAGGAGGACAATCTTTTTTTTAATAAATTTAGATTACCCAATTATTTTTTCCAATTAAGGGGCAATTTAGCGTGGCCAATCCACCTACCCTGCACATCTTTGGGTTGTGGGAGTGAAACCCACGCAGACACGGGGAGAATGTGCAAACTCCACACGGACAGTGACCCAGAGCCGGGATCAAACCTGGGACCTCAGCGCCGTGAGGCGGTTGTGCTAACCACTAGGCCACCGTGCTGCCCTCAAAGGAGGACAATCTTGCCTGTGAAGCCGCATCGACCTCCACTGCAGAAGACAACAGCTTCAGGAGAAGGGAAAGAGAGGGCTTTGGAAAAACAAACTTTCCAGGACTTGGCTGAGAGAAGTAGTGGTTCTCAGGAAGATGAACCTAACTTGACTCTTCGTTTTTAAAAACAAAAGTAGTGAGTAATAATTACCTGCTGAAATCACTAAATGTCATCACTGATAAATAAGGCACTCTGCCATTCAAAGACTTTGCCAGATAAAATACTTCTGCTGCCAAAACCAGTATGAGTCAATACACATTTTAGGCCATTAGGTATGCAGTCCATGAAAGCAAATGACCTGTTCACGCTGATTAACAATCTGCTATGGCTTTGCAGTATACATGATTCAGTAAATGTAAAGTCACAGCCAGCAAATTGCAATCTCTTGGTACTAAACCTGACGAAACTCTGCCACGTCTGTATGTGGCTCGGAGAAGAGCAGACGGTCTAAAACAGCATGGACGGGAATCTCCGACCCCCCTGCCGGGTCGGAGAATCCCCGGGGAGGGGGCGGGGGCCTAAATCCCGCCCCGCCGCCGTATTCTCCGGCGCGGTTTTCAGGCGGGGATCACGCCACGCCAGTCGGGGACCGTTGGCAGTGGCTCCCCTGGGCCGAGCAGCCATCGGTTTCAGGCCAGTCCCGCCGGCGTGGATTGGACCTGATCCCACATGGTGGGACCTGGTAGGTAGGTTAGCTGGTGCGGTCCTCGCGGCGAGGGGCACGGTGGCCTGGCCCGCGATTGATGCGAGCGGGCCTGTGCCGTGGGGGCACTCCTTCCTTCCGCGCCAGCCCCTGTAGCGCTCCGCCATGGCCGACGCAGAGACGACACCCCCTGCGCATGCGCCAGAATATGCCGTCGGTCTGCGCATGCGCTGAACCACGCCGGCGGTTCTGCGCATGTGCTAACTCGCACAGTCCCTTCGGTGCCCGCTGGCTTGGCGCCAACCCCTGCGCCGCCGGCCTAGCCCCCAGAACTGCGGAGAATGGCCCAACGCCGGAATGGTTCGCCCCGTTTCTTACAGCAGGGTCGGGTCAACGCGCCGATTCGGGAGAATCCCGCCTCATGTTACCATTGCTCAGTCTCTGCAGTAACTGCACTTTAGTGAAAGTGAAATTTACCTGGATTTGGCAAATGCTGAGAGGGGAGTATCCATCAAAACCAGACTCCCAAGACACTACAATAATGTGAGCAGTTTGGTTCTTAATCCGTAGGTCAACTGGTGCATGTGGGGTCTCTAATCAGGACAAAAAGTACATTATAACATTATAACACTTGCCGAATAGGACATATATTTGGATGCACATGTAATTTATGTTCCAGTTATAAACCTGCCTGACTAAAAATGGCACTGCTTCCATTTTCAGGTGTGGGGGGGCCACAATTCGCAATTAACCTTCATGCGGTTGCATAGGGACAGTCGGCACACAAACCACCTTCTGCTTCACCATCTGAATGGCTGCAGTGCTCAGCCGAGCTGGGTGACTGCTGCGATGGGCATGGCTAGACTGTGGTCCACCCTGACTGAATCTTTTAAAGACAGTCTATAGCTGACAAAGGGGAAATCTGCGCTGGTCACAGTGAAATTGCTGAAAACTGTATGTAGTCCAAGTGACTGGAAGAAGATGAACACCAAGTGAATCACTGAGCAAGAAAAAGACCGCTGGGTTCTTGGATGAAGTGGGGGGGGCATTAGTCTAGGCCAGCAGCAGGAGAGAGATGTTACGTGAGCTAGGAAGCCCTCAGCATGGAATGGGATCAGGTATCAGCGAGGTCAAGTTCTGGAATCTGGCTCAGATGATTTGGCAGCAATGTCGCATGAGGTTCAATGGCCTCACAAGGGTGATCTAGGCCAGTGAATCTATCTTCAAATAACATCTGGTACCAAGACTCCACCAGCCCAAAGGGGGAGGTCATGGGGTAGTGGAGGTCATGGTGTAGTGGTATTATCGCTGGACGAGTAATCCAGAGACCCAGGATAACGCTCCAGGGACCCGGGTTCAAATGCCACCATGGCAGATAGTCACCAGCAGGCTCACCTATAAGGAACTGACTGAAGTTCAACTTCAATTTTGGAGGGCCCCCCCATCCCATGACCTATCGAAATCATGATGTGGAACTGCTAGCATTGGACTGGGGTGTCTTACAACACCAGGTTAAAGTCCAACAGGTTTATTTGGAATCACAAGCATTCGGGACGTAGTCCTTCATCAGGTGAGTCACCTGATGAAAGAGCGATGCTCCAAAAGCTCGTGATTCCAAATAAACCTGTTGGACTTTAACCTGGTGTTGTAAGACTTCTTACTCTATCTAAATCATCATCGCCATGATGGACTTTCCGAATGCTTTCCCCTTATGAGCCATCCCATCGCTGCCCTCCATAAATCTGGTTTATGGGGCTGGTTTAGCTGAGGGCTAAATGGCTGGCTTTGAAAGCAGACCAAAGCAGGCCAGCAGCACAGCTCAATTCCCGTACCAGCCTCCCCGAACAGGCGCCGGAATGTGGCGACTTGGGGCATTTCACAGTAACTTCATTTGAAGCCTACTTGTGACAATAAGCTATTTTCATTTCATTTTATTTTCAACTAATCCAGACTCAGCTTTCGAGTCCTCTACTGTCCCCGAAAAAAATTCACTTGATGAAGGAGCTGTGCTCCGAAAGCTAGTAATTCAAAACAAACCTGTTGGACTTTAACCTGGTATTGTACGAATTCATACTGTGCTCAACTCACCCCAGTCCAACGCCAGCATCTCCACATCATGGCCCCCCAAAAATGCCATTTAATCTCTCTGCCATCTCAATCCTCCTTACTTGTGAAATCCTCGCGAAGCAACAATCTGACAGCAGCACGGCGATGCAGTGGTTAGCACTGCTGCCTCATGGCGATGAGAACCCGGGTTCGATCCCGGCCCCAGGTCACTGTCCGTGTGGAGTCTCACCCCCACAACCCAAAAGATGAGTAGGGTAGGTGAATTGGCCACGCTAAATTGCCCCTTAATTGGAAAAAAAGAATTGGGTACTCTAAATTAAGGAAAAACAATCTGAATCCATACTCTTTTTTTTCTTTGGTTCCCCTATTCCCTGTGATTCCAAAAAGGCTGACCTTTTGACCATCAGCATCTCTCTTGCAAAATAACTTTGCCTTGTTACCTCCAACCCTCCCTCACTGCCTTCAATAGCCTCTTTGAAAAGCCTCTTTGGTACCTTCCACACCCAGCTCTCCAATTTTCTTTTAAACTTCAGCTTGGTCACCAATTTACCCTTTTGACAGTGTTGCAAAGCATTCCTTTGCAAGTAATATTGATGCAAAATGATGTTGTTGCTGCTGAGATAGCTCAAGCAGTCATTGCCCCTTGTGGTTAAAGGGCCAATGCCCTGAATCTTAGGTCTGATACAGAATTGGACACTTTAAATTAATAATAATCATTATTGTCACAAGTAGGCTTACATTAACACTGCAAAGAAGTTGCTATGAAGGAAGAATAAAAGCCACAGTCAGAACCACAGACAGGTCTGATGGGAAATCAAACAGCCAAACTCGAACAAACTGGACAGAGACAGACAGCCGGGAACAATCTGGGCTTGTCCTCATCGGAAGATAATAGATTGATTATTGTGGATTTCCCGGATGAAACCTCCCTAGCACCTAGATCACCTGATATGGGTTAAAGTTACGTGCAGATAATGCACCCAAGGATGGACCTCTGGGGAAAGGAACTCATGTGCTATAATAATCTTTATTGTCACAAGTAGGCTTCCATTAACATTGCAATGAAGTAACTGTGAAAAGCCTCTAGTCGCCACTCCGACACCTGTTCGGGTACACAGGGGGAGAATTCAGAATGTCCAATCACCTAACAGCACATCTTTCGGGACTTGTGGGAGGAAACCGGAGCACCCGGAGTAAACCCATGCAGACACGGGAAGAACGTGGAGATCCACACAGGCAGTGACCCTAAGCCGGGAATCAAACCTGAGCCCCTGGAGCTGTGAAGCAACAGTGCTATCCACTGTGCTACCATGCTGCCTATAGAGTTGCAATCGGCAACTTCATTAGGTGTTGTGACCCCCGCCCAGCGACCTCATTGGCTGAGGGTCAGAGAATTGTTTATTTTGTTTGAAAATAAACTCGGGTTGAACTGCGAACCTGCGTCTGTCCTTTGCTCACCTGGCAAATAAGGGCACCTGGGTAAAACGTTTCACTAATAAACTGGTCAAAGTGTCTGATAATTTACAGACAACATCCTGAAATCAGACCATCGCCGAAGAAAGAGAGACTAACAATAATTGCTGCCCATGGTACATACCCTTGATGTTAACCTGGGCTTCCTTTGAAACTGCTACTCCTTTTGGATTGTGAGCTTCACAGCTATATCTCGTCCTTCGACTAATTCCTGATTTGGAAAAAAACAACAAAATTAATTGACCCTTTCTGAGCATTTTATCCATGTAAAAAAATCAGGATGGATGTCAACAGAACCATTGCTTTAAGTAGGGAAGTTGATCCTTGTGGAGTTTGCACATTATCTCAGTGTTGTGTGGGTTTCTCCCCCACAACCCAAAGATGTGCAGGTTAGGTGGATTGGCCACGCTAAATTGCCCCTTAATTGGAAAAAATGAATCGCGTACTCTAAAAAAAAATTTTATGTAGGGAAGTTGAAACCAGGGAATTCTGACAAAGGCCAAGTGTTAATCGCGTATATACCTGCATCAAAGTAAATCTTTGAACGGATCAAGCCAGTCACTCAAGAAAGATCATACACCTGTCTGCGGGAGAAAACAAAAATATATTGTCCCAGGTTCCTTTCGCCCATTTTCCCAATGATCAGAAAGGGGTCCAGCAGATTAACAAAGAAGAATGTTTTTTTTTGACACACGCTCACACATGGGCGCACACACACACACACACATGTCCGGTGAAGGACACGTATATGATGTACAACCACATCACATGGGCCAACCTTTAGGGATCAGGTTAACCAGATATATTTTCATTTACAATTTTTTTAAATAGATTTTTCTCTGTCAATTTATATTCCTTTTTTTCTGACATGTAAATGTTAACTTCTGGTTCTTGGTCATTCACGTAGGTGTGGCTTTGACAGAAAATCTCCATCTTGTCCTCACTTGCCCATCCACAGCTACTTCAATCAGAGGTCCCTGGGCACCATCAGGAACGGGAACCTTGGCTGTTTTTCTCCTTCCATATCTCAGGGACACGGCCGTTGATTGTCTGACCCTTAATGCTAGCCAGCTGAGAGCTGTTAACGTCACGCAGACCTAGGATTGAAGCTAGGACCTTCCTGCTTGCTATGACTTGCTCATTCATCAGTGGAGCTACAACTAACATTATTTTCATTATAACGCAAGCATTAACATTTTCCAGTGACAAAAGAAGCAAATAACAGTGACCAGAAATATCTTGCAACATAATTAAGTTATGAATTCCCCTCTCAGAGAATGGGGGCGGGATTCTCCGACCCCGCGCCTGGTTGGAGAATCATTGGCGCCAGCATGGTTGACGCGGCCCTGGTTGCGGGCCGCTCTACGTGGCCGGCCTGCTGGTTCTACGGCCCGGATGGGCCGAGCGGCCGTAAGAAAAGAGCCGAGTCCCGCCGGCGCCGTTTTAACCTGCTCTGGGCTGGCGGGTCCTCGGCGTTTAAGGGTCGGGTGTCGGCCTTTGGGGGGAGGAGGGGGGAGTCTAACCCCCCGGGGGGGGGGGGGGGGGGGGCTCCGACGTGGCCTGGCCCGCGATTGGCTGGTCGGCCTCTGTGGCTGGGGGCCTCATTTCCTACGCACCGGCCCCTGTAGTCCTGCGCCATGTTGTGTCGGGGCCGGCACGTTGAAGGAGGCCACTTCGCATGCGTGGTTGGCGCCGGTGCCACTGTGTATGTCCTTCCGCAGCGCACAGTTCGCGCCGGGATCTGCAGCTGGAGCGGCACGAACCACTCCAGCACCGTGCTGCTCCCTTTAGGGGCCAGAATTAGTCGTGAGAGCAGCCCGTTCACGTATTCGTAAAACGCGACGGCGTTTACGACGCCATGGACACTCTGCCATGGGATGGGAGAATCCCGCCCAGGAACTATTTTCCTCTAAAAGGAAAGGAACCATTTTCCTCCTAAATGAGGTATTGGCGATTTCTCATTACCAGAGAATTCTCAGAATTTCTCAGAAGAGTAGGGCTCAAATCTAATTAGATGGCTTCAGACTTTGATTGAAAATAAAACTCAAAGTGAAGCAATTTTCACAAAAGCAATTACAAACGCTGTGAGAATTGGACAATGCGACTTTATTCCATGTCAGTGTTCAATTTAAAGTATTCATGGCTCAGTTACTTAATGATCAGGTCACCCAACGCCATACAGACAAACACCACAAAGCCAGCACCAGTACTCTGCACGATTCCACAGTGCACTGCCTTTGATTTTCTGTCCATTAATTTCTACCGACAGGGAACCACAGCAGTGCTGCTGTGTTTTCCCCCCAATATTATTTCTTGTTCTCAGGATTTGGATAACATTGACAAATGCTGGCATCTGTTGTCCATACATCATCAACCTTAGACGGTGCTGGTGTGCCTTCTTCACAGATTTGATGGGTGGCTTGCTACATGTTTTGGCGTGCTAAGTATAAACCACATTGGTATGGGATTGGAACTCCATACAGACAGGTTTCCTGTCCTGTAGAATAATCCGACAGTTTCATGGTCATTTTAACTTCTTGAGAATAAGGGGGTGAACTCACAATGACCAAGGACAATGGTTACTTACAGCATTGTTGTCTCTTTACTTCAAAAAGCATGCTTTCAGTTTCAAAATTACTAGTTTCACGATAACACTATTTCATTAAAAGGAACTGTTCTTATTTCTTATGAATTCCAGTCAGCCCAAGTTTTCATTTTAATAGAGCTGAGTTCACAGAGACTTTGCATGGAGACTATGCAATGTAACAGCTTGGGATTTTCTCTCTGCAACCGAAACCACTTTCAGACTGTTACGAGAATCTGGGCTCGGGTGTGGTCAATTCCAACCCGCCTTAACCTGGAGTCGCAACATAAGTGAATTAACTAATAATTCTTGTAAAGTTTTCAAGATCTTTGGCCCTAGACGGCTCCAATACTCACAGGCACCAGATTTGGAAGTAATAAACACAATAACTGTTTATTTACAGTAAGGAGGTAAAATATACAATGATTAAACTAGAATAAAGGCCTGCTAAACTATTACTTTACTCTTTGACCATCCCGCCCTCTACCCTAAATGCACATAAGACAGGCACACACAGAGTACGGGAAAGGGTAAAATGATAGGTGATTAAAATATGGGAGTCAGAGAGATATGTTCTTGTTGCTGATGTTGAAGTCTTTGTTGTCAGCTACCTTCACAGGATGCGGAGTGTTGAAAACCACCAGTTGGATTGGATCTTCTGACATGTGCATTCAGCTAGAACTCGCAATTAACAACATCAATGAGGTAAGATTAGAGTTCTCCAATTATCGGATATTAAAAGGACGTTTTCAAATTACCCAGCCAGCCCGCTGCTGGTCTGGATCTTCTTGCAGGTTTAACTGGCTGTGGCGAGAGAGAGAGAAAGGCTTTTTCTTCAAAACCTTTGAGAAGTCCTCAGGAGAGAGAGAAATTAGACCAATGCCTCTTCAGGCATCTTGATCAAAAGTGTGCTGCACTCTACAAAATGGAGCCTGTCTGACTTTGGCTTTACATTACGCAACATCATAACTAATCACCATCGAGAGCCAATCAAGTCCCAGGAAATCAAAGTCGCCATTTGGCTGCCAGCCAAGTCCAACAAAATAGGTCATCACTGGGCCAGACCAAATAGCACTGATACTGGAGGTCACCAGAGGCCAAACCAAACAGCACACCTGCTGGCAGGATGGCAGATTTCCTTCCCTAACCAACCAGATGGGTTTTTAACAACAATCGACGATAGTTGTCATCATTTTTTTAAAAATTTTTTAGAGTAACCAATTAATTTTTTCTTCCAATTAAGGGACAATTTAATGTGGCCAATCTACCTACGCTACCATCTTTAGCTTTGCGGGGTGAAACCCACAGACACGAAGAATGTGCAAACTCCACATGGCCAGTGGCCCGGGGCTAGGATCAAACCCAGCTCCTCGGCACAGTGAGGCTGCAGTGCGCCAGCATGCAACCCCCAACAATTGTTACCATGATATTCCACCATCTGCCATGGGGGATTTGAACCCATGTCCCAGAGACATCTGCCTGGGCCTCTAGATAACTAGTCCAGTGACATCACCACTACACCACAACTCATCCCAGAATGACCTCACCATGAATGAAGAAACAAAATTGAAACTTGGGGGAAAAAAAACACATGCTAAGTATATAGGCAAAAGGGGAAGATAATAAAGTGTAAAATGAAACGGTGAGGAATTAAGTCAAAAAAATTAGGAAAGAAAAGTAAAACTGAAAATTAAACATATGTAAGATATATTCTTATATCTTAAGATATATCTTAAGATCTTAAGACAGACACATAAATAGATTAGGTACACACATGATAAATTCATAGTGGCAAAAATATAAAATAGTAACTTTAGCTCTGTATTTATCGGGGAGACTAACATGGCATACACAACATTAGAAAAGAACAAAAAAAGATATGAAGGGAGTCAAGATGTACGGTGAGGTTGGTGGGAAAAGCGATCAGTACTCACCAGTCAAATTTTGAGAGATAATATCCCTGATCCGGATGGATTACATTGACACATACTAAAAAGTAGTTAGAAAGAAATAACAGATGCACCACCACATACAGAAAAACATCATGAGAAATGGGCAGATGGAACTGGAGTGAGTAACTCACCCCCGGACTCCCCAAAGCCTGCCCACCATCTACAAGACAGGAGTGGGATGGAATGCTCTCCTCTTGCCTGGTTGAGTGCAGGGCCAACAAAACTCAAGGAACTTGACATCATCCAGGACAAAGCAACCAGCCTGACTGGTAGCCCCTTCCACAAACATTCAAGTCCTCCACCACCTTAACCATTCAATTCTCTCCAACACAGACACACAATGGCAGGAGTTAAAGTCGCCAGAGTCCCAGATGACCATAGGCTGCTTTCCCCTTTTGACGGGGAGAGCTGACCGGTGGTGATTAAATTTGAGATCACCACACCTGAGGCGAGAGCAAGGTTGAGAAGGCGGGGCCTGCATAAATAACCTGTGTTTACCATCTACAAGATGCACTGCTGCAACTCACCAAGGTTCATTTGCGAGCACCTTCCAAAACTGTGACTTCTATCATCTAGAACAGGGGTGGGCAAACTTTTCCGTGCAAGGGCCACATTCAGAAATTCACAATTTTAAAGGGCCGCATAGTATATTAATTAATAGTCCCGGTTGTAACCAATTAGCGTGCGGCATATATCTCAGCGCTTCCCCCGGCGGCATCCTGCCTTTAGCCCTCTTTTTCTCTACTTTTCAAAAATGGCGCTTCACCCAGTTATGATTCTGGGCGCCTCATATAGAACATAGAACAGTACAGCACAGAACAGGCCCTTCGGCCCTCGATGTTGTGCCGAGCAATGATCACCCTACTCAAGTCAACGTATCCACCCTATACCAGTAACCCAACAGCCCCCCCCCCCCCCATTAACTTTATAAAAAAAAATTTAAAAATAATTTTTAAATAAAAAAACATTTTTTTTTAATGACTTGATCTTGGTGGGCCGCATAAAGACCTTTGGCGGGCCGCATGCGGCCCGCGGGCCGTAGTTTGCCCACCCCTGATCTAGAAGAACAAGTGGACACCAGAACACGAAACAGATTTGAGGAGAGAGATAGGTTTTTAATTAGTAGCGGGATGAAGGGTTATGGGGGTTATGGAGCGAGGGCAATATAATTGCAAAGAAATTGGGGTGGATTTAAAATAACAAGGACGGACAGAGGGGAGAAAACATAGCAGAGATAGAAAATGGTCAAATAGAGAGAGTAGCAAAAATGATACAGGAGTTAGGCATTTTTGGTTTGGATTTGACATATTGTCACGTGTACCGAGGTACAGTGAAAAGTATTGCTCTGTGTACAGTCCAGATAAATCATTCCGGACAGGAAAAACATAGGACACACATAAATACACAATGTAAATACATAGCCACAGGCATCGGGTGAAGCAGTGCAGTACTACTCAGTCGAGGTGATGTGTGAGGAGATCAGTTCAGTCCATAACAGGGTCATTCAGGAAACTGGTAACAGCAGGGAAGAAGCTGTTTTTGAACCTTTTGGTGCACGTTCTCAGACTTTTGTATCTCCTGCCCGATGAAGAAGTTGGAAGAGAGAATAACCCGGTTGGAGTTTAAAAAAAGACCAAGTGCTGCTATAAAGTTTTATTTAAAGGAGAGAACAGAGAGCAGTGTTTTAAGTGACAGGGAAACGTGTCCCAAGGAGTTGCAGCAAGTTTGGGGGGTGGGGGGGGGGGGGGGGGGGGGGGGGGGGGTGTCTGTGATAGTGATCTCTGCACTGAGGGACTTGCAGCAGAGAAGTTCTGGGGGAGAAGAGAAGTCCCCAACCTGTTCAAAGAAAAGAAGATAAAAGTGTTTTAAAAACCGGGCCTCCAGTGAAAATCGACCAAAAATGGGCACATCGGAAAGATTGGACTCTCCATGCATCCCAAAGAGAAAGAAAAACTGCAGAGATTGCTGGAAAGACTTTCCACCAGGGGAGAGAGGTTTTGGAGGTTTTGGAAAAGAGGATCTGCGGGTTCCCACCAAAACTTCAATAGCAATATACTTGCAAAGCATTGAGGTGGATTTAAAATACCAAGGATGGACAGAGGGGAGAAACCATAACAGAGATGGAAAATGGTCAAATAGTGAGAGTAGTAAAAATGATACAGGAGATAGACATTGTTGGATTGGATTTGATTTATTGTCCCGTGTACGAGGTACAGTGAAAGTATTGTTCTGAGTACCGTCCAGGTAAATCATTCCATACATGGAAAAATTGTGACTATTTTCCAAAGCCGACAGTCTTAAAGTGGTATTGCATTTGAAGTGGTAACGCATTTAATGCAGCAACCACAAGAAGAAACAAGAAAATGGACAGGAAAATTGTAGACAACGGGAGACCTCAGGGGAAGCAATGGAGGACCCCAGGAGGAGGGCACCCAAAGTGGCCAGGAGGAGGGGAGGCACAAAAAGATGCCGGGAAGAGGGGGGGCACCCAAAGCCCCCAAGAGGAAAGGGACACACCAAAAGACATCAGGAGTGGGGCACCAAAAGACACCAGGAGTGGGGCACCAAAAGACATGAAAAACACAAATGAAGAGTAACAAGAGAATTGCAGAATAGAAACAAGTCAAACACTCTGTCTGAGACCGACCTGTATTTGATTGAAGTTAAGGCGTTTGGCTAAAGTTAAGACCAGTAGAAATTAAGATTCCATTTGTAAAATGTTTCTGTCCGTTAAGAACACGATGGATTCACCTTGGAAGAAACGCAAAATTTAATGGCTTCAAAAGGAAACTACGAACTATTGAACACAAGGAATGTTTGTGATGGGGCAGCACGGTGGCACAGTGGTTAGCATTGCTGCCTACGGTGCTGAGGACCCGGGTTCAAATCCCGACTGTCCGAACACTGTCCGTGTGGAGTTTGCACATTCTCCCCGTGTCTGCGTGGGTTTCACCCCCACAACCCAAAAGATGTGCAGGGTAGATGGATTGACCATGCTAAATTGCCCCTTAATTCGAAAAAATAATTGGGTACTTTAAATTTTTTTTAAAAAGGAATGATTGTGATTCCTCTTGGCAAGAGAAAGTTATTATGGCAGGGAAAAAACTACACTGATTGAGGAAGAACTCCGATGTGTTCAGGAAGGAAGGAAATCAGTATTAGAAAATAAATGGTTTGGGGGAAATTGATGGGAAATTAAGGTGGATAAATCTCCAGGGCCTGATAATCTTCATTCCAGAGCACGTAAGGAAGTGGTACTAGAAATAGTAGATCCATTGGTGGTAATTTTTCAAATTTCTTTGGATTCTGCAATGGTTCCTACAGACTGGAGGGTAGCTAATGTAAGCCTTCTTTTCAAAAAAGGAGGCAGAGAAAATGGAGAAAACTATAGACCAGTGAGCCTAATGTCAGTAGCAGGGAAGTTTCTAGAGCCCATGATCAAGGACTTCATAGCACAGCATTTGGAAAGCGGAGATATAATCAGACACAGTCAGCATGAATTTACAAAAGGGAAATCATGGGTTCAAATCTACTGGAATTCTTTGAACATGTAACCAGTAAAGTCGACCAGGGAGAATCGGTGGATGTGGTTTATTTAGACTTTCAGAAGGCTTTTGACAAGGTCTCACAGAATAGATTGCTATATTAAGTTAAAGTGCATGGGATTTTGGGTGGTGTCCAGAGATGGAGAGGGTGCAGGTTAGCAGACAAGGAAGCAAAGAGTTGGAATAAATGGGTCTTTTTCCAACTGGCAGGCAGTGACTGGTGGGGCATCTGCTAACGTTATATACTCATGATTTGGGTGAGGGAAGTAAATGTATTGGGCGGAATTCTCCGCTCTCGCGCGGAATCGGGAAGGCCGTCGTGAACTCGGCTGAGTTTCACGATAGCCTCGGAGGCCGCTACTCGCACCGTATTCACCCCCACTAGGGGCTAGGAGCGACGCTCCGTAACTCTCGGCCGCCGGGCCTTGACGCTTGCGTCAAGGCGGCGCGCCGAGAATGACGCAACGGCAACGCCTAAGTGACGTCAGCCGCGTATGCGCAGGTTGGCTGGCTCCAACCCGCGCAAGCGCGGCTGACGTCACGACAGCTGACGGCTCCAACCCACGCATGCGTGGTTGCCGTCTTCCCCTCCGCTGCCCCGCAAGACGTGGCGGCTTGATCTTGCGGGGCGGCGGAGGGGAAAGAGTGCATCGCTTGGAGACGCCGGCCCGACGATCGGTGGGCACCGTGAGCACGGGCATGGTGCTCACTCCCCTCTCCGCCCCCCACAAGCCACAAACCGCCCATGTTCACAACGGCAGCGACCAGGTGTGGTTGCCGCCGTCATGAACCGGTCAAGAACATCAGGCCGCTCGGCCCATCCGGGCCGGAGAATCGCCGGTCGCCGTGCAGGCGAGTGGCTATTCTGCGAGCGGGGGGGGTGTGTGTGTGTGTGTGTGTGTGTGTGTGTGCCAGGGGGACGTGTCGTGAGTCGCCCGGCCCTCCCGCGATTCTCCCACCCGGCGTGGGGAGCGGAGAATTCTGCCCATTATCTTCAAATTTTCAGATAATACGAAGTTAAATGGGAGAGTGAGCTGTGAGGAGGCTGCAGAGATGCCTCAGCGTGATTTGGACACGGCGGATGCAGTAGAATGTGGACAAATGTGACGTCATCCATTTCGGTATCAAAAATAGGAAGGTAGATTATTATTTTAATGGGTGTAAATTGAGAGAGGTGGATACTCAGCGAGACCTTGGTGTCCTCGTGCATCAGTCGCTGAAAGTAAGCACGCAGGAACAGCAGGCAGTAAAGAAGGCAAATGGTATGTTGACCTTCATAGCGAGAGGATTTGAGTATCGGAATAGGGGCGTTTTACTGCAATTGTGTAGGTAAGGCCACATCTGGAATACTGTGTGTACTTTTGGTGTCCTGATCTGAGGAAGCATATTCTTACTATAGAGGGAGTGCAGCAAAGGTTTAACAGGAGGATTCCTGGGATGGCGGGACTGTCATTTGAGGAGAGACTAAGTCGGTTAGGATTATATTCATTGGAGTTTAGAAGAGCGAGAGGGGATCTCATAGAAACTTAGAAAATTCTAACAGGATTAGACAGGGTAGATTCAGAAAAAATGTTCCCAATGGTGGGGGAGTCCAGAACTAGGGGACTTAGTTTGAGGATAAGGGGCAAACCTTTTCGGACTGAGATGAGGAGAAATTTGTTCACCTCGAGCAGGGGCTGCTGCTCCAGGACAGCAGGGGCCTGCTAACTTCTGCACCCTTTTTTCTTGTTAATAAATACCCGTTCCTGACAAAGTCTGCAGGGTGCAATCTATTAAACATCTATCTTTAAAAAGATGAGATGCCCAAGGAACTTCAGCCTGCGACTCTTTCATCGTTTTCAGTTAAAGATGGAGACACTGCCACACTTGGATACGGCAAGAGCAAATTAGTGTGGAATTATGGATAGGAGGTTGTGCCAAACAAATTAACTGAATAATAGTTTAGTAGCACAGAACCGGAGTATTTCTGAAAACAAGACATATTGTTGTTACATGAAGGGGTGGGGGCGCATAGGGATCTGCCTTGTGCAATAATCTATTTGGTCCATGGTATCAAATTGTTAGCATGAATCAATTAGCATTAGTGGATATGCCAGTTGAGACACTTGTACGAGGTTCTCCACACACATCTGAATGACTGGCTGGAAACTTCCCTCCTGCTCTACTGTCAGAACCTCCCCTGGATATACAGCAAAAACCTTTCCAAGGATAAACAGGAGCCGGGATGCTCCCTACCCGGCGGGCGGGAGGTCCCGGTGTGTCAGAGTGGCGTGAACCACTCCGGTGTCGGGCCGCCCCAAAGGTGCGGAATTCTCCACACCTTTAGGGGCCAAGCCCTCACATTGAGGGGATAGGCCCCTGCCAGAGTGGTTCCCACTCCATCGGCTGGTGTAAACGGCCTTTGGCGCCACGCCAGCCGGGGCCGAAAGGACTTCGCCGGCCAGCGTACGTCCGCGCATGTGCCGGAGCGTCAGCAGCTGCTGACGTCATACCGGCGCATGCGCAGGGGAGGGAGTCTCTTCCGCCTCCGCCATGGTGAAGGCCAACCCCCCTGCATACTGAAGTTACAGCAGCAACTCAAAAGAAAATTTCAGTCTCGGAAACTTGCTGTCCAACGGTGAATGGACATTACCTAACCGCAGGACAAATTCTTTGCAGCCCAAAAGCACAAACCATCAAAAACACTAGGGACCCTTCAGAGGGCTGACATGGGTTTAGAAAAATGTAATACTAGGTAAATGCCACGTGCATTTGTCATGATAAATATCAGGATGCAATGCAAGTCAAGTTATACATAAGAAGAGAGAATAGAAGTCGGATTTGCCAAGTTATCATGAGTAACATGCGGAAAGAAATGAAGGAAATGTTTGTTTTCCTGTTGGATCACATGTCTCAGAAACCAATCAAAAATAGATAGCAATTCTTGTTGAACTGTAGGCAGATTTAAAGTGCAATTTGGCTGTAGGCAGCATTTTCAGTTACGAAAATAAAAATGATTTGAGGTTAGCATTACATCCCAGACGCCTTCAAGGGATGACTACTTCATGAACAGTTGTGTAAAAATTGGCACCACTTTATCCTCCTCGAAAGAACAGCTTCAGTGAAACATAGAAGTCAAAACACTTTTTTAAAACATTTTGATCTCGAGCAGAATCCTTTATACATTCTGCTGGGAGCAAAGGCTCACTACTTGCTGCCAAGGCCATCTCTTCCCCATTCAAATCTGAATGGGCGTTGCAATCAAACACATTTATCTTCGGATATCAGCGCAGCTTTTCAACAACTTTCCTTGCTCATTTCAAAATCGGAATCCCAGATTTAAATGCAGCCTTGACTTAATTGAATCTATGTTAATGCAGCGGATTTAAACTATCGCCAAAAGCTTCACATTTTCTTGCTGAGTGGGGGATCTTTGAAAACCTGCCAGGATATGGGGAAAAGCCACGGAACAGATCTTTTGTTTCAAATTGTATCTCAGTGGAGTTAATTTACATGGCAAAAAATACTTTTTCAGGGAGAATGTGTTCGGATAGGTAGGTCGTGGGCAGAGCGTGAATGGGGTTCTTTGTCATCACATTTCTGCCAGTAATCAGCTATATAACAGAGTTGAAATATGACCTTTGCTGTGGCGGAGTGGGAATTGGAAGGTTGATTTCAACACAAAGGCAACACTGTTGTAAGCCTGGAGCTATCTCGAGACTCGAAATAAAGAAATGAACAAAATGTCAGTCTTCAGCAGATCTAATGAGTTGCATTAAATGAAGAATTGTGTTTTCTCCCAGTATGCACCTTCAGCCAGGTATTGCTGCACAAGCTGGCTCAGGAGCAGCCACACTAACATGGTAGATATCCATTTCCGGGAAGCTACGAGGATTATTTCTGGGATGTTGAGACCAACATAGCTCGACTGCCTTCCTGTGTGAGCGCATACTGAACCTCCTGATTTCCACAGGGAAAAACATCCTCCTCAGAGAACACCGCTGGCTGACTGGTAATGAAGCACTCCCAAATGGGACCTCAGAAAACCCCACACATGCATCGGAAATCCCATATTTGCTACTGGAACACATTCCACACCAACCAAACAGATGACAGCTCCGCCTCTCGATGGTGCACCTCCTGGTTGGCTGCAGACATCACCAGACACAATCCAGGTGGTGAAGTGCCAGGTTTCAACCTTCCACAGAAAATGCAGACAATCCTCAACTGGTTGAAGATGGGCCAGGCATGATGCGGCCACGTGCTCCACCAGTGGAGCCTGAAAGAGCAGCTCAAATTGTGACAGTGGCCAGGCCATCCCCTATACACTGAACGTCTGCTCGGAGTTGTCCATTTTTGGTGGCAGCACAACCATTCACACTGCATCAGCTGAAGCCAATTGTCGACCACAACATCAAACTTCAATAGATTTAGAGTACCCAATTATTGTTTTTTTTCCCCAATTAAGGGGCAATTTAGCATGGCTGACTCACCTACCTTGCACATTTTTGGGTTGTGGGGGTGAGACCCACGCAGACACGTGGAGAATGTGCAAACTCCACACGGACAGTGACCCGGGGGTGGAGTCGAACCCGGGTCCTCAATGCCGTGAGATAGCAGTGCTAACCACTGCGCCACCCCACGACATTAAACTTAACTGCTTCCCCAGCTATATGAATGAAACATAGAGGGATACAATAGCCTGCCAACTATAAGGAGTATGGGTTTACAAGCTATTTTGGGGAAACTAGTCTGAAATAATTTAAAATAGCAGCTTTGCCTGGAAAATGCTATTCACCTTAAACTGCTACAGTTGATGATAATCTTTTCCGGACCAATTTGCAGTCCATTTATTCCATTGTCAAATTTATAATCTGGTTAACTAGTTTACAATATTGGATCTTGGGAAGACTATTCAATTTCTAAGGTTTGATAAGCCACATTTCTGCTCATTCTTCTCATTAAATTAGTAAAGGGAGCAATGCATTGAGACTTGATTGCACTAGTCACTAGTTTCAAGGTCTGCATTTAACCCAGAGGCTGGAGAAACCTGTGACACGACTGAAGGCAGAGATCACACAGGGTGTGCTTGTACATATTTATTTCACGGTGGAGAGCAGGTCGGAGAGGGAAATATGGGGGAAGATGCGATTGGTCAAATTCTGCCGCAAGTTCCTGTCGATGGGGTATTACCAGAGAGCTTGACACCGCCCTTAGTGTAGAGCCCAGAGAGGTTGCATGTACAATCAATGGACGTCTCAAAGCCAATGGAAAACCTTTTAAAGTGTATTCATTTTTGTTATGTAAGATACGCAAGTTGCATACAACAAACTCGCAATGCGATAATGACCAGATCATCTGTTTTTGCGATGGTAATTGAGGGACTCAGGAAACAGAAAATAACTTCCCTGCTCTCCTTCAAAATCGTGCAGTGGGATCTTTGACATCGGTCTGAGAAGGCAGCAGATGGGGCCTTGGTTTAGCATCTCGTCGATAAGACAGCATCGCTGACAGTGCAGCACTCCTTCAATACTGCATTGGAACTAGAGCCTTGATTTGTGTGTTCATTCCCTGGAGTGAGACTCAACCCCAGAAACGTGTAACGCAGAGGTAAATAACACCATCTACTGAGTCCAACATGTTTGTTTCAAACACTAGCTTTCGGAGCACTGCTCCTTCCTCAGGTGAATGAAGAGGTAATACCCGGGTAATACCTCTTCATTCACCTGAGGAAGGAGCAGTGCTCCAAAAGCTAGTGTTTGAAACAAACCTGTTGGACTTTAACCTGCCGTTGCAAGACTTCTTACTGTGCTCACCCCAGTCCAACGCCGGCATCTCCACATCATGGCTATCATCTACTGCGTCATGGCTACACGAGGACAAAATATACAGAAATGTGGAACAGGACAACACAACTTCTATCTAAGGAGATACTGGGGTAATATAATTTTCAGCCAAGGCTCACATATCAATTCTAAACACTGTCACCAACACAGCATTCGCTTTGGGTAACTAGAGAGAGCCTGAAAGGGCAAGAAAATTGGCTAAACACCGATCTGAAAAACAGCAGGATTGCAAGGAGTGAACTGGGCTGAACATGTGCCATTTTATCTTCAACCTTTTGGATTGCGCATCCAATTGTGGATTTTCCTGGATTCTCTTGCCCTGACATGTTCCCATTCCATAACTGACTTGCCAGACTGAGCTTAATGTAACAGGAGGGTTTACTGCAACATTTGGTCTATTCTTATGGCTTCATTTGTCAGATCATTATTACTCTAGAATATTTGTCTTTATCAGCATAGAATATAAGAGCAGGGAGGTTTTGATGGAGTACTGTGTGGAATTCTGATCATCACATTGTAGGAATCTATAGAATCCCTACAGTGCAGAAGGAGGCCATTCGGCCCATCGTGTCTTACTGACCCTCTGACAGAGCACATTACTGAGGCCCCCTGCCTTATCCCCGTAAACCCACCTAACCTGCACACCTTTGGACTGAGGGAGGAAACCGGAGAGCGGAGGGCAGCACGGTAGCACAGTTGCCCTATTATATATTTTCTTTTTATTTTATTTTATTTCCATGTACTAAACGATCTGTTTGAGCTGCTCTCAGAAAAATACTTTTCTCTGTACCTCGGTACACGTGACAATAAACAAAATCCAATCCAATCCAGTTACTTCACAGCACCAGGGATCTTGGTTCTATTCCCGGCTTGAGTCACTGTCTGTGCAGGATCTGCACGTTCTTCCTGTGTCTGCGTGGGATTTCTCCGGGTGCTCCGGTTTCCTACCACAAGCCTTAAAGACGAGCTGTTCAGTGATATGGACATTCTGAATTCTCCCTCTGTGTGACGGGGAGATGCCGTCGTGTGACGATACTTTTCGCAGTAACCTCATTGCAGTGTTAATGTAAGCCTACTTGTGACACTAATAAAGATTATTATTATGACCCACGCAGACACAGGAGAACATGTAATGTTCACACAGTCACCCAAGGCTGAAATTGAACCTGGGTCCCTGGTGCTGTGTGGCATCTGTGCTCACCACTCTGCCGTCTAAAGAAGGATGTGATTGCGCTAGAGAGGATGCAAATGAGATTCATCAGGATGTTGCCTGGGCTGAAGTGTTTCAGTTACAAAGATAGGCTGGTTGTCTTCCTTCGGGCAGAGAAGGCTGAGGAGGGACCCCATCGAGGTGTATAAAATTGAGGGACACAAGATTGGTTCGACGAAAAGGAACGTTTCCACTCAGTAGAGGGGTCAATAAACAGGGAGCATAGATTTAAGGTAAGAGGAAGGAGATTTAGAGGGGATATGAGGAAAAACCTTTTCACCAGAGGGAAATCTGGAACGTATTGCCTGCAAAGGTGGTAGAGCCGAGAAACCTCACAGCATTTAAGAAGCATTTGGATGATCACTTGAAACGCCATAGCTACAAGGCTACAGACCAAGAGCTGGAAAATGGGATTAGAATAGATAAGATTCTTGATGGCCAGCGCAGACATGATGGGCCAAAGGGTCTCTTTCTGGACTTGTAATACTCTGTATCATTTACTCTGGAACCCTGTTTTCCATTTCCATTTTCCTCCCCAATTTTCTGTCCTTTCTTCCTGTGCCAACAAGGAATCAACATTTTCGTGGCACTGAGTAGTGCACATGACTGGTGTGCACCTGTCTAATAACAGTAATCTTTATTATTGTCACAAGTAGGCATACATTAACACTGCAATGAAGTTACCATGAAAAGCCCCTAGTCGCCACATTCAGGCGCCTGTTCGGGTACACAGAAGGAGAATTCAGAATGTCCAATTCACCTAACAAGGAGGAAATCGGAGCACCCGGAGGAAACCCACGCAGACACGGGGAGAACGTGCAGATTCCACACAGTGACCCAAGCGCGAATCAAACCTGGGACCCTGGTGCTGTGAAACAACGGTGTTAACCACTGCTACTGTGCCGATCAATTCATGTATGAAATGTATGCATTCATCCCATGCTGAAGGCATGTTGTTGACCATATTAGACTGGGCGCTGGAAGGATTAAATGCGGTCATTTTAATATTTCCGAAAATGTACTGCATTTGTGTAGGACTCTGTTGTGAAACTGGCCAACTCTAGGCATTTAGCTCACCGCATGATAAACTCACTAAAGCAAATTTCAGCATTATTTCAAGTGTTTATTAATTTCACAGCTTTTGGTTGCCTGTTTAATGAGTTCCACCCGAATCCAGACTTCCGCGAACAATATTTTTCTGGTGCTGGACTGGTTGCTGTCTTCGGTTAGTTTGCTGGGTCTGGGGGTCAAGGCAGAGCAACAAAAGAGAGAGCAGGGTGTATGAGGTGGGGCCAGGGGACAATACAGGCAGGGAACAAGACCCATAACAGATCTTTCGGCACCTCCTCTCACCTGCACATTACTGAGCAGAAAATGCAGGAGACACGTTTGCTTGCCCAAGGCTGTCACTGAACCACATCATTGCTCCAGCATTGGACCAGGACATGGGGAATATTTCCTGGAGCTGTCAAGGTCACCATGGCCCTTAGCTTTTAATGGAATAGGCTGCTTCCAGGCTGCAGCAGGTGACATCAGTAACATCCCCGAGCTTGCTGTTTTCTGTTGTAAGAGGGTGGTTAAAGCTTTCTACAGTAGGAGGAACATCAACATCACTTTGCCAATAGACAGAGCACAGCTGGGTAAGAGAGCAGTAGACTTTGCATTAATTACTGTCTGGCCTTACCAGGGTCTACAGTTCTGTAGTTCTTTCCCCTATTGCCCTGCACACTGCCCAATCGTCATCCTGGTGTCTTTCTAAATTGAAAGAGATTCTACTCCCTCAATGCCCAGCTTGTTTGTGACCCTGCAGCACATCCTGCCAGTCTGTTCCCTGTTTTTGGATTGCATTCATAGTGCAATGAAACTGTGCCAATTCTCCGTGTTGTCTTTATTCCAGCTGGGTCATAAGTTTCATTCCTGGACAACATGGGCGCTTGCTTACATACGTGGATAATGAATCCAGTCATGGACCCGGGCAAAACTGCAAATCTGAATGACCAATGAGAGCATGCGGCCACCAGATACATGGCAGTGTCAGCTGGTATCCTCGAACAATGCCATACAGTAAGGTTTTGCAGTTACAGCATTGACTGTCTATGTGGCAGTGAGCTACATAACTTTACACTAATGAGGAACAAACTCTTGCCACCACTGGGACAGCAACAACCATAGGGAAATACAAAATGAGTAGGGGGAAGAGCAGATTCTCTGTCAAATACCAGTGTCCAAACTGCTAGAATGACGCACGGCCAACTCACCCCAGCGAACTTCATGCGATCTATCCTTCCCATCACCAAAAGCTATGATGTGGAGATGCCGGCGTTGGACTGGGGTGAGCACAGTAAGAAGTCTTACAACACCAGGTTAAAGTCCAACAGGTTTGTTTCAAACACAAACTTTCGGAGCGCAGCTCCTTCCTCAGGTGAATGGAGAGGTATGTTCCAGAAACATTTATGTAGACAAAGTCAGAGATGCCAGACAATGCTTGGAATGTGAGCATTTGCGGGTAATCAAATCATTACAGATCCAGAGATAGGGGGTGATCCCAGGTTAATGAAGTGTGAATTGTCTCAAGCCACGACAGTTGGTAGGATTTTGCAAGCCCAGGCCAGATGGTGGGGGATGAATGTAATGCGACATGAATCCAAGATCCCGGTTGAGGCCGCACTCACGCGTGCGGAACTTGGCTATAAGTTTTTGCTCGGCAATTCTGCATTGTCGCATGTCCTGAAGACTGCCTTGGAGAACGCTTACCCGGAGATCAGAGGCTGAATGCCATTGACTGCTGAAGTGTTCCCCGACTGGAAGGGAACATTCCTGCCTGGTGATTGTCGCACGATGCCCGTTCATTCATTATCGCAGTGTCTGCATGGTCTCGCCAATGTACCACGCTTCGGGACATCCTTTCCTGCAGCGTATGAGATAGACAACGTTGGTCGAGTCGCACGAGTATGTGCCACGTACCTGGTGGGTGGTGTTTCCATGTGTAATGGTGGTACCCATGTCGATGATCTGGCATGTCTTGCAGAGATTGCCATGGCAGGGTTGTGTGGTGTTGTGATCGCTGTTCTGAAGGCTGGGTAATTTGCTGCAAACAATGGTTTGTTTGAGGTTGCGCGGTTGTTTAAAGGCAAGTAGTGGGGGTGTGGGGATGACCTTGGCAAGATGTTCATCTTAATTGATGATGTGTTGAAGGATGCGAAGAAGATGTCGTAGTTTCTCCGCCCCAGGAAAGTACTGGACGACGAAGGGTACTCTGTCAGTTGTGTCCCGTATTTGTCTTCTGAGGAGGTTGGTGCGGTTTTTTGCTGTGGCGCATTGGAAGTGTCGATCGATGAGTCGAGCGCCATATCCTGTTCGTACGAGGGCATCTTTCAGTGTCTGTAGATGTCTTTTACGCTCCTCCTCGTCTGAGCAGATCCTCCTCTGATGAACATCTTGGCAAGGTCATCCCCACACCCCCACTACTTGCCTTCAAACAACTGCGCAACCTTAAACAAACCATTGTTTGCAGCAAATTACCCAGCCTTCAGAACAACGGCCACGACACCACACAACCCTGCCACGGCAATCTCTGCAAGACATGCCAGATCATCGACATGGATACCACCATTACACGTGGAAACACCACCCACCAGGTACGCGGTACATACTCGTGCGACTCGACCAACGTTGTCTACCTCATACGCTGCAGGAAAGGATGTCCCGAAGCGTGGTACATTGGCGAGACCATGCAGATGCTGCGACAACGAATGAACGGGCATCGTGCGACAATCACCAGGCAGGAATGTTCCCTTTCAGTCGGGGAACATTTCAGCAGTCAAGGGCATTCAGCCTCTGATCTCCGGGTAAGCGTTCTCCAAGGCAGCCTTCAGGACACGTGACAACGCAGAATTGCCAAGCAAAAACTTATAGCTAAGTTCCGCACGCATGAGTGCGGCCTCAACCGGGATCTTGGATTCATGTCGCATTACATTCACCCCCCACCATCTGGCCTGGACTTGCAAAATCCTACCAACTGTCCTGGCTTGAGACAATTCACTCCTCATTAACCTGGGATCGCCCCATATCTCTGGATCTGTAATGATTTGATTACCCGCAAATGCTCGCATTCCAAGCATTGTCTGGCATCTTTGACTTTGTCTATATAAATGTTTCTGGAACATACCTCTCCATTCATCCTGAGGAAGGAGCAGCGCTCCGAAAGCTCGTGTTTGAAACAAACCTGTTGTACTTTAACCTGGTGTTGTAAGACTTCTTACTGTGATCACCAAAAGCACCAACAGTCCCACACTCCCGAAAAACACCATGTCCACTGCCTTCCTTGACCTCATTTCATGATGACCAAATCCAGAAAATTAAATTCATCCAATAACTCAAATCTACAGGGCAGAGAATCCAGCCGCACATTTGGATTGCTGAGTACAGTACTGTTCACTTTCTTTGAGGAAAGATGCTAATGCATTAGAAGCAGTTCAAATAAAGTTTACCAGACTAAATAACTGAAAAGGTTGGACAGGTTAGGTTTGTATCTGCTGGATCTTCGAAGAGTAAGAGGTGGCTTGATTGAAACATAAGATACTGAGGGGTCTTGACAGGGTGGATGTGAAGAGGGCGTTTCCTCTTGTGGGAGAATCTAGAACTAGAGATCACAGTTTAAACATAAGAGGCGAGATTCTCCATTTCCCAACGCCGATTTTGTAATTGCCGATCCGGCAGAGAATCCCTGTTTATGGCCTAATCGGGGACAGCGCCTGTTTTCAGATGCTCCGGCCCCTCCAAAATGGTGGCATTGGGGAGTGCGCCACATGCCGTTGGGATGGCCGGCTTCAGCGAAGGTTGTAGGGTCTGGTGGGGGTGGCCAGGAGGGCACTATCTGGCAGATAGGGTCCACGCAGACCAGGGCCATGTTGTACGGTACGACCGCTGCAGGTCGTCGCCATGCGCATGCGTGGCCACGGACCCTGCAATTCTCCGGCTGTTTATTTCATAAACGCCATGTCGTGTTTTATGTGGGGCGGCTGCTCGCTCCTCACCGATCGGAGGGTCGGTGCTGGGGCCTCGCCGATTTCTTTCATCGTAGAACTAGACACTTCCTCTGGACATAGCCTCAAAATCGGAGAATCCAGCCCCCAAGGCATCACCCATTAAAACAGATGTGGCCAAAAAACCTCTCTCTCAGAGTTACCGTGAATCGGTGGAACTCTTCCTGAAAAGGTGGTGGAAGCAGAGTCTTTGAATATTTTAAGTCAGAGGTGGATATGCGAGGGGATGAAAGGTTATCAGGGGTAGCAGGAATGCAGATTTGAGGTTACGATCAGATCAGCCATGATCTTATTAAATGGTGGAGCAGGCCGAGGCGCTGAATAGTCTACGCGTGCTCCTTGTATATCCATTAATGGCAGCTGTATGAGCTTCTATGACTGCAGTCTGCGTAGAGGGTTCAGAGGTTGACTTCAGGTACAGTTCGTGTTATTGCAGTGCTGAAAATGAGAGGTCAACAGGGTGTCTGGGCCCAACCGAATATTCGATGGTCTATTAACTTAACAAATTAAATTTAACAATGGAGAAACAAAGTTAACAATGGAGAAGTAATTAAAATGAATCAGATCGAAAGAGGCAACAAGAGAAAGTCGGCCGAGAAAAAAAAAAAGAGTAAATAAAATTTAAATATTAAACATTGAACCAACTGCTTGGAATCGTTTGCTAACTGCAGGAATGAGGCACCAGACTTTCATTGTTCTAATTCATCCAAAATTTCATTCAAAATTCCAATAGTTCACCCAACAATTTATGGAGAATCAGAGCTCATGTCTTCACCACAAATTGCGAATATTTTCGTGAACATAGAATGACAGATACTGTGAACGCGCCATTATTTTCCTGCAATTTCCATCTCTTGGTTTAAATTTATTTTTTAATGTTGCAGAAGCGGCCTGCTGCCAAAGAACTCATCATCCAGACAGCACCTTCCAAACCTATGACCACTACCATCTCGAAGGACAAGGGCAGCAGCCACATGGGAACACCACGGCCTGGAGGTTCCCCTCCAAGTCACTGATATATATCACCGTACCTTCACTGTGACTGGGTCAAAATCCTGGAATTCCCTCTCTAACAGCACTGTGGGTGTACCTACACTGCAGGAACTGCATCTGTTCAAGAAGGCAGCTCATCATTGCCTTCTGAAGAGCATCTAGGGATGGGCAATAAATGCTGACCTAACCAGCAACACCCACATCCCGTAAAATTACTTTTTAAAAAGGACAAACAAGAGAGTGCCACATTCAAGGCATTCTTGCATGTGTCCTGACGAGCGCAAGCTAAAAAGCTTTGGCACCATGTCTGTTCAGCAATATGCAAAAATTCTCTCTTTCAATGTTCTGCATTTCACTGCTTTTAATAATAATAATCTTTCTTATTTAACCAAGACTTCAGCACTTGGCTTCAATTTCAAAGTGCAGACATGATACGCACGTGCTCGGCACTTTGGTCATCTGTTTCCGATCAAGCTGAAGTCTTCAGTCTTCCTGCAATCATTTTCGCCTCATCTGTCCCAGATGACTGCGCTTTCCTTGATGGGCCTCAAGCCAAAACACAACTGAGGTCAGAGGTCAACCACACTGCCTACTGTGTACCAGCTTCAAAATAGAATTGTATTGCAAAGAGAACGCAACAAAACTAGCACAAAAAAATGTATTTGGCATGGCAAGCAGTAGCCTGCTCAATTGACTGCACTCGAAACGTGAAGTCAGCCTTCAGCCGAGAGTCGATGCTGACACACTGATGCAGACCTGATGCATTGTGAGAGTTGTCGTTGTTACAACTTGGGACTCCCGACCTCCAAAAACATGCTCAAAACAAAAGCCAACATCCATAGGAAGTTTACACTTCTACAAATTGAAATATGTCCTCCCCGTATTACCCAAAATGCATTGGGAAGCTAGTTGTGTGGTGAATGGACTAGTAATCCAGAGGCCCAGGCTATTGCTCTAGGGGCATGGGGCTCAAATTATTATTTAATTAATAAATCTGGAATTGAAAGCTCATCTCAGTGATAGACACATAGGAAATAAGAGAAGTATGCCATTCGGCCCTTCGAGCCCGCTCCACCATTCAACATGATCATGGTTGATCATCCAACTCAATAGCCTGATCCCGCTGTCTCCCATATCCTTTCATCCCCTTCGCCCCAAGCGTATATCTAACTGCTTCTTGAAAACAAATAGTATTTTTTGGACTCAACTGTTTCCTGTGGTAGCAAATTCCACATGCTTACCACATTCTCGGTGAAGAAATTTCTCATCTCAGTCCTAAAAGGTTTACACCAAGGGCAGCACGGTGGCCTAGTGGTTAGCACAACCGCCTCACGGCGCTGAGGTCCCAGGTTCGATCCCGGCTCTGGGTCACTGTCCGTGTGGAGTTTGCACATTCTCCCCGTGTCTGCGTGGGTTTCGCCCCCACAACCCAAAAATGTGCAGAGTAGGTGGATTGGCCATGCTAAATTGCCCCTTAATTGGAAAAAATAATTGGGTACTCTAAATTTAAAAAAAAAAAAGGTTTACACCGTATCCTTAGACTGTGATCCCCGATTCTGGAAACTCCTGCCATTGGGAACATCCTTCCTGCATCTACCCTGTCAATCCAGTTACAATTTTACAGATTTCGATGAGCTCTCTCCCCCCCGCCCCATCATTCTCCTGAACTCCAGTGAACCTAATCCTAACCGACTCAATCTCTCCTTGTACACCAGTCCCACCATCCCAGGAATCAATCTGGTAAATCTTCTCTGCACTCTCTCTATAAAAGGAGAGCCAAGAAGGCAAATCTAAACAATAATTTATTTCCTGCCGAAAGGCCACAACGTGGCACACGGCACGAAGATCCCAACCGGGACTATCCATCATGCCGACACCAATCCGGGCCGGCTTTTATTTTATTCAATAAATTTAAAGTACCCAATTCTTTCAATAGGGGCTGGTACCCCTAGGGTACCCAATAGGGGCTGGTTTAGCTCACCAGGCTAAATCGCTGGCTTTTAAAGCAGACCAAGCAGGCCAGCAGCACGGTTCGATTCCCGTACCAGCCTCCCCGGACAGGCGCCGGAATGTGGCGACTAGGGGCTTTTCACAGTAACTTCATTGAAGCCTACTCGTGACAATAAGCGATTTTCATTTTCATTCATTCATTTCATTCTTTCTTTTTCCAATTTAGGGGCAATTTGGCGTGGCCAGTTCACATACCCTGTGCACCTTTGGGTTGATGGGATGAGATCCATACAAACACAGGAGAATGCACAAACTCCACACAGACAGTGACCCGGGTGTGGCAGGATCGAACCCGGGTCCTCAGCACGGTGAGGCAGCAGTGCTAACCACTGCGCCGCCATGCCGCCCCCCCCCCCGAACCGCTGTTTTGGCGGAGATTTCTATGAGCCCCAGCTGATTGGCCTCTGCTCATTAGCGTAGGAACTCGTATTCCCCATGGGGAGATCAATCGGGTCGTCCCCATGGGTCTCTTGAGGGTTGTTAAGAAGGCGTACGGTGTGTTAGCTTTTATTGATAGAGGGATTGAGTTTCAGAGCCATGAGGTCATGTTGCAGCTGTACAAAACTCTGGTGCGGCCGCATTTGGAGTATTGCGTGCAGTTCTGCTCGCCGCATCATAGGAAGGATGTGGGAGCATTGGAAAGGGTGCAGAGGAGATTTACCAGGATGTTGCCTGGTATGGAGGGAAGATCATATGAGGAAAGGCTGAGGGACTTGAGGCTGTTTTCGGTAGAGAGAAGGTTAAGAGGTAACTTAATTGAGGCATACAAGATGATCAGAGGATTAGATAGGGTGGACCGTGAGAGCCTTTTTCCTCGGATGGTGATGGCTAGCACGAGAGGGCATAGCTTTAAATTGAGGGGAGATAGATATAGGACAGATGTCAGAGGTAGGTTCTTTACTCAGAGAGTAGTAAGGGCGTGGAATGCCCTACCTGCAACAGTAGTGAACTCGCCAACACTAAGGGCATTCAAATTGTCATTGGATAAACATATGGATGATAAGGGAATAGTGCAGATGGGCTTTAGAGTGGTTTCACAGGTCGGCGCAACATCGAGGGCCGAATGGCCTGTACTGCGCTGTAATGTTCTATGTTCTATTACACCCTCTTACAGCAAAAACATTCTTCCTCAGATAAGGAGACAAAAACTGGGTGCAATATTCCAGGTGTGGCCTCAGCAAAGGGGCTGTACAATTGCAGAAAGACTCCCTGCTCCTGTACTCTAATCCTCTCGCAATGAAGGCCAACATACCATTTGCCTTCTTTACCGTCTGCTGCACCTGCATGCTTACCGTCAGTGACTGGCATACCCAGGTCTCGTTCCCCTGTCTTACTTTATAGCACTTCAGATAATAATCTGTCTTTCTGTTTTTGATACCAAAGTCGATAACCACGCGTTTATCCACATTACACTGCATCAGCCCACTCACTCAGCTTGTCTAAATCACACTGAAGGATCTCTGCATCCTCTTCACAGCTCACCCACCCACCCAACTTTGTGTCATCAGCAATTTCGGAGGCATTATATTTAGTTCCCTCATCCAAAATCATTAATATATGTTGTGAATAGCTGGGGTCCTAGCACCGATCTCTGCAGTACCTCACTAGCCACGGTCTGCTATTCGGAAAAAGACACATTTATTCCTACTCTTTGATCCGGGCTGTCAACCAGTTTTCTATCCATCTCAATACACTACCCCAAATTCCGTACACTTTTTAAAAATAAATTTAAAGTACCCAATTAATTTTTTCCAATTAAGGGGCAATTTGGCGTGTCCAAGCCACCGCCCCTGCACATCTTTGGGTTGTGTTGGCGAAACCCACGCAAACACGGGGAGAATGTGCAAACTCCACACGGACAGTGACCCAGAGCCGGGATCGAACCTGGGACCTCGGCGCCGTGAGGCAGCAGTGCTAACCACTGTGCCACCGTTCTACCCTCATGCACTTATTTTTACGCGGCAACCTCTTACGTGGGACTTTGTTGACAGCCTTCTGAAAGTCCAAATAAACAACATCCAATGGCTCCCCCTCATCAACTCTACTAGTTAGACCTTGAAGAATTCCAGTAGATTTATCAAGCAGATTTCCCGTTTGCAAATCTATGCTCAAGTGCATTCCCAAGAGCTCTGCTATAATATTTTTGATAATGCGCTAGAATTTTCCCCACTACCGAGGTCAGGCTGACTGATCTATAATTCCCTTTTTCACCCCATATCTCCCTTTTTAAATAGTGGGGTTATATTAGCTGTCCTCTGGAACTGTTCCAGAGTCTATAAAATCTTGGAAGATGACTGCCTATGCATCCGCTATTTCTAGGGCCACTTTCTGAAGTACTCTGGGATGCAAATTATCAGGCCCTGGGGAAAATAACGGCCTTTAATCCTATCAATTTCCCTAACACCATTTCTCCAGTTGTTCTGTTCCTTCAACGCTCCCTCTCAGTCAACCCGGCGTTCCCGAACATTTCTTTTGGATGGTTGGCGCAGAGTTGATGGGTTGAATGGCCTCCTACTACACTTGTAGGAATTCTATGATTGTATAAAAACAGATGTTAAAATGCTTAGTTTTCACCTTTGTACTTTTAGCCCGTGTCCAATTGAGTGTCACAGGAAGAAGGCCTCAGGCACCAGGAGATGATTTGCAACAATGACAAGGATATCAGCAGTCTCAGCTTGAGGGCCCTGAGCCCACATACAAAACTGTCTATAATTCAAGGATAACTAGCTGTTCCCCCAGGTGCGGGTATTAAAACGGGTGACTTGATCGCCAGTAACTGAAACAAGAGATGTATGTGTACATGTACGACGGCCTTGTTTACACACACATGAACTCAGACCTATTTTGTACTGTGCAAGCAAGTTTTAAGTAGACAGTTTTTATCTTTAAATGTACACAGCCATTTTTAAGAGGCCCTTTTGGAAAACTGGATCTCTATCTTTTCATTTCTTCAAATTAGACACCAACAGCCTTCCCCTACCCCACCACCTCTCAACCAGGTTCTCTAGTTAAAAACTGTACAGATAGTAACTATCCTCCATTCATGGCAATCTCACCCTTGTCACAGGGTTGCTGGTGATCAAAGCGATTCAGGAAGGGATGTACATTGGATCACGCAAGTTTTAGAACATAAAACATAGAAAAATACAGCACAGAACAGGCCCTTCGGCCCACAATGTTATGCCGAACCTTTGTCCTAGATTAATCATAGATTATCACAGAATTTACAGTGCAGAAGGAGGCCATTCGGCCCATCGAGTCTGCACCGACTCTTGGAAAGAACACCCTACCCAAGGTCAACACCTCCACCCTATCCCCATAGCCTAGTAACCCCACCCAACACTAAGGGCAATTTTGGACATAATGGGCAATTTATCATGGCCAATCCACCTAACCTGCACATCTTTGGACTGTGGGAGGAAACCGGAGCACCCGGAGGAAACCCACGCACACACGGGGAGGATGTGCAGACTCCACACAGACAGTGACCCAAGCCAGAATCGAACCTGGGACCCTGGAGCTGTGAAGCAGTTGTGCTAACCGTGCTGCCCTTAAAAACAAATTAATCTACACTCCATTATTCTACCGTAATTCATGTACCTATCCAATAGCCGCTTGAAGGTCCCTAATGTTTCCGTTTTGTGTCAGTGATGCACACTGAAAAAATTAGCAAAAATGCGTTTGAGGGGTCTTGAAGAGTGGGTGTGGAAAGGATGCTTCCTCTTGAAATGAAATGAAATGAAAATCGCTTATTGTCACGAGTAGGCTTCAATGAAGTTACTGTGAAAAGCCCCTAGTTGCCACATTCCGGCGCCTGTCCGGGGAGGCTGGTACGGGAATCTTGCGGGAGAATCTAGCACGAGGGGTCCACTGTTTAAAAATATGGCGCCGCCCATTTAAGACAGAGATGAAGAAAATAATTTTCTCTCAGAGGGTTTTGAGACTTTGGAATTCTCTTTCCTCAAAAAATGGTTGAGGCAGAGCCTTTGAATATCTTTTAAGGCAGAAGTAGATCTTGATAAGCAAGTGGGTGATTGGGGGTAGGCAGGAGCGTGAAGTTTAGGTTAAAATTAGATCAGCCATGATCTTAGTGAATGGTGGAGCATGCTCGAGGGGCCGAGTGGCCTACTCCTGCTCCTAATTCGTATGTTTGTTTGTAAGCCTCAGCAGTGATACGATCTTCTTACTCTTCATGGATATAAAATTCAGACAACTTTTAAAAATAAAGGCTATTTTGAGGACTGAAAATAGAAAGGTCTTTGAGTGCATTGAGGGATTTGCTGCAAACAGCGAGCTCTATTTGCTCAGAATGCCATCGACCATGTTCAGTCACACTGAACACATACAGACAGGATCACCACATAATTACAGTGCTTGGTAATGGCAGAGCAGCTATTCCGAAATCTAGCCCGTTAACTATTTCAAGCCAGTTCTTCATGTAAACATTTAAACACAAATTTTAAGTTTGAAGCTGGGGGGCGAGGAAGAGTGAGGTGGAGGGTTTAAAAGTCTTCTTTAAAAATCAGGGGCGAAATTCTCCGACCCCCAGCAGGGTTGGAGAATCGCCTGGGGCCGCCGAAAATCCCGCCCCCTCCGTGGCAGAGATTCTCCGCCACCCGGGAAGTGGCAGAGGCGGGATTCACGCCACTCCGATCGGCGAGGCCCCTGCGGCGATTCTCCGGCCCGCGATGGGCCAAGTCCCGCCGCTGGGAGGCCTCTCCCGCCGCCGAGGTTTGAACCACCTCTGGTGGCGGCGCGACTGGGCCCCCGGGGTCCTTGGGGGGGGGGGGGGGGGGGCGCATGCGCCGACCGGCGAAAGCCTTTCGGCCAGCCCCGCTGCCGCCGGTTTTTTGCGCCAGTCTTCTGGTGCCAACCGCTCCGGCACGGGGCTGACCCCCAAAGGTGCGGAGAATTCCCCACCTTTGGGGAGGCCCGACCCCGGAGTGGTTGGCGCCACTCCCCTACGCCGGGACCCCCCGTCACGCCGGGTAGGGGAGAATCCCGCCCCAGGTGCCTGATCAGAGTCTCCAATCGCTCCCTTCTGATTATTAACCAAGGTGGGTGGGCGTGCAAGCAGTTCCATTGTGAAATGTTGGCAAGTTAAATCCGATACGGTTGCATGCCTCACTATTGTTCAGATTTTCATCTTCAACTGAAACTCGGCCGCATCTGGGCGCGGGTTTGCCAGGTCAGGAGGAGAGCCTTTACACTCCTGGGCAAAACCAGAGCATTAAACTTAGATAGAGCCAAATACAGGGATACGAGGGGCTGATTGGTTAAGGTGGATTGGGAATTTATGGTTAAAAGATATGACAGTAGATAAGTAGTACTTTGAAGAAATGTTTCACAATTCTCAAAATGTTCCATTGGAAAAATATACTCCCTGGGAAAAGCGATCCATCTATGCGTAGCAAGATTAACGGTAATACGGCATTAAAAGCAGAGGTTTACAATATTACCCAGAGCGGTAGCTAGTCTGAGGACTGGGGTTTAGAGGCAAAATGAACAGCAGGCCTTGGACCTGATGGTTTAAATTCCAGGTAAAAGAGTTGGCGACAGAGATACTGGGTACACTGCTTGTGATTGCCCAGATTTCCTTACAATCTGGGATAGTTCCTGTGGATTGAAAAGTAGCAAATGTAACAACGTTATGCTGGAAAGGAGGGAGACGGAAAACAGGAAACTGCGAGCCAGTTAGCCGAACATCGTCATCAGGAAAGTGTTGGAATCTATTAAGGAAGTGGTCATAGGGTACTCAGATAATCAAAAGTTGGTGAGGTTTTATGAGACGGAAATTGTGCTTGACAAATCTACTCAGGTTTTTTGAGAATGTAACCATAGGGAAACCTGGATGTGGATTTTCAAAAGGATTCATTGAGGTGCCACTTAATAGGCTGTTGAACAAGTTGGGTGTTGGGGACAATATATTAGCAAGAATGGACAGCAAACAGTAATAAACAGGTCAGTTTCACATTGACAAGCTGCTGCAAGTGGAGTACAGAACGGATCGATGCTTGGGCCACAGCTACTTAAAATCTAATTAATTACATAACCTTTCCTACCAGTCCACCTCAGCACTAGCCTTCCTCCGTGCCCGACTTCGGAGATGGAAGGTTGGATTCGTCCTTGCCCCCTCCCCCTCGATGAGTTGATTACTACTTTCCACACAGTTTGTTACACTTCCAGAATTCATGTCAGCGGAACATTCCACCACCCTCCCCCTGCACCCCCCACCCAACTCCATCCCAAACAAAGTCAAAGTCATTCATAATTGTTCGGCTATAGCAGGAGTGCCCTAGAACAGGGTTGGTTGAGTTAATACTCCTGCAGAAAAGGAGGAAAGATCAAGTGGTTTCCTTCTGTGCTGTAACCATTTGAGAGCTTACGCTGCCACATTCTAACACCACCATTAAACTGACTGGTTCATTCTTCGCACTCATTTTTGGAAGAACAGTGCAACATTGACAATCCTTCCGTCCTTTGGCCAGACCTGCAGGATTGGAAGATCGAAACCGGCACCTCCACAATTTTAACTCCAATTTTTTGCAGCAGCCCAAGATGCATCCCATCCAAAACAGGTGACCTATTGGCTTTTTAAAGACAGCCAGTCTTTCCAGCACATCTTCATTAATTATGTTTATCACATATCCCAGAAACCTCCTCATTTACCCTAGCTTTGGGAATGTTTACAGCCACTGTAACATTTTTGTCACTGTTGTCATAGAAGAAACTCAGCAGCACACGTCAGGACTAAACAAACAGTAATACCAGATAATCACCCAGATAATGTGTTTTGAGGTGTTGGCAGCGGGCTACATATTGGCCAAGAAACCAGGGATAACCCTCCGTTTCTTTTTGAAATAATGCCTGGAATCTTTTACATCTGCCCATGGGGGCAGAGGGGACCTCAGTTCAACATCTCATTTGAAAGTCGACCCCTCCAATTGTGCAGCACTATCTCTGTGCTATGCTCCAATTGTGCAGTACTCTGTGCTACGCTCCAATTGTGCCGCACTCTCTCAGTGCTACGCTCCAATTGTGCAGCACTCTCTCAGTGCTACGCTCCAATTGTGCAGCACTCTCTCAGTGCTACGCTCCAATTGTGCAGCACTCTGTGCTACGCTCCAATTGTGCCGCACTCTCTCAGTGCTACGCTCCAATTGTGCAGCACTCTCTCAGTGCTACGCTCCAATTGTGCAGCACTCTCTCAGTGCTACGCTCCAATTGTGCAGCACTCTCTCAGTGCTACGCTCCAATTGTGCAGCACTATCTCAGTGCTACGCACCAATTGTGCCGCACTCTCTCAGTGCTACGCACCAATTGTGCCGCACTCTCTCAGTGCTACCCCCAATTGTGCCGCACTCTCTCAGTGCTACGCACCAATTGTGCCGCACTCTCTCTCTGCTACGCTCCAATTGTGCAGCACTCTCTCAGAGCTACCCCCAATTGTGCCGCACTCTCTCAGAGCTACGCTCCAATTGTGCCGCACTCTCTCAGTGCTACGCACCAATTGTGCAGCACTCTCTCAGTGCTACCCCCAATTGTGCAGCAATCTCTCTGTGCTACGCTCCAATTGTGCCGCACTCTCTCTCTGCTACGCTCCAATTGTGCCGCACTCTCTCTGTGCTACGCTCCAATTGTGCAGCACTCTCTCAGTGCTACGCTCCAATTGTGTAGCACTCTCTCAGTGCTACCCCCAATTGTGCAGCACTATCTCAGTGCTATGCTCCAATTGTGTAGCACTCTCTCAGTGCTATGCTCCAATTGTGCAGCACTCTCTCTGTGCTACGCTCCAATTGTGCAGCACTCTCTCAGTGCTGTGCTCCAATTGTGCAGCACTCTCTCAGTGCTACGCACCAATTGTGCAGCACTCTCTCTGTGCTGTGCTCCAATTGTGCAGCACTCTCAGTGCTATGCTCCAATTGTGCAGCACTCTCTCAGTGCTGTGCTCCAATTGTGCAGCACTCTCTCAGTGCTGTGCTCCAATTGTGCAGCACTCTCTCAGTGCTGTGCTCCAATTGTGCCGCACTCTCTCAGTGCTGCGCTCCAATTGTACAGCACTCTCTCAGTGCTATGCTCCAATTGTGCAGCACTCTCTCAGTGCTATGCTCCAATTGTGCAGCACTCTCTCAGTGCTGCGCTCCAATTGTGCAGCACTCTCTCAGTGCTATGCTCCAATTGTGCAGCACTCTCTCAGTGCTGTGCTCCAATTGTGCAGCACTCTCTCAGTGCTGTGCTCCAATTGTGCAGTACTCTGTGCTACGCTCCAATTGTGCAGCACTCTCTCTGTGCTGTGCTCCAATTGTGCAGTACTCTGTGCTACGCTCCAATTGTGCAGCACTCTCTCAGTGCTGTGCTCCAATTGTGCAGCACTCTCTCAGTGCTGTGCTCCAATTGTGCAGTACTCTGTGCTACGCTCCAATTGTGCAGCACTCTCTCAGTGCTGTGCTCCAATTGTGCAGCACTCTCTCAGTGCTACGCTCCAATTGTGCAGCACTCTCTCTGTGCTACGGCCGAATTGTGCACTACTCTCTCATTGCTACACTGGAGTGTCAGAGAAATAAATCAATTTTCAGAAGTTGTTTTCTTTGACAGCTGAGCAAGTTAATTTCTTCCAGAAAACATGAGGGAAGAAATCTGATGAGAAACAGACATTTTTGTTGGAGCTCCAAGTGTACACTGGGGCATTTCCCACAGAGATGAAAACTCCAATACAAATTTCACCAAGGCTGCGCATTTGTACCTTTTCAAAGGGCAGTTACAGATCTGCACCTATAACAGTTTTCCAACCAGGGCAGTACTACGGACTCCTCATTTGACAACTCAAAAAGGGAAGTTATTTATTTTTAAAATATGATTTAAATAGAAACCTCAACAGAATTATGCTTTGGTGACTAAAAATGAGAATACCTTTTTAGTTTCTTTCCACATACATGTATTAAAGTTGTGATATTGTTTGTAAGCACTGATAAATCAGTTGAGAGTCTGGCCAGTTCATAGGAAAGTTCTCCCAAAAGCTTCATTCCACTAACATGTTAAGGGCAAATATATGCTTCACACAAGTTTACATCCCAGGTTTATGCCACGAATGTTGCCTTCCTAAAATATACACAGTAATTACTGCGAAGAGGCCACATTAAGAACACAAAAAAGACTAGAGTATAAGAAAAGACACACTCGTGTTCACAATTTCCAATGCTTCGATGTAATGCAATCTACCATTCTTTCATTTTCTGCTCAAATCTCAATGACAATAGTGGAGGATAATTGCAAAATGTATCCATCTACACCACATGTGTGTCACAGACACTGGTCACCCTCCCTACAACAGCACAGAAACCTTTGTATCCTGTGGTGTATTCAGCCACTAGTCTGTAGTTTTTCTTGCAACCATTGTTCTCATCGCCAATCATGTAGTCCCCCTTTTTGAATGTGTCAATTAAGCTGGATCTGGTTACAGCTCACAAAACAGCCACTTGGGAAAGTGAAATACTGTGCTCCTTCGCATCTTTCACAGTAAACAAGTGTGTAAAGCTACAGAATCCAATCAGACATAGCTGCCAACAAAATTAATCAAGAAATAGAAAAATAAAGTGTCCTTGACGACAATTTACCTGCTACGGTAAGAACAGAAGGGGAACTGTCTGCAACCGTTTTTATCTTATTGCCATTTTGTAACCAGTAAATATCCACAGGATATGGTGGGCCCACTGCCTTGCAAGTGAGATTGAAAGCTTCATTTCTTGTGGCATTCTTTGATTCAGGCTCTTCAATAAAACTTGGCAATCCTGCAAGTGGCAACATGCAAAAATGAAATCAGTTAACAATGAGATACCCTAAATGCACATTCTGTGCATAATGTAGTCAAAACCTTATTATCCATAACATACGCTAACTGTGCCCTGAGCCCATTGGAATTACCTAATTGTGCCCTAAAATCTACCCATTATGACTCTGTATTCATCATGAGGGCTGTTCATTTGTAATTCATAGAATCATAGAATTTAAAGTGCAGAAGGAGGCCATTCGGCCCATCGAGTCTGCACCGGCTCTTGGAAAGAGCACCCTACCCAAGGTTAACACCTCCACCCTATCCCCATAACCTAGTAACCCCACCCAACACTAAGGGCAATTTTGGACACTAAGGGCAATTTATCATGGCCAATCCACCTAACCTGCACATCTTTGGGCTGTGGGAGGAAACCGGAGCACCCGGAGGAAACCCACGCACACACGGGGAGGATGTGCAGACTCCGCACAGACAGTGACCCAAGCCGGAATCGAACCTGGGACACTGGAGCTGTGAAACAATTGTGCTATCCATAATGCTACCGTGCTGCATATATTCACAAATCCTTGAAAGTGGAAAAGCAAAAGTGAGGCGGTAAGAAAGCATGTGTAATAGTTGGCTCTGTAAATTGGTATGTTTAATACAAAAACAAAGGAAACCTTTTCAAATCACTGGTGAGGCCAAGTCCGTTTTCGAAAGGAGGATGTCAACACCTTGGAGTGGATACAGGGCAGGTTTGCCAAGATGATAGCAGAGATGAGGGAATTCAGTTACGTGGCGAGATTGGAGAAGCAGGGAATGTTTTCAAATCAGCACAATACACGTAATCAAAATAAGGGACCTTGATAGAGCAAGTTGGGAGAAGCAGCTCTACAAACGGGTCAGCAAGTTAAAATATTTGACAAAAGAACTACAGGAGAAATGATAAGTAATTATGATTGGGAACACTTCTGGAACCGGTGATGAATGATACAAGATCATTCAACAGGCAACTCGACAAGGGCCGGGATTCTCCCCTACCTAGCGAGGTGGGGGGGTCCCGGCGTGTTGGAGTGGCATGAACCACTCCGGCGTCGGGCCGCCCCAAAGGTGCAGAAGTCTCCGGACGTCTCCGCACCTTTAGGGGCCAAACCCTCACATTGACAGGCTAGGCCCGCGCCGGAGTGGCTCCCACTCCGCCGGCTGGCGTGAACGGTCTTTGGCGCCACACCAGCCTGGGCAGAAAGGACTTCACCGGCTGGCGTACATCCCACATGCGCCGGAGCGTCAGCGGCTGCTGACATCATACCGGCAGATGCGCAGGGGAGGGGGTCTCTTCCGCCTCTGCCATGGTGAAGACCATGATGAAGGCAAAAGAAAAAGAGTGCCCCCACGGCACAGGGCTGCCCGCCGATCGGTGGGCCCCAATCGCGGGCCAAGCCACCGTGGAGGCACCCCCTGGGGTTAGATCACCCCGCCCCCCCCCCCGAACCCCGGCGCCCGCCACGCCGCGCATCCCGCCGATCAGGTAGGTGGTTTAATCCACGCCGGCGGGAGGCCTGTCAGCGGCGGGACTTCGGCCCATCGCGGGCTGGAGAATCGCCGCAGGGGGCCCGCCGACTGGCGGGGATTCCCGCCCCCGGCGAATCTCGGGGGGCGGAGAATTCGGGACACGGCGGGGGCGGGATTGACGCCGGCCCCGGGCGATTCTCCGACCTGGCGGAGGGTCGGAGAATCCCGCCCAAGTACTTGCAGAAATAAGCTCCGCTAACTGGCCTTTTGTGCACGCCCAACTATGATGACTCCACCACTGCTGTCGATATTCCAAGTTGCTTAGGCTCCAAGTTCAGGAATTACCTCTATACACCTCTCTGTCTCTCCTTACGAAGCTTCTTGAAACCTACCTTTTTGATCAAGCATTTGATCATTGGAATTCATAACTCCTCGGTGTCATACTTAGTTTTCTAGTTTTAACAATCTTTATTATTGTCACAATTAAGTTTACATTAACACTGCAATGAAGTAATGCTAGTCGCCACACTCTGGTGCGTTTTCAGGGGCCGGCGTCAATCCTACCCCCGCCATGTCCCGAATTCTCCACCCCCCGAGATCCGGCGAGGGCGGGAATGGTGCTGCGCCGGTCGTGGGCCTCCTGCGGCGATTCTCCGGCCCACAATGGGCCGAAGTCCCGCCGCTGCCGGCTTTTCCCGCCGGCATGGTTTAAAGTTAAACCACCTCTGGTACCGGCGGGATTGGCGGCGCGTGCGGGCTCCGGGGTCCTGGGGGGGGGGGGGCGCAGGCAATCTGACCCCGGTGGCCTGGCCCGCGATCGGGGCCCACCAATAGAGAATTCCGCACCTTTGGGAAGGCCAGACGCCGGAGTGGTTCACGTCACTCCAACACGCCGGGGACCCGGGGACACCCCCCCCACCCCGCCGGGTAGGGGAGAATCCCGGCCCAGATGTCCAATTCACCGAACATGCACGTCCTTCGAGACTTGTCGGTGGAAACCGGAGCACCAGAGGAAACCCATGCAGACACGGGGAGATCGTGCAGACTCCACACAGACAGTGACCCAAGCCGGGAATCGAACCCGTGTCCCTGGCATTGTGAAGCAACAGTGCTAACCACTGTTGTACCGTGGCGCCTCATGCTGTGCCCGTGAAGCACCTTGGGATGTTGCGTTATCTTAACTGGCACTATTGACACAGTCGGTAGCACTGCTGCCTCACCAGGGACCCAGGTTCAATTCCGGCCTTGGGTGACTGTGTGGAGTTTGCAATTTCGTCTGTGTCTGCGTGGGTTTCCTCCTAGTGCTCCGGTTTCCTGCCACAGTCCAAAGATGTGCAGGTTAGTGGGATTACGGGGATAGGGTGGAGGAGTGGGCCGAGGTGGGGCTCTCGTTCAGAGGCTCGGTGCAGAATCAATGGGCCCAATGTCCCCTTTCAGCACTTTGGGGTTCTATGATAAGTTGTTATGGTTGAGAAATAGTTTTGCAGGTTTATGGAGGAAAAAGCTGGGTCGGAGGGCGAGGATTAAACACCTCATTCAAAGAGCCAGCACACACGTGATGCAGTGAACGGCTTCCTTCTGTGCTGTAAGATTCTAAGATTCTGCAACGACGACCATGTCTGCATGGGAGTCCATGGGAGTCGTGGAGTCCACTAAAATTACAAAACAACATAGAATCAGAGAAGGCAGCTGCGGTTCCACGCCATACAGGCAACTGAACACAGAACAAGGCCATTAAAGATTGTTTGAATGTTCTTCTCTCCTCTCTTATATCAGAAGGCACAAATTCATGCTGGGGTACAGCACTACAGCTATTAGCAACCTCCAATACCTTCACCACCAAAGTCTTATTCACAAAGAATTGCAAGAATTATTTCTAATATCTGCCTCAATGATCCCACGGTCTTCTGACTCCACCAAACAGCATTTCCAATTCCTGTTGCTGAGATTTGTTATTTGAGTATAGAAAATAACCCATGACAGGAAGGGGAAGTGAAACACAAATTCTGAGTCAAATGTCCCTCACAGCAAATGAACAAGAACCTTTGGAGACTTTCCCCTTCGATCCTTCCCCTTCTTTTCAGAATCTCTCTGTTCTGCTTGCTCAGTCATATATTTCCCTCCTAATATTGTCACATTGACTTGGCAGGAAATAAGTATACAAACCTAATTTGTTCAATGAAGAGAGTTGCTGCTTAATGGTTAAACTGACAGAGGCACAAGCTCGTTCAGAGCATTAATCTGTGGTAACAATGAGTTGAAGTGTGTCTAGTGCAGTCAACATAGATTTTAACAAGGATCCACAAGGCAGACTGGACGGAAAGGAAAAAGCCCTTTGGATCAAAGGGAAAATGGCAAGTCGAGTCCAAAATTGCACTAAAAAGGGTGCAGAGGAGATTCACCAGGAAGTCGCCTGGGCTGGAGCGTTTCCTCTATGAAGAGAGGCAGTTGCCTTTGAGCAGAGAAGGCTGATGAGGGACATGATCAGGGTTTACAAAATTCTGAGGGACATAGATCGGGTAGATAGGAAGAAACCTTTCCCCTTAGTAGAGAGGTCAATAACCAGGAGGTTATTAAGACTTAAGATAAGGGGCAGGAGATTTAGAGGGGATTTCAGGAAATCATTTTCATCCAGAGGGTGGTGAGAATCTGGAACTGCGTGAAAGGGTGGTAGAGATGGAACCCTCAACATTTAAGAAGCATTTATACTCGCACTTGATAAGCCATTGAATTGCATTCAATGCACGGATCAAGTGCTGGAAAATGGCAGAGCCACACAGCGGACTGGTGCAGAAGAAGATAAGGCCCCCCCCCCCGCCCCGAGATCGCGCACGCCCGCCGATCAGTAGCCCCCGATCGCGGGCCTGGCCATCGAGGAGCCCCCCCCCCAGAGTCTGATCCCCTGCTCCCCCCATCAGGGCGGCCACCGCGGCCACGAGTCCGAGCTCCCGCCAGGTGGAACCATGTTGGAACCACGCCGGCGGAACGAGGCCTCCTTCAATGGCCCCCGCCCGGCGCCGTGTCGACCGCGCATGCCCGGCTGGTGGTAATTTTCCGGTCTGTGGAAAAACGCTTCCCGGCATTGGACCCAATCTGAGTCCCCATTCTCCGACCCAAGTGCGATTTCGGGGCGGGGTCTCGGAGAACCCCAGCCTACACCTCAGAGAGCTGCCAGCAAATCTGTTGACCCAGCAATGTCAATAGCAGCAGTGGCCAGGACTGGGATTACAAGCTCTCTCCCCAGGGTCTGAATTCCAGAGTCCTGGATCAGGTATATGTGGCTGGTCTCACAGCAAGGTGGAGTGGTGAGGAGATTGAGTGGGGTCCTGATCGAGTGGTCTGGGGGCGAGCACCCAGATAATGGAAGCGGGAGCACCTGAAGTGGAAAGAGGTACGTTGTTGTAAGAAGCAACCCTCCCCTTCCTGCCTGCAGAGTAGAGTAACATGCCAGGAATCCTCTGCTCCCGAATCCCTCCCATCACCCTGAAAATTTCCCACTTGAGGGCCTCAACTGGGCAAATGCCAGCCTAGGCCTGGCCTGTTCAACTGTAAAACTGTGGGCAGGTTAGGGCAGGCAGGAAAGTGGTTGGAAGACCTCTGGGAAACATTGTGGATCTCCCAACGTTATCATCCCTTTGCGAACACTGACGGGGGAAACAATAAAATTCTGCCCGTACATATTGAAATATAGAATAAAACTGCACAACTTGGAGAGGTGACAAACGTTGAGGATGATACCTCCAGTTGACTGCAATAGGACATGGATAGGCTACTGAATAGGCAGGAGAGTGCAGCAAATTCAGAGAATGGTGACAGAATACAGTCTTACAACACCAGGTTAAAGTCAAGCTAGTTTGTTTCACGTCACCAGCTTTTGGAGCACTGCTCCTTCCTCGGATGAATGCCGTCCTCAGGTGACAGAATAGGTAGAGACAATATACACTTACTGGCACTTGCCCAGAACATCAGGTTTGTCAATTTAGAACAATCACCTAAGGTTGAGGAGAGAGGGTGAAGAACTTCTTTGACAAAATGTGGAATGCTTTGCCACAGGGAATGGTCGAGGCAACTGTTGTTGCATCTCTTCTAAAGGGGCAGCACAGTAGCTTCACAGTATGGGCCAAGAGCTGAATCGTGGGGTTAGAATTATAGAATCTCTACAGTGCAGAAGGAGGCCATTCAGCCCATCAAGTCAGCACCAACCTGGATAACTTCTTTTCGACCAGCACAGACTTGATTTGCTGAATGACATCCTGATGTGCCATAAATTTCTATGAATGTACAAGAGAACAGAGGTTCACATTTAGAATTCCGCACATGATGATAACTGTACAATCAAATCTGTCAGTGCAGTGCATTTTAGTATGGTATCTGCAACATGATTTTAGTGAGTTAAGCTCCATTGCGGATGGTAGTCAACTTCAAAATGCACATCTGTCGAAGCCGGAAGTTTACAGTCTAAAGGGAAGCTATTCAGCCTCTCATATTTGTACCTGCCCTTATCCAAAGCAATTGAAGACCAATTCCACTGCTCTGCGCACTCCAGTATCCTGTATTTCTTTCAGCTGCAATTTTTTTTAAAGCAACTGTCCCTTTAAGAGATGCAACAACAGTTTCCTCGACCATTCCCTGCGGCAAAGCATTCCACATTTTGTCAAAGAAAGTCTTCAACCTCTCTCCTCAATCTTAGGTGATCATTCTCAATTAACAAACCTGATGTTCATCGATGACATCCCAAACATAAATATATTGCCCATTCACCTCATCAAAATCCACCACAATTTAAAAGCCCTGACTAAATAGTCTGAGTCTTCGCCAACCAAATGGAGATGACTGCTACACCTCACATCTCTCCTCATAACTATAACTTGATTTCTGGTACCATTTCGTCAATTATTAAATGCCCCATTCCCTTTTTTCCATCTGATCGGAAAGTCATTACAAATCACTGACCAAGCACCCATGATGGTTCCAAGGTGATGTACTGTAGTGAAAGTCATACCTTCTATCTGAAGATTGATTATCTCTGATTCAATGGATACGTTGGAGATTATTATCCTACAGTTGTAGGCACCTGCATCAGAATGCTGTACTCTGTCGATGCTGTGGATAAATAAAGAGCATAGGTTGTTCTCAAGATGCACCGAACTTGATTTTTACAAAAGCATTCCTATCCCTGCTTCGAAGTTCACGCACTCTCCACTTCAGGAAATACAATAAAGATCTTGCACTTGGGGCAGCACGGTGGTGCAGTGGTTAGCATTGCTGCCTACGGCGCTGAGGACCCGGGTTCGAATCCCGGCCCTGGGTCACTGTCCGTGTGGCGTTTGCACATTCTCCCCGTGTCTGAGTGGGTTTCACCCCCACAACCCAAAGATGTGCAGGATAGGTAGATTGGCCACTCTAAATTGCCCCTTAATTGGAAAAAATAATTGGGTACTCTAAATTTAAGAAAAAAAAAGATCTTGCACAGCCAAGTAATTTAAATTGGGAGTCTTACCTAAATACCATTTACCACAAGTAATGTACTTTCTCACTGTACTGTGCCATGTGGAGCAATTCAGCATGAACCCTGCATTTATCCCCACAAAATTGGACATGTTCTGCAACATCAACATTACTTGAAAGTGAAACGATCACCCTTTGTTCCTTAATATTCCTAATCATGGCTCGTCGTTCTATTGCCCAAGAAATTGCTCATACCCTGACCACCTCCTCCCTAACTGTTCCCCCTCCTTGCTCCCAAGCTTGTTATAATGCTGTACCTGGCTTCAGCCTAACATTGCTTCAGATGTAGGAATTTGTGTGTGCGGAAATCTCAGGGCACAGTCTATTAGACTCCAAGAGAGATCCCAAAAGAGGCTTCAGGCGAGAAATAATAGACAACACTACAAGCTGTCTTGCTGAAAAAAATCACCAGTTCTTTTTTTAAACAGAGTGATGTAAAATATTGAGGGAGAGATTTAATACAAAGAATGCCACTTTCTAAAACCAAAATAAAACATTCCTATACCTGCAGCTGCTGAGAATCCTGGATCTGCTTTCACTGACAGCAAAAGCAATCCCTTTGTAGTAACAACGGAGGCCATCCATTAGTTCGTTACCATTCTTCAGCCACTGAATAGGCAGATACTGGTGGGCACTGGGTACATCAATGGAACAGTTGAAGTTTACAGGGTTGCCTTGAGATATTAGAATGTTTGCTGCTCCAGGCTTGAAGCTAATCTGTTCACGAACCTTTGCTGCAATCAGAACGTCACTCCTGCTTTGAGCAGCAACTTGCAGTTCTCCACCTGGCGTTGGCACATTCACCCGTGGCACATCGGTTAAGGGAGACACACGGTGAACAACTGGTGGACAACAAATTGCATTCTTTAATAATTAATTCAATACGTCTTCTTTCATTAGGAATCTGACACAGACACCAAATATGTTGCACAAAGTATGTCAGTCAAAGTTAACTTCCGAAAGGTAAAAATTCGTGACCTTGCTCAAGTATCTGGGAATTGGGCCCTTAAAGAGGAGCAAATTGTGCATGTCACTGATATTTCAGAAAGACGACTGAGGGAAACCAGGGAATTATAGACCAGTTCATCTAATATAAACTCTAATAATTTCCACAGTTAATCAAGGAGAGAGTGACTGACCACCTGGAATCTTTCCAACTGCTCAGCCAGCATGGATTAGTAGAGGATAGATCATATCCGACAAAATCATTTGAATGTTTTGAAGATACGGCCGAATTAATGGACAGGGAATGTCTACAGATATTATTCATGAGATTTCCAGCAAGCGTTTCACAAAGTCCCTGAGCGACTGAAGGGCATGGAATTAAAGGCAACTTATTGCCCTGGTCAATAAACTGGCTGGGAGGAGACAGGAAGTGGGGATAATAGACAGGTACTCAAATTTCTGCATAGGACTAGTGGTGTCTTGCAAGGATCGGCACTGGGGCCTCAAATATACATTGGGCACGATTCTCCATTAGCAGACTAAGTGCTCCCACCAGTGGGAAAACTGGAGTGCTTCCTGCTGGCGGTAGGAGTGCCTCCCAAATGGGATTCACCCACCTTTATTATTTAAAATATGCACATAGGGGAGCACGCTAACCAGCCCGCCCTCGCAGATTTCAGGAGGCCATTTTAAAAGGACGCTGCGATTCCAGCATTCACGGATAACGCCCACCCCCAACGGAAATTAATCGGAGACGAAAGGAGCCCCCCCCCAACCCCTCAGCAAAAAGGGACATCCTCTCCCCCCGGTCCCGCCACATCATGCAGACATGTGGATGACCAAACCCCATTCCCACTCCACTTCGCAGTGCCACAGTGCACTGCCCCCTGGCACTGACACCCTGGTTTGGCACATTGGACCCTGGGGGGTGGGGGGGGAGTTAAGAAGGTGCATCCAGTGCCCATGTCCCGCTGCCAAACTTTATGCTTTTAACACTAGTTTTTTTTTTCAAGGGTCTCTGAGCCTTCATAGAAAGCTCAAAAACTTTGAAACCCTTTGAAATCCCTTGAAAACCTATGTTTTCATTCAATTTTATGGTCCAGACCTTTACCTAACCATTGATTGATAGCTGAATAGTTTTTACACAGCAGGCAGGACTTTTGTTCATTCATTTTTCCCTTCATGATTGAAAGCATCTGAGATACCCATCATTGTTAAACTGTAATGTTTCTAAACATCCAAACATTGCAGTTAGAACTGAAAGCAATGAACTGTTTTGAAGTTGCCTGCAGCTGTCAGTCAGAACAAGAATGGGCACTGGACTTGCCTCCTTTCCTTTTTATACATTTAGAGTACCCAATTCTTTGTTTTCCAATTAAGGGGCAATTTAGCGTGGCCAATCCACTTAGCCTGCACATCTTTGGTTTGTAGGGGTGAGACCCGCGCAGACACGGGAGAATGTGCAAACGCCACACAGACAGTGACCGGGATCGAATGGACTTACCTCCTGACCACCACACACCCCTCCCCCCCACCGCCCCAGGGTCCAATGCGCTAGGTCCACACCTGTCAGGACCTGTACCACAGCTCACTAGTTACACGTAAAGAAAAGGGGGTTGCAGAATAACCAGGTTCCCACTTTGGGTGGGAAGCCCAATTATGGCTGGTGGGGCAGACCACAGACTTGCAACCAGTCCAACACCAATCCCATTTTTGAAGTGACATGCTATTCTCCACCCAATCGTGAATCTCGATTCTGGTGGGTGGACCTACAGAATCGCGGCCATTGTGTTTATTAAAGGCTTTATTAAAGGTGATGGATTAGAAATCCACATATCTAAATTTGCTGTTAACTCAATGGTAGTGGGACTATTACCAGCATAGATTGATCACAAAGAGATATTGATAAATTAAGTAAAACTGTGTCAAATGGATACCAATGTAAGGAAATGGGTGGTCATCCACTTTGTTAAACCATAGTACGCTTCAAATGGTGAAAAGCTAGAATATTCTTGACGGTCCCAGTGCAGTGATCCTTAAATTCTACTGAACAAGTTCAGAAAATAATTAAGAAGGCCTTTAAATCGAAAGGACTAGAATACAAGGTGTAAAGATTCTACAGCTATCTGAAACCCTGTTCAAACCACACCTACATAGGAAATGACTAGGTCAGTGAATGTGTGATAATGTGAAACCTTTTGCACAGAGGATAAAGTTTCCAGTTGTGGCTCAGCACCAAGTGTTGGGAATTGTTTGGATGAAAATCCCAGATGCCTTCTGATGGATCTGTATTTTGTTAATATCTTTATGTGTTGCCGCACTATATGTCAATCTTACAGAACTCGAGACTCAGCTTCTTGGGTGAAGTCAAGTGTATCTTTATTTATGTCACTTTCAAAGTCTATTGATCAAGTCAAATTTTATACGAATACAGAATCTAAAAGGTTGTTTGTCCAATGCAAATACAGATGGTTGAGATGAATTCAAGATACAATTTAGTTCGGGATAATTTCTTCAGATCAAAGTGCATGATACAAAAATGAAACGAAAGTACATAGCTGTTTGCAAAGCAAAGTAGAAATATGTTTCAACGGTTAGGTTAAAGATAAATTCAGAGAGAGATGGAAAGAGAGATTTTGGAGAGAGCAAAAAAGGTTCTCTCTCTGTCTCATAAGGAAATCATAATCTTTTTTAGGTTCTGTCCCCTTTCTGACTGTGATTGGGTGAATATAATTATTATTCATCTAATTGACCGAAATGTCTGTCTACCAAGTTTTAAGAGATAATATGGCACGGGAAAACTTCTCTATGTTTCTATAATATGGTGTGAATGAACCACCCATTTCCCACCATATTCTCCAGAACTGGGATGTTTGCCCAGTAATAACCAGGGACGGGATTCTCCAAGCCCCGCGCCAAGCCGGAGAATCACCGCAATCGCACCACGCCGCCCCGACACCGGCACGCGATTCTCCGAGGAGCGAAGAATCGGCACCATTTGTGCTGGCGCGGCGCCGGTCGCTGTCCGCGGCCGGGCCACCGATTCTCCAGCCTTGATGGGCCGATCGGAAACGGCAGAGTCCCACCGGCGCCGTCCACACCTGCTCACAGCCGGCAGGAAATCTGCACGTAGGGTAGGAGGGGCGACCTGTGGTGGGTGGGGTCTCCTTCACCCGGGAGGGGACTCCGAGGGGGTCTGGCCCATGATCGGGGCCCAACAATCAGCGGGCCGGCCTCTCCAGCCCCGGCCCTGTTTTGTTACGCGGCCGGCCCCTAAACCCCCGCGCCATGTTGCATCGGGGCTGGCGCGTTGGGGAAGTCCCCTGCGCACACGCAGGTTGGCGTGGCCCCGGCACAGCACCGGGAAGGGAGGCTGGTGCGGCGTGAACCGCTCCAGCGCCATGCTGGCCCCCTATGGGGGCCAGAGTCGGTAGTGCCCGCGCCCGTTTCACGCCATCGTGCAATGCGATGGCGTTCACGACGGCGCGGACACTCTGCCTCCATTTCGGAGAATCCCACCCAATGAGTCTATTCTGCAACACGGATAGTCAGTTTGAATACTGACTTTCTTATCAGATCTTTTCCCATGCTCTCAGAATTTTCTGCTGTCATGGTAATTATATGATTTTTAATAGTATAATGTCACTAAATAATTTCTTTCCTTAAATCTTTATTACCTATAATAGTTTCAATCACCTTCCTTATTTACTCCAGCCTTTACCACTCAAGAAAGTGCATCACCTAGATTGCACATTCTCACCTTGTCTGCGTGGGTCTCACCCCCACAACTCAAACTTGTGCAGGGTAGGTGGATTGGCCAAGCTAAATTTCCCCTAATTGGAAAAAAAAAATTGGGTACTCTAAATTGAAATAAAGACAAGGTATTAATGCTGCACCTTCTGGAGTATATTTGCAATTTAGCCACAGCACAGTAGCACCGCGGTTAGCACTGCTGCCTCACAGCACTAGGGGCCCGGGTTCAATTCCGACCTTGGGTGACTGTGTGGTTTGTACGTTCTCCCCGTGGGTTTCCTCCGGATGCTCCAGTTTCCTCCCACAGTCCAAGGAAGTGTAGATTAGGTGGACTGGCCATGCTAAATTGTCCTTCAGTCATCCATTGATGGGCAGGTTAGGTGGGGTCACAGGGTTATAGGGATAGGGCAGGGGAATGGGCCTAGGTAGGGTGCTATTTCAGAGAGTCGGTACAGATTTAATAGGGCTGAATGGCCACCTCCTGCACTGTAGTAATTCTATTCTATGGTTCATCAGCAATTGACAGTTCAGACAAACATGTATGTGTCACAAGACCACACCAATCAGAATTTATAAAACATGGACTACATCTACAGCACCAAACATTACAGGTTGTAGGACTGAGACACAATGGTACAATATTCTCAGATTGAGGATCTACTTGAAAGCAAGAGACTTGGCACAATACACGTTAGGCTTGTCCGTATTCTTGTGAACAATTATGCATGACTGATCAGTGAAGAACATTCCATAGAGTAACAGCTACACACAGTAAACCCTCTATACAAGTAGAGAAAGGGATTTGCTTCATCAGTTGCAAAACAGCTATGTTTTTGTGAAATTTTCCAAATACCTGCAAGTTGCCAAACATTAGCAACTTTCTGGAGTTCCTGCCAATGTTAGAAAGATTGCTGATTTGGACTGTGGGGGGTTAAAGTTCAGGGGGGAACTAATTCCTAAGCACCAGTAAAGGCCAGTAGCCAGCCCATCTGCCTGATGAAACATGAGCCCAAAGAGACTAAAGGGGACTGGTAAGAAAATAAGATTTCACACAACCCAAAGGGAGAAAATAAAAGGTCCACTCAAAAAGAAATACACTGACACTATTTTGCATCAGCAAACTGTATGTGCCATACAAGGTGGCCCACCATAAAAAAATGACCCAATGTTTTGTGCCAAAAATCATATTTAGGCCCATACTCAGCATACAAGCAGATCTTCTTCCACACAAGTCTCCTTTCCTGGTAAAAGAAATGCTGTACTCGGATTAGAGAGGGCATCCATTTTTCATCTCAGGAATTCATGTTTTAGTCACCTTATAAGTCAACGCATGGGATCAAGAGAGTGATATAGGCCATGCTGCTATTATCAAACATGGGAGTTTAATTCACGTCCAGGTGGGTAATGACGAGCAAAAATGGGTCATTTGGCAAAAAGTAGGAAATATGAAATGAAAATTGCTTATTGTCACGAGTAGGCTTCAATGAAGTTACTGTGAAAAGCCCCTAGTCGCCACATTCCGGCGCCTGTTCGGGGAGGCTGTTACGGGAATCGAACCGTGCTGCTGGCCTGCTTGGTCTGCTTTCAAAGCCAGCGATTTAGCTCTGTGCTAAACAGCCCCTGTATATAGCCCCTGTAAATACGAAGCTGCTTTCATAATAGAAGCCGTAACATTTACTCATTTGCCATGGCGAGGGAATTCAGCGTAAGTGAAAAGCTTGCGTGGTAACAGGAGGAATGTGCTGTAAAGAAGCTGCCCAAGGCCAAAAATTGGCCATGAGGACAGGAAGTAGTTAATGGCCTAATCCAGAGAAGCAGGTAAAGGAATGGGTCCTCTGAAATTGTCACAATATTTACATCATCATCACCAGAAATGCAATACAGGCCAAATGAAACCCTGAGTCCAGTAAAGATTTTAGAGCAACTGCTGGCTGGTGCAGCATCTTTATGGATGGAAATTTCTAGCTTTCCAGCGATCCAAGATCACTCAGAGCCTGTTAAAAATTGTCAATGCTAAAAACTACCAGCGTCTAGTTGTGATTTATCATCAGGCAGCAGCACAAACAGGCCTAGTCACCACTGATGTATATATATATATTTACGGTAAGTAATATAGGTACGGGGATAGATCCCTGCCTGCTGGCTCCGCCCAGTAGGCGGAGTATAAATATGTGTGCTCCCCCATACAGCAGCCATTTCGTCAGCTGCTGTCGGAGGCCACACATCTCAGTGTAATAAAGCCTCGATTACATTCTACTCTCGTCTTCTCGTAATTGATAGTGCATCACAGGCCTACCCATTATGTCACATGAACAGCATGGATGAAACTGACGACGCCTCTCGATATGCTCAGCAACAGAACTGTGGCATGGAAACGTTGAAGAACAGTTCTCGTGAAAACCACAGTACACAAGAAGATAAAAGACACGATGATACTTGCCTGTTCAGCCAATGAAATCAAATTAAAGCTGATGGAAAATTAAGTTCCCGGCCATAGAATTTGTGCATATTCATGGAGTTGATGTGGATGGAGTGAAGTTGCAGACTGATGTGTGGAATAGGTTTCCCAATGGCATACTCAAAGAACACAGCTTATCATGTGGGACATGTTCAGCTCTATTATGGTCACTGATATTACAAGGAGGCTGAAGGAATAACACCTTAAATTGCATTTTATACCAGGGGTCTGACATCTGTTCTTCAACCTTTGGATGTGTGCCTCACCAATACTCTCCCCGTGCCTGGATGAGTGCAGCTCCAACAACACTCAAACAGTTTGACAACTTCCAGGGCAAAGCAGCCCGCTTGATTGAGACATGCATTTGGCCACAAATCACCCACATACTTCACACAAGCTCTCTCACACCTCTTAACAGCATAACCTTTCAATGTTTTCTGGTAAGTATAACCTCTCAATTATGGTATCATCATTGTGACTCTCCTTCACAATTTCACCAGTGCCTTTGTAATATGGAGGCCCGGACTGTGCCTGGCATTTAAAACTTGTTTTGAACCTTGGTTGGATTATATCTAAACTTTTTTTTAAATATTTCATTTGTAGTGTCTTCACGGTGCTCGAAGAGGACATTTTCAAGCACTTTACAGCCAAAAGCACTTTTGAAATGTATTCACTGTTTTGATGTACAAAGCACGAGAGCCAATTTGCACACAGCAAGCTCCCACAAGCAGTAATATGATGATGACAAAATAATCTGCCTTTGCAATGTTGATTGAGGGATAAATATTGTCTGGGACACTCTGAATAATTTCCCCATTTTTCTTTGAAATACTGCGATAGGCTATTTTTGACATCTACCTGGAAGTGTAGATGGGAGTCTCAGTTTAGCAACTCATCCAAAAGATGGCACTTTTCTTTTTGAAAAATATTTTATTGAGGCATTTATATTAGAAATTGTAACACGCAGGCTGGAGGGGAGAAGAGTGGTGCTGGTGAATATATATGCCCCGAACTGGGATGACGTGGACTTCATTAAAAGAGTGCTGGGGAAGATCCCGGACTTGGATTCTCGCAGGCTAATAATGGGAGGGGACTTTAACATGGTCCTTGACCCGACTTTGGATCGGTCGTGTCCCAGAACGGGTAGGCTCTCAGCAATGGCAAGGGAGCTGAAAGGGTTTATGGAGCAAATGGGGGCAGTGGACCCCTGGAGGGAGGGACAGCCAACAGGAAGGGGCTACTCGTTCTACTCGCACGTCCACAAAGTATATTCCAGGATAGATTTCTTTGTGCTAAGCAGGGACTGTAGGGGGGAGGTAAAGAACACGGAATACTCAGCAATTACCATTTCAGACCATGCCCCGCATTGGGTGGTCCTGCAGTTCGGGGGAGCGAGGTATCAACGCCCGCAATGGAGGCTAGATGTGGGACTGCTGTCGGAGGAGGGGATCTGCGAGAGGCTTCGGAAATGTATAAAAAATTACCTGCAGGTGAATGACACTGGGGAGGTCTCAGCGGCGACCGTGTGGGAGGCGCTAAAGGCAGTAGTGCGGGGGGAGCTGATTTCAATTGGGGCCCATAGAGCCAAGGCAGACCGGGCAGAGATGGATAGATTGGTCAGGGAAATGGGCCGGATAGATGAAGAGCACGCGGAGTCCCCGGGGGAGGTTTTACTCAGGGAAAGGCAGAGGCTACAGGCGGAACTGGGGGCACTATCCACGAGCAGGGCCGTGGAACAGCTTAGGAAGGCGAGGGGAGTGGTGTACGAGTATGGGGAAAAGGCTAGCAGACTGTTAGCGCAGCAACTTAGGAGGAGGGAGGCGGCCAGGGAAATAGGTAGAGTGAGGGACGAGGGGGGGCACAAAGTGGAGGATCCGGCAGAATTGAATAGGGTATTCCGGGACTTCTATCGTAAGCTGTATACTTCGGAGCCGCCAGAAGAACCGGAGGGGATGAAAAGGTTTCTGGATGGGTTAACATTCCCAACAGTTGGGGGGGGGCGAGTGGAAGAGCTGGGGGCCCCGATTAGAGTAGAGGAGGTATTGGGGGGCCTAAAGGCCATGCAATCGGGGAAGTCCCCGGGGCCGGATGGATACCCAGTAGAGTTTTATAGGAAGTTCTCTGAGCTGGTGGGCCCGGTCTTGGCGAGGGTTTTCAATGAGGCAAGGGACAGAGGGACCCTGCCGCCGACGATGTCACAAGCCACCATATCTCTGATATTAAAGCGGGGTAAAGACCCGGAGGTGTGCGGGTCCTACAGGCCAATCTCCCTGATTAATGTAGATGCCAAGCTCCTGGCAAAGGTACTGGCGGGTAGAATGGAGGACTGTGTACCGGAGGTGATTGGGGAGGATCAAACGGGGTTCGTGAAAGGTAGGCAGCTGGCGGCCAATCTGAGGAGATTGCTCAATGTGATAATGATGCCCCCGGCGGGTAGAGAGGTGGAGGTAGTGGTGGCTATGGACGCCGAGAAGGCCTTTGACCGGGTGGAGTGGGAATATCTATGGGAGGTGCTCGGACGGTTTGGGTTCGGGGAGGGATTGGTGGATTGGATCAAATTATTATATCAGGCCCCGAGGGCCAGCGTCAGGACCAACAGAGAAGTGTCGGAGTACTTTAGGTTGTACCGAGGGACCAGGCAGGGCTGCCCGCTCTCCCCGCTGCTGTTTGCGCTGGCCATAGAGCCGCTGGCGATTGCGCTGAGAGCCGCAGAGGGTTGGAAGGGGATGGTGAGGGGCGGGGTTGAACATAGGGTTTCTCTTTATGCAGACGACCTGCTCCTGTACGTGTCGGACCCAGTGGCCGGGATGGGAACTATACTGGGAATGCTGAGGGAGTTCGGCCAGTTCTCAGGATACAAATTAAATACGGTCAAGAGTGAAATGTTTGTGGTACAGGCAAGGGGCCAGGAGAACAGATTGAGAGGGCTACCGTTTAGGTTAGTTGAGGAAAATTTCCGGTATTTGGGAATCCAGGTGGCGCGAGACTGGGGCAGGCTGCACAAGTTAAATTTGGCCAGGGTGGTGGAGCAAATGAAGGGAGAGTTTCGGAGATGGGATGCACTCCCGCTGTCGCTGGCAGGGAGGGTGCAGACTGTAAAGATGACAATCCTCCCTCGATTTTTGTTTATTTTTCAGTGCCTCCCGATCTTTATCCCACAGTCCTTCTTCAAAAGAGTTAACGGGCTGATCATGAGCTTTGTCTGGGCGGGAAAGTCTCCGCGGGTGAAGAAGGCGATGTTGGAGAGGAACCGCAGCGAGGGAGGGCTGGCGTTGCCGAGTCTGGTCAATTATTACTGGGCAGCCAACATCGCTATGATAAGGAAGTGGATGGTGGGTACGGGGTCTATTTGGGAGCGAGTGGAGGCGGCTTCGTGCAGGGGCTCCAGTTTGGAAGCCCTGGTCACGGCTCCTCTACCGCTGCCGCCGGCCAAGTACACCACCAGCCCGGTAGTGGTGGCGACCCTGCGGATATGGGGCCAGTGGAGGAGGCATGTGGGGGAGATGGGGGCGTCTGTCTGGGCGCCAATCTGCGACAACCATCGGTTTGCCCCCGGCAGTATGGATGGGGGGTTCCGAGTATGGCGGCGAGCAGGGGCGGGAAGGGTGGGTGATATGTTCCTGGAAGGGAGCTTCGCGAGTTTGAGGAGCTTGGAGGAGAAATTTGGGTTGGTAGGGGGAAATGATTTTAGATACCTACAGCTGCGGGACTTTGTTCGTAGACAGGTCCCATCTTTCCCGCGCCTCCCGCCAATGGGGATCCTAGACAGAATAGTCTCTGGGAGGGACGAAGGGGAGGGTAGAGTCTCAGGTATTTATAAGGTGCTCATGAGGGAGGAAGGGTCCCAGACAGAGGAACTGAAACTTAAATGGGAGGAGGAGCTAGGCGGGGAAATGGAGGATGGGCTGTGGGCAGAGGCCCTGAGTAGGGTAAACTCGACCGCGACATGTGCAAGGCTCGGGCTGATCCAATTTAAGGTCGTTCACCGGGCCCATATGACGGTGGCTCGGATGAGCAAATTTTTCGGGATAGAGGACAAATGCGCTAGGTGCGCGGGAGGACCAGCGAACCATGTGCACATGTTTTGGGCATGCCCTGAGCTGAGGGGGTACTGGGAGGGATTTGCGGGGGTCATGGCCCAGGTGCTAAAAACAAGGGTGGTGATGAGTCCAGGGGTGGCAATTTTTGGGGTTTCGGAAGACCCGGGCGTCCAGGGGGAGAAAGCGGCCGATGTGCTGGCCTTTGCTTCCCTGATAGCCCGGCGACGAATATTATTGGCGTGGAGGGACTCAAAGCCCCCGAAGACTGAGTGGTGGCTTGCGGACATGTCAAGTTTCCTGGGGATGGAAAAAATTAAGTTCGCCTTGAGGGGATCTGTGCAGGGGTTCACCCGGAGGTGGCAACCATTTATTGACTTCTTTGCGGGAGAGTGAGCGTCAGCAGGGGGGGGGGGGGGAGGGGGGGGGGGGGGTAGAGTAGAGTAGGAGGGAAAATATGGCGGGTAGTACGGGTGGGAGGGGAGCGGGCTTGTGCAATACGGTATGATGGAAGTATTGAAAGTACGTGGATGTTTGCACATTTTTGCCTTTTTTGCTTCCTTTCTGATGATGTCTGTAACTGTTTATAAAGCCAAAAACTACCTCAATAAAATTGTTTATTAAAAAAAAAAGAAATTGTAACACAATAAACAACCGCACACCAAGGGGAAAAAACCCAGCCAACATATCTTACATAAACAACACTCCAACAACAATTCCCCACCGACCTACCCCTACCTTGCCCAACTCCCCCTGCCTAAAAGATGGCATTTCTAATACTGCGGCACTCCTTCAGTATTTACCTTGACCGGCAGCCTTCATTTTGTGCTCAAGCCCTGGAGTGGGACTTGAATCCACACCTTCAAACTCAGAGACGAGTGTGCCACCAGCTGAGCCGTGGCTTACACTGTAAATTTGGTTGCTTGATTTCCAATTCAGCGAGTTTAACTAGTGGGCCTTGAGTACCGGGTTTGATCTCGGTCTTGGCTGGGTTAGTTGTTCTCAGTATAGCAGGAACAGGTGCACTTGAATTCAACTCAGTGTTTCTGGTTTAGAGAGGGGGAGTGTTTCCAGAGTGTGCACCATTGATTACTAGCTACTCATGTCTGTTTAAAGGATGTGTATATGGACACGAGCGAAGAGTAGAGGGAGCTTGGCTGTGAAGCCGGCTATCAGGGGGCCAACACTCTGATCTTGGAAGTCAAAAGGTTGTGGACTCAAAAATGCAAGTGTTTCTTATTTTCTTTATGCACCTGTGACTCGAAACTCTGCTGCTAAAATTAGCTAAGCGTATACGCAGGTCGTGGTAAGCTATCTGATTGGATGAAGATTAGCATCCAAGCCTCAACTTGGGTCAATTCTCAGGTGAATGGGTGAAAATTGATGGAAAAAGCAATCCTGCTCGGAAGCAGCCTCATTAATTTAGAGCTTTCTAATGGATTAAACTTCACATTCTTTCAGAGTTTGCTAATAGTTTTTATAGCCTTGCTTGCCAGTTACCACTTGTTACAGGTTTTCCCAGAACGGAGAGATTGAGAACAGGACAATAATGTGTTGTCTCTTCTGCAGACCAAATATTCTTAACCCATTTTTAAAAAGGAGACAAAAGACAAATAAAGCTCCTGTGTGACAATAAAATGACTATTGTTGACATGTCATGTGAGAAATAGAACAATTATTTCTGCATTTTAATTTTTTTTTTTAATAACTGAACTGATTTAAAGGGCACAAGACATGTTAAACATGGTTTTGCCGCTCCCTACCTACCTAACTTCATCCAGCCCCAAATACCTTCACGGTCTCTGCTCTCCCCCAATTTGGTATCCTGCACAGCCCAGAGATCCCACCGCCTCCCTCTGATTAAGTCCAGGGAGGGACCCCCCACCCCCCAACCCCTCACCAAGGCCAATTGGAGACCTTGAAGGCCACCTAAGGACCTCATCCCACCACCGATCATATTTAGCCAGCATGTTACTTGCCATTCGGGGCAGATGCCCAGGCTTCTGGTGGAGGGTGTCCCACGTTCAACGGCACTTCATGCCCAATTGAGGGACCCAGCATCGGGAAGGGGAGGAGGTCAGGGGGGTCTGTAGGAAGCCACCTCCTGGCCCTTGCTGTTGGCCCTCTCCCATGTCACCCAATTTACCAGACTCTGGAGGATCCATTGCCAAAACTCTGTGCAGATCCCAGTGCAATGTCAGCAGTGGCCACCACTTCCAGAACGGCCAGCCTCTGATTGGACAGCAGCTTCAGAGCGGGATTACTGCCCTACTGGGTCGTAATTCAATAGAAGGTCTGACACAAGCCAAGTAACTGCTCGTTTACCTCAGGACAGCACTGGACTTCCCCTGGAAAGGCAACATGGGGCGCCTACCAGATCTCCAACCAGTGCGAGGGACCCATGCTGCCACTAATAAATTCTGTCCTGTCCCTCTTTCTATAGATGCTGCCAGAGCTGCTGAGTATTTCCAACATTTTCTGTTTTTATTTTAGATTTCCGACATCCATAGTATTTTGCTTTGTGCATACGTTGTTGTTGCTTTGTGAGCACGACACAAGGAGTATGAACCTAGATAGCGGATGACACCAGACAATTAATAGTGAGGGCAGTACAGCCATCCTGATCCCATTTTCACTTCACAACCAAACAAGTACTTTCAATGTTTGAGGGAGAAGGGGTGTGATTCTCAGGTGGACACATTGGTTGATCTTTCCCTCAAATCATCCCTCATGCGGGGGCAAAACCTCATTTTCCAAACGTGCCCCAACTGAGATTAACTAACTTAACGCAGACTGAAGATTGAGTGCTACTCAATCTGAGGGGAGTGCTACACTTTCAACTAGGGGAGCAATCATATTTCCACGAGCTCCAGCTCTGCTCTTTTAATCTGTCATTTTACTCTGGTGCAGACTTCATTTTGTCTTTTTCTGGGGTACAAGGCATTTATGTCATGTAACTGGATGTTCCTGATTGGTGTTTCTGTGAGGAAGAGCTGAGATAAAATCTTTAAATCTTTGTCTGTTGGTGGCAGTCGGGGTGGGGCAGTGGCGTAGTTACTGCTGAGCGGTCTCTCACTTTGAAGTGCTGCCTGCATCAGGATGATGGCCACCATTGAAGATGTTGCCTTGACTGAGGATCTCGGCCCAGTGCCTGCCGAGAAGCGGGAGGTGAGTTCCCGGCTGAGTTTGAAAATTGGCTGCCATGCTTTGGGAATCTTGATTTGGAGGCATTCGATGGAGCACAACATATCATGTCTTCGAGACCAGGGGTCAGTTGGCCCATCGATCACTGGTCCTTTATTATCCTGTTCTCTATGATTATGAGAGTTTGGAGGTGGCCACGCCGGTTGAGTCATTCCCCAGGGCCTAGGCTGTGGGCCGCTTGGGCTGGTTAAGCACAGTGGGCTAAACAGCTGGCTTGTAATGCAGAACAATGCCAGCAGCGCGGGTTCAATTCCCCTACCGGCGTCCCCAAACAGGCGCCGGAATGTGGCGACTAGGGGCTTTTCACAGCAAGTTCATTTGAAGCCTACTCGTGACAATAAGCGATTATTATTATTATGATTTTTTTTGTGGTGATTGTAGGCCTGTGGCATGGGAGGGATTGCACCGTTTTGTCATGTTTTTATGACTTTATCCTGTTTATCCCTTGGTCTCTGGTGGGGTTATATGAACATCTAATCCTGTCTAATGATTGTATTGAGTAGATTGTGATATTCCACTCTGTCTGTACTCATGTATATTAAGAGGGTTTCTTCTTCCTATGCATAGGGATGTATTACTTTGTAACTTTATCGCGATATTCTCTCAATTGTAAAATCTCAATAAATATACTTCTTTAAAAAAGGTTTCAACTAGTCACTGGAATAGGTTCCAGTCATTAGGGAATCAAACCTATGAAGAAATTTACACAGTAAAATACATTTGGTTGAGTTTCCGTAATATGGAATTTTCCTTTGGATTTTTACAATTCTATGTTTCCGTGCATTTAATATTTTTAATTCCCAATTGTGTTACAGTAAAATATAGAACCCGGAGTCCATTTTAGAGATCTTCCTATCAAAGAACTTGAAAAAAGGTAGAATTTTTAAAAAGGGCCAATTTCTCTTGGTCAGTCTAGCTCAGATGGTCTTGCCTCCAAAACAGAAAATTGTAGGCTTAAGTCCAACTACTTTTGTATATAATACAAAAGGAGTGTTGCTTGGTCATAAGCGACAATCTTCAGATTTTGCTCCCAACGGATGTTAAAGATCCTGTGATATTCAAGGTGTAAAGAAATCCTGGCCAGCTTCCTTCTCCATTTATTGCAGGAGGTATTGGGTCTTTTAAAAGTCACTGAGGTAGATACGTATCCTGGGCCGAATGGGATTTACCCCAGAACACTGAGGGATGCAAGGGAGGAAATTGCTGGGGACTTCACTGACATTTTTGTATCCTCATTGGCAACAGGTGAGATCCCAGAGGACTGGAGAATAGCTAATGTGGTACCGCTGTTTAAGAAAGGTAGCACGGATAATCCTAGAAACTATAGGCCGGTGGACCTCACGTCGGTTGTAGGTAAATTACTGGAGAGACAGGGTTTATACCCATTTGGAAACAAATGGACTCATAAGCGATAGACAGCATGGTTTTGAGAAGGAGATCGTGCCTCACTAACTTGATCGAGTTTTTTGAGGAGGTGACAAAGATGATTGATGCAGGGAAGGCGGTGGATGTTGTTTACATGGACTTTAGTAAAGCCATTGACAAGGCAGACTGGTACAAAAGGTCACACGGATCAGAGGTGAGGTGGTAAGATGGATACAGAACTGGCTCGGTCACAGAAGGCAAAGGGTAGCAGTAGAAGGGTGTTTTTCTGAATGGAAAGTTGTGACAACTGGTGTTCCATAGGGATCTGGGCCTCTGTTGTTTGTAGTGTACATAAGCGATTTGGAGGAAAATGTGGCCGGTCTGATTAGTAAATTCGCGGATGACACCAAGGTTGGTGGAGTGGCAGATAGTGTTGAGGATTGTCAGAAGATACAGCAGGACATAGATAGGTTGGAGACTTGGGCAGAGAAATGGCAAATGGGAGTTTAATCTGCACAAATGTGAGGTAATGCACTTTTAGGTCTAACATAGAAGGGAAATATACCGTAAATGACAAAACTCTTAGGAATATAGAAAGTCACAGAGGTCTGGGCGTGCAGGTCCACAGATCTTTGAAGGTGGCAACACAAATTGACACGGTAGTCAAGAAAGCATACGGAATGGTTGCCTTCATTGGACGGGGCATCGAGTATAAAAACTGAAGGGGAAATGCTGGAAAATCTCAGCAAGTCTGGCAGCATCTGTAGGGAGAGAAAAGAGCTAACGTTTAGAGTCCGATGACTCTTTGTCAAAGCTTTTATCCAGAGTATAAAAACTGGCAGGTCATGCCAAAGTTGTATAGAACCTTAATGAGGCCGCACTTGGAATAGTGGACACAATTCTGGTCGCCACACTATCAGAAGGATGTGGAGGCTTTGGAAAGGGTGCAGAGGAGGTTTACCAGGATGTTGCCTGGTCTGGAGGGTGTTAGCTATGTGGAGAGGCTGAATAGACTCGGACTGTTTTCATTAGAAAGATGGAGATTGAGGGGCGACCTGATAAAGGTCTACAAGATTATGAGGGGCATGGATAGAGTGGATGGGCTTGCACTTTCCAAGGGTGAAGGGGTCAGTCACCAGCGGGCATAGGTTTAAGGTCCTTAGGGCACAGTTTAGAGATGTACAAGGCATGTTTTTTACGCAGAGGGTGGTGAGTGACTGGTATGCATTGCCGGGGAGGTTGTGGAAGCAGATACATTAACAGCGTTCAAAAGGCATCTTGACCAACACATATATAGGTTGGGTATAGACGGATACAGCACAAGGAAGTGCTGAGGGTTTTGGCAAAGGTTGGTATCATGACCGGTACAGGCTTGGAGGGCCGAAGGGCCTGTTCCTGGGCTGTATTGTTCTTTGCCCATCCCTAGTTGTCCACGAGATGGTGGTGGTTCTTGAACTGCTGTAGCCCCTGTTGTGTAGGTACACTCACTGTACCGTTAGGGAGGGAGTTCCAGGATTTTGACCCAGCGACAGTGGGCGATATATTTCTGAGTCAGGATAGTGAGCGATTTAGAATGAACCTCCAGGTGGTGGGGTTCCCAGGCATCTGGTGCTCTTGTCCTTCAAGATGGCAGTGGTTGTGTGGTTGGAAGTTGCTGCCTAATGAATCTTGGCGTGCATCCTGTAGATAACACACACAGCTGCCATTAGTGGAGGGAGTGAATATTAGTGTAGATTTAGGACTGAGGTTAGGAGGAACTTCTTCACCCAAAGGATTGTGAATCTATGGAATTCCCTGCTCAGTGAAGCAGTTGAGGCTCCTTCATGAAACCTTTTCAAGATAAAGATAAATGTTTTTTTGAAGAATAAAGGATTATGGTGTTTGGGCGGGAAAGTGGACCTGTATCCACAGCCATGATCTCATTGAATGGCGGAGCAGGCTTGAAGGGCCAGATGGGCTACTCCTGCTCAGAGTTCTTATGTTCTTATTGTGGAACGGGTAGAAATCAAGTGGGCTGCTTTTGTCCTCCAGGCTTGTTTATTTTTATTTGATGTTACCTCCCAGGCAGCTTGATCACATAGTCAGTTCGTGGAAGCAAGTTTACAAGAAATCATCTTTCAGCAAAGTCTAGTTCTAAAAGGCACCACCCCCCAGAGAATCCATAGGACCCCTACAGTGCAGGAGACCATTCGGCCATTGGGTCTGCACGGACCCTACCAAGAGCCCCCTACCTAGGCCCACTCAGCCCAAGATCAGAAGATACAGAGAGTCGTGAACACTGCCCAGTCCATCACACAAACCCGTCTCCCATCCATTAACTCTGTCAACACCTCCCGCTGCCTGGGGAAAGCGGGCAGCATAATTAAAGACCCCTCCCACCCGGCTTACTCACTCTTTCAACTTCTTCCATCGGGCAGAAGATACAAAAGTCTGGGAACACGCACCAACAGATTCAAAAGCAGCTCCTTCCCCGCTGTTACCAGACTCCTGAATGACCCTCTTATGGACCGATGGACTGATCTGATCTCTTCACACATCTTCACCCGATACCTGTGTCTATTGTGTATTTTATGTTTGCCCTATTATGTATTTTCTTTTCCTGTACTAAATGATCTGTTTGAGCTGCACGCAGAACAGTACTTTACACTGTACCTCAGTACATGTGACAATAACCAATCCAATCCATTCCCCCACCCTATTCCCATCAGCACACCGAACCTGCACATCTTTGGACACTAAAGGTGCAATTTTTTAGCAAGGCCAATCCACCTAATCTGCACATTTTTGGATTATAAGAGGAAACCCAAGCAGGCATAGCTAGTATGTGCAAACTCCACACAGTCCACCCGAGATCGGAATTGAACCCAGGTCCCTGGCACTGTGATGCAGCAGTGCTAACCACTGTGCCTCCCACAAACATATGGGCCATCAAACCATGCAAGTGTATGTGCCTGCATAAGAACTGCAATTGCACTTGTCTTTTCAGATGTCCTGAGGGAGGTAATATGCAAACACAGTTTCTTCCTGTCTATGTCAGAGGACATGCTCGAGAGGATGGAAGGTGTGAATTCACTCTACGTAATAACATTACTGTTAGGTTCAGGTTTCGACGACAACTTTGGGCACATTTTTGTATTTAAAAAATCTTCACTTTAATGCTGGTTGAAAGGCCATGACAGGCCTTTCATTCTGAAGAGAGGTTCACTACTCTTGCCAAAACAACATGCAGAAATAGAGCTTCCTCCAGACGGGTTTTGTCAAAGGTAGGCAGTTAACGTCGAACATCAGGCGCCTGCTAAACGTGATAATGACCCCATCCGGGGAGAGAACACCAGAGGTGATCGTCTCCCTTGACGCAGAAAAGCAGTACCGGAGCAGTTCAGGCTTGGAACAGGGTTCACCTCCTGGGTAAAACTCCTATACAACGCTCCCACGGACCAACTCCAATGCCCTATACTTCCAGCTGCACAGGGGCACCAGACAAGGATGGCCACTGTCCCCGCTGCTGTTCGCTCTCGCGATCAAACCATTAGCAATTGCTCTCAGAGCAAAAAGCTGGAGGGTGATCCAAATGGGTGGCAGAGAGCACAGAGTCTCACTCTATGCAGATGACCTGCTCCTCCACATTTCGGACCCACAAAGTAGCATGGACGGAATCATCGCACTCCTGAAAGTGTTTGGCTCCTTCTCGGGCTACAAACTCAACATGAGCAAAAGCGAGATCTTCCCGGTTCACCCACAAGGAGGTGAGACAGGACTGTAATTTAAACAAGCCCGACACAAATTCCGCTACCTGGGGATCCAAATAGCCCATGACTGGAAACTGATCCACAAATGGAACCTCACCAGTCTGACAGAGGAAGTAAAAAAGGACCTGCAAAGATGGAACAGACTCCCACTCTCCCTCGCGGGGAGAGTCCAGACGATCAAAATGAACGTACTGCCCAGGTACCTCTCCCTACTTAGATCCATCCCGATCTACATCCCCAAGGCCTTTTTCAAAGCACTAGACAAACTAATCATGGCGTTCGTATGGGGGGAGGGAAGAATGTTGGATCCCAAAGAAGGTCCTACAAGAAACTAAATCCAGAGGGGGGCTAGCCCTCCCAAACCTACAATTCTACCACTGGGCGGCAACGGCCGAGTGAATAAGGGGATGGATCAAGGAGCCAGAAGCCGAGTGGGTGCGAGCGGAAGAGGCCTCCTGCAAGGGGACCTCCCTCTGGGCCCTCACCACGGCAGCATTCCCATCCCCATCCAAAAAACACTCCAGCAGCCCGGTGGTGACAGCCACCCTCCAGTTCTGGAACCAACTGCGGCAGCAATTTGGCCTGACCAAAATGTTGGACAAAGTTCCCATCTGCAACAACCATAGGTTCACACCAGCGCTGACTGACGCCACCTTCAAAAGTGGGGACAGGACAGAGGGACACTGACAGTCAGGGACCTATACACAGACAGCAGGGTTGCATCAATGGACGAACTGACAGAGAAATTCCAGCTAGCCAGGGGGAACGAGCTAAGGTACCTGCAACTCAAAAACTTCCTTCGAAAGGAGACAAGGACGTATCCACAACAACCACGACAGACATTACTGGAAGAGTTACTGGACACAAGCATCCCAGATAAATGGAACTGTAGCGACATGTATGACCGACTGGTAAAAAGGGCTGACACCGTACTGGCGCTACAAGAAAGAAATGGGAGGAAGACCTGGGGATTGAAATAGGGTGAGGACTGCATAGGGTTAACTTCACCTACACGTGCGCAAGGCTCTGTCTGACGCAACTAAAAGTGGTACATAGAGCCCACTTAACAAGAACTCGTATGAGTACGTTCTTCCCGGAGGTGGAGGATAGATGTGAACGGTGCCAAGGAGACCCGGGCAACCATGCCCACATGTTCTGGTCTTACCCCAGATCTGCAGGGTACTGCACAGCCTTCTTCGAGGCAATGTCCAAAGTGGTGGGGGTGAGGGTGGAGCCATGCCAAAAAGTGGCGGTCTTTGGGGTATCAGACCAGCCAGATCTATTCCTGGGGAGGGCGGATGCTCTTGCCTTTGCCTCCCTGATCGCCCACCGTAGAATCCTGTTCGGCTGGCGGTCAGCAGAACCACCCAAAGCTGCAGACTGACTGTCCGACCACTCAGAATCTCTCCAAAGAGAGATATGCATCACTGTCAATACACAAGTGGTTAATCTAAATACACGTAGACTAGCTAGACACTAGAGGGAGAACCAGAGACATGACACACAGACATTCAACCAATAGGTCAGTAAGATAGGACACGACCAATGGGCATTCACGATACACACAGAGGTGACACTACCACATGGGGGCATTACACCAACCCATATAAAAGGGCACAGCACACATGATCTTCCTCTTTCCAGTGGAGACAGTCAGTGAGTATAGACACAGGATTAATTTAACATCACACCCACCACCTGGATTGTAGCAGACTGGTTCGTCCGTCTGAGTAGCTATAGCAGGATTAACAGGAGAGTCGAATCCAAGTAGGAGAATTGATAACAGTTCAATAAATGTGTTAAAGCTATCTCCAAGTCTGAACCTTCCTTTGTCAGAGTGCGCATCAAGGAAGCAGCTTATGCTACGTCAAGAGTATAACAAAAGAATCGCGAGACGACAACGGCAGCGAAAACCATCCGCGAGAAGCAAGCAACAACACCAACACCAGATCCATTCGCGTATTGCCCTCTGTAATTGTTCTGTACTTGTTTCCCCGACACCAAATGTATATGTACCCCCCAGTTTCCCCCACCCCACAAACAGATGCCTACTTATGTGCTTAAAAACAATATTGACAATTGTACAGAGCTGCTGTTGTTGAGCTAGCACATAATACCCTACCAGTTATTTTATTCTAACTTTTTTGTTGTTGTTGCTTGTTTTGTTTTTTGTGCGTGTTCCCTTCTCTTCTATGTATATTTATGTATTCTATTTTGTGTACATAACGGTAAATATACTTTGTTCAAAATCCCACTGAAAAGCATTTCTAAAAAAAAAGAAATAGAGCTTCCTGTCACTCTTTAAATGTTATAGCTACATTTGTATTTAAAAGCTCAAGGTTTTAGAATTCCCAGCAGCTTTGTATTGCATTGTATTGTAAATACTATTCTGATTCTATTAACTTCACTGCTTGCGTACTCTCATTTCATCTGTTGTAGAATGAAATTACTTCAGGAAGCAAGAGATTCAATGGGAAATATGTTCAGGGTGGATGACACAAAAGTAATATTTATAAGCAAAGATAAAATGGGAAAGAAACACTTTTTGCTGATCCATTTCCTGGCAGGCACACATAACAGAGTCTCAGACAAAGTAGCTGATTCAGGGTCAATTGACACGTAAACAAATCAGATTGTATAGAACACAGATGGAAGTTATATGCTGCATTATGCTTAATAATACTTTGAAAGAAACATACAATTCACGGCGCCAAGGACCCGGGTTCGATCCTGGCCCCGGGTCACTGTCCGTGTGGGTCTCACCCCCACAGACCAAAAAGATGTGCACGGCAGGTGAATTAGCCACGCTAAATTGTCCTTTAATTGGAAAAAAAGAATTGGGTACTCAAATTTATATATTTTTTAAAAGAACTCTAAAATGAAGCCCACATACCTGCTCCTCCTCCTTTGCACTAAAATGGCTCCCCTTGCTGGACCAATAAGTTGAGGAGAGGAACAGAGGTTACAGAGTTAGTAATCACACCACTGATTATTTCAAAGAGAAGTAGGGAATGAAATCTGGAGTTCTTCCTTTGAGCAGAGGTTCAACAGATGATAGTATGTCAGAGAAGGAAAATGATTATTCACCTCCAACTTCTAATAATTAATAATCTTTATTGTCACAAGTAGGCTTACATGTAACACTGCAATGAAGTTACTGCGAAAAGCCCTTAGTCACCACATTCCGGCGCCTGTTCGGGTGCACGGAGGGAGAATTCAGAATGTTCAAATTACCTAACAGCACGTCTTTCGGGACTTGTGGGAGGAAACCAGAGCACCCGGAGGAAACCCATGCAGACACAGGAAGAACGTGCAGACTCCACACAGACAGTGACCCAAGCCGAGACCCTGGAGCTGTAAAGCAACAGTGCTACTCACTGTGCTGCTCTAGGCGGACGTTCCACTCCAAGCCAACACCATCCTGACCATCGGCGTAGGATCAATCTCCTCTGTCTCCATTTCGGACTCCAAATCTTAATCGTTGGACGGAATGGATCTCCTTGTTGGAGTTATTTGCAACGGGCGTCAAGAATATAATCTCTGCTGACATTGTCTCTGCTAGACTGGGTTTCCTGCTCCTCAGATGGTTCAGGTGTTTTTTCATAAGAGCATAAGAACTAGGAGCAGGAGTAGGCCATCTGGCCCCTCGAGCCTGCTCCGCCATTCAATGAGATCATGGCTGATCTTTTGTGGACTCAGCTCCACTTTACGGCCTGAACACCATAACCCTTAATCCCTTTATTCTTCAAAAAACTATCTATCTTTACCATAAAAACATTTAATGAAGGAGCCTCAACTGCTTCACTGGGCAAAGAATTCCATAGATTCACAGCCCTTTGGGTGAAGAAGTTCCTCCTATACTCAGTCCTAAATCTATCCTATCTATTCCCTTCATAATTTTATATGTTTCTATAAGATCCCCCGCATCCTTCTAAATTCCAACGAGTACAGTCCCAGTCTACTCAACCTCTCCTTGTAATCCAACCCCTTCAGCTCCAGGATTAACCTAGTGAATCTCCTCTGCACACCCTCCAGTGCCAGTATGTCCTTTCTCAAGTAAGGAGACCAAAACTGAACACAATACTCCAGGTGTGGCCTCACTAACACCTTATACAATTCCAGCATAACCTCCCTAGTCTTAAACTCCATCCCTCTAGCAATAAAAGACAAAATTCCATTTGCCTTCTTAATCACCTGTTGCACCTGTAAACCAACTTTGTGACTCATGCACTAGCACACCCAGGTCTCTCTGCACAGCAGCATGTTTTAATATTTTGTCATTTAAATAATAATCCCGTTTGCTGTTATTCCTACCAAAATGGATAACCTCACATTTGTCAACATTGTATTCCTTCTGCCAAACCCTAGCCCATTCACTTAACCTATCCAAATCCCTCTGCAGACTTCCAGTATCCTCTGCACTTTTCGCTTTACCACTTATCTTAGTGTCATCTGCAAACTTGGACACATTGCCCTTGGTCCCCAAATCATCTATGTAAATTGTGAACAATTGTGGGCCCAACACGGATCCCTGAGGGACACCACTAGCTACTGATTGCCAACCAGAGAATCACCCATTAATCCCCACTCTTTGCTTTCTATTAATTAACGAATCCTCTATCCATGCTACTACTTTACCCTTAATGCCATGCAGCTTTATCTTATGCAGCAACCTTTTGTGTGCACCTTGTCAAAGGCTTTCTGGAAATCCAGATACACCACATCCATTGGCTCCCCGTTATCTACTGCACTGGTAATGTCCTCAAAAAATTCCACTAAATTAGTTAGGCACGACCTGCCCTTTACGAACCCATGCTGCGTCTGCCCAATGGGACAATTTCTATCCAGATGCCTCGCTATTTCTTCCTTGATGATAGATTCCAGCATCTTCCCTACTACTGAAGTTAAGCTCACTGGCCTATAATTAGCCGCTCTCTGCCTACCTCCTTTTTTAAACAGCGACCTTCCTTTGGGCTTTGAGTTTGTCAGAAACTGGACCAGCCATTTCCAGCATGATTCCTGGGAGCTATCTCCAATGTTCTGCACAAAGTCTGCACAATTTCCTGTTCTGAAGTTCCTTTTGGGTCTTCTGGTGCATAGTTCCGTTTTTGGGTCTTCTGCTTTGACTCCACCTCCCCCCCCCCCCCCCCCCCCCCCACACACACACACACACACACACACACACACACACACACACACCCCCCCCCCACAATGTTTTTAAAAATTCATTTGCGGTATGTAGACATCGCTGGTTAGGCCAGCATTTATCGGCCTCCCTAGTTCCCCTCAAGATGGTGATGAGTTGCCTTCTGAACCGTTCCAGTCCTTCAGGCGAGGTACACCCACAGTGTTCCAGGATGTTGCCCCAGTGACAGTGAAAGAATGGTGATGAATGACTTGGAGGGGAAACTCCAGTTGGTGAGGTTCCCAGTTATCTGTTGCTCGTCCTTTGAGATGGTCGTGGTCTTGGGTTTGGAAGGTTCTGTCTAAGGAACCTTGAGTTACTGCCGTGCCTCTTGTAGATGGTACACAAGGTTGTCACTGTTCGTCGTGATGGACGATTTGAATGTTTGTGGAAGGGGGGGGGGGGGGTAATCAAGCCGGCTGCTTTGTCCTGGATGGTGTCGAGCTTCCTAAGTGTTGTTGGAGCTGCACTCACCCAGGCAAGTGGAGAGTATTCCATTACACTCCTGACTTGTACTTTGTAGATGGTGGACAAGTTTTGGGGGGTCAGGAGGCGGGTTCCTCGCCATAGGATTCCTAGCCTTTGACCTGCCCTGGTAGCCACAGTATCAATATGACTGTTGGGAAGTTGTGAAACAGCAGGTTGAGTCTGGTGCCCATTAACAATTCTGCTGGTGCGACTCCCATCATCATGTGCGGTATGGTTCTATAATCAAACAGGAACTGGGCCAATTTCATATCCAGGGAACCAGCAGGCTGTTTCTTCATTTCTCTTTTGAATATTTGAACTGGAGTCAGTCTCCGTCATAAGAGGCTGGCTCCTGGTCCTCATATAATTATGAGTGGGAGCTGGACCATCTGGTGCCCATAGATAACCAGGGTCATAGTGGTCCCCATAATCTTCAACGATTCCCCTGTATACGTAGCCAACCTGGCCCTGGTGTCTCGGAGGCATATGGGGCAACATGCCCCTTCGGAGATGCCGGAATTCGGTTGCCCGATGATGGAGACGGCAGCTCCCGTATCCACCTCCATTTTCAAGAGAATGGCCATTGACAAAGAGTGTTACCTTTATTGGGGAACCTTAGGGGTGATGATGCAGTTTAGTTGCATTGTTTTGCTCTCTACATGCTCTACTGTAGGCAGCATGGTAACACAGTGGTTAGCACTGTTGCTTTACAGCACCAGGGTCCCAGGTTCGATTTCCACTTAGGTCAGTCTGTGCAGAGTCTGTACGTTCTCCCAGTGTCCGCGTGGGTTTCCTCCGGGTACTCCGGTTTCTTCCCACAAGTCCCGAAAGACGTGCTTGTTAGGTGAATTGGACATTCTGAATTCCAACTTCCGACTTCCCGGGTTCAATTCTGGTCTTGGGTGACTGTCTGTGTGGAATTTTCACTTTCTCCCGTGTCTGTGTGGATTTCCTCCTGGTGCTCCGGTTTCCTCCCACAATCCAAAGACGTGCAGGTTAGGTGGATTGGCCATGCTAATTTGCCCTTAGTGTCCAAAAAAAAGGTGAGGCGGGGTTATTGGGATAGGGTGGAAGTGAGGTCTTAAGTGGGTCGGTGCATTCTCGATGGGCCGAATGGCCTCCTTCTGTATGTTCCTACTGTATGTTCTATGTTCTTCTATGCCGCTGGCTTGGAAGAAATAGCACATTCGTTGGGCATGCTTGAGCCTGTGCTACATGTCCACATCGTAAGGCTTGAGGTTACTAAACAAGGGCATTTCCGGGTTTTTCTTTTTGCTTTGTTTATCGGAGTTGTCGTTGAGGAGTTTCAAGGCAGCTCAGAATCCCGTGCTCGATTCTCGTCGCCGATGTAGTAATTCCAGGAGGCGTAGTGAGGAAGACCAAACTGGTTTATTTTAAACTGAAAAAAAAGGCACTACCATAGTACACAAAACAAACATCCCAGCCCAGGACTATCGGGAAATGACGGTTCAGGTCTGGGAGCCACGCTTAAAAAGGTCCCGTTAACTAGCCCTAGCTGGGCGGGACCCTGCCCGCACACCACGGGAACTCGTGTCCAATGAAGCCCATGGGGAGATCAATCAATGATTCCCCCATGGTCCTCGTGAGGATTATCGCAGACAGGAATTAAGTGTGTGAAGCCATCAGCTTCCTGATCACCTGGAACCAGACATGCGAGATATGATGCGGCAGAAAGGATACGTAGTCTTTCTATGTCAGAATTTGATATTTGCAATAAATATTTTTTTTTAAAAAGGTAACGCTGCAGCTTTGTTGAGACAGAAAAGACAACCCGTTAGCTTGAAAATAAAACACCTTGCTGACACCTCAGCAACCGTAACTAGTATTTCTACACTGGGAGATAAACCTTTCTCAGACAGCTTTCCAGAGCAGACAGAAGAATGACAGAGCAGGGCAGAAAGAAGATAGAAATGAAGAGGGGACTTTGAAAGCATGAATGGGGTTTATTTTTTTGGAAAGTTTTTTTTTGTAAAGCTTTTGAAAGCACTGGGAGACTGGACAGGGCATAGTAATTTCAAAATGAGTCATTGAACTTCAGAAGAATGGAAATGGTGGAAGGATAGAGGTAAAACTGTATACGCTGCGGTTTGTGGAGAATAGAAGCAAGGAAGGAGGAATGCAGCATCTCAGTGATGGCTGGTTCAAAAATGTTTTGGCAGTGGTGAGTGAGGTAGAAATAGGGGTCTTGTACTCCAAAACTTGCCTCGCCCCTAACCCAAGCTGTTCTAGTACAGCCATGACACAGGCATCTACCTGGCAATGTTGCATATTGCCCAGGTATGTCCTGTCCACAAAAGGTCAGTCAAATTCAACCCGGCCAATTACTGCCCCATCAGTCTACTCTGGAGGTTTGGCAAAATGCCGTTGACAGTGCTATCAAGCAGCACTTACTCAGCAATAACCTGCTCACTGATGCTCAGTTTGAGTTCTACAAACGTCATTCAGCTCCTGACCTCATTACAGCCTGGGTCCAAATATGGACAAATGAACTGATCTCTCGAGGTGAGTGAGACTGTGACTGAGGCAGTATTTGACCAAATGTGGCCTCAAGAAGCTCAAGCAAAGCTGAAAGTCAATGGGAATCGTAAAGCTCCCACTGGTTGGAGTCATACCTAGCACAAAGGAAGACAGTTGTGATTGTTGGCGGTCAATCATTGCAGTCCGAGAACATCACCAAAGAGTTTCTCGGGGTAGTGCCCTAGGCCCAACCATCTTCAGCTGCTTTAGTTACCGTTCCTCCATCATAAGGTCAGAAGTGAGGATGTTCGCTGGTGATTGTTCAGCGTTCAGCACCATTCATGGCTCCTCAGATACTGCAGCAATCCATGCCATATACAGCAAGACCTGAACAATGTTCAGGCTTGGGCTAATAAGTGGCAAGTTACATTCACACCACACAAGTGCCAGACAATTACCATCTCCAACAAGAGAGGACCCAACCTTCTGCCCTTGACATTCAATGGAATCCCCTATTATCAACATCCTGGGAGTTATCATTGACCAGAAACTGAACCAGTTACATAAATACCATGGCTACAAGAATATGCCAAAGGCTGGGTACCATCAGTGGTTAGCCCATTGAAATACACATTGTCAGTTCAATGCCTCCATAATTCAGAGATTGTGCCTCCAGTCAGAAACACTGCAGGGATTTGAGCATATAATCTGGGCTAACACTCCAATGCCATGTTGAGGGAGTGTTGCACTGTCAAAGATACCATATTTTGAGAGCAATGTGCAACCAAGGCTTTGACTGCTCTCACAGGTGAGCATAAAGATCCCAAAGAAAAACAGAGGACCTGGACAACATTTACCCCTCAAGCAGCTAAAACAGATGATGTGGTTTTATCTGGACAGGCACCCTGACATGATTCATGGTAACACAGTGGTTAACACAGTTGCTTCACAGCGCCAGGGACCCTGGTTTGATTCCTGGCTCGGGTCACTGTTTGTCCGGAGTCTGCACGTTCTCCCTGTGTCTGCGTGGGTTTCCTCCGGGTGCTCCGGTTTCCTCACACAAGTCCAGAAAGACGTGCTGTTAGGTAATTTGGACATTCCGAATTCTCCCTCCATGTACCCGACCAGATGCCGGACTGTGGACACTAGGGGATTTTCACAGTAACTTCACTGCAGTGTTAATGTAAGCCTACTTGTGACCAATAAAGATTATTATTAGTTGCTTTCCATTTCACCGCTGTCTTGTGGGACCTTCCTACATTCAAATCAGCTGCTGGGTTCCCCTATGTAACACTGACGACGCTCACATTTACTTCATTGGGTCCAAAACCCTTGGGGATTCCGGAGGCCATGAAAGGGGCAAGTCGTGCCTTCTGTAACAAGCAAAGAAACAAACGGGAGTCGCCCTCCCCCATTGCAGGCACTTAACTGCTGTCAGTCACACAACACGTCGTAGTGTACCATAAGCATGGGCTTCCAATGTTTTCATTCAGATTCCTGCCCTCGCTAACCTCCCCCCACTCCCCCCAAACAAATGTTGGAGCCATCTAAACACATTCCCAGCGATTAAAACAAAATCCAGAAAGTGGAGCAATGCTTTCGTCCAGGAATGCAAAACGTACTGCTGCAATATATCCCTAACTTAAAATCAACAAGTGAGGACAGCCAGAGAGGTGGTGGTGAAACTTTTCAACCAGATGTTTTGAAAAAAAACGCTCCACCAAGTTAATGCGCTGTATAAAAACAGATCTGCCAGCATCCGAAAAAGGGTAAAAGATTTGGAGAACTTGAATGTGGGGGTCAGCATTTTTTTGATGTTTTAATGTCAAACCTGCAGATCGGTGGGAGAGGCGGTAGAAACAAAAGACCATTATAAAAACCTAAGTTCAAATAAGCGAGGTCACCACCCCATCAATCACACTGGAAATTCATTGGAGAACACACTGAAATTTCTTTCTATTCTCTTATTTAACAGTGATACATCTGAATTCAAATCGAGATGGCGTTCCCCTTCCCCACTTACTGCGGTTTATTCATTAATAACAGTACCCAACAGCAGTTTAAACTCCACACACTGCATAACTCCCCTGCCTCAGGTGAAAACTTTTAAAGAGGGAAAATCCACTCAGCTTTAAGAAAACATCTTAACTCAGCAACTCACCGGATCCGCGGGCGAAGTGAAGGAGCAAAGTAAGTGTCCAGAGGTTGGAGCGTTTCATCTTGGGCGAGAGAGAGTTTGCCCGCAGCCGCTCTCCCGGATTGGGTTGACTTGCTGGGGGGAGGAGGGCTACACCGCAAGCCACCGCCGCCGCTTGGGGGCTCCTGAGCCAGCTGCACAGAACCTCCCCCCAGCACCGATCACTCACATGCAGCAAAATCCAAACTTTTCACCTCACAACCTCTGGGTTTCGCCTATTTTTGATGAAAAAAGTAAAGACTTGTCCCAACGTTCCTCACCGGGTGGGGATTGCTCCTTTCCCCTCTCATCTGACGAGGCAGCAACTATAACGTAACGCTGCTGGGTCGCTGTTTGTGCGAATGCTGCTTTTTCTCACCCTCTCAATGCAACACAACTATCGCCGGGGCGAGAGAGGCGGCTCTGCAAATTCACGTGATCCCAGCCCAGGGTGTGAGTTGGGAATGATGTACCCGCACGTACTCGCGGATAAGGAGAGCACAGTGGATATGAAGTTGGCTGGAATTGCACTGAGCAATGGTGTGCTTCTCCACAAATTGTTGTTTGCAATCAATCCGGATTGCTGGTTAAACCCCCCTCTCTCTGTGCACCCTCTCTCTGCAGATCTGGGTCAAGCTGCTAACCTGGGTCAGCGATTCCTCCCCTGGGGGCCCTGGCACCGCTGACTGAGATTGAAAAGTGCGGGAGAAACTCTCCCGGCTCTGACAGCAAACCTGTGGAGAGTTCTATCTTCCCAGTGTACGGTGCTTTATTGGCACACTTCACTGTTTTTATTTCAGATTCCAGGGAACACTCGTGCAAATGATATTGTAGCCCGCCTCTTTCGGCAAATAAAAGTGAAATCGAATTTCGGTGTGTTAAGATTTCAAGAGTCATTTCAGATTTTTTTTGGCTTTTTTTTCCATCGGAATTCCGTGTCCCGATCACCGCTCCATGCACAGAGATCAGGGGATCAAAGAGATTCCACACGTTAGAGATGAAGGAAGGATGGGAAACCTTTCAGATCAGCGAGACACGTGGCGACAGGGTATGGATAAGGAATGTGGTGACTGGAAGGAGGCCAGTCACTGCAGCAATAAAGATTACAAATGCACATGACTGACCAAAATAAACCTCTCGCTGCACACTGAACTTTAAAAAAACACACGCACACATCCGTGTCCTGTATGGCCCGAGTTATTAATTCCTCTCAAATAAACAGGTTCAGAGCGGCCAGAGGAATTTCGTACGAAAGGGGGAGATCTGTAAAAACAAAACATCGCTGGGAGATTTAAAGCGCTGCGCGGTACAGTCTTGGTAACAAAATACATTATAGACTGGTAATTGTTCATTCAAAAATCCGGATGTCCAGTAATTCGTGTTAATACCGTTAATAGCTTTTCTGATGATTTGTTTAAATCGCTTTATTGGAATTGCATTTTTGAATCAACATTTCTGGACTACAGTATAACGTATTTTGTTACCGATCCCAATCAGCGATTTAACAAATCCGTTTGAATTAAACTACTTTGAAACCAACAGCAATGAACAGAAGCAAAATATTGCATATTCAGGAGACTTGAAATAAATGCAAAAATGCCAGGAATAAAATAGGCGCCGTAGTCTCAGAGGTTGCTTTCCACTTTCAAGAAGAGAGCTGACAGGTGGTGATTTAACCTGAGGATCCCCACATCTCAGGTGAGGAGCAAGGTTGAGATGGTGGATCCTTCATGACTCACCTCAGCCGGTACGGAATTGAACCCACACTGTTGGCCTGGCACTGCGTCACAAACCAACTGTCCAGCCGACAGAACTAAACTAGTCCCCAGTAAACCAGCCAGAAATGAAATGAAAATCGCTTATTGTCACGAGTAGGCTTCAATGAAGTTACTGTGAAAAGCCCCTAGTCGCCACATTCCGGCGCCTGGTACGGGAATCGAACCGTGCTGCTGGCCTGCTTGGTCTGCTTTAAAAGCCAGCGATTTAGCCTGGTGAGCTGAACCAGCCCCTACTCAGAAATACTCAGCCGGTACATTTAGATTGCCTTTGTCTTTCTGTCCACAACATCTTTGTCAATCTCCACCTGTCACTGGCCCTCTGTCCAGCCCCACTGTTCCACAACCCACCCCCCCCCCCCCCCTCTCCCCACACAGGTAACCAACAATCCGCTGTTGAGTGCCCCAGCAGCCCATAATTCACCCATACCCACCATCACGGCTTCTGAAATCAGATCGGCCTTCCTGAAAGTGAAATCTCGGAAGGCGACGGGCCCGGACGGGATCCCTGGTCGTGCACTCAAGAGCCTGCGCGGACCATCTGGCAGAGGTATTCACCGACATCTTTAACCTGTCCCTAATCCACTCCGAGGTCCCCTCCTACTTCAAGACCACCACCATCATACCAGTACCAAAGAAGAACCAGGCAACGTGCCTCAATGACTACCGTCCGGTGGCCCTGACTTCAGTCGCAATGAAGTGCTTCGAGAGGTTGATCATGAAGCGCATCACCTCCATACTCCCAGAACGCCTTGATCCACTGCAATTCGCATACCGTTGCAACTGGTCCACATCAGATGCCATTTCCCTGTCCCTACACTCATCCCTAGAGCATCTCGAAAACAAGAACTCCTACATCAGACTTCTATTTATTGACTACAGATTCGCCTTCAACACGATAATCCCAGCCAAGCTCATATCAAAGCTCCAAAACCTAGGACTTGGCTCTCCACTCAGCAACTGGATCCTCGATTTTCTGACCAACAGACCACAATCAGTAAGAATGAACAACAACACCTCCTCCACAATAGTCCTCAATATCGGGGCACCGCAAGGCTGCGTACTTAACCCCCTACTCTACTCCCTGTACACACACGACACGTGGCAAAACTTGGTTCCAACTCCATCTACAAGTTTGCTGACGATACAACCATAGTGGGCCGGATCTCGAATAACGACGAGACAGAATAGAGGAGGGAGATAGAGGACCTAGTGGAGTGGTGTAGCGACAACAATCTCTCCCTCAATGCCAGCAAAACTAAAGAGCTGGTCAAGCAAAGTACTGTACACACCCCTGGCAGCATCAACGGAGCCGAGGTGGAGATGGTTAGCAGTTTCAAATTCCTAGGGGTGCACATCTCCAAAAATCTGTCCTGGTCCACCCACGTCGACGCTACCACCAAGAAAGCACAACAGCGCCTATACATCCTCAGGAAACTAAGGAAATTTGGCATGTCCACATTAACCCTTACCAATGTTTACAGATGCACCATAGAAAGCATCCTATCGGGCTGCATCACAGCCTGGTATGGCAACTGCTCGGCCCAAGACCGTAAGAAATTTCAGAGAGTCATGAACACATCCCAGTCCATCACACAAGCCTGCCTCCCATCCATTGACTCCATCTACACCACCCACTGCCTGGGGATAGCAGGCAGCATAATCAAAGATCCCTCCCACCCGACTTACTCACTCTTCCAACTTCTTCCATCGGGCAGGAGATACAGAAGTCTGAGAACATGTACAAACAGACTCAAAAACAGCTTCTTCCCCACTGTCACCAGATTCCTAAATGACCCTCTTATGGACTGACCTCATTAACACTACACCCTATGCTTCATCCCATGCCAGTGCTTATGTAGTTACATTGTATATCTTGTGTTGCCCTATTATGTATTTTCTTTTATTCCCTTTTCTTCCCATGTACTTAATGATCTGTTGAGCTGCTCGCAGAAAAATGCTTTTCACTGTACCTCGGTACACGTGACAATAAACAAATCCAATCCAACAGTATAAATCTGATCCTATTTCCAGTTCTCTCTAGCTTTAACAAAGAGTCATCAAGACTCGAAACGTTCTCCCTCCACAGATGCTATCAGACCTGCCATGATTGTCCAGTATTTTCTGATTTTGTTGTTGTTAAAGAGAGAAGCAGAGATTGTATTTCTTCAGAATGTGCTCTCCAAGGTACCATGCTCAGAGGTGACCACTGTAGGATTGGTCCATGATTATGCTTGGCAAAATACGCAGTTGTTTGCCTTCTGCTGACAGAGCAGTTGACCAAGAAACTCCCCTGTTACTTTCTTACATATTAGAAGGATTTACAGGATGATAATCAACCTTATATAGTCCACATCAAGTCCTGAAGTGAGACTTGAACCCAAAGTTGCTGACTCAGAGTTAAGACACTACCACAGCATCACAAGTCCTCCTTTTCTTGTCAGAGCCTATAGGTTTCAAGCAAATACAGAGACTGGGAAAGAACAAATGGGAAGGTCTGTAATAGAGTAGTAGGCAGAAATGATCGAACATAAAAGGATGACAGTCACAACAAAATGGTTTGGAAATTACATCTGTTCAGTCCGAACCATAAAATCTTATGCTATGATATTTATTTCTGCTCTCTTATTTCTGGAGACACCATCTTCAGTTACCTTCTATTTTTCACCTATCTGCCACCCTGGCTGACACAGATTGGTTACATCACAGAAGGAGGCCATTTAGCCCTTTCTGCAAGAGCCACTCAGCTGATCCACTTACTCTGCTGCTCTGCTATTTCTTTCTCTTCAGGTGCTTATTCATTTCCATTTGAAGACCACGATTGAATCTGCCACCACAAGACTCTCGGGCTGTACATTCCAGCTCTGAGACACTCACTGCATAAAATTTGCCCTCATGTCGCTTTTGGTTCTTTTGCCAATCAATTTCAGTTGGTGTCATTTGGTTCTCAACCAGTGGCGTGCAGAGGTCTGGTGATGCCCGGGGCAAATCTTGATTGTATGCCCCAAAGACGCAAGTATAAGGCCTAATATACTGAGAAATATTATGAGAAAGGAAAACATTTTGAATATATAAACACAGATGAAACATGAAATAAACGTTTTATTCGATTTTAATATAAATCAATCAAATGTATTAAGTTCTTTTCCCCAAATGATACCTCCTGTCACAAAACACCTGAACTACTTCACTTTTTACATCAGCTGTGAGAAATTCTTTTTCAATGCTTACTAAAGCCAGGTTGGTCAGTCGCTCCTGTGACATAGAAGACCTCAGATATGTTTTTATTAATTTCAGTTTTGAAAATGACCTTTCACAGCTTGCGACTGAAAATGCGATTGTAAGCAGTAATCTGTATGAAACACACAGCGTCGGAAAGACATCCCTCCCATACTGCAGTAAAGACTCCAGAGCATCTTTAGGATCAGGGGGAACTCTATTCCCTCCAGCTCGAAGGAGCATCACAAAATCAATAATTTTGTCATATAACTGAATTGCAACCACATCATTGTCATAATAATTTGCAAAGTCTGAACATTCCTTTTTTAATTTCTCTCTTTCTTGTTCATCTTCAATCACTACTGAATTCAAGTTCAGAAGAAAAGAAAATCGGTCACTGAGTATTTGAAGATGGACACTGCAGTCTTCAATTTCAGTTTTTAATCTGTTCACAATCTCTACCATTACTCTATTCATTTCTTCTTGTGTCGTCAGTCCACTATCTCTTGCTGACTCTCCAGGCATTATTCTTCTTCTCCTTGTTCGTGCAATTGGTATTCCCCAATTTTCACAATATTCATTGGCTAAATCTATTGCATTGTGGATAATTTCGTCATTCTTCAAATTCAAGATATGAATAAGTCCTCTCAGATCACAAGAAGCTTCATGTAACCCCATTTTCGGATCCTGTAAACGTTTTGAGACTTTCTCCACTGATGATAAAACTGATTACCAAAAATTTAATAAAGCTATAAACGGGAACTGTTGAATAGAGTTCAGTAGTGATCCTGCATCAGATTTAGTTTCCCTTGAAAATTCTCCTTCCAGCAGGTATTGAAGGCTTGCAATAGCGTTGTCACACTCTTCGTGGATTACTTGCACAGCATCATGGCTGGAACTCCATCTTGTGTCACGCTGTCTTTTCACAGTCTGAGTGACAAATGATTTTAACACTTCCCAACGAGAAGTAGATGAAGAAAAAAAAGTAAAGAGTTTTTCTAGAATGCCAAAAAATGTAACAACAACAGGCTGCACCTCACTTGCATGGACACAGGCCAAATTGAGGCTGTGGTTCTTGCAGTTCACAAACACAGCTTTTGGGTTAACGTCAAGAATTTTTTGTTGAACACCTCCTCTCACTCCAGCCATAACTGCTGCGTTATCATATGCTTGACCACGACAGTCATTCATGGAAATTTTGTCTTCTTCCAATTTTTCCTGAATTTTATTTACCAGGCTGACTGCATCTTTCTTGTTGACTTGAAAAAATCCCAGAAATGTCTCCTTTATTTCTACTTTTCTGTTTTCATCAATATGAACGTAACGCAGAATTTCAGAAACCTGATCTTCATGAGCAATATCTGGAGTTGAATCCAGCATTATGCTAAAATATTTTGCGTCCTTAATTTCGGAAATTATATTTTTCTTGACAGTTTCACCAAGAAGATTGATTATTTCGTTTTAAATTCTGTTGGACAAGTAGGTGACACTTTTTGGTTTCTCTTTCCCTCTCTGCAAGTGTTTTGCTAAGATGTCATCATATTTGGCCAAAAGTCTGATTGTTGCTAGAAAGTTTCCTGTATTTTCACTGACTGTCTCCCCTGGCTCTGATAACCCAGATATTCCTTCTCCTCGATGTCCACGATAGGCCAGATTCTGTTTTGCCAGAAAGGATATAACCTCGACAATCCGTTCAGTTATAGCTTCCATCTTTTATTTTCAGCAGACATTTGCTGTTGAAGTTCAGCATCTATCGTAGTTGAATGATGGAGTCGAACTACGAGGTTCAGGTATTCCCTCATGTGAGCTCTATGAGAAGGGCTTTTATCATGGTCAGGTATTGTTGGATTTAATTTTCTCCAAGTGGAGAAACCGTCTTCCTTTCCAAAGTTTGACACAGACGACAAATGCTCCTTTGAAAACAAAAAGCAAACAAAACAGTAGCATGCTTTCCGATATGGAGAGGATAACAACCATTTTCTCTCCACAATTTCTCCGTTTGTGGAAACTTTATCAAACCACTGTTTGGAAAATGATCTCCCATCCTTCTCAGCAAATGGACCACTTTTATTCTGATATCTTTCAGGGCCATGTTGTAATATTGTCATCTTCAAATGATCTGGAATCGGTTTCTTCAAACAGCCAAAATCGCTTCTTTGCAAAAATATGCTAAAATCTTCTTTATTTTCTTCACATGGATCATCATCCTGACAACGAGACTGAGGAGAGAGAGTATTATGTTCTGACCGAGCTGAATCCGTATCAGAAAAATCCTTCTCTGCACCCACATCATCTTTTACTTCTCCAGGTTCTCCTACTTCTTCTTTACTTCTTTTTATCCATGCATCTAATGCCCCTCTTTGATGGGACTCTTCTTCGACTCTGGCCCTCTTTTTTTCCTGTTCTGTGCTCCACTCGGTTGTACAACGAAATACTCGTAACATTTCATTTTCTATCTCAAAAACCGTAAGACGCATGAGAAAATGGGAAGAAAATGGTAAACAATCGGTCAGTTGCAGACGGATAAACCATATTTCATTTCTTTGTTCCTTCGTATCAAATTATTTCACACTGATTCTCCACTGATAATTTTGTGCAATTTATATCATAGACTTGCAAATTAGTGGTATCTGTATTCGAATATTAGCATGTTAAGGAATAAATGTCTCCTATTCCGAGATTAAATGCCATAGCAGTCCTCTGATCATCCAGGCTTCACTCTTACTACATCCCACGTAAATATTTCATTAAATATCACCAAAAAACCTATTAAAAACGTAGTTGCACCTGTTCTAGAGCTGTTCACTGACCTGAGTAGGTAAAAGAACTAATCTAGATGCACAAAAAGCTGAAGAAAAGACGAGTTATGACTCGAGGAAACGCAGGAACGAACAGCCACGTCTGCTTGTTGCTTTTGATGGTTGCACCACGTACATTATGCGCATGCATGTGGGGGGATGGGGAGAATCACCATTTTCTCTAGACAGAAAGGGTACACCATGTTAAAGGAATAAAGGGCTAACAACTGCCTCTGCAGTGTGGTGAGCCTCCAAAAATTGATTTATCACTGCTGAAATTTAAAAATTACTATCTTATTTCCTTCTCTGGGGCAGCACCTAGTGGTTAGCACAACCGCCTCACGGAACTGAGGTCCCAGGTTCGATCCCGGCTCTGGGTCACTGTCCGTGTGGAGTTTGCACATTCTCCCCGTGTCTGCGTGGGTTTCGCCCCCACAACCCAAAAATGTGCAGAGTAGGTGGATTGGCCACGCTAAATTGCCCCTTAATTGAAACAAATAATTGGGTTATCTAAATTAAAAAAAAAAAAAATTATTTCCTTCTCTGATTGGATGCCCCATCCAATGGATGCCCGGGGCCAAGCACCGTCGCCCCCCCCCCCCCCCCCCCCCCCCCCCCCCTCTGCACGCCACTTCCTTAATATTTTCAAGACGCCCAACACACTCGTCTTTTTGGATCTCAATGTAACCCAGGCTATCTACATACCCTTCTCCAGACTCTACATCCACCAATTCCTTCTCTGGTGATTACTGATGCAAAGTATTCATTTAGTACCTCGCCGATTTCCTCTGGCTCTACACATAGATTCCCTCCCCTGTCCTTCAGTGGGCCAACTCTTTCCCTGGCTACCCTCTTGCTTTTTATGTACGTGTAAAAAGCCTTGGGATTTTCATTAACCCTATTTGCCAATGACCCCTTTCAGCTCTCCTGACTCCTTGCTTAAGTTCCTTCCTACTTTCCTTATATTCCACACAGGTTTTGTCTGTTCCCAGCCTTCTAGCCCTGACAAATGCCTCCTTTTTCTTTTTGACGAGGCCTACAATATCTCTCGTTATCCAATGTTCCCAAAATTTGCTGTATTTATCCTTCTTCCTCACAGGAACATGCCGGTCCTGAATTCCTTTCAACTGACATTTGAAAGTCTTCCACATGTCAGATATTGATTTACCCTCAAACATCCGCCCCCAAACTAGGTTTTTCAGTTCCCGCCTAATATTGTTATAATTAGCCTTCCCCCAATTTAGCACATTCACCCTAGGACCACTCTTATCCTTGTCCACCAGCACTTTAAAACTTACTGAATTGTGGTCACTGTTCCCAAAATGCTCCCCTGATTAAACTTCTACCACCTGGCCGGGCTCATTCCCTAATACCAGGTCCAGTACAGCTTCTTCCCTAATTGGACTATCTACATATTGTTTTAAGAAGCCCTACTGGATGTTCCTTACAAACTCTGACCCGTCCAAGCCCCCAGCACTAAGTGAGTCCCAATCAATATTGGGGAAGTTAAAGTCTCCCATCACAACAACCCTGTTGCTTTTACTCCTTTCCAAAATATTGGTACAATGGGAGCTGGTTGGAAGAGGACCTAGGTTTTGTAAAAGCCCATGTTTTCATATGCTTTAGAGTAGGAATTGCCAATGACCGAGAGCTCAGTTCCTGAGTGGGTGCACTCACAGTGTCACCTGCATACTGAAGCTCAATCATTGAGGTTAGAGTGATTTTGGTTTTGGATATATGGTGGTGTAGATTGGACAGTTATAAGCTACGCTTCTGAAGCTTGATGAGAAATTGCCTACGTAGTTACTGAATAGTAGTAAAGTACAATATTGACAAGCAAGATAAATCCTCCAAATTACCAGGAGAAAGACAACAACTCACTGATGCACCGGCAGAAGGAAGTCAATCCTTCAACTAACATGTCAAATCCTTGCCTGAATCATTGAGAGGTGCATATACAGGATCCAATCCCAAAAGCTGGACCATTACAAACGTTGTGGTAAAATTGTGTGTTTTGTTTTAATTTGGAGGACCCAATTATATTTTTCCAATGAAGGGGCAATTAGCGTGGCCAATCCACCTAACCTGCACATCTTTGGGTTGTGGGGGTGAGACCCACCCAGACACGGGGAGAATGTGCAAACTCCACACGGACAGTGACCCAAGACCGGAATTGAACCCGGGGTCCCTGGAGCTGTTCCATAGTTTCTCAGCACTTTACGAACAAAAAACACAAACAGAAATCCAAATAATTAAGGATATATTATGTTCACCATCATGAACCATCTCCAGGTCTGCAATCTTGTTCGCATCTATTCTATTGTTTGTGTATAGTTACTTGGTTGAGTCAGCATTACTTTTTTCCCTTGTGTCAGCTGTGGTTCACTCACCTTTGAATCAATTCCCACTTCAGGGCTTGAGCACAAAAGGCACAGCTGACCCTCCAGTGCAGTACTGAGGAAATGCTGTATTATTGGAGGTGTCATTTTTGATGAATTGATTAATTGTTAAATTGAGGCCCTATTTGCTTGCTCGGTGGATGCAAAAGGTCCCATCGTGCTGTTTCGAAGGAGTGCTGGGGAGTTATCTCTAGCTTCCTGGCCAATATTTAGATGCATGTATTTTTTTTTATTACTCTTTCAGTAATCCCATGCTCAGCAAACATGACTCATGCTGCTGTGGTGATTGATGTAACTCAAATCTTTCACCCTTCTGCCTATCCAGTGCACAACTGATCTGGCTTTGAGCTCACAGTTCTCCATTCCCATGTGGCCTTCATGTATCTTCTGGAGAAGTTCTCTGTGCATTGTTTTGGGACGATGATTCTAGATCCAGCCAACAGACCACCAACTTCTAGTGAGATGTCATTTAAAAAAAAAATATTTTTATTCAGGTATTTAAAAATTTTGATAAAAATAAGATAGACAATGACATCAACATGGTATAATAAACATTCCCCCTCCCCCCATCTCAATCTTCAGACACCCCAACCATAAAACTTCAATCCGGCCCTCGCACCCCCCCCCCCCTCCCCCCCTCCCCCTCCCCCTTTGGAATACTGCATCTGCTGACATTTAATTTTCCCCGAGAAAGTCGACGAACAGCTGTCCGGGTGACCCCGACCATTGACCCTCTTAAGACAAACTTTATTTTCTCGAGACTGAGAAACCCAGCCATGTCACTAACCCAGGTCTCTAGACTCGGGGGCTTCGAGTCCCTCCACATTAACAAGATCCGTCTCCAGGCTACCAGGTGGTCAAAGGCCAAGACGTCGGCCTCTTTCGCCCCTGAACTCCCGGCTCTCCCGACACTCCAAAGATCGCTACCTCCGGACTCGGCACCACCCGTGTTTTAGTAACCGTGGACATTGCCTTAGCAAAACCCTGCCAAAACCCTCTAAGCTTCGGGCATGCCCAAAACATGTGGGCATGATTTGCTGGGCTTCCCACGCACCTCGCACACCTGACCTCTACCCCAAAAACCTGCTCATCCGGGCCACCATCATGTGTGCCCGGTGGACTACCTTAAATTATATCAGGCTGAGCCTGGCACATGATGAGGAGGCATTCACCCTGCTTAGGGCATCTGCCCATAGACCCACCTCTATCTTTCCTCCTAGCTTGTCCTCCACCGGAGTTTCCTCTGCCTCCGAAAGCTCCTAGTAAATATCTGAAACCTTCCCCTCTCCCACCCAGGTACTGGAGACTACTATCCTGTATCCCCCGTAGCGGCAGCAGCGGAAAGGCTGGCACCTGTTTTCTCAGGAAGTCTCACACCTGCAAATACCTAAACTGTTCCCTGCTGGCAATTCAAATTTATCCTCCAAGGCTTTCAAGCTGGGAAAGCTCCCGTCTATAAATAGATCCCCCATCCTTCTAATTCCTGCCCTCTGCCAACTCCAGAATCCACCATCTAGCCTGGTGGGATCCAAATCGATGCTCCTGCCACTCTCTTATATCTCCTCCATTGTCCCCAGATTCTCAGAGCCGCCACCACCACCGGGCTTGTGGAGTATCGGGCCGGCGAGAACGGAAGAGGTGCCGTTATCAGTGCTCCCAAACTGGTGTCTTTGCATGACGCCGCCTCCATCCGCTCCCATGCCAACCCCTCCCCCACTACCCACTTCCTAATCCCAGTAGTAATTGCAGAAGATCGGCAGCGCCAACCCACCCTCCCCCCGACTGCGCTCCCAGCAACACTTTTCTCACTCGCGGGGTTTTACCCACCCACACAAAGCCTGAAATAATCTTATTCACCCGCTTGAAAAAGGCCCTCGGGATGAAGATAGGGAGGCACTGAAAGACAAACAGAAATCTGGGGAGGACCGTAATTTTCACGGTCTGTACCCTCCACGCCAGTGATAGCAGGAGCATGTCCTATCTCTTAAAATCCTCTTTCATTTGTTCTACAAGCCGGGATAGGTTTAACTTGTGCAGTGCCTCCCATTCACGGGCCACCTGGATTCCCAGATATGTAAACGGCAGCTCTCCCACTCTCTTCTCCTGTCCTCTTGCCTGGATCGCAAACATCTCGCTTTTCCCCATGTTCAATTTATACCCCGAAAAATTGCCAAATTCCCCCAGGATTCGCATTACTTCCCCATCCCCTCCAAAGTGTCGGGAGATATATACAAGAGCAGGTCATCTGCATAAAGCAAGACGCGGTGCTCCACCCCCCCCCCCCCCCCCCCCCCCCCCCGAACCAGCTAGAGGCTCTTAACGCCATGGCCAATGGCTCTATGGCCAGAGCAAACTGTAACGGGGAGAGAGGGCACCCTTGCCTCATCCCTCGGTGTAGTTTAAAGTACCCCAACCTCAGCAGGTTCGTACGCACACTCGCTACTGATGCCTGATAGAGCAACCGCACCCAGTCAATAACAGCTCTCACCAAATCCAAACCTTCCCAGCGCCTCCCACAAGTAATTCCATTCCACCCGATCAAAATCCTTCTCTGCATCCATCGCTACCACCACCTCCATCTCCACCTCCTCTCCTTCTGAGGGCATCATAATAACATTTAAAAGCCTTCGAACATTGGCCTTGAGTTGCCTGCCCTTTACAAATCCCATCTGGTCTTCCCCTATCACCTCCGGGACACAGTCTTCTATCCTTGTGGCCAGGATCTTGGAGAAATCGGCTTGTATGACCCGTATTGCTCCGGATCCTTCTCCCGTTCCAGGATCAATGAAATCGAGGCTTGCAACATTGTTGGGGGGGGGGGGGGGGGGGGGGGGGGGGGGGAGGACTCCCTTCTCTCTTGCTTCATTAAATTTCCTCACCAGCAGTGGGCTCGATATTTCTAAAAACCTCTTATAGAATTCCACCGATTAGCCGTCAGGCCCCGGGGCCTTGCCCGACTGCATGTCCTCCAGTCCCTTGATTACTTCCTCAATCTTAATTGGGGCTCCCAGCCCTTACACCAGATTCTCATCTACCTCAACTGATCCAAAATCTGCCTCATCCCCTCCACCCCAGCCGGGGGTTCCAACTCATATAATTTACTATAGAAGTCCTTAAACACCTTGTTCACCCCCGCTGGGTCCAGGACAGTATTCTCACCTCAACTTTTTACTTTACCTATCTCTCTGGCCGCCTCATTTTTCCTGAGCTGGTGCGGCAACATTCTGATTGCCTTTCCTGTACTCTTAAATCGCCCCTCCCTTGCCTTCCTCATACTTTCCACTGCTTTTCCTGTGGTCAACAGCCCAAACTCCACCTGTAACCCCCACCGCTCCCTCAGTAGCCCCGCGTCCGGGGCCTCCGAGTATCTCCTGTCCACCTGGAGCATCTCCTCCACTAATCTATCCCTCTCAGCCCGTTCTGCCTTTTCTATGTGAGCCCGTTTCAAGATTAATTCCCCTCTGACCACTGCCTTCAGAGCTCCCCAAACCGCCGCTGCAGAGACCTCAACACGGCAGCATAGTGGTTAGCACAATTGCTTCACAGCTCCAGGGTCCCAGGTTCAATTCCCGGCTTGGGTCACTGTCTGTGCGGAGTCTGCACATTCTCCCCGTGTGTGCGTGGGTTTCCTCCGGGTGCTCCGGTTTCCTCCCAGTAAACCGGGCCATGGATCGGCCATGCTAAATTGCCCTCAGTGCCCAAAATTGCCTTTAGGGTTGGGTGGGGTTACGGGGTTATGGTAATCGGGTGTAAGTATGAGCTTGGATAGGGTTCTCCTTCCAAGAGCCGGTGCTGACTCGATGGGCCGAATGGCCTCCTTCTGCACTGTAAATTCTATGAAATCTATGAAATCATTTGTTTCCAGGTAGTTCTGGATGGACTTGTTAACCTGCCCACAGATTGCTTCATCCACTCGCAACCCCACATCCAGTCTCCACAGCGGGCATTGCCCTCTCCACACTAACCCATAGATCCACCCAGTGTGGGGCATGATCCGTCACTGCGATTGCAGAGTACTCAGTATACACTTCAGTATACACTTCCGGTATTAGTGCCCTGCTCAGAACAGAAAAGTCGATGCGAGAGTATACCTTGTAGACATGTGAGAAAAAGGAAACCTCCTTCGCCCTTGGCCGTGCAGACCTCCATGGGTCTACTCCCCCCATCTGTTCCATAAATCCCTTCAATTCCTTTGCCGCAGCCGGCCTCCTCCCTGTCCTGGATTTTGACCGGTCCAATGACTGTATTGAAGTCCCCTCCCATGATCAGGTTATGTGACTCTAAGTCTGGGATCTCACCTAAAACCCGCCTCATAAATTCCACATCGTCCCAATTCTGCGAATATATGTTCACGAGTACCACCCGCACCCCCTCCAGCTTCCCACTCACCATTATGTACCTACCCCCCTTGTCTGACACGATTCTCCCTGCCTCGAATGCCACTCGTTTGTTGATCAAGATCGTTACTACACTGGACTTCGAGTCCAGCCCCGAGTGGAATACTTGGCTGACCCATCCCTTTCTCAATCTCGTCTGGTCTATAACCTTTAGGTGTGTCTCGTAGCATTGCCATGTCCACCTTCAGCACCCTCAAATATGCAAACACGCGAGCCCTCTTGACCGGCCCATTCAGTCCTCTAACATTCCATGTGATCAGCCTGGACGGGGGAGGGTTTCCAGCCCCCCACCTCCCCCACTGCCAACTAGCCATCATCCTTTTTAGGCCAGCCTCTAGCTCACGCCCTCCGCCTCCTCAAGCCACCCTCGGGCAGTCACCGTTCCCGACCTCCCATTTGTCCCCCAGTAACAGTTCCTACCCTGTCAGCAAAGCAGCTACCCCCTCCCTCCCCCATAGCAACCACACTAGAAACCCAAACCCCCAAGTCAAGCTCCAGCTTAACACCTGCTCACCCCCCACTGCGCTTCCAAGAGTCAGCTGACCCATGCTGACTTGATAGGGCCTGCCCTTGGCACCAAGCAGTCTGTCTCCCCATTGTTCTCTCCCCCATGGAGAAACATTTTAAAAGCATCACATTCCCCAGTAAACAAACATCAGAAAAAACAGTGACGAAACAGCCACTTTCGAAAAATAATCACCCTAAAAGCAGAACCAACCCCAAAGCCCATTCCTCTTCTAACCAGCTCCTGGCAAGACAAAGTTGCCTTTAGCCATCCAAACAGCCCCTTATTACACATAGCGCTACTTAAATTTATACAATCCAGCACAACAAATCGCCGCCACAGTACTTCTCCAAGGCTTCAGTGTCTTTTAATTAGCCTCCAGCTTCATTTCTTTAATAAAAGTCCATACTTCGTCTGGCGTTTCAAAATAGAAGTCCTGTTCCTCATGTGTGACCACAGATGGGCTGGGTACAGCATCCCAAACTTCATCCCCTTCTAAAAGAGTCTTTGCCCGATTAAACCCAGCTCGCCTCTTGGCCAGACCCGCGCCCAGGTCCTGATAAATGCACAGCTATCAATTTTCCCATTTGCTGCTCCGTTCCTTCGTGGCCCACTGCAGAACGTGGTCCTTGTCCAGGAATTGGTGAAAGCGTACCACCATGACCCTCAGCAGCTCGTTCACTCAGGGCTTTTTCGCGAGGGCTCTGTGCATTCTATCCACTTCCAGGGGCCGAGGGAATGCCTCCGCCCCAATCAGCTTCTCCAGCACGTCCGTCACATAGATCCTCGCATCCGATCGCTCACTGCCTTCAGGGAGGCCGACAATTCTAAGATTCTGCCTCCTGGACCTGTTCTCCAGGTCCTCCAGCTTCTCCTGCATTCTTCTCTGGCGGTCCTTCATCATCTCCGCCTTGGTCTCCAGCACGGTTATGTATTCCTCGTGCTCGGACACCTTTTTCTCTACCTCCTGGATCGCTCTCCCGTGGGTCTCTTGATTCTGCACAACTTGATCAATTGAAGCCTTAAATCAGGTCCAGCGTGTCCTTCTTCAGCTTGGCGAAGCAATCTTCGAAAAACCTCACCAGCTGTTCCGTCGATCACTGTGCCATCTCCCTGTAGCCCTGCTTCTCTGCCATGCTTTCCCGCGCTACCAGCTCTGCTCGCGTCTTCCTTATAGGACTTTGTCTTCTCACACGGCCACTTCTGGTCCAATTCTCTATACACTGGAGGGGGATTTCTCCTTACTGTCTCACTCTCACTAATTTATCCCATAAAATCCCGAAAAAACAGGGGAAAAGGTCCAAAAGTCCGTCACAGGCAGGAGCTATCAAATGTGCGACCTACTCCTCCATGGCCGCCACCGGAAGTCCGTGAGATGTCATTTCTAATTAACCATATTATCAGGCCATGCCTCCATCACTTGCTGAGAGAATATCTGTAACTGTTTGACTGATCATTTCATGGTTTACTGAGATCAGTTGAAGCTCTTATAATTGGATAGCAAAACCATCTGTTTGAGAGATATAGAACATACAGTTAATGCCTTTTCCTTTGTGTGTTCCTCTGATTTGGGGTGTCCCCAGCTACCGAATCTCAGTTCCACTGTCAATCACGAGCATGGCATTGCAGCTTCAGAGTATCTTATAGAGTTTTACAGCACAGAAATAGGTTTTTCAGCCCATCGTGTCTGCACTAGCCATCAATCTCCTATCTATTCTAATACCACTTTCCAGAACCTGGTGCACTTCTGGTCACCACACTACAGGAAGTCTGGGATTACACCAGGAAGGTTGCATGGAAGCACAGTAGCACAAGTGGTTAGCACTGTGGCTTCACAGCGCCAGGGTCCCAGGTTCGATTCCCCATTGGGTCACTGTTTGTGCGGAGTCTGCACGTTCTCCCCGTGTGTGCATGGGTTTCCTCCGGGTGCTCCGGTTTCCTCCCACAGTCCAAATTAAATGCTTCTTAAACGTTGCGAGTATCCTGCATCTACTACCCTTTCGCGCAGTGAGTTCCAGATTCTCACCACCCTCTGGGTGAAAAAGGTTTTCCGCACATCTCCTGGATCATCTCCGTTGTGTTAAATCTATGGCCCCTTGACCTCTCTACTAAGGGGAAGAATCTTTTTCCTTTCTACCATATAGATTTCAATACCTGAATCAGGACCCCCCCCCCCCCCCCCCCCCCCCAACCTCAGCTTTATCTGCTCGAAGGAGAACAGCCCCAGGCTAACCAGCCTCTCTTCACAGCTGAAACACTGCAGACCAAGCAACATCATAGTGCATCTCCCATGCAACCTTTCTGGTGTAATCACAGACTTCCTGTAGTGTGGTGACCAGAATTGCACACAGTACTCTGGCTGTGGCCAAACATATATTTTATATAACTCCATCATAATCTCCTTGTTCATATATTCTATGCCTCGACTAATAAAGGCAAGTATCCCATATGCTTTTTTAAAATAAATTTAGAGTAACCAATTCTTTGTTTTTTCCAATTAAGGGGCAATTTAGCATGGCCAATTCATGTACCCCGCACATCTTTTTGGGTTATGGCGGTGAGACCCATGCAGATACAGGGAGAATGTGCAAACTCCACATGGTCAGAGAGCTGGGGCCGGGATTGAACTCGGTCCTCAGCGCCGTGAGGCAGCAGTGCTAACCACCACGCCACCATGCTGCTCCATTTGCCTTTTCAACCACCTTTTGAAGTGACCTGCTGCCTTCAGCGACCTAGGAACCTATGGACATGCACTTTGAACATCTCTCTGGTCCTCTCTACTTTGTAGCGTCCTACCATTCATGAAATGAAAAATGAAATGAAAATCGCTTATGGTCACAAGCACAGTAGCACAAGTGGTTAGCACTGTGGCTTCACAGCGCCAGGGTCCCAGGTTCGATTCCCCATTGGGTCGCTGTTTGTGCGGAGTCTGCACGTTCTCCCCGTGTGTGCATGGGTTTCCTCCGGGTGCTCCGGTTTCCTCCCACAGTCCAAAGACGTACAGGTTAGGTCGATTGGTCATGATAAATTGCCTTTAGTGACCAAAAAGGTTAAGAGGGGTTATTGGGTCACGGGAATAGGGTGGGAGTCAGGCCTTAAGTGGGTCAAGCAGACTCGATGGGCCAAATGGCCTCCTTCTACACTGTATGTTCTAGGTCTGTTCTATGAATTAAGTTACTGTGAAAAGCCCCCAGTCGCCACATTCCGGCGCCTGTTCGGGGAGGCTGGTACGGGAATTGAACCGTGCTGCTGGCCTGCCTTGGTCTGCTTTCAAAGCCAGCGATTTAGCCCTGTGCTAAACTAGCCCCATTGTGTATTCCCATGCCCTGTTAGTCCTCCCAAAATGCATTGCCTCGCACTTTTCAGGGTTAAATTCTACTTGCCACTGCTCTGCCCATCTGACTAGTACTGTAACTAAGACTTTCCTCCTCGCTATTTACCATGCCACTAATTATTGTGTCATCTGCAAACTTACTAGACTGATGGGTATCCATGAAGATAAGAAGCCAGAACTTCTTAGAGATGCTGTAATTGTGACCATCTTCAAGAAAGGTGACAAATCCGACTACGGTAACTTCAGAAGAATTTCCCTGCTGTTGGCACAGGGAAGGTCATTGAATGCATCCTCCTTAATTGCCTTTTTCCTGCGACTGAAGAGCTCTTCCCAGAGTTGCAATGTGAATTCTACCCACTACGAAGCACAATGGACATGATTGTCACTGAACGGCAACAACAAATAAAATGCAAGGAAAAGCACCTTGTACATGACCTGCTTTGACCTCACAAATGCCTTCAACACCGTCAATCATGAGGAATTATGGGGCTTCCTGCTCCAATTCGGGTACCCCCAAATATTTGTCAGCATCCTCCGCCTGGTCCATGATGACATAAAAGCTGCAATCCTGACCAATGGATCTACCAGACTCAGTCAGGCAAAGCAGTGCCATCGCACTGATGATCTTCTTATAATCAAAGAACCTCTACAGTGCAGAGGAGGCCATTTGGCCCATTGGGTCTGCACCAGCCCTCTAAAAGGCCTACCTCGGCCCAAACCCCACACTATCCCCGTAGCCCTACCTCGGGCCAATTTAGCATAGCCAATCCATGTAACCTGCACATTTTTATGGAAACCGGAGCACCCAGAGGAAACCCACACAGACATGGGGAGAAAGTGCAAACTCCGCACAGTCACCCGAGGTCGGAATTGAACCCAGGTCCCTTCCGCTGTGAAGAAATAGTGCTAACCACTGTGCCGCCCTAAGCTTCTCAATCTTCCTTTTTGCAATGGTCCATCACACCCTCAACAAGCTCCCTTCTGGAGTGGAGCACACTACAGAACAAATGGGAATCTGTTCATCCTTCACCGCCTGCAGGCCAGATCCAAGATCGTCCCATCTTTTGTCATTTCACCGTAGGCAGACAAGCTGCAAGCTGAGCTCCAAGCCATCATCAACACCTTCACAGAGGCCTATGAGAGCATGGGCATTACTTAAAACATCCATAAGACAAACGTCCTCTATCAACCCACCCCTGCCTCACAGCACCGCCTCCCTATTATCAAAATCCACGGCAAGGCCTTGCACAACGTTGACCATTTTCCATACTTTGGAAGCCGACTGTCAACAAGGGTAGACATCAGTGGTGAGATTCAGTATCACCTTCAGTGTGCCAATGCAGCCTTCGATCACCTGAGGAAGAGAGAGTATTTGAAGACCAGGTCCTCAGACCCAGCACCAAGCTCATGGTCTACAAAGAAATACGTAAGAACATAAGACTAGGAGCAGGAGTAGGCCATCTGTAGGCCTGCTCCGCCACTCAATAAGATCATGACTGAATCTTTTTGAGGACTTGGCTCCACTTACCCGCCTGCTCACCATTCCTTTACTGTTCAAAAATCTATCTATCTTTGCCTTAAAAACATCCAACGTGGTAGCCTCAACTGCTTCACTGGACAGGGAATTCCACAGTAGTGACTCCTCCCTCCTATATGACTCAGAGACATGGAGTGTGTACAGCTGGAACCTCAAAACTGTAGAGAAGTACGACCAGTGCTAATCCACAAGATCCTGCAAATTTATTGGCAGGATAGACACATCAATGTCCATGTTCTCACTCAAGCTGACATCCCAGCATTGAAGCATTGGCCATAATTGATCAGCTCCGCTGGGCGGGCCACATCTTTCGCATGCCTGACATGAGACTCCCAAAACAAGTGTTCTCCTTGGTGCTTCGACACAGCAAGTAAGCCCCAGCTGAGGCAGAGGAACCATTTCAAGGAGACCCTCAAAGCCTCCATGAAAAAGTGCAAAATCTCCACCAGCACCTCGGAATCTCTGGCTCAAGACTATCTGATGTGGAAGAAAAGCATTTGGGAAGGGATTGAATGCCTCGAATTTGATCACTGAGAACAAGCTGAAGCCAAGCATCAACAGAGAAAGGAATGCACTGCAGCCCCGGCACCTCACCCACTCGCTCCTCCAAGCACCATCTGCCCCAGCTGTGACTGAGATTGTACGTTGAGCATTGGACTCCTCAGTCACCAGTAAACTCGTTTTTAATGTAGAAGCAACTCAACAAAAGTATAGACATCAATGATCAGGTTCAACACCACCTTCAGTATGCCAGTGCAGCCTCGACCATCTGAGGAAGAGAGAGTGCCTGAAGACCAGGACCTTTGGCCCAGCAGCAAGCTCACGGTCTAGAAAGAAGTAGTGATCCCCCCCCCCCCTCCCCTATTTGGCTGAGATAAGTAGAGGAAGATAATGCTTCAGTCTTTTAACTAGTTAAAGGAAATTTCTGTTCATCCTGATCTAGATGTTGGACAGCAATGTAATAAATCAGAGATGCTGGAAGGGTTGAGAGAAGCGTTGGTACTGAGATAGAGATGAGTGTTCTCAGGTTGCATGTATATGATGATACGTTCTTGGATGATGTTGCCAAGGAGCAACATACAGATGAGGAATAGGAGGAGGACAATTCCCTGATGTAACATTGCTGGAACAGAAGAAAAGTCATGCAGCTGACTCTGAAGAACGCTAGTTAAGAATGGAACCAATCGATGGCAGTTTCTCCCAGCTAATTGGAGGAGGATGGTCCTGTGAATCAAGTCAATGGTTGCAGACTGGCCACTATGAACAAGGAGCAATAGTTTACCACAGTCACGTAGAATTTAATTTTCTAACTTTGACAAAGGTCATTCCAGTACTTAAGCAGAGGTCCACCAGATTGGAGGGATTCATACATGGAGTTAAAGGAAAGATAGACAAGGATTTTGGAAGGTGATAAAACATTCAAGGACTGAGTGGCAAAAGAGGGTGGAGGTGGAACAGCGGTTTGCACAAACAGAGGGGTCATGGTGGCAGATTTGAAGCAGGTGACTCTTCTCAGGTTCACCTGAGAAGAGGGAACTGTAAATAAAATCATTTAACGTGGTAGGTGGGGGTGGGGGGAGAGCAAGGGAGAGAAGTTAGATGGTCAGCACTTCAGTAGGAATAGGGTCAGGGAGGAGGAGTGGGTCTCATGGAAACGATAAGTTGAGATAGTGTGAAGGGACACAGGATAGAAGTTACAGGAGGCAGGGCTGGGGCAGGGGGAACCTTGGAGGAAGTTTGGCCTGGACGGCTAGGGGAAGGGAGGGAAGTAGCACAAGTAGCTGAATGGGTGGTCTCAAAATTTGGACAAAGAAGTCCATGAGCTGCTTGCACTTGTTGGACGAGGCAGGGGAGAGGGATTTCAGAAGATAGTTTGGAATGGAGAAGGGAGGCCACCGGTTATCTTTGCATTTCAGGCAGGCCAATTAGACTGGTTTTCTAGTGGGGCAGCACAGTGGTGCAATGGTTATCACTGCTGCCTCACAGCGCCGAGGACCCGGGTTCGATCCCGGCCCAAGTTCACTATCCGTGTGGAGTTTGCACATTCTTCCCATGTCTGCGTGGGTCTCACCCTGACAACAAGTATGCAGGGTATGTGGATTGGCTATGCTAAATTGCCCCTTAATTGTGGAAAAAAAAAGAAAATTGGGTGCTTTAAATCTATTTAAAAAAAAGACTGATTCTCTGGTACTATTAACTTGGCAGTTATCAAGGATTGAATTCTAAATTTATATCACCAATTCATCTGCTCTGAGCCGTACGGTAGCACAGTGGCTAGCACTGTTGCTTCACAGCTCCAGAGACCCGGGTTCTATTCCCGGCTTGGGTCACTGTCTGTACGGAGTCTGCACGTTCTCCCCGTGTCTGCGTGGGTTTCCTCCGAGTGCTCCGGTTTCCTGACACAAGTCTCGAAAGACCCGCTGTTAGATGAATTGGACATTTTGAATTCTCCCTCAGTGTACCCGAATAGGTACCCGAGTGTGGCGACTTGGGGATTTTCTCAGTAACTTCATTGCAGTGTCAATGTAAGACTACTTGTGACAATAATAAATATTATGATTATTACAGAAATTTACAGTCAACAAGCAGTTAATGCTGTATTGATGGTAGATAACTGAAATGCCTTTGTAACTTATTTTATTGTTTCAATTAACCCCATTTATCCTCATTCTTAATGTTTAAGTGTTGCTTCTGTGTGATTGTCAAGTTAATAAACAATTGTTAGCTCAAAATCTTGTAGTCTGAAATCTCTTGACAATTGGCAAGAATGGGTTTATTTATCCACTCAGCAAATTATGCAGCTCCTGATCGAGGCTGGGAAAAGAGGAAACGGTGGGTGAGTAGTGTAAACGTTAAGAAATTAAATCGGATTCTTACAGGACAACTGAACAAACCTCAGTGGTTAGCACTGTTGCTGCACAACGGCATGGCCCAGAGTTCGATTTTTGGCTTGGGTCACTGTGCGGAGTCTGCACGTTCTCCCTGTGTGCACGTGGGTTTCCTCCAGGCGCTCCGGTTTCCTCCCACAAGTCCTGAAAGACGTGCAATGAGGTGATTTGGACATTCTGAATTCTCCTTAAATGCACCCGAACAAGCACCGGAACGTGGCGACGAGGGGATTTTCACAGAAACTTCACTGCAGTGTTAATATAAGCCTACTTGTGCCAATAATAAAGACTATAAACATTATTGTTAATGTGCATTCTCCTGATTGCTATTGCTAGAAGAGAATATGGCCGATCATCAGAATTAACCTTGGCTCCTGATGCCCCCTTCTGGTCAAATAATTGTCAATACCGACTCTCAAAGATTTACACATAAATATTGGGTCATTTTAGCCCATGGGACCATGTCCCACCAAGGACTCACACTTGTAAAGAAGCCAAGAGAAGTAAATACATTTCAAAAACAATTTATGCTCGAGCAATCAAGTCATAGCTTCAAATTTGACTATGTTTACTTTCGGAGGTGAATTTACTGTTTGTATAGAGAATCTAGGTCATAGATTCTGGTCCGTGAGGATTGAATTCCATTGAAAATGTCAGTGTTGACACTTAAATAAACTGCCTAAAACACGTTTCTCAAATGTGTGATATAAACATGATAATGACCCGATCCGGTGAGAGAACACCAGAGGTGATCATCTCCCTGGACGCAGAAAAGACCTTCGACAGGGCCAAGTGGTAGTACCCCAGAGGTACTGGAGAAGTTCGGGCTTGGAGCATGCATGAAGCTCCTGTACAGCGCTCCCATGGCAAGTGTGCGGATTAACAGCACTTACTCTAAATACTTCCAGCTGCACAGAGGCACAAGGCAGGGATACCCGCTGGTATTCACCCTGGCAATTGAGCCATTAGCAATCGCACTTAGAGCAGCGAAAAACTGGAAGGGATCCGGAGGGGAGACAGAGAGCACAGAGTCTCGTTCTATGCGGATGACCTTCTCTACGGAAGCAGCATGGAGGGGAACAAGGCACTCCTGAAAGCGTTTGGAGCCTTCTCGGGCTACAAACCCAACCTGAGCAAAACTGAAATCATCCTGGTGAACCCCCAAGGGAAGGGCAGAGCTGGAGGGACTGCCATTTAAACAAACCCAAAACAAATTCCGCTACGTGGGGATCCAAATTGCCCACGAGTGGATACGGATTTACAAATGGAATCTGACAAGTCTGGTGGAGGAACTAAAGGAGGACCCGCAGAGGCGGGACACACTCCCACTCTCCCTCGGGGGCGGGTGCAGACATGCTGCCCAGGTTCCTCTTTCCGATCAGATCCATACCGATATACACCCCCAAGGCCTTCTTTAACACAATAGCCAAAATTATCATGTCATTTGTGTGTGTTTGGGTGTATGTATCTGGGCGGGGTGGGCCCGGGGAGGGGGGGGGGGGGGGGGGCATAGATCCCAAAACAATCTTTCAAAGAATGAGGAGCATGGGAGGCCTCGCCCTCCCAAGCGAGCATTACTACCAGTGGGCAGCCACAGCAGAAAGAGTGAGGGGATGGGTAAAGAAATCAGAAGCAGGCTCGCTAAGAATAGAGGAGAGATCCTACACAGAGACATCGCTCCGGGCTCTGGACACAGCAACGCTCCCATCCCCATTGCCAAGCACTCAGCAAGCCCAGTGAAAGCAGCCGCGTTCGGGACATGGAATCAACTATAACAACACCTGGTCTAAATGAAATGTCCGCTTAGGCCCCCATCTGCAACAATCACAGGTTTGTGCCAGCCAAAATGGACGTCATCTTTAAAAGGTGGACCCAGGATGGGGGTACACTGGCAGTTAGTGACTTCTCCATGGGCAGTAGACTGAAAACATTAGAAGAACTGATGGAGTGCCTTCAGCTGACTGGGAGAACGAGTTATGACTCATGCAAGTGAAAAAGTTCCTCCCTCAGGAAACGATAACGTAGTCACGGGAAACTGAACACACATTATTAGAAGAACTGTTGGATGCAGGATCCTTGGGGGGGAGGGGGGGTGGGGAGGGGGGGAGGGGGGGGGGGACTGCGGAGTAGAGAAAAATGAAAGGAAGACCTAGGGATTGAATAGGGTGGGGACTGTAGCAAAGCATTGAACAAGGTCAACTCCATCTTGACATGCGCAAGGCAAAGTCTAATGCAGCTAAACGTGGTACACAGAACGCATCTAACCAGAATCCAAATGAGCAAGTTCTTCTCGGAGCTGGAGGACAAATGTGAACTGTGCCAGGGAGGCCTGGCCAACCACACCCACATGTTCTGGGAATGGCCCAGACTGGATGGGTTTTAGACAGCCTTCTTCGAGGCAATGCCCAAGTGCTGGCCTTGAGAATTTTTTTTGTTTAAAATCCTCTCAATCGTAGTTACTCACTTAATTGCTGCTTGTGGGGTAATGCTGTGTGAAAAATACTTTTGAGGAAAATATGCTGCTGTGCTTCAATGCAGAAGCCATTGCCTATGGAATAGTTTTGACACGCTTCCAAAGGGTGTGGAAAATTGCTATTATTACTGAAGGTTATCTGACTCAATTTCTAAAAGACATTTTTATCTGTTTTGGCTTAGTTACTATAAGCTGACATCAAACCTATTGCCAGTTGGCCACAGGTTCCGACGAGATTTTGGGAAGAAGCTACCAGTATGCAAACTGAAAATTGTTATATATTAAAACATTCAGGGAGCAGAATAAAGCTTCGGGCTACAAGTTGCCATTGTACCCACCAGATCTGTATGTAAATCTCAAATTAGACAGGATTCATTTTTACGATCCCAACTTGGAATATTCAAGATCTCTCAAAGAAGCATGAGTTTTGTGACTGAGACCTTCTGACTTTCAGGCATTAGTCATGCATTTCAGAACAGAAAACAGACAGCATTTTGTGAAGCTCGGTCGGTCCCTGACCACTTTTGGATTAGACTATTTTTGCACACAGGATGAAAATGGCAAATGTGGCAAATTCCTGTCATTGCCTCCCAAGCAGTACCAATGAAATGTGGTTAACTCAAGATTTACACCTGACTTAACCCATCCAATTCCAAATATGTCACAGACTCATCTGCCTTCCCAGGCTAGGCCATCGTCTCACGATTCCTTGACATTATGGTTTTTATACTAGTAGGCCATTATGAGTGCATCAGCAATAATACAAAGATACAGTGGTGTCCTTGAACACCTAATGATTTCAGCAAGAGGCTCCTCTCTCTCCTTCACATCAAATTCCAAGTGAGTTGCCGAGTTTACATTCTGATGAGAATGTAGCTGCCTCTGCTTGCTTTTCTCTTCATATTTATGTTGTTCTTTTAATTAGCCATATTACCCATTACTTCTCTTTTACTTTTTCCAATTAAGGAGCAATTTAGCATAGCTAATCCATCTACCCTGCACAGCATTGGGTTATGGGGTGAGACCCATGCAGACACGGGGAGAAAATGCAAACTCCACCACACGGACAATGACCCAGGGCTGGGATCTAACCCGGGTCCTCAGCGCCATGAGGCAGCAGTGCTAACCACATCTCTCCTGCCATCGTAGGAATCAGCCCGTTAAACCTTTACTGTACTCACTCCATAGCAAGAACATCCTTCCTCAGATCAACGTGAATTAACAGGCAAATGATACTCAAATAAAAAGCTAATGTTAACTTTGATAGTCAATACAGGAAAGATATGTCTTCCACAACCCCAAACATTACACAGCCCTCAGCAATATGCAGTTCTTTATTCATGTGGGGTAGGTTAGGAATCCTACATGACAACTTCCACCCCCCCCCCCCCCCCCCCTCCCCCCCCCCCCCCCCGACACACACCACACACACACAAAGTTCAATGGATATACTTATCATCAGCAATACACACTTCTTCCCCTCGGGTCACAACTGTCCTGATTGGAACAGAGTTCCTTTTCAACTGACCAACCAATGACACCCTAGTTCATGGGCTTGGTCACTTAGAACATAGAACAGTACAGCACAGAACAGGCCCTTCGGCCCTCGATGTTGTGCCGAACAATGATCACCCTTCCACGTAACCCGTATACCCATAACCCAACAATCCCCCCATTAACCTTACACTACGGGCAATTTAGCATGGCCAATCCATCTAACCCGCACATCTTTGGACTGTGGGAGGAAACCGGAGCACCCGGAGGAAACCCACGCACACACGGGGAGGATGTGCAGACTCCACACAGACAGTGACCCAGCCGGGAATCGAACCTGGGACCCTGGAGCTGTGAAGCATTGATGCTAACCACCATGCTACCGTACTTCTGGTAAGACACCCAGTTCTGTACGCTTTCAAAGCTATTGATACAGCTTTCTGGGTTTTACATATTTGTCGTCCACTTGCACATTGCCTGCAATAGTTGCTGCATCTTTGTGCTGATCGCTTTCTGTCTCCGGCTCTCCATTATGTCTACCAGCTACATGGCCTGCATATGTTAACTTCCTTCCTTGCTGCTTCCAGGTCAAGGGTTTGCAGGTCACATCGACCAGTATTTCTTATTATCCAAGAAATTTGCAATTGACCACTTTACAGATGTGAACTCTCAAAAGTCTTTTTCAAACAATTAGATATTACACATTCTACAGGCATTGAAAAAAAAGACAAATTCTTCTTACTGTACTGCTTCCATGTCAAAGATTTCCATAATAGCATTCTTCCAATACCTTTGTTGGTGCCTATCCAGTATGTGGCTGACCTGGCTCTGAGCTTTCACTTTTCCATTCTCCTGTGGCCCGCACGTACCTTCTGGAGAAGTTCTTTGTGCATTATTTTGGGTCTGATAATTCTGGATCCAGCCAACCAGAACACCTCTTCGATAGGCCAATACTGCCATACATTTGGCTGTGTTTTCTGCATTTCTTTGGTCCATCCAGGATCATTTGCAGAGAGAACATCTGTAACTTTTCATCTTTACTAGTCTCATTTCTAATTTGACTCAATTGCAGTGGTATCACTTTCACTGCTGATGGGTCTTTATACCTCTTCTGTTGTGTTTCTCACGTGTAACAAAAGAGATAGGGCACCCCGCTCGCACCATTTCTCTCCCTGGCTTCTATTTCAGAGTGAAATTCCAACTCGGAAGCCTCAAGAGTAACTTCTGCAGTCTTGCTGGTGCTCTACTCAGATACTTATTTTAGATCTGCTCTAGTTGACAATAATCACGTTTCACTCTGAACCTTTTCTTGTAAGGATATTTATAGAATTGCTTGCATCCAGACATCACTGCAAGAAGCATTCTTTTTTAAAAAAGATTTAAAGTACCCAATTGTTATGGGCGAGGGTCTAGCGAACCCCGAAGTGTATCATAGTTCACTTGACCCACGCCTTTTAATCGATTGTGGTATGGGGAGCACATGGCCCACCTCTACAGGTGTGGTACAGCAGAAATGGAAAAATAATTTTTAAAGCAACACCATGTTTATTCTGTGAACTCAAGTTAACCTTTTTAAAACATACAGTGAACATCTTAGCAACCATTAATTCAAATACAACCCCCAAAGAATGTAACACTAAGTAACCCTTAATAACTTCCCAAACATCCAGAAGACAGAAGAAACACCTTTTAACAGAAGCACATTAGGTTTACATTCGCTACTGAGAACATTTATAATTCTGAATTCACCAAATGATCAAGAGATAGTCTTTTGATGGCAGAGAGATCAACAGTACACCTGTTCTGTCTGGCTTCAGCTCCAACACTGAAAACAAAACTAAATCTCCCTGCAGCCTGCTTAAAAACGAAAGTAAAAAGCTGACAGACAGCCCAGCTCCACCCACTCTCTGACATCACTGCAGTAGTAAACAGCCATTTCATAAAGGTACTCTCACTACAGATATTTATATACACACCCATTTATAAACACCCATTTCTTCAAGGTACTCTCACATGACACTATTATTTTTTCCAATTAAGGAGCAATTTTAGCGTGGCCAATTCACCTAACCTGCACATCTTTGGGTTGTGGGGTGAAACCCACGCAGACACGGGGAGAACGTGCAAACTCCACAAGGACAGTGACCCAGGGCCGGGATTGGAATCCGGGTCCTCAGCGCCGCAGTCCCAGTGCTAACCACTGTGCCACATGTCGCTCCCTGAAGCATTCGTTAAATGCTGGCATATCTGGTCACAGCTGATATTCGAGCTTTGGAGGTGAATGCCATCGGCTTTCCCTATTGTACCAAGGCTGCTCCCAGACCTTTTGTAGAAGGATCCTATGCAGAGTCACCTACTGGAGGCCAATAACAAAATTGGAGAAATGCTGGAGTGTTTAAAAGAGGAAATGCAAAATGCACAAAGCCAAGCAGAGCGGCAATATCATGAAAGTGCAAAAATGCTGGAAGACAGGCTGGAAGAGAAACACCAGCTACAGAGTTGTAACACAAAACTTGAGGAGATTGAACCATGGAAAAGTCGCAGCACAGAAGGAGGCTATTTGACCCAAGTTGTCATGCCAGCCCGAGGACACCCAGGTGCCCTTTCTAATCCCACCTTCCTCCCCCGGTCCAGAGCCCTTTAGCTTAGCGCACTTAAGGTACAGATCCAGGTACTTTTTAAAAGAGTTTGGGGTCTCCAACACCAACTTGGGCAGCGAATTCCAGACTCCCTTGACGCTCTGCATAAAATCTCTTCCTCATGTCCCCTTTACACCTTCTGCCACTTATTTTGAATCTATGTCCCCTGGTTCCAGATCTCGCCTCCAAGGGAAACAATTTTATCCTGTCCATCTTATCACTTCCCCTCACAATTTGTACATCTAATTAAGTCACCCCCTCAGCCTTCTTTGTTCCAAGGAAAACAACTCCAATCTATCCAATCACAGATGCGTAGCCAGGCCAATGGTGGACTGCACTCTGCTGCTTTAGCCTTGAAGAAGTGCCATGCATAATAGTTTACAGCATTCTTTCTGATCTGAATGGTTGTGTGAATCTATTTTCTCTGGGACTTATCATCAATTGTGGTTAAAAACCCAGCTGGTTCATTCATGACATTTAGTTAAGGAAACCTGCCACTTTTGCCTATTCCCGGCTGCACGCGACTCCAGCTCCACAACAATGTGGTTGACTCTTGGGTGCCTGGGCTGGATTGTCTCAGCCCAGGGCCGGGATGGAGAATCCCCGTGACTGGCGCGAATCGGGATGGGCCGAGCCGCCGTAGCAGAAAACCCAAGTCCCGTTCTAATCTGCTCTCAGCCGGCCGGTGCCAATGCGCATGCTTGGTCCCCGCGGTGCCCAGTTGACGCCGAGATCAGCAGCTGGAGCGACGTGGCCGTGCTGGCCCCCTGTAGGGGCCAGAATTGCTGATCCTGAGGCCGTGTTGACGCGGTCGAGAAACACCTCAGGATCAGAGAATCCTGCCCACAGTGTGGAGTTTGCATTTTCTCTCCGTGTCGACGTGGGTTTCCTCGAGGCATTCCGGTTTCCTCCCTCAGTCCGAAGATGTGCAGGTTAGGTGGATTGGCCATGCTAATTTGGCCTTAGTGTGAAGGTTAGGTAGGGTTCCGGGGATGGGTGGGGAAATGAGCTTAGGGAGGGTGCTCTTTCAGAGAGTCAGTGCAGACTGGATGGACCAAATGACCTCCTTCTGAACTATAGAGATTCTATGATCCTATTTAGAGGTGGGTAACAAATACTGGTCTTGCCAACGACAGTCACACCCTGTGAAATAATTTTGAAAAATGTTTTCTGGATTTTTCATTTTGAAATCCTAGTGCATCTTACGGTCCAACAAATACCGTAAAAGCAAAAGAAAAGGCAGCTGTTAGAAATTGAAAACAAACAGAAAATGCTGGAAACAGCGAACCAATCAACAACTGCAGGAGGAAACATTTCAGGTTAAAAAAGGTTATTAAAATGCATGGCCTTGATCTTTGTTCCACAGTCCTTCTTCAAAAGAGTTAACAGGATGATCATGAGCTTTGTCTGGGCGGGAAAATCCCCGTGGGTGAAGAAGGCGATGTTGGAGAGGAACCGCAGCGAGGGAGGGCTGGCTTTGCCGAGTCTGATTAATTATTACTGGGCGGCCAACAACGCTATGATAAGGAAGTGGATGGTGGGTACGGGGTCTATCTGGGAGCGGGTGGAGGCGGCTTCGTGCAGGGGCTCCAGCTTGGCAGCCCTGGTCACGGCTCCTCTACCGCTGCCGCCGGCCAAGTACTCCACCAGCCCGGTAGTGGTGGCGACCCTGCGGATATGGGGCCAGTGGAGGAGGCATGTAGGGGAGACGGGGGCGTCGGTTTGGGCTCCAATCTGCGACAACCATCGGTTTTCCCCCGGGAGTATGGATGGGGGGTTTTGAGTATGGCGGCGAGCGGGGGTGGGAAGGGTGGGCGATATGTTCCTGGAAGGGAGCTTTGCAAGTTTGAGGAGCTTATGGAGAAATTTGGGCTGGTAAGGGGAAATGATTTTAGGTACCTACAGTTGCGGGACTTTGTTCTCTAGGGGGGGAAGAAGGGGAGGGTAGAGTCTCGGGTATTTATAAGGTGCTCATGAGGGAGGAAGGGTCCCAGACGGAGGAACTGAAACTTAAATGGGAGGAGCTAGGCGGGGAAATGGAGGACGGGCTGTGGGCAGAGGCCCTGAGTAGGGTCAATTCGACCGCGACATGTGCCAGGCTCGGGCTGATTCAATTTAAGGTAGTTCACCGGGCCCATATGACGGTGGCTCTGATGAGCAAATTCTTTGGGATAGAGGACAAATGCACTAGGTGCGCGGGAGGACCAGCGAACCACGTTCACATGTTTTGGGCATGCCCTAAGCTGAGGGGGTACTGGGAGGGATTTGCGGATGTCATGTCCCGGGTGCTAAAAACAAGGGTGGCAATGGGTCCAGGTGTTGGCAATTTTTGGGGTTTCGGAAGACCCGGGAGTCCAGGGGGAGAAAGAGGCCGATGTTTTGGCCTTTGCTTCCCTGATAGCCCGGCGACGAATACTATTGGCGTGGAGGGACTCAAAGCCCCCGAAGACTGAGTTGTGGCTTGCGGACATGTCGAGTTTCCTGGGTATGGAAAAAATTAAGTTCGCCTTGAGGGGATCTGTACAGGGGTTCGCCCGGAGGTGGCAACCATTTATTGACTTCTTTGCGGGAGAGTGAGCTTCAGCAGGGGGGGGGGGGGGGTAGAGTAGAGTAGAAATGGCGGGTAGCACCGGTGGGAGAGGAGCGGGCTTGTGCAGTATGTTACGATTGAAGTATTGAAAGTACATGAAGTTTGCACATTTCTGCCTTTTTTGCTTTCTTTCTCTTGATGTCTGTAACTGTTTACAAAGCCAAAAACTACCTCAATAAAATTGATTATTAAAAAAAAAATGCATGGCCTTGACATCGATCATTATGCAATGCTTCGAGAGGTTAGTCAAGAGACACATCAAATCCATACTCCCAGAATGCCTTGACCCACTGCAATTCGCATACCGAAATTAAATTAAATGAAAATCGCTTGTCACGAGTAGGCTTTAATTAAGTTACTGTGAAAAGCCCCTAGTCGCCACATTCCGGCGCCTGTCCGGGGAGGCTGGTACGGGAATCGAACCGTGCTGCTGGCCTGCTTGGTCTGCTTTAAAAGCCAGCGATTTAGCCCAATGAAATAAACCAGCCCCTGCCATACCGCCACTAAAGGTACACAGCAGACGCATCTCTCTGGCCCTACACCCAGCCCTGGAGCATCTCGACAACAAGGACTTGAACTACAGACTCCTATTCATTGACTACAACTCTGCCTTCAACACCATAATTCCAGCCAAGATCATATCAAAACTCCAAAACCTAGGATTTAGCTCCTCCCTCTGTAGGTGGATCCTCCAATTCCTGACCCATAGACCACAATTAGTAAAAATGAACACCAACACCTTCTCCACGATAGTCCTCAATACTGGGACCCCGAAAGGCTGCGTACTTAGCCCCCTACTATACTCCCTCTTCACACGTGACTGTGTGGCAAACTTTGGCTCAAACTCCATCTACAGGTTTGCTAATGACACGACTGTAGTGGGTCAGATCTCAAAGAGTACAGGAGGGAGAACCTAGTGGCAAGGTGTACCGACAACAATCTCTCCCTCAACGTCAGCAAAACTAAGGAGCTGAACTAAGGACTTCAGGAATCAAAGTATCCTGCACATCCCTGTCTGCATCAACGGTGCCAAGGTGGCGATGGTTGGCCAGCTTCAAATTACGAGGTGTGCACATCACCAACAATCTGTCCTGGTCCACCCATGCGACACTAAGACCAAGAAAGCATAGCATCGCCTATACTTCCTCAGGAAACTAAGGAAACTTGCCATGTCCACTTTGGCTCTTACCAATTTTACAGTTTGGTATGGCAACTGCTCGGCCCAGGGTCGAGGGGAGGTTCTGGCATCATGGTGTTGTCACTGGACTAGTAAACTAGAGACCCAGAGTAATGCTCTGGGCACCCAGGTTCAAATCCCGCCACTACTGATGGTGAAATTTGAATTCAATAGAAATCTGGAATTAAAAGTCGAATGATGACCATGAAACCATGGTCGTAAAAACCCATCTGGTTCACTAACGTCCTTTAGGGAAGGAAATCTGTCATCCTTTTGCTGGTATGGCCTACATGTGACTCCATACCCTCAGCAATGTGGTTGACACTTAACTGCCCCCTCAAGGGCAATTAGGGCTGGGCAATAAATGCAGGCACAGCCTGCGATGCCCTTGTCACATGAACGAATAAAAGCACACCATAAGAAACTACAGAGTTGTAAACACAGCCCAGTCCATCAAGCGAAACCACCTCCCAGCCATTGACTCAGTCTACACTACCTGCTGCGTTGGGAAACCTGACAGCATAATCAAAGACCCCTCGCACCCGGGTTATTCTCTCCCAAACTCTTCCATCGGGCAGGAGATACAAAAGTCTGAGAATACACTCTGACAGATTCAAAGACAGCTTCTTCCCCGCTGCTACCAGACTCCTGAATGACCCTCTTATGGACTGAATTAATCTCTTCATGCATCTTCTCCACTGAGTACTCCACTTCATTTGCTTCACCCGATGTCTATGACATTGTGTATTTATCATAGAATTTACAGTGCAGAAGGAGGCCACCCTGCCCATCGAGTCTGCACCAGCTCCTCGAAAGAGCACCCCACCCAAGCCCACACCTCCACCCCATCCCCACAACCCAGTTACCCCACCCAACGCCAAGGGAAATTTTGTACACTAAGGACAATTTAGCATGGCCAATCCACCTAACCTGCACATCTTTGGACTGTGGGAGGAAAACGGAGCATCCGGAGGAAACCCACGCACACACAGGGACAACGTGCAGACTCCGCACAGAGACCCAAGCCGTGAATCGAACCTGGGACCCTGGAGCTGTGAAACAATTGTGCTAACCACTATGCTACCGTGCTGCCCCTAAGTTTTTTCATGTATGGAATTATCTGCCTGGACTGTACAAAGAACAATATTTTTCACTGTAGCTCGGTAGGTAAAGCTAAATCCAATTCAAATCCAATCTTTTGAAAGTCTCATCCTGAGACCAAGAGTCGGTGCGCAGACCGGGGACTCGAATCTACCACCGTCCCTTCATCGTTGGCCGCGATGCGAATTTCAGGCACGTGAACGGCGATCGACGCGGCAGTTTAAAAAAAGAGAGAACGTGACATGATGTGTTGCGGGCGCACGCGCATTTGGGCCGGCAGTGACGAGGCAGCGGCGCGCGCTGTCTCTCTCTCTCGCCAGCCATCGGCCCCGCCCCGCCCCCTTCCGCAAGCTTCCGGCAGGTAAAGCCCATGACGTCATCGGCTGACAGGTGAGCCAGCGAGGGGCGGGGCGAAGTGAGGCGGTGGAAAGATGGCTCGAGGTGGGCGGTCAGGATCAAGATGGGCAACGCAGGCCTCGGTCTTCTCTGCTCTTTACTTCTCCGCCTTCTTCTTTACCCGCGGCGCCCAGGCTGTACCAGAGCCCGGCTTGTGGAGCCAGACGGTGGGGCCGGTGAGTTAATTATTTTTTTTTACAAATCAAGTTGTTGGCGTTTTCGCACTCTGGGCAGATGGCGGCATTGGGTGCTGGCTGCTGATTTGGCAGGGATCCGACCTGTGATGCAAAATGTAATGTGTAGAGTAACTGCGCCCGCTGGCAACAGTTTGCTCTGGGGCTACTCGGGGGCTGCAAACTGTTGTGTCAGCCAAGGAGCGACAGCAGCCTGTCACCCACCCACAGTGACCAAAAACACATCGCACCAATGTTATCATTTAGATCATGTATTTCAAAGATAAATGTGTGCACATGTATGTATGTGTGAAAAATAGACCTCAATAAGTGGAACAACTACTGTTGAGCTGGAACATGGGGAAAATCCATCCGTAATGCTGCTAGACCTGCCAAGCATCAACTGGAAAAGTTGAAACATCTAGATCTCCCAAGCTGCTGGGTCCATACCTACTGTTCAATCTGTACATTCTCATTTCAAGCAAGTACAAATTTCACCAGTCAGCACATAATCAAGAGAATTGTTATCGTGTGGAAGGAGGTCATTGCACACCATGTTTGCACCAGCTCGCTGAATGACTATTATGACTCCATGCCAATCTCTTGCCCTTTCCCTATAACCCTGCCCATTGTTTCCTCTTTTTAAATAATCATCTGATGCCCTTTCAATTAAAACTGCCTGAATTGAATGCTGCATTTCCAGGCAAGTGCATTCCAGACCTGAAACACTTGCTGTGTGAAAGTTCTTTCTCACATCACATTTGCTTCTTTTACACTTCTCTTTAAATCTGTGCCCTTTTGTTCTCGATCCTTTTGCAAGCACCAAAACTACTCCTCATCAAAGAACTGGCTGTAAAACATGATGTACTGATTGTTTCCGATAAGCATCTTAAACTGTAGTGTGTGCTGTTGGATAACTTTTTGGACTGTTACTTGATTTTGAATCAGTTTAAGAAATAATTGATTGGATAGGTGTAGCGCTAACAATTATACTCAAAGCCGAGAGACTGGTTCAATAGAGGCTTTATTGTTGTACGATGTTGTCCCTCCATCTGCAACTGTAGACTAAGGGTCTGAGCAGCTCTCATACATTTATACATAAGCTCCCTGTGGGCGGAGCTAGCCGGCAGGGGCTTACCGGAGGAACCTGTATTACAGGTACAGGCATACATCCCCCTACTGCAGTACACATAACTACAGTGGTTATCTCACCACAATAGGCTGTTCTGTTTTTCAGTGGAAGCTGAGGAGAGATTTTAAAATTATTTGGGGCTGAGATAGAAAGAATAGGAAGGATCCCTTAGCAGAGAGATCGATAGCAAAGGGACAGGGCAGACTAGAGTTTTAAAGTAAAGAAACCTTAGAAGGGCGATGACGATTTATTTTCATTGCGAGCACATATTGAGTGCTTGGAGCTCTCAAACTGAAAAGGTAATTAGAAATTCTTAGCAAATTTAACCTATGCTTTGTTATGCACTTGTAGTGCCATAGCCTGCAATAGATCAAGAGCTGGAAAGTGCGATCAGACTGGATAGTTTTTTTTTGGCAGCACACATGATGAGCCAAATGGAGTGAATTTGTTTAGTTTCACGTGTACCAAGGTACAGTGAAAAGTATTGTTTTGCATGCAGCTCAAAACAAATCATTTAGTAAATAAAAAGAAAATACGTAATAGGGCAACACAAGGTACACAATGGCCTTCTACGCTGTAAATTTCTACTATATTGCAGTGTGGTTCAGTAGCATTTGTCAGAATGTTGCCCTTAGTGTTGGGTGGGGTTACTGGGTTATGGGGATTGGGTGGCGGTGTTGACCTTGGGTAGGGTGCTCTTTCCAAGAGCCGGTGCAGACTCGATGGGCCAAATGGCCTCCTTCTGCACTGTAAATTCTATGATAATCTATGTATTGATTCCAGAATTTGTTTGTTTTTTTATTTAGAGTAACCAATTCTTTTTTTCCAAATGAGGGATAATTTAGTGTGCCCAATTCACCTAGCCTGCACATCTTTGGATTGTGGGGGTGAGACCCACACAGACACGGGGAGAATGTGCAAACTCCACAATGATCCAGGGCTGCGATCGGACCTGGGTCCTCAGGGCCGTGAGGCAACAGTGCTAACCACTGCGCCACCTTGCCGCCTCTTGATTCCAGAGTTTAATTTCAAAAACGTGCTCTACTTGTGATTGAAAAACATAGATGAAAATTATGTTAGAACATAGAACAGTACATCACAGAACAGGCCCTCGATGTTGTGCCGAGCATTGTCCGAAACCAAGATCAAGCTATCCCACTCCCTGTCATTCTGGTGTGCTCCATGTGCCTATCCAATAACCGCTTGAAAGTTCCTAAAGTGTCCGACTCCACTATCGCAGCATGTTGGTCTTTCTCTTCCACAAAATTATACATTTTGCATCGCAAATGGGGGTTGCCTTGGTTTAAATAATCGTATTGGTTAATTTATATCAGGATCAAAGGGATGAGAAACATATCAGCCGTGATTGAATGGCAGAGCAGAGTCGATGAGCCGAATGGCCTAATTCTGCTCCTGTGTCTTATGGTCTTGTTTGGAGGATATCTCATCGTACTGCACATGAGGATATTTGTCCCATCATGTCTGTGCCACTTCTTGTAAAAAAGAGTTGTTCAATTTATGCTATTCCTTTGCCCTTTCCCCACAGCCCACAAACATGTTTCCCTTTATGTATTTTTCCAAATTCCCTTTTGAAAGTTAATCAGAAAGCTATGCACATCACTTTGGGCAGCACGGTAGTACAGTGGTTAGCATAAATGCTTCACAGCTCCAGGGTCCCAGATTCGATTCCCGGCTGGGTCACTGTCTGTGCGGAGTCTGCACGTCCTCCCCGTGTGTGCGTGTGTTTCCTCCAGGTGCTCCGGTTTCCTCCCACAGTCCAAAGATGTGCGGGTTAGGTGGATTGGCCATGCTAAATTGCCCGTAGTGTCCTAAAAAGTAAGGTTAAGGGGGGGGTTGTTGGGTTACGGGTATAGGGTGGATACGTGGGTTTGAGTAGGGTGATCATGGCTCAGCACAACATCGAGGGCCGAAGGGCCTGTTCTGTTCTGTACTTGACAGGAGTGGACAGTTAATGGATGATGTCAGAAACATTGCCATTGTTGTACAGGTTTTGTCTTTCTGGTCACAAGTGTATATCACAGAATCTGAGAAAACAAAATGAAGTGTATAATTTTCCTTTTCATTTAATTTCTGATCTTAGTATCTCGACTTAGCCTTTATCCATTAAATAAACAACCGTGTTAACACAGACCTATCAAGCTTTTGGACCGATATGTTCAAACAGGGCAACCAGATATGTGCGAATAGGACTGAGTTTTGTGTACTTTGAGGGTCAGATTGCAGGACGAGTAGGCTGCATATTTGATACTCCTGACATAGGAAGAAAGAATTCACATTTCAGCAAACTTAATCATTAATAACATTAAGTATAATCTGAAAAGTTCACATTTCTGAAGGTGATGAATTGGCTTGAGAATCTCAAACAATGACTAAAGGTCATTGCTCCAACAATTCTCATCATTCATTTAGCGATAAATTCAAAATTCCCTTCATGAGCCTTCCAACTGGTCTGAATAGTTTTTTTTTCCTTTTCAAAGAATATTCATTAATTTTAAAACCTCGGTTTAATCCTCTTAACCTTTTTATGCCACTGGAAGCAGTCCTTGTATCTCGAGGCTCTACTTGTAACATTTTGCCATTCAAGTAAATCTATAAACTTTGACCTTAATATCCTTTTTATTTCCAATTTTCCTTTTGGAAAAACATTTTATTGAAGGCATTTTTCAACATTCACAAAGACAAAAACGGCAAAACCTAAAGGACAACGGAAATACAAGCCCCAACCACCATACCAGGCCACAAAACCCCTCCATCCCCTCAGAAACCACCATTCACCCACATACCACCCTGGCACCCATCACCTCCCCTAACCCTAACCTTAACCCCCCAACCAGAGGCTACCCAGACCAAACAAAACTCCAAACCACCACCACCACCCACCAGCTGACGACGTAATCCTCCATGAAAAAAGTCAAAATACGGCTTCCACCTCGAAGTGAACCCCTCTTCCGCACCACGAATGGCAAACTTGATCTTTTTAAAAATAAATTTAGAGTACCCAATTCATTTTATCCAATTCAGGGGCAATTTAGCATGGCCAATCCACCTACCGTACACATCTTTGGGTTGTGGGGGGCGAAACCCACGCAAACACAGGGAGAATGTGCAACTCCACACGGACAGTGACCCAGAGCCGGTATCGAACCTGGGGCCTCTGCGGCGTGAGGCAGCAATGCTAACCACTGTGCCACCATGTTGTCCTGACTTGATCTTTTATAGCTGCAGAAATTCCACCTCCACACGGACAGTGACCCTGAGCCGGTATCGAACCTGAGACCTCTGCGCCGTGAGGCAGCAATGCTAACCACTGTGCCACCGTGCTGCCCTGACTTGATCTTTTATAGCTGCAGAAATTCCGCCAAGTCGCTCACCCATACCCTGGCCTTCGGTGGCTCTGGGTTCCGCCAGCACAACAAAATCCATCCTCGGGCTATCAGGGAAGCAAAGGCTGCCAGAACTATTCATGGGAAAGAGGGCCGATGCCCTTGCCTTTGTTTCCCTAATCGCCTGCTGCGGAATCCTGCTCAGCTGGTGATCAGCAGCACCACCCACAGCTGCAGACTGGCTGGCAGACGGGTGGAATTTATTCACCTGGAGAAGATCAAGTTTGCTATTTGGGGTTCACCATCTTTTTCCAGGAGCTGTTCGAGACCAGGAGCCAATAGGGAGGGGGGAAGCACGCGAGCCAACAGGGCCGCAGGGAACAGACAGGAAAGGGAGGGAAGTAGGGAGGGAAGTGGGGGGGGGGGGGGGGGGGCGGTGCGGCAGAGAAAAAGGAGGGGGAGGCAGGGTATCAAATGTAAGAACTTAAAAAAAAACATTTAAAAAAAAAGGGAGGCAAAGGTCAAAACATTGTGTAGTACCTGACCGGCGATAGCAGAAGGAGCACCAAAAACAGTGGCCTAAAACTGGTCCCCTTACATGAGGCTGCCTCCATCCGCCCCCACACAAACCGTGCCTCCACTGCCCCCCTCCTAACCATAGCAATGTCTGCTGCCCAGTAGTAGTTCATCAAATTTGGCAGCAAGTGGTTAAGGTCTGTCACGGCGCTGAGGTCCCAGGTTCGATCCTGGCTCTGGGACACTGTCCTTGTTGAGTTTGCATATTCTCCCTGTGTTTGCGTGGGTTTCGCCCCCACAACCCAAAGATGTGCAGGGTTGGTGGGTTGGCCACGCTAAATTGCCTTTTAATTAGAAAAAATTAATTGGGTACTCTAAATAATTTTTTTTTTTAAATGGTTAACGGTCTGGAATGCACGACCTGGGAAGATGGTAGAGCTGGATTTGCGTGTGACTCTTTGAGGGGAAATTGGATAAACACCTGGAGTGAGGGCAGCACGGCGGCGCAGTGGTAGCACTGCAGTCACACGGCACCAAGGTCCCAGGTTCGATCCTGGCTCTGGATCACTGTCCATGTGGAGTTTGCACATTTTCCCCGTGTTTGCGTGGGTTTATCCCCCACAACCCAAAGATGTGTAACGTAGGTGGATTGAACATGCTAAATTTCCCCCTAATTGGAAAAAATGAACTGAGTACTCTAAATTTTTTTAAAAAGCAACTAGAGTGAGAAAACTTTGGAGTTATGGAGAAAGAGCTACAGCCAGCTGATTTGTTGTTGCATAGAACTGACACAGACACATCAGACAAAATGGTTTCCTCCTGTGCTGTCATTAAAGTGTGAAATGTATGATAAATGAAAATACTTCATTAAGAAACTGGAAACAGGCAAATCCCGTTTTGACGTACTTCCATTTTACTGGAAATGTCAGTTTACAGAGCTGGCTGCTCCCCTCAACCATGTGAAATCACTTGAACACACACTTCCCTGTTCAATAAGTTGTGGAGGAAAGCAGAGAGTGGGGACTTTCTAAGAAGCATCTTGGCGTTTCACAGGAGTGAATTCCTGGAAGAGGTTTTTTCAAAATGTAGGCAGATCTCGGAGGTGAGAGTGATGAAGACAAAGATGGGGAAGAATCAGCCAGTTATAATCTATCCGGGGAAACACCAAGTTGTGAAATTAACGGATCTCCATCTGTCCACTAAACAATTTTTAAAAAAGTTTCTGTAGCTGCCACCTCAACTTTTTCTTGGCATGGTCCACCTGGATCTGGGATTTTCAATTCATTGCCTCCAGTAAATCCCTGGCATACTCCGGGTTTTCAAAAGCGATGAAACCAAGATCATGGGACTCCACAGTTATGGCCCGAAGCAGTAAGTATCTCAGGGAAATGGATTTTCTGAGTCTGGGCAGCACGGTAGCACAAGTGGATAACACTGTCCAGGATCCCAGGTTTGATTCCCCGCTGGGGTCACGGTCTGTGTGGAGTCTGCATGTTCTCCCTGTGTCTGCGTGGGTTTCTTCCGAGTGCTCCGGTTTCCTCCCACAGTCCAAAGATGTGCAGGTTAGGTGGATTGGCCATGCTAAACTGCCCTTGGTATCCAAAAAGGTTAGGAGGGGTTATTGGGATACGGGGATGGGGTGGAAGTGAGGTCTTAAGTGGGTCGGTGCAGACTCGATGGGCCGATTGGCCTCCTGCACTGTATGTTCTATGGAGAGGCAGCTGCTATGGAGATTGTAGCTCATACGACATGCAAATATTGAGTCTTGCTCTTGTTCTGAAATCCCACCTCCTCCCTTTCAGTTATAGGTACTTTTTCTTATTGTTTAGGGGAGTGATCCGTAAAGTCCCAGCCTCATGCTTCCCCAGCTAGATTATTATTTTTTTTTAAATTTAGAGTACCCGATTCATTTTTTCCAATTAAGGGGCAATTTAGCGTTGCCAATCCATCTACCCTGCACATCTTTGGGTTGTGGGTGCGAAACTCGCGCAAACACGGAGAGAATGTGCAAACTCCACATGGAAAATGACGCAGAGCCTGGATCGAACCTGGGACTTTGATGCTGTGAGGCAGCAGTGCTAACCACTGTGCCACCGTGCTGCCCTGTTAGATTATAATTGGCCAATTCATCCCCATCCATGTATCAGAGTGAGAAGCTGGCAGATGCTGATCTACCCAGGGTGAATAATACCGGTTTTAAGGAAAATCCTATTTTAAGGAAAGAATTCAGCCTCAACCCATTCTGTAAAAATAGGGTTTGCCTGTAATATGAATGCAAATTGAACACGTTTGGTTGATTCATTTACAAGGTAACTTGTGTTGATCTTCCAAGGTCAGTGTTAGAAGTGTAAACATTGAACAATGGCTGACCCATCTCTGAATGAAATGAGAGTTTTCTTGCATTTGAAGGGTCTCAAAGCAGACGTGGTGCTGTCACAGGTGAGCCATCTGAGGGTAAAGGACCAGATGAGGCTGAGGAAGGGTTGGGTGAGTCAGGTGTTCCATTCTGGCTTCAATTGTAGGGCACTGGGGGAGGGGGGGGGGGTGGCAGTGCTGGTGGGTAAGTGGGTGAGGTTGCAAATGGAGATGGTGGTGGCGGATCAAGGGGGCAGGTACGTGGTAGTGATGGGTGAACTGGAGGGGAGGTTGGTTGGTCTGCGTGTGTGCCCCGAACTGGGACGACGCTGGGTTTGTGAGGAGGATGTTAGCAGGAATATTGGACCTGGATACTCACCAGCTGCTAATGGGGGGGATTGGAATATGGTGTTGGATGGATAGGTCTTGGCCAGGGGTGGGTGTGGGGAGGGGGGTGGTGAAGAGGTGCTCGGGGGGCTTATGAAGGAGATGAGGGAAGGAGATGTGCGAGTAGGACTTATGAAGATGGGAGGAGTGGATCTGTGAAGTTTTTTGCCTCCACAGACCTGGAGTATTCCTTTTTCTCATCGGTAGACATAAGGCGTTGTTGGCGGAGGTAAAGAAGGCAGAGTACTCGGCGATCGTGATATTGGATTATGCGCTGCACTGGGTGGATGTGGTCATGGAGAGGGGGCTGGCCCAGAGGCAGGAGTGGAGGTTGGATGTGGGCTAGTTGGCGGACCCAAACTTTTACAACAAGATGGGGAGGGTGATGGAGGAGTATACGGAGTTCAATTGAAATGAGGAGGTCTCAATGTTGGTGGTTTGGGGGGCATTGAAGGACATCCCCCCCCCCACCTTCACCATCGCATCTGCAAACATTTCCACCATCAGCGGTACCAACTTGACTTTTATAAAAGGGGGAAGGTCATTGCATTTAAGGTGTGGATAGGGAGGCCCGGGAGGAGCGGCAGCGGCCGATAGAGGAGATTTTGGTGGATGAGAGATGCGCGGGGGAGCCGGGTCTGTTGGTGAGGAGGAAGGAGTTGCAGGCAAAGTTTGACCTTCTGTCTATGGGCAGGGCGGTTTGGTAGTTGAGAAGAGCTCAGGGCGTTGTGTGTGAGTATGGTGAGAAGGCCAGTCAATTGTTGGCAGGCCAGCTCCGTCGGCAGGCAGCGGCAATGGAGATTGTGTGTATTAGGGATAGGACAGAAGGGGCAATGGTAGCTCTGGAGCAGGTGAACAGGGTGTTTGACGTCTTTTTTATATGGGGTTATATAACTCTGAGCCGCCAGAGGATGAGTTGGCGATGAGGGAGGTTTGGAATGGCTGGAGGTGGGAGAGGTGGAGGAAGTGAAGGTAATAATGGGGAAGGTGCTGTCGGGTGAGGCGCCGGGGTCGGATGTGTTCCCACTGGAGTTTTATAAAAGTCAAGTTGGCACCGCTGATGGTGGAAATGTTTGCAGATGCGATGGCGAAGGTGGGGTATGCTTTACTGGATGGCAAATGCGGAGAAAGTGCAGGGTTGGAAGAAGGAGACGGAAGCTTTGTGGGTGCAGATGGGGGCAGAGTCCTGCAAGGGGTCGGGGCTGAAGGTGCTGGCAACAGCGCATCTGCCACTAGCCCCAGGAAAATATTCTGGGAATCCGATAAAGGAGAATCATGTGTTTGAGTTGTGATGATGGGAGGAGAAAGGAGTGAAAGAGGTGAAGGACCTGTTTCCTGGGGGGGGGGGGAGATTGGCAAGTTTAGAGGAGTTGGGTGAAGTATGGGCTGCAGCGTGAGGAAGGCTTTAGGTATGTGCAGGTGCGGAATTTCTTAAGACGACTTTTCCAAGTTTTATGTTGGCACTGCCCTCATTACTGGAAGACGTGCTGTCGGGGGGGAGGAAGGATGAGTTGGAGAGTGTGGTTGTCTCAGTGATTTATGGTTGGATTATGGAGGAGGATAACGAGTCGATGGAAGGGATTAAGGCTAAATGGAAGGCAGAGTTGGGAATGGGGCTGGAGGAAGGATTATGGTGTGAAGTGCTGCAAAGGATCAATGCCTCGACCTCGTGTGTGAGGCTGGGGTTGGTTCAGCGAAAGGTGGTGTATAGGAAGCACTTAACAAAGGTGAGGATAAGCCAGCTGTTTGAGGGGGTGGAGGATAATTGAGTGATGTGGGAGGGACCCAGCCAACCATGTCCATATGTTCTTGTCCTGCCCGAAGTGTATGAGATATCAGGGGTCATATTTTAGTACCATGTCCGAGGTCCTGCATATGGAATTGAAGCCGGGTCCACATGAGGCCATATTTAGCATGTTGGACCTGCCGGAGTTGCAGACGGGAGCAGATGTCTTGGCCTTCGCCTCACTGATCGCTCGCAGGCAGGGCTTGCTGGGGTAGAGGTCCGCTTCTCTTCCCAAATGTCTCTGTGTGGCTGGGGACCTGTTGGTGTTTTTTGGCCCTGGGAAAGGAAACATTTGCTCTCAGAGGGGCAGCCAGGGATTGGGGAGGTGGTGTTCGGGTACTGTTTGTGTTAAAATCTTGAATAAAAATATATTTCTTTTATAAAAGGCAATGGGTGGGATTCTCCGGTCTCTGACTATCAAGTTTGGTGATCAGCCGGAAAAGACGTTACCTGAGGCCCTCCCTCGATGCTCCGCCCCGATGGGCCGAGTTCCCGAAGGCGTGGGTCACTCATTTAAAAAAAAAATCATTTTATTGGCATTTTCCAAATTAATAAACAGTTTATTTATGTATATATATATATATGTTTGCCGCTTTGATTTATTGTGTTGCACAGAAATGTTGTCCTGTCCTTCCCCTAATTTAACCTATGTACATTTTGCTGCACTCTGGCTTGTCTTGTGGTGACGGGGGTCACGCGTGCTACTTTTTTTGGGAACCCAGGGTGGTGGCTGCGGACTGAGTCCAGTGCCGCTACAGTCGGGGGAGAGCCGATTCGTGGGCGGGGAGGGGGCTTTGGCGGGGGCTAAGGGCGCTGGTGGGAGGGTGGTTCGGGAGTGGCAAGCCTGGCCATAGGGGGTGACTATTTGGCAAGCTGGGTCCGTGCACGGCAGGTACCATGTTGCACGGTGCAGCCGCTGCAGGCCGCTGCTGTGCACATGCGCAGCCACGGACCCGGCAATTCTCTGGCCGTACCTGCAGCTGAAGCCGGGTGATCAACACTGCGTGCCTGCTAGCTCCCCACTAGACTGGGGATCGGTGGATCTTTTGCGCCGCTTCTTCAATCGGAAAACGCCATCATTCCCATGCCGGCGTCAGCACTTAGTCTCAGAATCAGAGAATCCGGCCCAACATTTTTGGCTGATAATTGACAGCTCTTTGCAAAGCTTATTCAGTCCTCCATAATTGTACTTCGGAAGCAAGGCTCCAATCGGAGTGCCCGAACATTAGAGAACAGCTTAACATCTGTGTTGAAAAGTGAGATGGATCAATATAAACTGCACTCGGTCAAGTCCTTGCCCATCTTAAGGAGCAAAGAAAAAGAGGCTTGAGTAAGGGTCAGAGGCAATGAACCACGTGATAGAGAATCAGTTAATCCTAACCCCACCCCTAAAATCTTGTCCATAAAAGAAGACGGAGCCCTAGCCATCCCTGAAGAGGCAAAAGATTTGGGATCTGGGTATTTCTCACAGATGACTGATGCAGGTTTGGTCGTGTTGGTTGCAGCTTGCTTGAGGTTCATGAGGAGAAAAATAGATTGCTAGGTTGCCTAATTTAGAGGAAGAAATCTACAGTGACACTGTGAAAATAAACATTTTGCTTAGAGAATGCAGTGAACATTAAGTTTGAGATGAGAAGTCCACACTTTTGAGATTTTAAAGGAAATTGGAGAATTGCTTAGACAAAAAGTTGATGAAAAGATCCCCATGAAATGTCATACTCTCTGAGACTAGCTGGATCTCTGAGGAGAAATTTAAGTGAATTCCAGAGGGCTGTGGCACACTCCAGGACTGATACCAGGAAAAGCGAATAAACGTTCACGTTATTTTTGGATAAGTGAAAATGTTGGGGGTAGGGGAGAAGTAAAATCAGATTTTTAGCACACATAATTAAAAGCCATAAAATTAAGTTGGTGCTTGCTTTCTTTGAAGTTTTTAAAAATGTATATAGAATTAAAAAAAAAAAATTTTTTTAAACATGAACTTCTTTGGTCTTTCGGTTAATTTACTGGGTATTCTGATTTCTCTTTAAGAATTAATGGTTTCCTCCGAGTTTGTGACACAATTATTATTTGATTTGGGGACGCAGTGATAGAACTAGAATAGTGGCGCTAGTGAACATAGTTCTAATTTTTAAACATACCTGAAACAATTTTATTTTGATCATTTTTTTTCTTGCTTTGCTATTTTTGACCAATGCTTATGATTCAAATTTTCTTTTCAGAACCATAAGCCACTGGTGTTCACAAAAACAATGTTTAACAAAACAGATATAGTACTTCAAGGTAAGTTAAGTTTATTTTGAACCCATGGTTAAGTCAGCAAGAGTTAATAAGTTGTGTAAAGAAATGGAGTTAAGTATATTTTTAACCTATTTTTTAGTTGAGTTGTAATTTTGCATGACCAAGTAACTTAATGACTTGAGATTTGTGCTTTCCCCTTTCTGCTGCTCCGTGTGGCTTCAGCAGCAGCAGTTCAATGTGATTTGAAACAAATTGTTGCCTAGTAATTTTGACACTGCAATTTTGATTATGAGAGTTTGTATCGATCTTTGAAACATAAAATATATTGTTTTAAAAAAAAAAGAAAATGTCAGTGACAAAAGATAAAGTGCTTTGGTCCATCTGTTTTGAATTTTTGTCATAAATCCTCTTCCTACTCTATCTCCTAAATTCTGATTATTTTTATGGTTTGTTTGCTCAATGTGAAAGTTGTCTACACTGGGAAATGTAATGTTTCCTGATTTTGCCGCCTGGTATCGTATCAAGAAATTCCACTGTTTTAAACAGGGTAATGCCTTAAACTTTGCTTGGCTATCAGAAGAGTGACTTCTGTTGCATCAGAGTATGGTGAAAATTTTGTATTGTTTTAGGGGTCTGGACTAGAGCCCCAATTTTGGTTAAGGTCCTAGATCAGAACACAACTATTTCCATTTAGTAAAACTGAGGAAATGTTACTGCATTGCAGGAGTGATAGCACTAACCAGTAGACAGCTTTATGTAAAATCAATCTTTAATTTGAGCACAGAAATAAGCACATTAGCACGAAAGAAAGTAGCGTTACAGTTAACAGGTACAACATCATAACTAACCTCCTGAAACCTGCCTCTACATTCCAATTGAGCAACCAGTATATTTCAAATATCACTTATGTATAAAGTTGACAACCAGGCTTGGCTTGCTTATTTTGGTGCAGTGTCTTAGGAGAGAGGAACCATTTTTTAAGGACCAAGCTGAAAACTTCTGCTTCGCTTAGAGCCCTGGAAGCAACTCTTTGTCCAGACAGACCTGGGCCCTTCCATTACCTACACCAGCTGCACTCAAAGCGTACAGCGTTCTTTTGTCTCTTGTTACAAGATGTGCCTTGATTTGTTTAGCCAGGCTCAAACTGTTACAACATTACGTCAACTTGCTTTCTGCAAACAGATAAATGGCTTTTAATATCCATTAACAAAACACTTTCCCTGCAAAAATCACAGATTAACACACCCTTTAACACACCTCAAGCAGACATACTGTCTGTAAGCATTTTGACCTAAGTTTTAATAATATTTCTGCAAAAATACAAACTATAAAATATGTCAATTTTTTATATTCATCACACTAGCTTCTCTATTCACCTTGGTACTGTTGCCTCAGAAGTTCCCAAGTCGCCATCCTTGGCTGATTGCTCTTCCTCATCTACATCTTGCTTCTTAAGAATCATTGAGTAATCATGACGTAGAAGGGGGCAATTGTCCCTCTCAAATCTATCTGACATTCTCTGTAACAGTTCAGTTATCCCTATTGTCCGGCTCTATCCCCATAGAACTACAAGTTTATTTCCTTCAAGTTTTCATTAGTTTTCTTTCGAAGTCACTGTGTTAATTTCACAGCCCTTGTAAGAAGCATGTTTGAAGTGATTGTGACTCGCGGAGTAAAAAAATCCTTCCTCACATCCCCTCTGCATCTCTTGCCAAAAATTTGAAATATGCGTCCCCTAGTGCCATCAGCTGAAGCAATCAATTCATCTTTGTCCTGGAAGGGAATGACAAAATTACAGAGACAGTGAGTCGCCACATTCCGGCGCCTGTTCGGGGAGGCCGATACGGGAATTGAACCCGCGCCCACTGTGCTAAACCAGGCCCTACTAAATCTGGATTGTTTGTCCATTCACAGAATCACGACTTGTGATGGGCACCATGTTTTGCAAGCAGATTCTGGTTGGTTATGGTCATAGAACATAGAACATTACAGCGCAGTACAGGCCCTTCGGCCCACGATGTTGCACCGTCCTCTAAAACCCTTCTAAAGTCCCTCTACACTATTCCCTTATCGTCCATCTGCCTATCCAATGACCATTTGAATGCGTTTAGTGTTGGCGAGTCCACTACTGTTGCAGGCAGGGAATTCCACACCCTTACTACTCTCTGAGTAAAGAACCTACCTCTAACATCTGTCATATATTTATCTCCCCTCAATTTAAAGCTATCTCCCCTCAATTTAAAGCTATGTCCTCTTATGCTGGACATCACCATCCGAGGAAAAGGCTCTCGATGTCCACCCTATCTAATCCTCTGATCATCTTGTATGCCTCAATTAAGTCCCCTCTTAACCTTCTTCTCTCTAACGAAAACAGCCTCAAGTCCTTCAGCCTTTCCTCATATGATCTTCCCTCCATACCAGGCAACATTCTTGTAAATCTCCTCTGTACCCTTTCCAATGCTTCCACATCCTTCCTATAATGTGGCGACCAGAACTGCACACAATACTCCAAATGCGGCCGCACCAGAGTTTTGTACAACTGCAACATGACCTCATGGCTCCGAAACTCAATTCCTCTGCCAATAAAAGCTAACACACCGTACGCCTTCTTAAAAACCCTCTCAACCTGGGTGGCAACTTTCAGGGATCTATGGACATGGACACCGAGATCTCTCTGCTCGTCCACACTACCAAGGATCTTACCATTAGCCCAGTACTCTGCCTTCCTGTTATTCCTTCCAAAATGAATCACCTCACACTTTTCTGCATTAAACTCCATTTGCCACCTGTCAGCCCAGCTCTGCAGCTTATCTATGTCCCTCTGTAACTTGTAACATCCTTCTGCACTGTCCACAACTCCACCGACTTTAGTGTCATCTGCAAATTTACTCACCCATCCTTCTACGCCCTCCTCCAGGTCATTTATAAAAATGACAAACAGCAACGGCCCCAAAACAGATCCTTGTGGCACGCCACTAGTAACTGGACACCAGTCAGAGCATTTCCCATCAACCACCACTCTTTGTCTTCTATCAGCTAGCCAATTTCTGATCCAAACTGCTAAATCACCTTGAATCCCATGCCTCTGTATTTTATGCAATAGCCTACCGTGGGGAACCTTATCAAATGCTTTACTGAAATCCATATACACCACTTCGACTGCTTTACCCTCATCCACCTGTTTGGTCACCTTCTCGAAGAACTCAATGAGGTTTGTGAGGCACGACCTACCCTTCACAAAACCATGTTGACTATCTCTAATCAAATTATTCCTTTCCAGATGATTATACAGCCTATCTCTTATAAACCTTTCCAAGACGTTCCCCACAACAGAAGTAAGGCTCACTGGCCTATAGTTACCAGGGTTATCTCTACTCCCCTCGTCAGTACTTTGCCTGTTCTGAACAGCTGAAGGGAAGCGCTGTTTGACATCATCTGCCAATCCTTGGAACGTATATACCTGGCAACACACGGGCGGTGAAATTCTTGTCCCACATTTCTCATTTGCGCGATACGACAGGTCATCTGTTTGGCTTCACACTAAAACCCTGTTAGTGACAAACAGCACTTGTGTTGCTCCTGCACGGTAGCAGCATGAAATGGCTAACTTCTTCAAAATAAATAAATAATGTTTATTGTCACAAGTAGGCTTTCATTAACACTGCAATGAAGTTACTGTGAAAAGCCCCTAGTCGCCACATTCCGGCAGTTGCTGACCTTGTTCTGCATCACAAACCAGCTGTCTAGCCCACTGAGCTAAACCAGCCTGAGGGAGACTGGGCACTTTTCAGGACCAAAAGTAGTGATTGTAGGCCCATTCATGTGTTTGCGTAATATATAGAGAGTGATGATATGATCAGGATTGAATCTGATCACATGGCAAACCAGTTTAAGATTGTAATTTAGGCTCACGGTGTGGCTCACTTATGCATGCTACATGCCACATATATTCACACACATCGCCCTATACTTTGCAGACAGAAGGAACATGTCCACACATTGCACTTTTCTCAACTATACAAAAGCTTCGTAAATGGCCAATCCCTGGCTCATTCGCCAGGCCAATGCCTTGAATAAACAATAAGCAATCAGAGTCGACCTGCATGGTTTGAATTCGAAGATAGCTGGGAAGTTGACTGTTCCATTCTGCATTCTCCATGGCACCCCCCCCCCCCCCCAAACCAATCACAGTCTACTTGCCAAGCAATCAGCTCTCTTCTCATACAGTATAAATATTGTTCCCCCATTACTGTTAGAAATTTCTAGTGAGCTATCCTTTTTTTTTGAAATAATTTTTATTGAAAAATTTTGAATTTATACAACAACAACGCACCATAGTAAAATACCAAAAATAACAATAATATTAACAATCACAAACATTCGCCCCACCTCCATGCACAACACAGCATTTTAACAACAACGCAAATTAACACAATATAAAGTTACAGAATAGACACTACAAAAAGGAACCCCCCCCCCCCCCCCCCCCCCCTCCCCCTCCCGGGGTTGCTGCTGCTATTGACCAAGATACCTATCTTTGAGCCAGGAAGTCTAGAAAAGGCTTCTAGTGAGGTATCCTAATGAGTGCAAGATGAAAAGCTTTGATAGTATTGTCCCTTGGTTTGTATGCTTCAAGTGATTCATATCAGCAAAGAAAAAACATTGGTGAAATTTAAGGGACTAAAATCTGACAAATCCCAGAACCTCATGGCCTACATTTTAGGGTTCTAAAAAAGGAAGATGCAGAGAAAGTGGTTATGCTGTTTATGATTTTCTAAAATTCCTTAGAGTCTAAAATGGTCCCAGTGGATTGGAAGTTGGCAAATATAATGTAGCTATTCAAAGAAAGGAGGAAGAGAGCGGGAAAATGGGAACCAAAGGCTTGTTAGTCTGACATCCGTCATTGGAAGAATACTGGAATCTGTTACCAAGCAAGTCTTTACAATGCATTTAGAAAACGCATGGAAAGCCGAGACAAAATCAGCACCAAGGCAAATTTATTTGTGTTCTTTGAGGATGTAATGAATTAGTATTGTAGATGGATGGGAATCAGCAGATGCAGTACACTTGGATTTCCAAACGGAATTCAGTAAGCTTCCACAAAAAAGTTTAGTGCACGGGGGGGGGGGGGGGGGGGGGGGGGGGGGGGAAGAATATGTTAGTGGGAATAGATGATTGGACCCAGAGTGTTGGGATAAATGGAGCTTTTTCCAAGTTCACAGCCTGTGACCAGTTGAGTGCCACAAGGATCAGTACTGAGGTCTCAGCTATGTATTATGTCATGGACGAATACAGAGAGACTTTGGCTCAGTTTCCTGACAATACAAAACTAGGTGGAATGCATGCTGTGAAAAGAACATGAGCCTGCAAAGAAATATTGTCAGATTAGTGAGCGAGCAACAAGTTGGTAAGTGGTGCCAGAGGCTGGTTTAGCTCATTTGACTAGACAGCTGGTTTGTGATGCAGAGCAAGGCCTGCAGCGCTGGTTCAATTCCTATACCGGCTGAGGTTATTCATGAAGGCCCCGCTTTCTCAACCTTGCCCCTCGCCTGAGGTGCGGTGATCCTCGGGCTAAATCACCACCAGTCACCCCTCCCCCTCAACGGTGTGAAACGTGTAATGTTGATGTTCAGTGGGATTTGGGTATAATCATGCAACATCCTGGGGGTTGCCATTGACCAGAAACTGAACTGGGCAGCATGGTAGCACAAGGGGATAGCACTGTGGCTTCACAGCGCCAGGGTCCCAGGTTCGATTCTCTGCTGGGTCACTGTCTGTGCGGAGTCTGCACGTTTTCCCCGTGTCTGAGTGGGTTTCCTCTGATGCTCCGGTTTGCTCCCACAGTCCAAAGACGTGCAGGCTAGGTGGATTGGCCATGATAAATTGCCCTTCGTGACCAAAAAAGGTTAGGATTACGGGGAGAGGGTGGAAGTGAGGGCTTAAGTGGGTTGGTGCATACTCGATGGGCCGAATGGCCTCCATCTACACTGTATGTTTTATGTTCTATGAACTGGACTAGCCATATAAATACGTAGCTACAAGAGCAAGTCAGAGGCTAGGAATCCAGAGGCAAATAACGCGCCTCACTCCGCAAAGCCTTCCACCATCTATAAGGCATGAGTCAGGAGTGCGATGGATGAGTGCAGCTCCAACAATCAAGAAGCTTGAGACCATTCGCGACAAAGCAGCCCATAGATTGGCACCTCATCCACAAACATTCACTTCCTCCACCACCAATGCACGGTCGTAGCAGTACGTACCATCTACAAGATGCACTTAAAGAACTCCCCAAACCGCCTTAGACAGCACCTTCCAAAACTTCAGCCACTAACATCTAGAAGGACAAGGGTAGCAAGTACATGGGGACACCACCACCCATAGGTTCCCCTCAAAAGTCACTCATCACCCTGACTTGAAAATGTATTATCATTCCTTCATTGACAAAATCCTGAACTCACTCCCCAAAGGTGCTGTGGGTAAAACTGCGCCACATGGACTGCATCGATTCAAGAAGGTAGCTCACTACTACCTTCTCGAGGGCAATTGGGAATGGGCAATAAATTCTGGCCTAACAACTGAAGTCCACATCTCAGTTGGACAGGGTTTTGTGAGACCATTCCTGGAATATTGTCTGCAGATTTGGTCTCCTATATTTGCATTGGAGGTGGTATGGTGAAGGTTCACTACATTGGTCTCTGGGATGTTTGTGTTATCCCATAATGATAGGCTGGGTAAATTGGGTCTATATTGTCTGGAGTTAAAAAGAATGAGTGGCCATCTCATTGAAACATACAAGATTCTGAAGGGGCTTGACAGGGTAGACATGTTGTTGTTGTTGTTGTTGTTTCCCCTAGCCTGGGAATCTAGGACATGGGGGCAGTCTCGGGATAAGGGGCCAATCATTTAGGATTGAGGTGACAAATCTCTTCACTCGAAGGGCTTGGAATCTTTTACCCTGGAGGCTTATGGATACTCTATTGCAGAATGTATTTAAGGCTTCAAAACTCAGATATTTGTTTCACTTGGCAGAGGGATATGGGAAGCAGGCAGCAAAATGGAGTTAAGGCAGAAGATCAGCTATTATTATGTTGAATGGCAGAGCAGGCTTTAGAGGCCATATGGTGTGCACCTGCTCCCATTTCCTGTGTTGTTATCTTTTACAGAAGATGGAGAATAGATTGTAACCTTGTACACTTCAATAAAATCTTCCCTCAATCTAATTTGCTTCAAGGAAAACAGCCACAGCTTCTCCAACCGAACCTTGCAGTGCAAATGCCTCATTTTTGGAACTGTTCTGGTAAATCTCCTCTGCGCACTTTCAAGGATCCTCACAGATTTCCTAAAGTACAGTGACCAGAACATGGTGCAATACTCTGGTTTGGGTGAAGCCATTCAACTCTACTTCTAACCCATTTGTCTAGATATGTTGTCAGACATCAGTTTTGAATTGAGATTCGCTTTCATCCAACTAAACGGTAGCAATGTGGAAATCATCGATGCCCGCCTGAAACTCTGTACACTTGCCGCTGATTCCATCCATCCCTCTCAGATTGATCACATCCTCTGCTTTCTATTCAACTTGAAGTTGAGCTTCCAATCTCTTTATCATTTCTTTCAGAAGATCTGTCTACTTCAACTCTGTAGTACCACCTACCTCTCCCTGTATGTCACTCAGCTGCCACCTTTTCGCTTGATCATTTGCAGTGCTATTCTGTCGGACCTCCCTTCTCTTTTATTCTACTCTAATATCTCTTTTAGATTTGGCTTTTTTTTAATGTGCATCCAAGCTCCTTTGATGTTTTACCATGTTAAATATATTATTTGAATGCAAACTGATTTTATAATCAAGTTTCATGATACTTTGAAATGGAAAAGTAACTTTGTAAAATAATATACTGGACTGTATTTCTACATGTTCCTGACCTTCTAGTGGTACAGAAGTAATTCTGTATTTGGAATGGAAATTGAAGGCCAGTAGTGATCTAATCATTTAACGTACCTTTATAATTTCACATCATCTCAAGCTGTGAAGAAACCATCGGCTACAAGACCAGGAAACACCAAGACTGGTTCAACAAGAATGACCACACCTTCCAAGAAGAGGAAAGCTCTCTGCTCCCGACAAAATGATATAGAACATAGAAAAATACAGCACAGAACAGGCCCTTCGGCCCATGATGTTGTGCCGAACTTTTGCCCTAGATAAGAACAAATTAATCTACACCCCATCACTCTACCGTAATCCATGTACCTATCCAATAGCCGCTTGAAGGTCCCTAATGTTTCTGACTCAACTACTTCCACAGGCAGTGCATTCCATGCCCCCACTATTCTCTGGGTAAAGAACCTACCTCTGACATCTTCCACCATTCACCTTAAATTTATGTCCCCTTGTATGGCCATCAATTAACTATGGCGGAGGTACAGAGATGAACTAGGGACATCAAGAACCCATGGTGGACTCTTAAAGATAAGGAGCTGCAACTCCTCACTGACGAGCATGACACCTGGAGCTTCTTCAGTGCCACCAAGGCAATGTATGGATCCAATACACAAGACCTCAAAATGGTGCGGAGTAAGGACGGAATCCTTTTGAGAGACAGAGAAAACATTGGTCTTCTACGGAAAGAACACTTCAAAGTACTCACAACCACAGATGAGGAAGTGTTTGATGAAATCTCCCAACTCTCCATCAAAGATTTTTTTTTTAATAAACATTTTATTGAGGTATTTTTGGTTTTACAGCAACCGACAAAATAAACAACATACATAAGTCTATAAACATAGTGCAAAAAGCCTGCTTCCTCCCTTACAAGTCCCTACTCTAATCTAAACTAACCCCTCCCCTTCTGCTGACGTTTAGTTTTCTGCAAGAAGTTGACAAATGGTTGCCACCTCTGGGTGAACCCTAACAGTGACCCTCTCGAGGCAAACTTGATTTTCTCCAAACAGAGAAAGCTAGCCATGTCAGATAGCCGTCTTCGGGGGCTTTGAGTCCCTCCAAGCTAATAATATCCACCTCCGGGCCACCAGGGAAGCAAAGACCATAACGTCTGCCTCTTTCTCCTCATAGATTCCCGGATCTTCTGACACCCCGAAAATCGCCACCTCCGGACTCGGTGTCACCCTTGTTTTCAATACCGTAGTAGACATGATGCCTGCAAACCCCTGCCAGAATCCCCTGAGCTTTGGGCAGGTCCAAAACATGTGGACATGGTTCGCTGCCCCCCCCCTGCACACTTTGCACATCTATCGTCTACCCCAAAGAACCTGCTCATCCGGGCCACTGTCATGTGAGTTCCCCATCAAAGATGATCTTGGACTCCACCAAGCGTGGACAAATTCAAAGCCGTAGTTAAATACATGAAAAATGGAAAAACCGCAGAAGTAAATGGGATCCCAGTGGAGATTTTAAAATTTAGGAGGAGAAGAGATCACCCATCATCGCCACCATCTTCAAGAAAAGAGACCGGCCGACTATGGGAACTATCAATTAATCCCCCTACTCTCCATCGGCGGGAAGATCATTGCCTGAATCTCCACCAGCCACCAGCTCCCAGTCTCTGAAATAATCTTTCCAGAAAGCCAGTGTGGCTTCGACCAAACCGTGGAACAGCGGACATGACTTTCACTGCTCGGGAACTCCCAAGAGTAATGCCAGGAGCAACATCATCCACTCTACATGGCCTTCATCGATCTTTCCAAGGCTTTTAACTCAATTGATCAGGAAGTGCTACAGAAGATCTTGTCAAAGGCTGGCTGGCCAGGTAAATTCATAAACATCCTCCGACTCCTCCATGTCACGATGTTGGCCAAAGTCCTCACTGATGGAAAAAAGATACAAACCTTCAAGGTCAAGACTGGTGTTGAATAAAAATATATATTTTTTAAAACTGGCTTCAAGCAGGCATGTTTCTTCGCCCCCACCCTTTTCTCCATCTTCATCGCCACTATCCTTCACCTTGTCAAGAGTAAGTTTCGCAGTAGAATGGACATCGTTTACAAGATGGACAGAAAACCTTTCAACCTCAAAAGGAAATCGACACTGACATCGCTGGTGGAACTTCAGTATATGGATGACATTGCCATCTCCACTCTCTCGGAAGAGAATTTCCAACTCATGATTGACACTTTCGCAGAAGCATACCAAAGAATCAGCCTCGAGTCAAGAAGACCTACCATTGGCCAAGACTTTGGCCACTAGGATTGAGGACTATGTCTCGGGAGTGATCAATGAGGATCAGACGGGGTTTGTGAAGGGCAGGCAGCTGAATATGAATTTGCGGAGGCTCCTGAATGTGATCATGATGCCCTCGGAAGGGGGGGGATGCAGAAGTGGTGGCGGCAATGGACACGGAGAAGGCCTTCAATCGGGTGGAGTGGAAGTACCTGTGGGAAGTGTTAGGCAGATTTGGGTTTGGAGAGGAATTTATAGAGTGGGTCAAATTGTTGTATCAGGCCCCGATAGCGAGTGTGTCGACGAACCGGCTGCGGTCGGGGTACTTTAGATTACATCGAGGGACGAGGCAGGGGTGCCCCCTGTACCCCCTGCTGTTTGCCCTGGTAATTGAGCCGCTGGCCATGGCGTTGAGGGAGTCCAGAAACTGGAGGGGGCTGGTTCGGGGGGGAGCATCGTGTTTCACTATGCGGATGACCTGCTCCTGTACATTGCGGATCCGGTGGAGGGGATGGGGGAGGTCATGCAGATTCTTAGGGATTTTGGAGACTTTTCGGGTATAAGCTGAAAGTTGGAAAAAGTGAGCTTTTTGTGATACATGCGAGGGGCAGGAAAAGAGACTTGGAGAGCAACTGCTTAAGATGGTGGAGAGGAGCTTTCGGTACTTGGGCATTCAGGTGGCTAAGAGCTGGGGTGCCCTGTACAAGTTCAATTTAGCACGGCTGGTGGATCAGATGGAGGAGGACTTTTAAGAGGTGGGACGTGCTGCCGCTTTCCCTGGCGGCCAGGCTGCAGTCCGTAAAGGTGACAGTCCTCCCCAGGTTCTTGTTCGTCTTCCAGTGCCTTCCCATTCTCATCCCCAAGTCCTTTTTCAAGTGGGTAAATAGGATTATTACGGGATTTGTGTGGGCAAACAGGACCCTGCGTGTTAAAGACTGTTCTTGGAGCGCAGTGGGGGGGGGGGTTTGGCGCTGCCGAACTTTTGCAGCTATTACTGGGCAGCGAATATATCCATGATTCGGAAATGGGTAATAGAGGGAGAGGGGGCGGCGTGGAAACGGCTAAAAGCGGCGTCCTTTATAGACACTAGCTTGGGGGCACTGGTGACGGCACTGTTGCCGCTTCCGCCGACACGGTATACCACGAGCCTGGTGGTGGCGTCAAAATTGAGGATCTGGGGGCAGTGGAGATGGCATAGGGGGGAGGCAAGGGCTTCAGTCTGGGCCCCGAGACGGAACAATCACAGGTTCGTTCCGGGTAGAATAGACGGGGGTTCCTAAGTTGGCACAGGGCAGGCATCAAAAGGATGGGGGGCTTGTTCATTGATGGGACTTTTGCTAGTCTGAGGGCGGTGGAGGAGAAATTTGGGCTACCCCGGGGAATACCTTTAGATACATGCGGGTTCAGGAGTTTGTGAAAAAGCAGGTGGGGGAATTCCCGCTGCTGCCTGCCCGGAGGGTACAGGACAGGGTGGTCTCGGGTGTGTGGGTAGGGGATGGCAAGGTATCGGAAATATATCAGGAGGCGGAGGAGGTCTCGGTGGAGGAGCTGAAGGGCAAATGGGAGGAGGAGCTGGGTGAGGAGCTGGATGAGGGCCTGTGGGCTGATGCCCTGGGCAGGGTCAATTCCTCCTCCTCTTGCGCCAGGCTTAGCCTGATTCAGTTTAAGGTGGTGCACTGGACGCATATGACGAGAATGAGTACGTTCTTTGGGGTGGAGGACAGGTGTGTGAGGTGCTCGGGGAGCCCAGCAATCATGTCCATATGTTCTAGGCATGTCCGGCACTTAGAGGATTTTGGAAAGGCTATGTCTAAGGTCTTGAACGGGTAAAACCAAGTTGGGGGATAGTGATGTTTGGGATATCGGATGATCCGGGAGTGCAGGAGTCGAAAGAGGCTGGATTTCTGGTCTTTGCCTCCTTGGTAGCCCGGAGAAGGCTCTTGTTAATGTGGACGGACGCGAAACCCCGAGGCTTGGGTCAGTGACATGGTGGGATTTCTCAGGTTGGAGAGGATAAAGTTTGCCTCGCGAGGGTCCTTGCAGGGGTTCTCCAGGCGGTGGCAACCGTTCCTTGACTTTCTCATGGAACATTAGGTGGACGTCAGCAGCAACAGCAAACCAGAAGGGGAGGGGGGTGGTTTGGGAAGTGGATGGATTTCATTTGTAAAGGGCAGATACCTGAACTCATTTTGTTAAGTTTTTTTCTGTTTTATTACTATGTTTTCTTTTCGTTTTTCTTTTTGTAGTTGTTTGTAAAAATTATTGAAAAATTTTGAATAAAAACAAATTTAAAAAAAAAGACCTACCCTACCCAGGGCAAGATCTGGTGTCTCCCTCCATCAAGATCAACAGAGAAACCCTCCCAAATATGGAACATTTCTCATACCTGGGGAGCCACCTCTCCTCTTAAGGCTGACATTGATGCGGAGATCCCAACATCATATCCAGTCTGCGGGTGCCTCCTTCGGATGCCTAAGAATGAGGGCTTTTAATGACCGTGTCATCCATGCTCATTGGTTTGAAGAATCCCTACAGTGTAGAAGGAGGCCATTCGGTCCATCGAGTGCTGACACCAAGATTCTCGTTTAAAAGACAGTCACCCTCCTAACTCTTCTATATGGCTCAGAAACGTGGACTGCGTACAGACGCCACCTCAAGATTCTGGAGAGGTACCATCACAACGCTTTTCCGCATCATCCGGGAGTATAGGTGTACTAACATCAGTATCCTTGAAGGAGCCAAGAGCACCAGCCATGATAATGCAAAACCAGCTCTGCTGGGCAGCCATGTGCTTAGGGGCACGTTAGCAGTGGTTAGCACCGTTGCTTCACAGTGCCAGGGCCCCAGGTTCAATTCCTGGCTTGGCTCACTGTCTGTGCGGTGTCTGCACGTTCTCCCTGTGTCTCTGTGACTTTCCTCCGGGTGCTCTGGTTTCCTCCCACAAGTCCCGAAAGACGTGCTTGTTCGTGTTGCGATTAGGGGGTCTTCACAGTAACTTCATTGCAGTGTTAATGTAAGTCTGTTTGTGACAATAATAAAGATGATTATTATTATTGTTCCGACTACCAAAGCAAATATTCTTTGCCCAGCTCAAGGAAGGCTTCCGAACAAGAGAAATACAAAGCAATCGCTTCAAAGGCATCTTGAAGGCTTACCTCAAGAAATGCAATATATCGACGTCATGGTCTGGGAGACCCTTGCTCAGAAAAGATCTACATGGAGGAACCTGCTGATTGAAGGGTCACAATTCTTCAAGGAAGACCGGAAAAGAATCCTGAGGAAGGAATATCAGCAATCTAGAGTCCAAGGATCGATCTCGCCTCCTGAAAACACCTGTCAAGTGTGCGATTGAAGGTGGGGCTCCAAGGTCGGGCTCATCAGCCATGCAAGAAATCTCAGAACCCTGTAACGCGGAGTCATTTAGGTGGACAATCATACTCATTAGCGAGTGATCGGCGAAGAATAGTTTCACAGTTGACCTGGGTGGTTATCGAAGTTACGCAAACAATCATTCCGGCCATGCCAATGAACTACAAAGTCACGCCGATATTCTGTTCACGAACTGACTTGGGGAATTTGTGTATGCAAGTAAGCAAAGAACCTATCTTGTTTGTTCCAAGCTAAGTGGTGTTTTGATCTTGTCAATTGATACAATTGAAAATTGTTATTTCATGAAGGGATAATTTCCTGAATCCCCTTTGTAACATGTTGTACATGTGCAGCAGTTTACCAAACAGTTGTAATATTCTAAAAGTTTCCGTTTATATATTTTTTTTCTTTTGCCCCCTTCATAGTTGTTTCATTCAAATGTCCTGAAGCAGTATCGCTTACAGTTGAATGGTACCTCAGATATTACCCTTGCCACAATGAATTTAATAATATTAAAGTAAGTATCCTGAGAAAATAATTTGTGTGCAAACTTAAAATGTAAAAAACGTTCATGCCTTTGTAGCTTTTTACAGTGGCAATGTAAACAGTCTTTGGTAAATATTCAAAGTACAAAATTGTAATTTTATTTGGGACACTAAACTTTAAGAATATCTGACTTCTCTGAATTGTCAACTATTGTCATTGGACCAGGCTTTTAATATGCAATGAAGCAAAATACTGCAGGTGCTGTAAATCTGAAATAAAAACAGAAATTGTGGGGGAAACGCAGCACCGTCTGTGGAGAGGGAGGAACAGAGTTAATGTTTCAAGTCCGTATGACTCTTGTTTCCTCTCCACAGATGCTGCCAGAACTGCTGAGTTTTTCTAGGATTTTCTGTCATTATGTGGAATGTTCACTTGTATTGCTATACTTGCTCGGTTCTTGAAAAACACATCCTGAGGGATACAATTGGTTGAAGGGGTGTAGCCTTTTGTAGCTACAAGGCAAGGGTCATTTAATGGGTTAATTAATTCCCATGAATCTCCACAAGGTCAGCACGGTAGCATTGTGGATAGCACAATCGCTTCACAGCTCCAGGGTCCCAGGTTCGATTCCGGCTTGGGTCATTGTCTGTGCGGAGTCTGCACATCCTCCCTGTGTGTGCGTGGGTTTCCTCCGGGTGCTCCAGTTTCCTCCCACAGTCCAAAGATGTGCAGGTTAGGTGGATTGGCCATGATAAATTGCCCTTAGTGTCCAAAATTGCCCTTAGTGTTGGGTGGGGTACTGGGTTATGGGGATAGGGTGGAGGTGTTGACCTTGGGTAGGGTGCTCTTTCCAAGAGCCGGTGCAGACTCGATGGGCCGAATGGCCTCCTTCTGCACTGTAAATAAAAAATTCTATGTAAGGTCAACACTGATTTGTTAAAGGGGTAAAGCCATTTAAGGTTTATTTATTCAGTGCAATGTCCGAATGAAAAACCATTTATTTGTTCATTCAAATCGTCACTAATCAATGGTCATATTATTAAGCTCTTCTTTGGGCTCAACTGCAAATATTTTTAGCTTTGCACTGATAAGACATCAGAAAAATACATTTGAGTTTAGCTGCATGCATTCAACCTAAAATTCAAACCCCAGTCGGAATCACAGTGTGGATTTTGTGAACTTTTCAGTAAAAGCTGCAACTGGCAAGTGATTATAAAATCTCCCCATAAAACTTAGTTCCTGTTACTTAAAGGAGGATAATCCTTTTGCAAGCTATTAGCAGAAATGCATCAATTTTCAGCATTTATTTAAAGATCTTAACATTTTGCTGCTCCTGGTCTCCTGATCAATCTAGTCGGTTTACATATTCTTTCCCTTTTGTTAGGATATATATGACAAAAGATTTTCCAGCAGTGGTGTTAGTAATAGTCTTGAACCTCACCCATTAAGTCACGGACAGTACATTGCACACAAGACTGAAAATATTGTTTGCAAAGAAGAAATCCAGGTCTTCCCAAAATTTAATGTGAGTATATGAAAGACGTGTTAAAATATCATAACTATTTAAATTAAAAAGCTCTGTCCTTCAATCTAACATATACCTTTCTATTTCAGATGAGCAAAGACCTACCCAAATCTGTGGTGGTACAGACATCAAATACAAACATGGTAATTAATTGGTGGTATTTTATATTTGCCTAACTGGAATACAGTTACAGCTTTAAAAAAAAAATTATCCATTTTTTTTTTCCTAATTAATGAGCCTACCCTGCACATCATTTTGGGTTGTGGGGGTGAGACCCACGCAGACAGGGGAGAATGTGCAAACTCCACACGGACAGTGTCCCAGGGCTGAGATCGAACCTGGGACCTCGGTGCCGTGAGGCAGCATTGCTAACCACTGTGCCACCATGCTGCCCGGAATACAGTTACAGCTATGTCAATTTTTTTCATCAACTTTAACTCTTAACATACTTAACTGATATTGTGGCCCCGGAATTAGTTGTAGTAATAATCATGATATGACTACCAGCAATTAAACATGGAAATTGAGAAGCTGCTGTCAGAGATACCCTGCCCGTCCGCAGCGAATGCTGCTTGGCCCTTGCTGATAGATTTAGCACTGAAAGCATTGTAATGGTTTGAACTTGGGATTCTTGCCCATTAGTACAGCATTAAGGACCGCTGAAAAAGTTAGGGCTCATACATTTAGGAGTTATTTAGTAGCATATCGGTGCAGAGTCAAGCAGATTAGAGTCGTGTGGGAAGAAGGGGTTTGTCAAATAGGATTTTCCTTTCATAAGCCAATTTGAGTCTAGTTGATTTGTTGCTCGTTATGCTTTCCCTTAATTTGCTCTGTTTTAATTACCTTTGCTCAAGAGTCGCCAGGTATCTTTCTGATACCACCACAAGATCCAAAACCGAATACTGATCAATGACTCGATACACCAGTTAGTAAGTTTGAAATCAATGCACATTTATTTACACACAGTCACTTATTACTCATGCACAAACACTACTCACTGAACTACAACTACTACTAAAAGCCTATACTTAGCTTCGAGTGCCCACTCAGTCAGAGGAACAATGGCTGTTGTCCAGTTCTGATACTGCTGGCTTCGAACTGGTATAGAATAGTAGCTAGGAGCGTCTATCTCGTAGCGTGCGTTGCCCTTAAACTTACTTGGCTGGTGCTTGGCGGGCCTCTCGTTGCTGAGAGCCAAAGGCCAAGGTGAAGATGGAGAAAATAAGAGTAAGAGTGCGAACTGACCTTGGGGACTCTGTTTTATAGTCCCCAGGGTTTCTAACCCTTCTGGGCGGATCCTGGACTTGGTCCCAATTAATTGGACCATGTCCCAATCCTTTGTATCGATTCTCTCCAATAACGGGGCGTTCCCCATTCGCTGGGCGGGCTCTAGGTGACCGTTGGCCTGCCTTTGTTTTAGCCTCCACTGGCGCCAGGGAGTCTGTCCTGGTACCGATTGTTTCAATGTTTCTTTTTGTCCCCGGAGATAGCTCATTACTATGCTAATGGCTTGTAGTTTCAGTTCTGTCTGGGTTGTGTAAGTTCCAATACACAGCAAACCTTGCACCTGCTTGTTTTTCTAGTGCTGTCCATTTTTCCCTGCACTCTTTGCGAGTACCCATTTTGGAATCGGGACGTGGCCACCCCAGGTGGCTACACTCCCTCCTTATGATCCTCAACACGAAGCGTGAAGATCACACTGCTGCGATGTCTTTGTTCTCTGACCAAGCGGGCACCCATGACTAGGCTGTACTCTGACCCTAACTATGCAACATATTTTTAACTAAACAATTTTACATACACACATCATCAAAACTCTATGGGGCGCTATGTCATTAAGGACATGCATTACAAAATAAATGAGATACCCTCAATTACAACACAGGAGAGAAGATTGGTAATTCAAAGGCTTTAATCATCTGAGAACTGAACAGCAGCCGAGAAGTGTGCTCATCACATGCTGCCGAGTGAGCCTCATCTTATATACCGTTTCCTGGGGGCGGAGCCCCCCAGGGTTCCAAGCCCGGTCTTAAAGGGCCAATGCATTAAAGGTAAGGTACCGTTACAGCAGCTACTGATAACATTCATCACAATAAAAAACTGGAACCTCTAACTATTCTCAATAAACTATCCTCACTCAAACAATTCAAAAATATACTAACATCTTAACTGTACAAAAATAGCAGCATTCAAATTTCTCTGGTTTGGCAGTCAAACACAGAGTTCACATTTCTTAATTCAACAAACGAGCACACACAAACAAAAAAACAAATGTACTTTAATCCATGTCAAGGGGTTCGGGGGCCTGGCGGAAACCGAAAATAGGGGATCTAATTCTGTATACCAGGGTGCGAGAGCGGCAGGCTCTCCTTCGCCATTTCTTCATTCGAATGGTCTGCACGATACTGCAAAGTATCGGCAGTGCTAAAAGTGCTCCAACGACATACGAGAGGGACTACCAAGTGATAAACTTGTCACACCAGGTCGGGGTACTGTTGACTGTTACTGGGCTCTGTACTGTGGGGGAGTGAATCATTGATGGCCTGTGGGGTGGGTGTGAGGGGGTTAGCGTTCGCACGCAACCAAAGGGATCCTGCTAGTGTCCATATAACAAAGATGGAGGTCGTCTTCATCTTCTCTTCTCTTCTCTTGTCTTTCTTCTCCTTGTCTTCTTCTGGAATTCTGTGAACACAAGCATAATATCTGTCATTATCTTGCTTAAGATCTCGTGTGTTTGTCTGTCTGTCCTTTATTGCCAATGACCCTTTATAAATGGTGAAATAGGATTTTCCTTTCATAAGCCAATTTGAGTCTAGTTGATTGTACTATGATTTACCAAATGTCCTGATACTTCCTTATTAATGCATTCCAGCATTATCCAATGACCAGTGTTAAGCTAACAGACCTATTCGTCTCTGCTTTCTGTTTTGCTCCTTTTATTGAATTAAGTTTAGATTTGCGATTTTCTAACCCATTGAAAATTTACCAGAGTCTAGGAAATTTTGAAATATTGCAACTGGTGCATCCACTTAAGACCCTAGGACAGTGCTTCCCAAACTTTTTCCCAAACTGTAACCCCAGGTTAATAGCTGAGCACCAGGGTTGGAGCGGGAATTGCTGAGCGAGAGCCAGTGGATTTTTCCACAACCGTTATAGAACATAGAACAGTACAGCACAGAACAGGCCCTTCGGCCCTCGATGTTGTGCCGAGCCATGATCACCCTACTCAAACCCACGTATCCACCCTATACCCGTAACCCAATAACCCCCCCCCTTTAACCTTACTTTAGTAGTACTTTAATACGGGCAATTTAGCATGGCCAATCCACCTAACCCGCACATCTTTGGACTGTGGGAGGAAACCGGAGCACCCGGAGGAAACCCACGCACACACGGGGAGGACGTGCAGACTCCGCACAGACAGTGACCCAGCCGGGAATCGAACCTGGGACCCTGGAGCTGTGAAGCATTTATGCTAACCACCATGCTACCGTGCTGCCCTCAGTTATGAAGAGACTGGTACCTCAGAGTTAAGAATTATGCATATGCGTGTATTGGAGCCTTAGCGCTGATTCAAGGACTGTCCCACCAGAGCTTCCACTTGACAGTTGCCATTGCTGCCCAGTATGGCCCCCTCCCTGGTTGGATGGTCAACATACTGTATCAAAAAGCACCCTGGACACATCTAACAAATTGCTCTCCATCCGACCCCCTGGCTGTAAGGGATTCCCAGTCAATGTGGGGGAAGTTCAAGTCACCCAGCACAACTACCCTGCTTTTTTCACAGCTTTTTAAGTATCTGACGACACAACTGTTCCTCTGTCTACTGTGGGCTGTTGGGAGATCTATAGTACACTCCCAACATTGTGATTTCACCCTTCTTATTCCTGAGCTCCACCCATAATGCTTCAGTACAAGATCCCCCCATGTGTCCTCCCTCAACACAGCATTGAGTCATAGTCTATGTTCTAAATGGGGAACTGCTTAGGAAATCAGAAGCACAAAGGGACTTGGAAGTCCTTGTTTAAGCTTCTCTTAAGGTTAACATGCAGGTTCAGTCGGCAGTTAGGAAGACAAATGCAATGTTAGGGAGGGATGTCGGGAGGGCTAGAATACAAGAGCAGAGATGTACTTCTTCAGGCTGTACAAGATCCATTTGGAGTATTGTGACTAGTTTTGGGCCCTGTATCTAAGGAAGGATGTGCTGGCCTTGGAAACGGTCCAGAGGAGGTTCATAAGAATGATCCCTGGAATGAAGAGCTTGTTGTGTGTGTAACTGTTGAGGACTCTGGGTCTGTACTCGTTGGAGTTTAGAAGGACGAGTGAGGAGGACATTGAAACCTACAGGATACTGCGAGGCCTGGATAGAGTGGACGTGAAGAGGATGTTTCCACTTGTAGGAAAGCTAGAACCGGAGGAAAAACTAGAACCAGAGGAAACAATCTCAGACTAAAGGAACGATCCTTTAGAACAGAGATGAGGAGGAATTTCTTCAGCCAGAGAATGGTGAATCTGTGGAACTCTTTGCCACAGAAGGTGGTGAGGCCAAATCTTCAAGACAGATAGGTTGATTAATAGGGCGATCAGGGGTTATTGGGAGAAGGCTGGAAAATAGGGATGAGAAAAGTATCAGCCTTGATTGAATGGCGGAGCAGACTTAATGGGCCGAATGGCCCAATTCTGCTCCTGTTTTATGATCTTATGAGATAGATTCATTATGATAGGGAGTAGAAGTTGCATTGGATTCTCACTTCCTTGTCGTATGCAAAACTCCATGTCAGCCACTTCTCTCTCCTAGGTCTCCCCGCAAGTGAAATTTCCCTTTCCTCAAGGGAGCGTGAACCCGAATATTAGAGATGTCCCACCTGTCTTCTGCTACTCCTGTTTATTATAGTCAGCTTTATCCTTGGAGAAACAAAGGATATAGTGAGACTCTGGCACACCATTTTTATGGGGATAGGTTTCTAGCTGTGGGCGTGTGGACAGGGCACCTGACCAAAGGACAGGACAGAGAATCATAGAATCCCCACAGTGCAGAACGAGGTCATTCAGCTCATTGAGTCTGCACCAACCCTCTGAAAGAGCACCCTCCCTAGACCCACGCCCCTGTCCTAACCCTGTCACCCAACCTTTGGACACTAAGGGGCAATTTAGTATGGCCAATCTACCTAACCTGCACATATTTGGCATGTGGGATGAAACCAGAGCATCCAAAAGAAACCCACGCAGAGACAGGGAGAATGTGCAAACTCCAAACAGTCACCCAAGGTCGGAATCAAACCCAGTTTCCTAGTGCTGTCAGGCAGCAATTCAAACCACTGTGCTATCCCATGTGTTGGGGGTTCCTGGAGGGACATGCTCGCAGATTGGGTGTTACTGGTATCTAGGAGATTGGGGATAGATATGAGGGGTCAGGGATGGGAGTGATACCAGGGGCACACAGGTGATTACTCACCCAAGCTCCTTTAAGGAGGTTGTTCACCTTCTTGCAATATTGCATGCCAGTCCCCTTGGTGTGACTATCAGCACTCATTACCACTGCCTCCTCCTCCCAGGCGTTGGTTGTTGCTGCTCACTGCTGTTTCTGCCCCACCCTGGGGAAGAGAGTAACTCTCTTCCTTCCCACACGTTCAGCATCCTGGTGATGTCTGTGTAGATGAACCTGAGAGCGTGTCTTTTCCCAGCCATCCTCGTGGCTGCTATGAGAGTATTTGTCAGCCTGACTGCGAATCCCAACTCCAGTGACTTAGATGCCTGGGGATCTGGGACTCTGGCAGAGTGGACAGCACGGTGGCATAGTGGTTAGCACTGCTGCCTCAGCTCCAGGAACCCAGGTTCAATTCCAGCCGTGGGTGACTGTGTGGAATTTGCACTTTCTCCCCGTGTCTGTGTGGGTTTCCTCCGGCTGCTCTGGTTTCCTCCCACAGTCCAAAGAAGTGCAGGTTAGGTGGATTGGCCATGATAAATTTCCCCTTAGTGTCAAAGGTTGGGTGGGATTACTGGGTTATGGGGATAGAGTGGAGGCATGGGCTTAAGTAGGGTGCTCTTTCCAAGGGCCAGTGCAGACTCGATGGGCCGAATGGCCGCCTTCTGCACTGTACGGATTCTGTGAATCGTTCCTCTGCGTTGCTCCCAGCAAATTTGCCGTGATTCTTCGATAGCGGGAGAGCATTGACTTTCGAATGGAGCCTCCCGGCCTATGTTGATTATCTGGAAGCAGGTAGCACTGTGGGTTGCTACCCGAGTGGTTTCCCTCCATCATAGAAAGCCTATGGTGTGCTAGCGTTCATTCGCAGAGGGATTGAATTTAAGAGCCGTGAGGTGATGATGCAGCTGTACAAAAGCTTGGTAAGGCCACATTTGGAGTACTGTGGGCAGTTCTGGTCGCCTCATTTTAGGAAGGATGTGGAAGCTTTGGAAAAGGTGCAAAGGAGATTTACCAGGATGTTGCCTGGAATGGAGAGTAGGTCTTAGGAGAAACGGTTGAAGGTGCTCGGCCTTTTCTCATTAGAACGGAGAAGGATGAGGGGTGACTTGATAGAGGTTATAATTTGATCAGGGGAATAGATAGACTGTCAGAGACTTTTTCCCCAGGTGGAACAAACCATTACAAGGGGACATAAATTTAAGGTGAATGGTGGAAGATATAGGGGGGATGTCAGAGGTAGGTTCTTTACCCAGAGAATAGTGGGGGCATGGAATGCACTGCCTGTGGAAGTAGTTGAGTCGGAAACATTAGGGACCTTCAAGCAGCTATTGGATAGGTACATGGATTACGGTAGAATGATGGGGTATAGATTAATTTGTTCTTAATCTAGGACAAAAGTTCGGCACAATATCGTGGGCCAAAGGGCCTGTTCTGTGCTGTATTTTTCTATGTTCTATATTGATGAAGGGTGCAACGTTGATAGTGGCTTGCGGCATTGCCAGCTGCTGGGAAATCAAAGCAGCCAGAGTCATTGTGGCACAGAAGGAAGTCATTCTGGCCATGCTAGAAAACATGAAAGAATTTTTCTCCGAAGATCTCTGGTATGATCTCTGTATATTGGTGGAATTATATCCTTATTTCCGCTGCCGTAAAATCCTGAATTGAAACAACATTGAAAAGTGAACAATGACTGAATGGCTACGGTACTGCTTTACGTCAAAGAGATCCTTCAGAATTCTACGTTTTTAAGGTGGGAAGACTGTCATTTCAAAGGTATCCCTGATTGGGTCAGCCAATGCTGATGCACGAGTTTCCTTATTTACAAATTCATTCAACATTCCAAAACAATGAGAAAATTCTTGATGCACTATATGACTGCAGTGTTTCCCCCAACATTCCCAGCCAGTATGTGAACAACCAGTCAGGAAAACGTGGCCTTCTTAGCATATTCCCCAGACTAATCATTGTGAGGTGAACAAATGAATGCAATTTTACCTTTGTTTTTGATTTTGATGTTGCTGCATCTTGAAAGGTGAATGCAAGTATGTGGTAGATAAAATGTAACTTTAGCGTCTTCTGTTCAGGAACTTAAATCTGAGTATAACTTTTGTATGTTGTTTCAAGAAAGCAGAAGCAAAAAACAGCTCGACTGCCAAGACCACTGACCGTGTCCGTGTGTCTGAAGGTGATAAGGTACTGCATCAACATTTTACTGTGGTTTAATTGTCACATCATGAGAGCATTCCTCCTGAGTTTTAATGCAAGTGAGAATTTATTTTCCAGTTTTCATTTGATTCTATATGAATTATAATCATTGAATATATTATGTCTGCACTATAATACTTAAGTGTGACCCTTACAAATATAGGAATTGCAACTTAGTTAACACAGCTAACGAGACAGCTGGACAGAAAAAAATGTTTAATTTTTTTTTCAGAATCATCATTCATTGCAGAAAAGAGACATTACAACTGAAAAGGTACAGAGTTACTTGTGGATTTAACATATTCAAATCGCTTCAATTTCATACAAACTTGATTCTGTTGATGTTACTATCTCGTGAACAAACTTTACACACTCCTTTGAGAGCAGCATCAAACAAAATGTATCAGGATATTTGTTTTATCTTACCAATTTTCTCCTCTCCACTCCTGAAAGTGTTGACCCCTTGTTCTTGCGGCCCTGGCTACTCTTCAGCAACTTTTCCAAATGATGAATGTACATGTATGAAGACTTATCAGTGGGTTTTAACTTGTTTATACCAGGGTTCCCATTGAGCCTGATATATCATCATCCAACATCCACTCATAACATTTCCACCAAAGACTATTGGAAAGCATTATGAAGCAGGGCCCATTAATATTTCCTACAACTAGCCAAGGCTCGTGGACTGGCAAAATTCATTTGAACTTTGCACAGGTCAGAGATTGGTCTGACCTTTTCATGCTGAGTTCCCAGGGACCTGGACATATTTAGGATTATACATGGGAATGTTTGCGGATTTTTTTTTTTTTTACACAGAGGGTAGTGGGTGCCTGGAACTCGCTGCCGGAGGAGGTGGTGGAAGCAGGGACGATAAAGACGTTTCAGGGGCATCTTGACAGATACATGAATAGGATGGGAACAGAGGGATATGGAACTCCGGAAGTGTTGAAGATTTTAATTTAGACTGCGCAGGCTTGGAGGGCCGAAGGGCCTCTTCCTATGCTGTACTTTTCTTTGTGATAAATCTCTTTACTATTTGATAAGTAATATTTTTTTCCAGTATGACGTCGTAGCACAGACCTGGAGAGATGGTCCATATCTATTTATTGTCTCAATCAAACCTCTTGGTGAAAGAATTGATCGCAACTGGAATCTAACAGGTAAATTGAAATCTACACAAATACTTAATTTTGAAAATAATGTAGTAGCTTTCATTTAATATATTTATATGTACTTTACCATACCTATGCTATAGGAACAAAATAATGGAATACAGAATATCCAGCTAGGTTTTACAGCATTTTTAACCGGTGTGTCTGTACTAACTCTTGAGGAATCTATGTAGTTCATTCCATTCTACTGTTTCCCATTTTGTTTTTTAAAACTTTTCCAATTAAGGGCCAATTTTAGTGTGGTCAATCCACCTACCCTGCACATCTTTGGGCTGTGGGGGTAAGACCCATGCAGACACGGGGAGAATGTGTAAACTCCACACAGACAGTGACTTGGGGCTGGGATCTAACCTGGGACCTCGGCGCCGTGAGGCAACAGTACTAACCACTGCGCCACGGTGCCGCCCGCTGTTTCACATTCCTGTTTTAAATTTTTTTAAAAAAGGATTCAGGATCTTGCAACCCAATCAAAATGAATGTAAACTTGCAATTGCTGGTTTAGCTATTTTTTTTTGGCTAGACCTGAACCCACTGGTTATTTAAATATTTCAGATACATTAAACCACCATTAAATATGTAACTGTAATTGAAAGCCTTTCTGTAGGGGTTGGATTAGCACAGTGGGCTAAACAGCTGGCTTGCAATGCAGAACAATGCCAGCAGCGCGGGTTCAATGTCCGTACCGGCCTCCCTGAACAGGCGGCGGAATGTGGCAACTAAGGGCTTTTCACAGTAACTTCATTGAAGCTGACTTGTGACGATAAGCAATGATTATTATTATAGGCTCCTGTGCCAATCTAATCCTGAAATACAATGTTTTATTTAGAAAATGATTTTAGCTTAAAGTTAGCACTTGATTATTTTCAAATAATATTACTCATTCAGAATTTTATAATCAATTGAAGTATCTTTGCAGTGCTGGTGTTAATGCAAGGTTCTCATGGATTCATCTCTGCAACTGAATTTCCACTGATGGTTGTAAGTAGAGAGTTCTATCCTCCGTTTATAATAATCATGACAGATTTTTGGTCCCTGCTTGCTGATGTTAAGTCAAACTTTAACGGAATGTTCCAATCCCTTGCTAATCCAGCTGTGTTATTTATCTGTTTAGCTGCATGATCTCAATGCAAGATAAGAGCAGGAGTAGATCAATTAATCTACTTTGCCCTTCAATACAATCATGGCTGATCTTGGGTTTCAACTCCACTTTTGTGCTCTCTCCCTATATCCCTTAATTCCCTCAGCTGATAAAGGAGCTGCGCTCTGAAAGCTAGTGATTCCAAACAAACCTGTTGGACTTTAACCTGGTGTTGTAAGACTTCTTACTGTGCTTTAATCAATTTATTTAATTAAAATAGTTGTTTATTTTTAATAATATTTATTGAGATTTAAAATACCACAACAAAATTACAAAATAATACAGCATCCAAAGCAACAAGGGCAAACAAAACAGATACAGCTTAACCCACATTAACACAGTATGGAACATGAAAACCACATCGCAATTGGCTTAATACCGTCATTCAATGGTATAGCCTTTTCTTCCCAGATTTCAAACTACCTGCACCCATGTAGGAGCAAGGAACGGATTTATCATATCTACCCTTGCAAAAACAAAAGAAAATGCATGGAAGAAGGAGAACCTTCCAAGCAATTTTTCACAGTGCTCAGCAAAGGTTTATACCAACAAAAAGGAAGGATGGTAGAAAGAGGGAAAATCGACCGTGGATATCTATGGAAATAAGGGAGAGTATCAAATTGAAGGAAAAAGCATACAAAGTGGCAAAGATTAGTGGGAGACTAGAGGACTGGGAAATATTTAGGGGGCAACAGAAAGATACTAAAAAAGCTATGAAGAAGAATAAGATAGATTATGAGAGTAAACTTGCTCAGAATATAAAAACTGACAGTAAAAGTTTTTACAAATATATAAAACAAAAATGAGTGGCTAAGGTAAATATTGGTCCTTTAGAGGATGAGAAGGGAGATTTAATAATGGGAGATGAGGAAATGGCTGAGGAACTGAACAGGTTTTTTGGTCGGTCTTCACACTGGAAGACACAAATAACATGCCAGTGACTGATAGAAATGTGGCTATGGCAGCTGAGGACCTTGAGATGATTGTTATCACTAAGGAAGTGGTGATGGGCAAGCTAATGGGGCTAAAGGTAGACAAGTCTCCTGGCCCTGATGGAACGCATCCCAGAATGCTAAAAGAGATGGCTAGGGAAATTGCAAATGCACTAGTGATAATTTACCAAAATTCACTAGACTCTGGGGTGGTCCCGGCGGATTGGAAATGAGCAAACGTGACACCACTGTTTAAAAAAGGAGGTAGGCCGAAAGCGGGTAATTAAAGGCCAGTGAGCTTAACTTCGGTAGTAGGGAAGATGCTGGAATCTATCATCAAGGAAGAAATAGCGAGGCATCTGGATGGAAATTGTCCCATTGGGCAGACGCAGCATGGGTTCATTAAGGGCAGGTCGTGCCTAACTAATTTAATGGAATTTTTTGAGGGCATTACCAGTGCGGTAGATAACGGGGAGGCAATGGATGTGATATATCTGGATTTCCAGATAGCTTTTGACAAGATGCCACACAAAAGATTGTTGCATAAGATAAAGATGCATGGCATAAAGGGTAAAGTAGTAGCATGGATAGAGGATTGGTTAATTAATAGAAAGCAAAGAGTGGTGATTAATGGGTGTTTCTCTGGTTGGCAATCAGTGCTAGTGGTGTCCCTCAGGATTCAGTGTTGGGCCCACAATTGTTCACAATTTACATAGATGATTTGGAGTTGGGGACCAAGTGCAATGTGTCCAGGTTTGCAGATGGCACTAAGATGAGTGGTAAAGCAAAAAGTGCAGAGGATACCGGAAGTCTGCAGGGGGATTTGGATAGGTTAAGTGAATGGGCTAGGGTCTGGCAGATGGAATACAATGTTGACAAATGTGAGGTTATCCATTTTGAAAGGATTAATAGCAAACGGGATTATTATTTAAATGATAAAATATTAAAACATGCCACTGTGCAGAGAGACCTGGGTGTGCTAGTGCATGAGTCGCAAAACGTTGGTTTGCAGGTGCAACTTGTGATTAAGAAGGCAAATTGAATTTTGTCCTTCATTGCTAGAGGGATGGAGTTTAAAACAAGGAAGGTTATGCTACAATTGTATGAGATGTTAGTGAGGCCACACCTGGAGTAGTGTGTTCAGTTTTGGTCTCCTTACCTGAGAAAGGACGTACTGTGCAGCTGGAGGGTGTGCAGAGGAGATTCACTAGGTTAATCCCAGATCTGAAGGGGTTGGATTACGAGGAGAGGTTGAATAGACTGGGACTGTACTCATTGGAATTTATATATCCTCATTGGGGATCTTATAGAAACGTTTAAAATTATGAAGGGAATACATAGGATAGATGCGGGCAGGTTGTTTCCACTGGCGGGTGAAAGCAGAACTAGGGGGCATAGCCTCAAAATAAGGGGAAGTAGATTTCAACCAAAGGGTTGTGAATCAAGGAATTCCTTGCCCAGTGAAGCAGTTGAGGCTCTTTCATTACATGTTTTTAAGGCAAAGATAGATAGTTTTTTGAAGAATAAAGGGATTAAGGGTTATGGTGTTCAGGCCGGAAAGTGGAGCTGAGTCCAAAAAAGATCAGCCATGATCTCATTGAATGGCGGAGCAGGCTCAAGGGGCCAGATGGCCTACTCCTGCTCCTAGTTCTTATAACGCAACAAAACCCCAAAGCTTGGCCCAAAACAGAACCACAATTACAACGAAAGGAGAGGTAGAGAGGACCGGCAACAGTCATGGTATGTTCAGATTATGGTCAGGCCCATCAGGCCTCCCAAACAGAAAAGGAAGGAAAAAGAGCTGGAAAACAGACCCATCCACCTATCCCACCAGATGACAATCACCAGTGAAGAACAGAGCATGTCACATAATCAACAAAATTAGAGGACCAGCTCCTCTGGCAGGAACCACAGGATAACCACCAAAGTACAGAACTCGACCCAACCCCTGTGCACCAGAGAGACAAGAAAATAAAACCCATCTTCTCAAAAAGAGGGGGATATTTGAAGGCCCAAGGGGCAACAGGATGACAGCACCAGGCCAGGTCCAGCCCAGCACCAACCAACACATTAAAAAAAATTATATCCCCGGGTCCTCCAGCACATCCCAAAAAAGGCCTACACCCAAGTCGCACACGTACCTGTCCATTCCCATTCAGAGCATGCACAAAGATGATTATTCCAGCCCTGGCCAAGAGGGGGTGGCTCCCACCAAGGAGAAAAGGAATCATCCGGTCACCCAATGATTAGGCACCCTGGGAGGGTAGGCTGACTCCCTCCTCTCTAGCACAAACACAGAGACCGCCCCAAACACAAGGAGATCAGCATAAGAAGACAACCCCATGCTCGCCTGAGTGAAGAGAAGACATGGGGAAGAGAAGCAAACCCCCAGAGGGGGGACACCCATCCTAGCTTAAAGCTACCACTGTCGCAGAAAGGATATCCAGAACATCCTCCCACTTCATTCGCCCAACCACCATAGAAGCCCAGGGGTGAAACACGAAAAGAGACCAAAACAGGAAGAAGGGACAGCCTCAAGAAGGAGACTGAAGAAAGTTAGTCCTGTCCAGGATACAAACTCTGCCCAGGCCAAAAAAGGATGAAGACGTGAATTCTTAATTCAAAGAATGTAGAAATCTAAAAGAAAGACCCAAAATGATTAGCTCTAAATGGGAGGGCTATCCTCAATCTTAATGAAGACTGAACAAACCCGACCAACCGTATCCACCCACCCTTCATCCAGCTCCACTCGTCCTCTTCAAAATGAGACGGGAGTGACAAAAATTACTCCCCTCCCCAACGACAAGGATTGCACAACACAGTTACCAGATGGAGTAAAATTATGCACAAGTCACACTTTCCATAATTGATTCAAAGTAGTTTTACTAATATGGGATAAAATACTCAATGATGCAGGCCATCATTGCTCACATTTCACACTCCAATTCAGGAATAACAATTAAATAAAGTCAACAGCATGATCAACAGGGAGTCACAATCAGGATTATTAAACAACTGTAGGACAGTTTGCAGGATAACGACGTCTTCCATGTTGTATGAGAAAGCAAAGGATAAGGCAGGATCAACGCAATCTCTCCAGGATTCCATCGATTGAAACACAAGACACCATAACTTTCACCATGCTGTCTCACCAACATCCAGGCAGTCCACAGCCTAGGCCCTGGCCGGCGGGCAATGTCTCGACCCACTCAGCCACCGCCAACCCCTCACAACAAGCATAGACAGCAGGATGATATAGGATCAGTGATCAGTGGGCCCTACCAACTATTGGCCTTGCAGACAGGATGCATTGTACTCTATAAAATCTGATGCCCCAGCCTCCAAATCAAGGTTACCAAATTAACCGTGAGGCGGTTGTGCTAACCACTCGGCCACCGTGCTGCCCTGAAGTGAGCTTTGATGACCTGCATCGCAGAGTCAAAATTCTCCATCAAGACAAAGGGCAGAATCTACTGGTCACGTTGCGCTTGAAAAAGCAGTGTGGCGCAATGCGACCGGTAGATGCCGGGAGATCCCACTTCTGGGATCTACTCAGCTCACCGCGCCTCAAGATGAACAGAGCTGGAGTTTGCGAAAACACAACCGCTCCCGCGTTCATATCATGTGATCCCCTCAGCCTTAAGTATATTTAATGATGGAGCATCTAAAGTAGAGAATTTGAAAGATTCACATCCTTCGAGTGAAGGAATTTCTCTCCATCTCCGACCCCTCATCGTGAAATTGTGCCCACGTGTTTTAAATTCCCCAGTCAGCGGAACCGACCTCTGTGTACCACGTCAAGCCTCTTTCAAAATTTTAAATGAGATGCAACTCTTCTAAACTCAGCAGAATACAAATCCAGTTTGCTCAACAACTCATCATTTGTGGGCAGCACGGTAGCATTGTGGATAGCGCAATTGCTTCACAGCTCCAGGGTCCCAGGTTCGATTCCGGTATGGGTCACTGTCTGTGCGGAGTCTGCACATCCTCCCCGTGTGTGCGTGGGTTTTCTCCGGGTGCTCCAGTTTCCTCCCACAGTCCAAAGATGTGCAGGTTAGGTGGATCGGCCATGATAAATTGCCCTTAGTGTCCAAAATTGCCCTTAGTGTTGGGTGGGGTTACTGGGTTATGGGGATAGGGTGGAGGTGTTGACCTTGGGTAGGGTGCTCTTTCCAGGAGTCGGTGCAGACTCGATGAGCCGAATGGCCTCCTTCTACACTGTAAATTCTATGAAATCTATAGGATAACTGTCTTATCCCAGGGACCAACCTATTGAACCTTCGTTGTTTCTGCGGCCAATGCAAGTATATCCATCCTTCAATATGGAGACCAAAACTGCACTGTATTCCCTGTGTGGTCTTACCAAAACCTTGAACAATGATACTGTAGTGTACTAAAGTCTTTCTGAACTTCAGCATGTACAAGTTTTAATGCCTTTTAAAATTATTCTGCTTTTCTATTCTTGGGAATGAAGTTCCTTACCTCCCTTCTTGAGGGTTGTTGGAGCTGCACTTATCTAGGCAGATGGAGAGTATTCCATCATACTCCTGACTTGTGGGTTACTCACCGCAAAATTCCCCACTATCAACATCTGGGAGATATCATTGACCAAAAATTGAACTGGACCAGCTATGTAAATACTGTGGGTAAACAGACCTAACCCTAAACAGGCCTATCAGACCTCATCATTTTTGGATGGGTAGGGTTGTTAAATTTCTCCCCTTGTGTGTATTTATACTATATTGTTTTGGATCTAATTTTTTTCCTACATATTTGGTCATTTCTTATTCTGATTTGTTCTTCTCTTGCAGTTTTACATGGTGATGTGCATCCTGTATATACTTTATGGCATCTTGTGGTTGTTTTGGTCTGCATGTTACTGGAAAGATTTATTGAGGATACAGTTCTGGATAGCTGGAGTTATTTTTCTTGGGATGCTGGAGAAAGCTGTTTTCTATGCAGAATATCAGAACACTAACACTCGTGGAATATCTGGTATGTTTAGTTCCTCCTCTGCTCAATAAACAAGAGTTAAACTGTTTAGCATATTAAATGTGACCAACAGTTAAGTTTGTGCATTCAACAAAATCAATTAATTTGGGCATATATTACCTATTTTAGATTCAAACTTTTAATGACTTAATTTCCCTCCCCAGTGTAATCAGATCTTTAGTGCCCCTCTTGCAGGTTAAAGCACAGCATTGTCAGCGATTTGTTTTAAAAGCTTCATAAGCCTTCCCCCCCCCCCCCCCCCCGCGCTAATTTTTCCAATCACGGAGCAATTTGGTGTGGCCAATCCACCTACCCTGCACATCTTTGGGTTGTGGGGGTGAGACCCACACAGACATGGGGAGAATGTGCAAACTCCACATGGACAGTGAATCAGGGCCGGGATCTAACCTGGGTTCTTGGTGCCATGAGGCAGCAGTGCTAACAACAGCACTACCATGCCACCAGCATCATAAGTCTTGATGCTGTTTTTTCTTTCTCACCCATCTTGACTAAACCATAGGGGAGGGATTTGCATTAAATGTTACATTGAGTTTACTGGGATCACTATCTTTATAGAACAATTGAGTGCTTCTGGCAATGTAGATGCAACATCCTAACCTTGGTTGCAGTTATGTTTTTCCTCCTGTTGAGAACAACCGGTGCAGTTGTGTTTGTGGAGCTCTTTGTCACAGTTCCAGTAGCTGTATGCCATTTTATCAATGGTGAATGTGTGCACACCAAATGATGAGCCGTGAATAAATCCGTAGTTGACAGATCTTCATTTTACAAGGAAAAATGTAAATGGGGTTTAAATGTCCAAATTGAAGTAAATGAATGGCAGTTTGTTTGGAAACCAGAAGGATGACTTTAACAAATATATATATGCCACTTTAAATACTGTTAAAGATTCATTGAAATGGGGGGGCAGCACGGTGGAGCAGTGGTTAGCACTGCTGCCTTACGACTCCGAGGACCCGGGTTCGATCCCGGCCCCGAGTCACTGTCCATATGGAGGTTGTATGTTCTCCCCGTGTCTGCTGGGTCTCACTCCAAAAAACCCAAAAGATGTGCAGGCTAGGTGGATTGACCCTTAATTGGGAAAAAAATAATTGGTACTCCAAATTTAAAAAAAAAGATTAATTCAAACATAGAAAGAATGTTGGCCACTCTGGGACCATGAGCATAATCTCAATAGAATGGGTTAATCAGATTTCACCATGCACTGATTGTTCATTCTCTTCCTATTGAGTATCGCCAAATATTGAAATTAAGAAGCATTTTCAAATTCCAGTTTGACACCCAAAATATTGTTCATTTTCTTTATTTTAAAAATGAGTTGGAAAGAAGTCCAGTGGATCCTATAATTTATGTAAAGTTTGTGCTGATCAAGGAAGAATGTGTATTTCTCTTAATTTGAGGAGTTGCGTGAAAGCAGCTCTGTCACTTCTCTCTGTTTTATTTGCTCCTTGAGTGCAAGGGTGGAGTTGGTCTCCAGTCACTAACTCACTACTTCTTCGCTTTGAGCATAGAAAACTATTTTTTGAATGTTAAAATTGTACATTGCAAGTTCAAGAGACACCTAATGGGTTTGTTTTCTTTTCCTGCAGTGCAAGGTCTCCTAGTCTTTGCAGAGCTTATTTCTGCTGTGAAAAGGACATTGGCTCGCCTTCTTGTGATTATTGTAAGCTTGGGATATGGAATAGTTAAGTAAGTATTTACTCAAATATAAATTGCATTGAATATAAATTTCAAGGAAACTGTAAATGGATTTTCTAAATATTGGAACAGGAGTAGGACATTCATTTGAGTCATGGCTGACTTACCTTTTCTGTGAATGCATTGCTACACCTACCTAACAAAAAAACTGTTTATCTCAAGTCATAAATTTCAATTGGCTTAGGAGCCATGGGATGGGATTCTCTGTTGACTGATGCCGGAATCAGGAAATGCGATTGGGTAGAGAATGGCGCGTGAGGCGACAATAGTGGCTGCCTCGGAGCGCCAACTAGAATGCCATGCTCCGGTGCCTCAACAGCGGTGTCCGTGCGTTCTACTCCACACGTTTAGTAAATGCCATTTGCGTATCATTAGCGGGCCTAACCTGGTATTCTTCAGGGCCTCCATGATGCCCCGCTTCCACCAGGAAGAATTACGGACGGTGATTTTCAGTTGCAAAAATCGGGAAACAGGCGCTATGGCTCCTGAAGGAGAGAAAGAGGGTATGAAAAGTGTCCCAACATCACCATAATGTGCTGGCAGTTGTGCCACTGTCCAGGGAGATGCTTCTGCCAGGGCCGTGGGGATTAGCGGAGGGGCAGCCAGGAGGTGGGCCGTGGGGTAGGGATGGATGGGCACGGAACACCATTGCTGCAGCCTGCAAGGCAACCATGCGGCTGAGCACACTGCTGACTGCCCACTGTGAACTTAGTGCCACGGGTCGTATGGGTGTCCACCAGGTCACCCCCGAGGTACCGTCTGGCCCCAGCCGACCTATCAATGGGGCGGAGCCAGTGCCATTAGGGGCTAGTTTAGCACAGGGCTAAATAGCTGGCTTTTAAAGCAGGTCAGCAGCGCGGGTTCAATTACCATACCAGCCTCCCTGTACAGGCGCTAGAATGTGGCGACTAGAGGCTTTTCACAATAACTTGAAATGAAAATCGCTTATTGTCACGAGTAGGCTTCAATGAAGTTACTGTGAAAAGCCCCTATGCGCCACATTCCGGCGCCTGTCCGGGGAGGATGGTACGGGAATCGAACCGTGCTGCTGGCCTGCTTGGTCTGCTTTAAAAGCCAGCGATTTAGCCTGGTGAGCTAAACCAGCCCCAACTTCATTTGAAGCCTGTTTGTGACAAGTGATTTTCATTTCATTTCATCTTGCTTGCTGGGGTGAGTATGTGTGAGGAGTGGAATGCTCGCGCGGCTGTAGCTTGTCAGCCTCTCGAGTGCTAATCCCGAGCCTGGCGAATCCAACACTGTTTTTCATTGATGAAATCACTCATGTTCCATGTGGTGCCGATGCCAGTTCATTAATAGTTCTGGAATTGCTCCTGGGCTGGCGCCAACATTGATATTGTAGAAGTCTTCCGATTCTATTTCAGCGTCAACACTTAGGGCGGGATTCTCCGATTGCTGACGCCGAAATCACATTCGCCGATTGGCCAGAGAATCAGTTTTTAAGCCGAAATCGGGGGTGACGCCATCTTTCAGATGCTCTGCCCCCTCAAAAACGGCGTAATTGCTGAGTACGCCGCACAAGGTCAGGACGGCCTCGGGACATCACCTGAGGTCCTCCCCCGATGCTTCCTGATTTCATCCTAAATGGTCCAGCTCTAATTTTAAGATTTTTTTTTTTTTTTAAATAATTTTTATTGAAATTTTTCGATACAAACATTTACCCCTACTACATTTTAAATTATAACACAACAAATAAAGTCAAGGAAGGGCTGCCACCGCCGGAAGAACCCCTGTACCGACCCTCTCAGGGCGAATTTGATTCTTTCCAATTGGATGAAGCTTGCCATGTCGTTTAACCAGGTGTTAACACTTGGTGGCCTTGTGTCCCTCCACTGAATCAAGATCCTTCTCCGAGCTACCAAGGACGCAAAGGCCAATATTCCGGCCTCCCTTGCCTCCTGTACTCCTGGCTCCACCCCAACCCCAAAAATCGCTAGCCCCCACCCTGGTTTGACCCTGGTTCCCACCACTCTCGATACCGTCCCCGCCACCCCCTCCCAGAACTCTTCCAGTGCCGGACACATCCAGAACATATGTACATGGTTCGCAGGGCTTCCCGAACACCTAACACACCTGTCCTCACCCCCGAAGAACCGACTCATCCTAGTCCCCGTCATATGGGCTCTGTGCAGCACCTTAAATTGGATGAGGCCCAACCTTGCGCACGACGACGACGAATTGACCCTCTCTAGGGCATCCGCCCATGTCCCATCTTCTATCTGCTCTCCTAGCTCCGTTTCCCACTTGTCTTTCAGCTCCTCTATCGGTACCTCCTCCACCTCCTGCATTATTTTGTAGATGTCCGAGACCTTCCCTTCTCCGACCCAGACCCCTGACAGCACCCTATCACTCACCCCTCTATCGGGAAGCAAGGGAAATCCTTCCACCTGTCGTCTGGCAAATGCCTTCACCTGCAGGTATCTAAACGTGTTCCCCGGGGGGAGCTCAAATTTCTCCTCCAGCTCTCCCAGGCTCGCAAACCTCCCCTCTATGAACATGTCCCTCAGTTGCCTGATGCCCGCCCTGTGCCAGCTCTGAAATCCCCCGCCAGTGTTCCCCGGGACAAATCTGTGGTTCCCTCTTAGTGGCGCCGCCATCAGACCCCCCACTTCCCCCCTGTGTCGCCTCCACTGCCCCCAGATTTTGAGGGTGGCCGCCACTACCGGACTCGTGGTATACCTTGTGGGGGGGAGCGGCCATGGTGCCGTTACTAGCGCCCCCAGGCTTGTATTGCCGCAGGACGCCCTCTCCATACGTTTCCAAGCTGCCCCCTCCCCCTCCATCACCCACTTGCGCACCATCGATGCGTTCGCCGCCCAGTAGTATCCGGAAAGATTGGGTAGTGCTAATCCTCCACTGTCCCTACTCCGTTCCAAGAAAATCCTTCTCACTCTAGGGGTGCCATGTGCCCACACATAGCCCATAATGCTGCTAGTTACCTTCTTGAAGAAGGCCCTGGGGAGAAAGATGGGCAAGCACTGGAACAGAAACAAGAACCTCGGGAGGACCGTCATTTTGATTGACTGCACCCTCCCTGCTAGCGACAGCGGTACCATGTCCCACCTCTTGAACTCCTCCTCCATCTGCTCCACCAGCCTTGAAAAGTTCAGCTTGTGGAGGGTCCCCCAGTTCCTTGCCACCTGCACCCCCAAGTACCTGAAGCTCTTTACTGCTCTCTTAAAGGGGAGCCGCCCAATTCCCTCCCCCTGATCTCCCGGGTGTATCACAAAGACCTCACTTTTACCCACATTTAATTTATATCCCGAAAAGTCCCCAAACTCCGCTAGTATTTCCATTAACTCCGGCATACCCCCTTCCGGGTCCGCCACATATAACAACAAATCATCCGCATAGAGTGATACCCGATGTTCCTCCCCTCCCCTTGTCAGTCCTCTCCACCCCCCTGAACCCCTCAGTGCCATCGCCAACGGTTCGATCGCTAATGCAAATAGTAAGGGGTACCTGGTACCTCGATGGAGCCCAAAATACTCCGACCTCCTCCCGTTTGTAACCACACTCGCCATCGGGGCCGAATACAGCAGCTTCACCCACTTGATAAATCCCTCCCCAAACCCAAACCGTTCCAGCGTCTCCCACAGGTATTCCCACTCCACCCTATCGAATGCCTTCTCCGCATCCAGTGCTACCACTATCTCAGCCTCCCCCTCCACTGCTGGCATCATAATCACATTCAACAGTCTCCGGACATTGGTGTTAAGTTGTCGTCCCTTTACGAACCCCGTCTGGTCCTCATGGATTACCCCTGGCACACAATCCTCTATTCTGGTTGCCAGGACCTTTGCCAACAGTTTGGCATCTACATTCAAGAGGGAGATAGGCCTGTAGGACCCGCACTGTACAGGGTCTTTGTCCCGCTTCAGGATCAAGGAGATCAGGGCCTGTGACATTGTCGGGGGCAGAGCCCCCCCCTCTCCTAATTTTAAGATTGTCATCTTGTTCTGGGTCCCTCACCAGAAGGAATAGTTTCTCTGTCAATTTGATCAAATCTATTTATTGTTTAAAACGCCTCGTCATCACCCATCAATTTTCTGTACTCAGGAATACAAACTAGGTTTATTAAATCTAACCTTGTAATTTAACCCTTTGTATAATTCTGATGAATCTATGCTGTACCCAGATGAGATCTGATCAAGTTTTTGTGCAACTGAGACGTCGTTTCTTCACTTATGAATTCTAATCTCCTTAAGATAAAGACAACATTTATTTTTTGCAAACATTTTGAATGTGTGCACTAGCTTTGACTGCCTTGGGGGCTGGTTTAGCACAGTGGGCTAAAACAGCTGGCTTGTAATGCAGAATAAGGCCAGCAGCGCTGGTTCAATTCCCTTACCATCCTCCCCACACAGGCGCCGGAATGTGGTGACTCTGGGCTTTTCACAGTAACTTCATTGAAGCCTACTCGTGACAATAAGCGATTATTATTATTATTAGGGAACCTAAATGCACAGCTACTAGTCTCACTTAAAGATCCACCATAAATAGGGCGGCACGGTGGCGCAGTGGTTAGCGCTGCTGCCTCACGTCACTGAGGACCCAGGTTTGATCCCGGCTCTGGGTCACTGTCCGTGTGAAGTTTGCACATTCTCCCCGTGTTTGCGTGGGTTTCTTTCCCCACAACCCAAAGATGTGCAGAGTAGGTGGATTGGCTACGCTAAATTGCCCCTTAATTGGAAAAAAAAGAACTGGGTACTCTAAATTTATTTTTAAAAGAATTGAACTTCATGTGTAAATTAAACATCACTATTGTTTGAGATAAAATAATTGGCACAAGGAGCTGTTTTAAAAAAAAAAAATGATATGGAATTGAATTGATGGAATCCTGGCAGTCGCCAGCCAGCTCAACCTCCTCGAGAAGCAAACACTGCCCTTATGCAGCACCCAGTGATAAATACCAATAGTTTCACGGGCCGCTGGGTGTCAATACTCTAATTCTTGTGCGAGTTGCAACATGGTTATTCTCCCATGGTCTTTCTCCAATCTTCCATCCAGACTTATGCCCCTGCCTCCAATTCCACCTTAATACTTCACTTCATTGACTCTGTAATCATGTATCCTATTTCCTTTGTCGTAACATTAGTAATAGAAGCATTAGTGGCAGAGGTCTTATGGTTTGAAAGAGAAAGAAGAGGGGAATTTCAAAGTCTAGGTTTTTGACCATTGCCCAATAAGTATCTCCCTTGTGTTAAAGATGCCAAGTAAATGAACATTGTTGCTGCTGCTATTCTGGCATAACCTAGGAGAAACATCAACTTTGTGCAATTAAGTAGAAATGTTGTGGGGCAGGAAGTTGGGATGTTTTAGGAGCATAACTTGATAACATTTTAATTCATAATTTCTGAACTAGTTTAAACATGTTTTTCTCCCTGGATCCTTAATGCTGTGGGGTAGAAACCTGATGATTGCCAGGAAACCTGATCTCCTCGGGCTGTTTAAGTTCTCAGCCAGTTGGGAATTGAGCAACAGCATCAAATAAGAACTCTCAACACCTCGGGGGATCAAATCCAGTCAAGCTATTAATCGATTACTGCCTTGGTGCTCTGACATGCACAGCGGCACATCATATAAACATTTAATTTAGGACACCAAATTAGAGAATTGGTGCAGCTGGTTTAGCACACTGGGCTAAATCGCTGGCTTTTAAAGCAGACCCATGCAGGCCAGCAGCACGGTTCAATTCCCGTACCAGCCTCCCTGAACAGGCGCCGGAATGTGGCGACTAGGGGCTTTTCACAGTAACTTCATTGAAGCCTACTCGTGACAATAAGTGATTTTCATACTGAGTTCAGTGAAATTGGTAAACTAATGGTTCATTCCTACCACCTTCATCCTCTGCAGATGAGACATCTCATTAAGAGAAAAGTTTTATTTGGGACCACTTTCACACACCTGATCGTTTGAGTGATAGGGAGGCTCGTGTCTCTCTGGGCTTGGATTATATATGGAGGGAGAAAATATTTGAACCTCATTCTGTGCTGGAAAGTCAATTTTTATTTGGTCAAATCCCATGGTTTGGTATTCAAACTCTACTCTTTGTACACTCGTACAGCAAATTACCATATTTCAGTACAACGAGACACTTAACCAGTTTCCATCAATGCCCTGTGCATTGTGTTTGGAGAAAATAAAGAAAATTTATACTAGCGTGGTGGAAGTTGATCTTGTTCAGCTCTTGCCAGAACCAGAGTATCCTAGTTCCAAAAGCATTAATGTACCTTCTGCCCATTTGGGTTGAATCTATTGGTATGCATTTTTGGCACTTCATTTAACTGTGGGATGAGCTGTTGGCCCATTTGTCCATTTTTAACAGTGGCACCGTCCGCCTCCAGGACACCAGCTATTTATATTTGTTACTGAAAACTCTCATCCAGACTGTCTTCCTTTGACATTCAGTGGCAGTATAATGGATGAATCCTACATTATTAACATCCTAGGGGTTACCATTAGCCAGAAACAAGAGCATGAGGCTGGGACTTTTGTGGATGATTGTAATATTATCCAATTGTCTGGATAAGTGCAGCTCCAAGAACACACTCAAAGCTCGACACCATCCAGAACAAAACAGCCCAGTTGATTGGCACCCCATCCTCCACCTTAAACATTTACTCCCTCCGTCTCAGTGTGGACCAGCTCACCAAGGCTCCGTTGACAACCCCTTCCATGCCCAAAACAAGAGCAGTAGATGCATGGGAACATTGCCACCTGCGGGTTCCCCTCAGAATCATACACACTGGATCAAAATCCTCAAACTCCCTTCCTAACAGAACTGTGTGTGTACTTACACCACTTGGATAGCAACGGTTCAAGAAGGTAGTTCACCATTACCTTCTCGAGGCAATAAATGATTGGTAATAAATGCTGGCCTTGCCAGTGATGCCACCATCCCGTGAATGAATAAATAAAAATAAATCAAGCCCTGTGCATCCATTTGTTGCCCAAATACATTGGCTCCTTATGCCCCATCAAATTTATTTGAAGCTACATATTTTGCCATAGCCTCGTTCCGTTCAGTTTTAGAAATGTTCTCTTGCCATGCGTTTTATTTCCAATCTCTCAATCCGGAATACTTTTTTTTTTTACTGCCCCCTCAACTGCTTTCTCTGAAAAGCCACCTTGCCCCGCTACGTTTCCTGACCTCTAAATCCCTCCTAAAGTTGAGTTTGATATCCTTTAATGCCCTTTCATGCCCCTCCTGTGAAGTGCCCCAAGAAGTTCCCATCATCTGCATCCTTCCATCTACGTAAGATGATGGATCAGAAGTTTAAACAATGTTGTATTCATGTTTTATTTGAAATTGTGATTGACAAAGTGTCCAAGCATTGAAGAACAAATAGCTGCTAATAAATAATAATCTTTATTAGTGTCAACAAGTAGGCTTACGAGACTTCCGGTTGCGGTGATGCGGAACAAAGTCGCACGTTCGGTGGCTCCTGCTTTTTTCGGTCTTTTGGGCTCTTTTAAGGGCCCGTAGCGGCGCTGGCTGGACTTTTCCCGGTGGGGGAACACATCTGTGTTTATCTGCCGGTGGATGGACTGGACCAGGAGAGGGGAGGTCAAAAAGTCGGCTTTGGAGCAAAGAAAGGTGCGAGGCAGGAAGAACAAGATGGCGGCGGGCAGGGAACCGGCACTGTGGCAGCAGTGGGCGCATGAGCAGCTGGAGCTGCTTCAGCGCTGCTTGAGAGCTGAAAGCTGAGCTGCTGGAACCGCTTAAGGCCTGAGTGGCCAAGCTCATGGCGACTCAGACGGCTCAGGGTGCAGAGATCCGCGAGTTACGGCACAAGGCCTTGGAGAACGAGGATGAAATCCTAGGCCTGGCAGTGAAGGTGGAATCGCACGAGGCGCTCCACAAAAAATGGCAAGCGAGGATGGAGGAAATGGAGAACCGCTCGCTGCGGAAGAATTTGCGGATCCCGGGCCTCCCGGAGGGGCCGGAGGGATCGGACCTGGGGGCCTATGTGGCCTTGATGCTGAACTCGCTAATGGGTGCGGGGTCCTTCCAAGGGCCCTTGGAGCTCGAGGGTGCCCATCGAGTGTTGCTGAGAAAGCCCAGGCCGAACGAGCCGCCAAGGGCAGTGCTGGTCCATTTTCACCGTGAGTGTGTGCTGAGATGGGCTAAAAAGGAGAGGAGCAGCAGGTGGGAGAACGCAGAGATCCGGATTTATCGGGACTGGAGCGCGGAGGTGGCGAAGAGAAGGGCTGGTTTTAATCGGACGAAGACAGTGCTGCATAAGAAAGGGGTGAAGTTCGGCCTGCTACAGCCGGCACATCTCTGGGTCACTTATAAAGACTGCCAGCTCTATTTTGATTCCCCGGAAGATGCCTGGGCCTTCGTCCAGGCAGAGAAGCTGGATTCGAACTGAGGACTGAGGGGGGGTTGTGGACTGATGTATATTGTCCAGAGGCTCTGCTCTCCCTGGTACTTCTTTGTTGATCCTTTTTTGTTTTTTCTATTTTTGGGGCTTTTCAACTATTTATTTCGGTGCCTTTTTCACTGGTGGAGGGTTGGGGAGCTGTATTGCAGGCCCTTTGGGTCGCGTGCCCTTTTCTTTCCCGCGTTTTAGGTCGGGGGGCGGGGTTTCAGATGGTAGCGCGGGCTTTTTTCCTGTGTTGCAGACGGAGTGGGAGGGGCCTGCACCAGGCAGGGGGAGTGGTGGTTGTGTCACACCGGGGGGGGGGGGGGGGGGGGGGGGGGGGGTCGTTGGGGTGGCGGGAGCAGGAGTCGGCTGATTTACGGAAGTACGACGGGAAGGGCAACGCAGCTGGGGGGGCAGAAGTTGCTGCTGGAAGGGCTGATGGGGGGGGGGGGGGTGGTCGGGTTGGGGATCTGCCACCGTGGGGAACGGGCCGTGGGGGTACTGCGGGCTCGTGGTGGGCCGAGGGAGAGTTATGGCTGACCGGTGCAGAGGGAGGGGGAAGAGCCCCCCGATTCGGCTGGTCACATGGAATGTAAGGGGGCTAAATGGGCCGGTCAAGCGGGCCCGGGTGATGGTGCATTTGAAGGGGCTGGGGGCGGATGTGGCTATGCTCCAGGAAACGCACCTTAGGGTGGCGGATCAGGTTAGGCTGAGAAGAGAGTGGGTTGGACAAGTGTTCCATTCGGGTTAGATGCGAGGAACCGGGGGTGCCGATTTTGGTGGGAAAGAGCTTGTCGTTTGTGGCGTCGAGTGTGGTGGCGGATAGCTGTGGCAGATACGTGATGGTGAGTGATAGACTCCAAGGGGAGCTGGTGGTGCTGGTCAATGTGTACGCCCCAAATTGGGACGATGCAGGCTTCATGCGCCGTATGCTGAGCCGGATTCCAGGCCTTGAGACAGGGGGCTTGATAATGGGAGGAGATTTTAATATAGTGCTGGACCCGGCCCTGGATCGTTCGAGGCCCAGGACCGGTAAGAGGCCGGCAGCGGCCACAGTGCTGAGGGGATTTATGGACCAGATGGGAGGGGTGGACCCTTGGAGGTTTGTGAGGCCGGGGCAGGGGGGGGGGGGGGGGGGGTGGAGTTCTCGTTTTTCTCCCACGTCAACTTTTTTGTCTTCAGGGCGCTAATTCCGAGGGTGGTAGGGCGGAGTACTCGGCGATAGCCATATCAGACCACGCTCTGCATTGGGTGGACCTGGAGCTGGGGGAGGGGAAGGATCAATGCCCGCTGTGTAGGTTAGAGGTGGGGCTGCTGTCGGATGAGGAGGTATGTGGGCGGGTCCGTAGGTGTATGGAGGGGTATTTGGAAGCTAATGACAATGGGGAGGTGGGGGTGGTCTGGGAGGCGGTGAAGGTGGTGGTTAGAGGGGAGCTGATTTCTATTAGGGCACACAGGGAGAGGGGCGAGAAAAATGAGAGGGAGAGGTTGGTGGAAGAAATGGTAAGGGTGGACAGGAAGTACGCGGAGGTCCCGGAAGAAGGGCTTTTGAGGAAGAGTCGTAGTCTCCAAGCGGAGTTTGATATATTGACCACCCGGAAAGCGGAGGCGCGGTGGAGGAGGGCGCAGGGGGCGGTATATGAGTACAGGGAGAAGGCAAGTCGGATGCTGGCCCACCAGCTCCGGAAGCAGGAGGCGGCGAGGGAGAGTTAGAGATGTAGGAGGGAGTCTGGAGTGGAGTGCAAAGGGGCATTAACGGGGTGTTCAGGACCTTTTATGAGGAGCTGTACTGGTTGGTGCCCCCTGGGGAGGAGGGTGGGATGGACCGCCTCTTGGACGAGCTGGAGTTCCCGAGAGTGGGGGAGGAGCGGGCGGAGGGTCTGGGGGCCCCAATCGAGTTGGAGGAGCTGTTCAAGGCGATGGGGAGTATGCAGTCAGGGAAGGCACCGGGGCCTGACGGGTTCCCGGTGGAATTTTACAAGAAGTTTTCAGACCTGTTGGGGCCCACTGTTAGTGCGGACCCTGAATGAGGCAAGGGAGGGGGGGGCCTTGGCCCCGACGATGTCCAGAGCATTAATTTCTTTGATCTTGAAGCGGGATAAGGACCCCCTCCAGTGTGGATCTTACAGGCCGATCTCGCTCCTCAATGTGGACACTAAGCTGCTGGCCAAGATACTGGCCAGGAGGGTGCAGGATGTGGTCCCGCAGGTCATTCACGAGGACCAAACGGGTTTTGTGAAGGGGAGGTAGCTGAATGTCAATGTGCGGCGGCTTCTCAATGTCATAATGATGTCGGCGGTGGACGGGGAGGCGGAGATAGTGGCATCGATGGATGCGGAGAAAGCTTTTGACAGGGTGGAGTGGAGCTACTTGTGGGAGGTGTTGAGGAGATTTGGGTTTCGTGAGGGATTCAATAGGTGGGTGAGGCTGTTGTATAGTGCTCCGGTGGTGAGCGTGGTGACGAATGGGAGGAGGTTGGAGGACTTCCGGTTGTCCCGGGGGACGAGGCAGGGGTGCCCCTTGTCTCCCTGCTCTTCGCGTTGGCGATCAAACCCCTGGCCATGGCACTGAGGGAATCGAGGAACTGGAGGGGGATTGTGCGGGCCGGGGGGGGAGGAGCACCGGCTGTCGTACATTGCGGATCCGGTGGGGGGGGATGCCAGAATGATGAGGATCCTGGGGGAGTTCGGAGACTTCTCTGGCTATAAGCTCAATGTGGGGGAAGAGTGAGCTGTTTGTGGTGCATATGGGGGACCAGGAGAAAGAGATAGGGGAGCTCAGGAGGTGGGACGCGCTGCCACTCTCCTTGGTGGGCAGGGTCCAGTCGGTTAAGATGACGGTGCTCCCGAGGTTTTTGTTTCTCTTCCAGTGTTTACCCATTATGATTCCGAAGGCTTTCTTTAGGAGGGTTAACAGGAACATTACGGGGTTTGTGTGGGCGCAGAAGACCCAGAGGGTGAGGAGGATATTCTTGGAGCGAGGCAGGGAGGTGGGTGGATTGGCGCTGCCCAATCTGTGTGGGTATTACTGGGCTGCGAACGTGGCAATGATTCGTAGGTGGGTGATGGAGGGGGAGGGAGCCGCATGGAAGAGGATGGAGGCAGCGTCCTGTGTGGGCACGAGTTTAGAGGCGCTGGTGACGGCCCCGTTGCCGTTCCCCCCGGCAAGGTACTCTTTGAGTCCGGTAGTGGTGGCTACCCTCAAAATCTGGGGGCAGTGGAGGAGGCATAGGGGGGAAGTGAAGGCCTCGGTCTGGTCCCCGATACGGGAGAACCACTGGTTTGTACCAGGGAGGATAGATGGAGGTTTTTTGAGTTGGCACAGGGCAGGTATCAGGCGGATGGGGGACCTCTTCCTAGACGGGAAGATTGCGACCTTAGAGGAGTTGGAGGGGAAGTGGGGTCTACCCCCAGGGAATTCCTTTAGGTACATGCAGATTAGGGTGTTTGTTAGGCGGCAGGTAGCGGAGTTTCCGCTATTGCCGCCAAGGGGGGTTCAGGACAGGATGCTCTCGGGGACGTGGGTCTGCGAGGGTAGGATCTTTGCAATTTATCAGGTGATGCAGGAGGGGGAAGAGGCCTCAGTGGAGGAGCTGAAAGCGAAGTTGGGGGAGGAAATTGACGAGAGGACGTGTGCGGACACCCTGGGGAGGGTGAATTCCTCCTCTTCTTGCGCACGGCTTAGTCTAGTCCAGCTAAAGATGCTGCATAGGGCGCATATGACTGGGACCAGGCTGAGCCGGTTCTTTGGGGGTGAGGACAGGTGTGGCAGGTGTTCGGGGAGTCCAGCGAATCACGCCCACATGTCTGGGCGTGTCCGGCGTTGGAGGTTTTGGAAGGGGGTGACGGGGACCTTGTCCAGGGTGGTTGGCTCCAGGGTGGAAACGTGCTAAGGGCTCGCTATTTTTGGGGTAGCATCGGAGACGGAAGTGCAGGAGGCGAGAGAGGCCGGTATTCTGGCCTTTGCGTCCCTTGTAGCCCGGCGCAGGATCCTTTTACAGTGGAGGGACACGAAGCCCCCGAGACCGGAATCCTGGATCAACGACATGGCCGGGTTCATTAAACTGGAGAGGGTCAAGTTTGCCCTGAGGGGGTCGGTGCAAGGGTTCTTCCGGCAGTGGCAGCCTTTTCTTGATTACCTGGTGGAGCATTAGAGCATCCGCAGCAACCCGGCTGGAGGGGGGGAGGGGGCGGGATATGGGTTTGTTATGGGGGTTTGTTCTTATGGTTCTATGTTTATTACTCTTGTTGTTAATTTATTGTTTTTGTATTGGGGGGAGGGGTTATTATTTTTCTCTTTTCGTTGTTGGGATAAAATTTGTTGTTGGAAAATTTGAATAAAAATTATTTTAAAAAAAAACAAACATTTTTTACATTAACACTGCAATAAAGTTACTGTGAAAATCTAGTCGCCACATTCCGGCGCCTGTTCGGGTACACAGAGGGAGAATTCAGAATGTCCGGTTCACCTAACAAGCATGTCTTTCGGGACTTGCGAGAGGAAACTGGAGCACCCGGAGGAAACCCACGCAGACACGGGGAGAACGTGCAGACTGCGCACGGACAGTGACCCAAGCCGGGAATCGAACCCAGGTCCTTGGTGCTGTGACGCAACAGTGCTAACCACTGTGCTACCGTGCCGCCCATTAGAAAGAGTAATTAAACTTACTAGCATTGTATTCTCTGAAATTTAGACAGTTAAGGGATGATTTGATCACATTTTGGGGGAACATCTAGGGTAGATAGGTAGAATTTATTTCGCTAGTTGCAGAGTTTATGACTGGGAGCATAGCCAAAATATTAGAGCCAGACCTTTCAAAAGTGAAATCGAGAAACAAATTTTCACTCAAATGGTGATAAAAGTTTCAAACTCTTTTCCGCAAATGGTAATTGATGCTAGATCAGTTAAAAATTTTAGCTAACAAAAGTCTCTCAATCTTTGTCTTAAAATTAAGAGATGAAGACAAAGATGGGTACATAGAGTTAGGTTGCAGGACAGCCAGGATCTCACTGAATGATGGCTGAACACACTCGAAAGACAAAATGACCCACTCCTGTTCCTTAATGGCCAAAAAGGTTAATTTTTCTAAGTCAATTTGATGTTTTTCTCTTAACTGTTGTATTATTTATATATTTATACAGACCTCGACTGGGCACAGTAATGCACAGGGTTATTGGTTTGGGAGCACTCTACCTGGTTTTTGCAGCTGTCGAAGGAGTATTGAGAATTACAGGGGTAAAGCGAACCAATTATTGCTTATTTAAAATGGAGAATATTTGTTTTTTTCACTGCCTTGCACTCCTAAATTCAGCAAAATGGAGAACTGCTTATACAAATTGTGATTCACCCACACATTCTTTCAACAGCCATTTTTCTCATTATAAATGTCCCAAACAATAGGTTGAGTTGAAGTATAAGGCGAAAGGTATCAATCAATTATAGCCTCCTGGATTGTATGCAAGTACTGTTAACATGCCACTTATATTTTTATTCTAGGTGGTCCTTTTTGGTTTTATTAATGTGAGGAATATTTCAGTTCATTTTATGCAGTTCAAAAATGCTGGATTTTTCTGAAAATGTATACTATACACATTCAGTGACTATTGAGCCACAAGCAAAAAGAAAAATACAATGCTGAACTATACAACTAAACCTGTAGAGCACAAGCCAGAAGAAGCAAACCACCTAGTTATCTACTCGGGTTGCATGTTTCATACTAAATCCAGTTTTAGTCACTAAGACACGAGAGGCATTCAAAACCAAGAAGAGATTGGAAAGAGCCAACAAGACTGACCCCTCTCCTCAGGGGACCAAATTATGATGAAAAATTGGTAGAATTTAGCTTTTAATTTGGAAAGTCAGCAACTTGAAAAATGATCGCTCCGTGGTATAGGAGGTAGTAATTGGAATAGAAAGGGTAGATTTGAGTAGATGTGAAAATACTGGAATTATTTAAACTCTTGGATGCTGTCATGGGGATGTGCAGGTTTATTGGATGGGTGAGCCTGATGGCCTTTCTCACCTTCTGATATTTTCACTTCCCCTCCTAATGCTGCACCTGTGATCAAGAACTTGGAGTGTTAGGATGACCCAAATTGTATTGCATTGCTCCATGGTACAGCACTTGGGGAGGGGGGCTTGTCTGTTAAATATCCTATATCCTTAGGTATCATTGTTTATCTGCTTAATTATGGTAAAGGGTGGCATGGTGGTATAGTGGTTAGCACTGTTGCCTCACCGCGCCAGGAACCCCGGACTCAATTCCGGCTTTGGCCACTGTCTGTGTGGAGTTTCTACATTCACACCGTGCCTGTAAGGGTTTCCTCCGGGTGCTCCGGTTTCCTTCCACAGTCCAGAGATGTGCAGGTTAGGTGGATTGGCCATGATAAATTAATTGTCCCTTAGTGTCCAGAGATGTGCAGCTTAGGTTATGGCATTACAGAAATTTGGGGGGGGGGGGGGGGGGGGGGTTGTGTGAATGGGTGGAGGGCTCATTTGAAGGGTTGGTACAGACTCGATGGCTGAACAGCCTCCTTCTGCACTGTAGGGAATCTATTCTAACAGGGAATATTATCTTTTCCATTATCGTCTAATTCTGAAGTTTAATTCTGTTTTCTATGAAAAGTAATCCAACATTTACACTTACTTATTTTTATCATATTGAAACCAATTCTAAGAAAATCTAACGTTTACTTTCTTTAATACTGCAGGATCGAAGAAGTGTGCCAGTCTTGGTGGCTGATATAGTTTTAGCATTAGTTGATTCCTGTTTTGTGTGGTTCATATCCTTCTCGAGTTTCCTGTGATCTGTAATATTGATCTTGAAATGAATTGTTTCTATATAAGAGATTATCGGCAAAGCTTTCAGATTCCATATCAGTGCAAAATGGAGAATATCAGATCTCTGTTTCAATTGAAAGGAAGTGGCTATGATAGTCAGCTGATCCAATATTGCCAGTTGAGTGCCCCTGCTGAAAGTTTGAGCCTAAGTGTACGGGGCTGGTTTAGCTCAGTGGGCTAGACAGCTGGTTTGTGATGCAGAACAAGGCCAGTAATGCGGGTTCAATTCCCGTACCAGTTTACCAGAACAGGCGACTAGGGGCTTTTCACAGTAACTTCATACTTGTGACAATAAAAAGGTTATTATATTAATTTTAGAAAAAAGTAATTTTGTACAGTGATAGAATATTATCCCCTGTCTTTCTGTCAGTTTCTATGAATTCCAGGCAACCAGTAGCACTTGATTCCCGCTGCTGTGCTGGAGTCTATTGAATGCAGGAGCATAGTTGTTCTGTTGGTGGACTAGCATTCCAGAGGCCTGGACTAATCAATCGGGCGGGTTTGTGAGGTTCAATCCCACAATGACAGTTTGTGAATTTGAATTCAATTAATTAAATAAATCTTGAATTGAAAAGCGAGCACATTGTTGTAAAATTAACGATTAACCAATGTCCTTTAAGGAAGCAAGTCTGCTATTCTTGTCTTCTCTGGCCTAAATGTGACTCCAAACCCACAACACTTTGACTCCTAACTACCGTCTGAAATGGCCGTGTAAACTATTGCATTGTATTAAAAACGTTGCAAAAGAATTTACCGCGCAAAAATGTGACTCATAACCACCACCTCCAGGGCAAGGATGGACCTCGGAAAGCTATTTTTCGATTCTTAAGCTTATCTTTATGCAGCATGTCTCTGAGCTTCATTCTTGTCCAAGGCCCATTGTAAACAACAGCCAACTTTGTCAACTATTAGTGTCACATTTTTGAACCAACCATTTAAAAACTAAATTTATGATATGTAAATGCCTTCCCTGAAATTTATCACCGTGGTATGTGTGAGCCAAACACTTCATGACTGAAACTAAATGAAAACAGTGCTGTGTTTGCTGGTATTAGTTAGTTTTGTCACAAAGGACTATTGTTCTCACTACCTAACTACCTTTATATATCTTGTGATTATGTTTATTTTCTCACACAATAATCACCAGTCCAGCATATTTGTTAGTTTGAAGAAAGTCTGAATGCTATTGCTCACAAAGGTGGCCTCAATGAGGCTCAGCCATAGGGGAGGTTCTATTTGTTAACTCATATTTGCGAAGAGTTCCCACTGATATGAGATTTATTTACCAATTTAAAAAAAATTATTTGAATATAATTTAGACTGAAATACTGAGTTTCAATATTAGAAAAGTGAATTATTCTAATGATGTAGCTGTACACTGAGATAAATGCAGCAACAACGTGTGCAAATTGAGTAACTTTCATGTTGGGCAATAAATTGGGGGTGGGCCAGGACTTCTATGGAAAGCAAATGTATTTTACAACAAAGAAAATAAAGTCCATCTACAGAATGGTTTTAAAAGAAAAATCCCTCTGAAGTGCAGCAAAGGGAACTCCTACATGAATGAAACTGCTGTAACATGTATGTGATAAACATGGTCTTTCTGTCACAAGGCAATGGGTGGAGGATGGTTACATTTTACAAATTGATTTATTTCATCAGTAAAATGTGGTTAAAGTCACATAGTAGCATGATCTTCTGGCACAATTTGCCCAATCATCTTCATGTTGGCCAGGAATTGTGGTGTCACGACATACTGCCATTAATTATAGTCCTTTTCCTGTTTTGTTTCATCTTTTATATTGGGAGTTTGGTCACCATAAGATATAGGAGCAGAATTAGGCCACTCGGCCCATCGACTCTGCTCTGCCATTCAATCATGGCTGATATGTTTCTCATCCCCATTCTCCTGCCTTCTCCCCATCACCCCTGATCCCTTAATTAATCAAGAACCTATCTATTTCTGTCTTAAAGACACTCAATGATTTGGCCTCCACAGCCTTCTGCGGCAAAGAGTTCCAGTGATTCACCACCCTCTGGCTGAAGAAATTCCTCCTCATCTCTGTTTTAAACGTTTGCCTCTTCAGTCTGAGGCTGCGGCCTCTGGTTCTAGTTTTTCCTACTCGTGGAACATCCTCACCGTGCTCACTCTATCTAGGCCTCTCAGTATCGTGCAAGTTTCAATAAAATCCCCCCACATCCTTCTAATCTCAGAGTACAGACCCAGAGTCCTCAACCGTTTCTCATATGACGAGCTCGTCATTCCAAGGCTCATTCTTGTGAACCACCTCTGGAAGACCAGACCTTCCTTCCTTGGATACGGGGCCCAAAACTGCTCTCAATACTCCAAATGGGGTCTTGTATTGCCGTCTCGACGTGAATGCTAACATTACATTAGCCTTCCTAACTGCTAACTGAACCTGAACCTTCACATTAACCGTAAGAGAATCTTGAACTCGGACTCCTGTCCCCTTGTACTTCTGCTTTCCTAAGCCGTTTCCCATTTAGAAAATAGTCTATTCCTCCAATCTACCTACCAATGTGCATAACCTCTCACTTTTCCACATTGTATTCCATCTGCCACTTCTTTGCCCACTCTCCTAGCCGGCCCAAGTCCTTCTGTAAACACCCCCTGCCCACCTCCTCAAAGTACCTGTCCCTCTGCATATCTTTGTATCATCTGCAGGGACCTAGTCCCTGTGTGCATGGTAGTATTTGATTCGCGGAAGGTTTTGTTAACTTCAGTAGATTCAGAATTTGATGGTTTGCAGGAAGCTGCAATGTCACCTGAAGTAAGACCAAACAGACACGAGAGCAATAAAATTAGTTGGGGACAGCCTCGCAAAGTATATACTACTGTCCATGACAGATTATATTTATACCACCTAATTCAAAATAACTTCACATTGAAGACAGGGCTGATCCTGGACCATGTGGGCTGTACTTTATAAAAGCCAATATTTCGCTTTTGGTAACACTGGCTAGGACCTGCTATTTGATGAAGACTATATGGTGCATCTGGACTGTTTGCCTGCTGTGTTTACTGCTTTTTGCTTGCTCTGCTGTAACACAATAAATTTTCTCTCTGCAAACCAGTCTCATTAGAGAGAATCCTCTCTACAATCTGTAATTTCAAACAGATGGCTTGTTATTGATTGTGGACCTCTGCTTTTGTCTTTAAACTGTTGCTTTCCAAGTTTCTCTAACTGGAATTGTTTAACATTTTAACTTTCTAGGGAAAGAAATCTGATTTTGAGCTTTTGGCCATTATCCCTTTGGCTTTGCTTGATTCCGGCTTGTGCTGGTGGATATCCTTTAATAATGATCACTGCTTCCAGTCTAATGTGTGAACTTTACGCCTCTATTTTTCACTCTTAAGAATCTAAACTTCACACTAGCATCAGACTGTTCTCACTGCTTTCTAAATTGATTGCTGAGTAAAAGTCACTTCAGCGTCATCTGTGTAAATTATTTTTTCTCAAAGCAGGCTGGTCTTCCAACGTTAAGTTAATTGTGTTCTGAAATTCTTTCGTTTCATACAACTCTTTAGACATTTGTGTCAATTTGGCTAAGTTGATAACAGTAAAGCCACTGATTAAAAGGCTAAAATCTCACTCTTGGGGTAGGATTTTTCGGTCTCGGGTGGAAAATTTGACATTCCTGCTACAATCCCATTAATTTTCAGCGGCACCAAAAATCCCAGCCATGAGCGAAGACGGAGGATTCTGGCCCTACAGTACGTGACCTGGGATAGTTGTGCAATGCTGAGAGAATGGGATGAGACATCCTTGCATTAATGTGCATCTTGCTGAAAAAGAACAATGCTGTTGAAGCTTTTCATCTTGTACTCCCCAGGGCAGATTTGAAAGAATACTATATTAATGTTGCTAAAGGCATTGCCTGAAGAACGCACAGGGAACAGTTAACTGCCCAGTTTATGTTTAAACTCAAACAGGCAGGTCGACTCGGGTCAAGGCATTGCCATGGGGAATGAACCAGGACAATGGCTGTCCCCCAAGCTTCTGTCTCATTAAAAAAAAATAGGCAGTGCACGAGCATGCTTCTTCTGCCCAGAAAGGACAGGGCTGTGTGGGAGAATACATGTAGCTTCAAGCACACCACAGTCAGCCCGACTGATAATCTTAAATTGTTTGTTGGTGTAATTCCCAGCACAATGAGCATTGTTTAGCAAGGGCTGTCCAACCGTGGAATCATATTTAATGTTGGACAGTATGTTTTGAATTTTATAAACACAGGCTGGCTGGGTGTAGTCCGTACTTGGCCTGTTGTGAACAGCCAAAGGGACATCCTGTTTAATATGATCCACCAGTCATTGGGACATACGGCCTACATACCTAGCATCACACCATAACTGAAATTCATGTACCACATTACTCATTTGTGTGATAGGTAGAACATCTTTCCCACTTGACAGCAGCACCATTCTAGTGGAAGATATAATTTTCATTGTCGCTACATTACAGCAGCGTGAAATGGCTAGCTGTTTCACACTGCTACTATTGTCACAATCCCAGCTGATAATACTAGAAAAGTCAGATCCCAGAGTGAAACCTGGCTTGATAGATTCTAACATGTTTCCTGAAAACTGGAGTTACTGAACAAATTTACAGGAGTCAGCTAATGGAACTTTCAGCACAAAAAAAAATATTTATTAAAAAGGAAAACATGAACTATATTACACTAGACAAAAACATTGGCTAGATCTCGTACAAACACAAGACGCTCCGAGTTCACACTATTCATAGACTTTACAGTGCAGAAGGAGGCCATTCGGCCCATCGAGTCTGCACCGGCTCTTGGAAAGAGCTCCCTACCCAAGCCCATACCTCCACCCTATCCCCATAACCCAGTAACCTCACCTAACACCAAGGGCAATTTGGACCCTGAGGGCAATTTAGCCTGGCCAATTCACCTAACCTGCACATCTTTGGACTGTGGGAGGAAACCGGAGCACCCGGAGGAAACCCACGCACAGACTGGGAGAACGTGCAGACTCCAAACAGACAGTGACCCAAGCCGGGATTCGAACCTGGGACCCTGGAGCTGTGAAGCATTTGTGCTAACCACTATGCTACCGTGCTGCCTTTATCCTATTCCTTTTTCCTAAAATGGTCACTTCACTGAGTCCAGAACTGACTTCAGTCAACTACTGACTCAATAATCTTGAAATATTTTCTTCTCAAGAGTTGAAAATCCCTGTCTTCACTCTGACAAATGTTGAACACACTTTCTGTGTCATTTGACCACTGCCGCTAAGCAACAGTAATTTTAATAATCGCTTATTGTCACAAGTAGGCTTCAATGAAATTACTGTGAAAAGCCCCTAGTCACCACATTCCAGCGCCTGTTCGGGGAAGCCGGTACGGGAATTTAACCCGCGCTGCTGGCTTTGTTCTGCATAACAAGCTAGCTGTTTAACCCACTGTGCTAAACCAGCCCCTTGTTGTTTGCTACTTTATGTTTGTTTCCCCAGGATCACTAAACTTTTAACCCTCCCCCATCTCTTCACCTTCGGGGTTGTAAAACATGATCAAAAATGTACATGTGCACAGACAATCCCAAAAGATGTAATATTTCAGTCAGCTGTCCATCCAGACACCAGGGCCGGGACTCTCCCTTCTGGGGACTAAGTCCCAACGCCGGCAGGAAAACTGGCGCCAACCACTCTGGCATCAACAGCCCCCGAAAGTAAGGAATTCTCCGAACTTTGGGGGGCTAGGTGGATGGCGATGGGGTTGGCCCCGCTACAGCCGGCGGCAAAGGGACGGCGCGAACCTGCGCATGTGTGGACTGGCCGGCGTATTTCTGCACCAGTGCAGGGGTTCTCCTCCGCACCGGCCCCCGGGCAATATGGCAGAGCCCTACAGGGGGCCGGTGCGGAGGAAAAAGGCCCTCACGGAACAAAACCGCCCGCAGATCGGTGGACCCCAATTGTGCGGCAGGCCACCGTAGCCCCCCCTCCCCCCCCCCCCCCTCTCACCTCCACCCGAGGACCGCCCCCGCATACTCGCCTGCCAGGACCCGCCGAATGGCCTCCTTCTGCACTGTAAATTCTTTTTTAAAAATGAAACTAAAGTCCTTTTTTGCTCATTTAACATACAAATATTCATATTCATCTAAATTATAGATTGGAATTAACACTATGCAGTAGCAACCCGAGTGATATACTCCACTAATAAGATGCTCCCATCCTGTCAAACAAACGTTCTGCATACCACACAAACGAAGATGGCACGGCGCTGAGAATCCGGGTTCGATCCCCGTTCTGGGTCACTGTCCGTGTGGAGTTTGCACATTTTCCCCATGCTTGCGTGGGTTTTGCCCCCACAACCCAAAAGATGTGCAGGGTAGGTGGATTGGCCACGCTAAATTGCCCTTAATTGAAAAAAAAATGAATTGGGCACTCTTAAAGTAATGTTTAAACATTTTTTAAAATCACACAAATGAGTAATGTGGTGCATGAATTTAATTGCCGGCATGATGCTGGTTATGTCGGCTGTATGTCCCAAAGGCTGGTGGATCGTATCAAACAGCACAACTCTGCAGCCGTTCACAACAAGCAAAATGCTGACTATACCTAACCAGTTTGTGCTTGAACCACAGATGGTGCAGAATAATACAGCTATGCTAAGCTAAGTCTGGCCCTGATTTCTTTACACCAGTGATACTCCGTTATTTTGAATGGAGATTCACATACCAAAATGCTAGTAGCTTGGGTCAAGTACTATCTTGTATTATCCCTTCAAGACCGCTGTATGGTTGGGCAGCACGGTAGCATAGTGGTTAGCGCAGTTGCTTCACAGCTCCAGGGTCCCAGGTTCGATTCCCGACTGGGTCACTGTGCGGAATCTGCACTTCTCCCCATGTGTGCGTGGGTTTCCTCCGGGTGCTCCGGTTTCCTCCCACAGTCCAAAGATGTGCGGGTTAGGTGGATTGGCCATGCTAAATTGTCCTTAGTGTCCAAAAAAGTTAAGTGGGGGTTGCTGTGTTGCGGGGATTGGGTAGATACGTGGGCTTGAGTGAGTTGCTCTTTGTAAGGGCCGGTGCAGACTCGATGGGTTGAATGGCCTCCTTCTGCACTGTAAATTCTATGATTCTATGATACATGAAGATATAAAGGGACTACAAATTACAAGTGGATTTTAGCAATAATATTGCTACATGATCAAACTGCATCCCTCCATAGTATATGGAAAGCAGTTAGGATTTGTAAAGCAATCTTTTGCATGCCTGCTGCGGAGTAGCACATGTGCTTCTCAGCAACTGGATGCAAGCCATATCCTAACAAATTTCTAATATCTAATGGCAGGGAGGATGGCTTCAAAAGTACTGTATCATAAAGGATAAGTTCAATGTCTGAATTGATTCCTTCCCTTAGCTGTGGCAGTATAGGCCACAAGACCCTTCTTGTGCCATAGCATCAGCACCTTCTTAATCTTCTACGCTTCCAGAATTTACAGAAAAAAATACTTCCCTCGTTTTAATTTGTTGCAGGTGGTTTCATTAATTTAAAAAAACAATTGTAAATTAATTCTACACTTAGGAAGTTAATCATTGAACTGTTTTGAGTCCCTCTGAAGACCATAAGACAGAGGAGCAGAATTAGGCCACTCGGCCCATCAAGTCTGCTTCGCCATTCAATCATGACTGATATTTTCTCATCCCCATTCTCTTGCCTTCTCCCCATAACCCCTGATCCCCTTCTTAATCAAGAACCCTATCGATCTCTGTCTTAAAGACACTCAGTGATTTGGCCTCCACAGTCTTCTGCGGTAAAGAGTTCCACAGATTCACCACTCTCTGGCTGAAGAAATTCCTCCTCATCTCTGTTTTAAAGGAGCGTCCCTTTAGTCTGAGATTGTGTCCTCAACTTCTTGTATTTCCTACAAGTGGAAACATCCCCTCCACATCCACTTTATCCAGGCCTCGCAGTATCCTGCAAGTTTCAATAAGATCCCCCCTCATTCTTCTAAACTTCGAGTACAGATCCTCAACCATTCCTCATACGACAAGCTCTTCATTCCTGAAGCTGAGACTGGGGTGGGTGTCTGTGTATGGTTGGTAGGTGTCTGTATAAACTGATTGAAAATTGATTGGAAAAGTCAGTTACCCTCACTAGTTCAGATCTGAAGACTCCCGCTTCATATAGAAGCCTGTGGCTATGATATGAATTCTTGATGTTGACTGTGTTGTCAACATCCGATGGTCAGCAAAGCTGAGGTGCTTTGCTGGATGGAAGTGTGAGTGATCCAAAAGGCTTTGGTGCTTTTCCTTGCAACTGACTGAAGTATTACTGATGAGAGATTCCTCACATAATTGAGCAATAGTAACAATTGCAGAAAAGTAGGTTTGCCAAGTTATTTTTTGCATGCTTGCTAGCTTAGTCATTGCTCCCTCTGCTGAATCCTCTTTACTTACAGTGCACAGTACCAAGCTGGGGGTGGTCTGTCCAGGCTCATATTTACCTGTAAATTTGGAAGGAATTATCTGCAAATTCAATTTATTTGTCTTTTAGAACAAGTGCAATCAAAGGATATGATGATTACATAAATGATAAGAGAAGGACAAGCCAAAAAAAGGATGGTAAAATATAATTAAATCAAACCAGAATTTGGAGCCCAATGGAACTAACAAATGAACAATTATTGGTGAGATGGGGGTTCAGAATGTAAGTCTAGTGAATCATTTAAACCAATCTCCTCTTAATTTGATCCCTGATTTGTCTTGAGTTAGCCAATCTTTAAAATCTAGATGACAGGAGAGGTGCTTCAGTTGAACCTTGATATCCTCAGGCTAGTAAAATAAACAAATGTCCGATTGTGTGTGGATGACTCGTGAGATAAGATTAGGCCTGGTTACGATAGTTCTCATTATTTCATAGCGTTGGGACTCTGTTCCTGTGTGTAAGTGCAGGAGGGCTGCTGGTGCCTGAGGAATTGTACTTCAGTTCTTCATGAGTTGAAGGGAAAATTGGAATGGCTGAAGGAGGTGTGAGGACCTTGGATCCACAAGCAGTACAACAAGGATTTTTTTTGTAATTTCTTTGAAAGGTCTCTGGAATCTGTAATTGCTTTTAAGAATGTCTGGAAAGGACTTTGCATCAATTGGAAAGGGAACAATAGTGTCTGTGTGGGTTTCCTCCAGGTGCTCCAGTTTCCTCCCACAGTCCAAAGATGTAGAGGTTAGGTGGATGAGTCATGCTACAATGCCCCTTAGAGTGGGATTGCAGGAACAGGACAGTGGATAGGGCCCTAGGTAGGGTGGTCATTTGAAGGTTCAGTGCAGGCGCGATGGGCCAAATGGCCTCTATCTACTGTAGGGATTCTATGATCAATTAAATAAAGAATAGCACATTGCAAACTGTGTAGCCACTTAACGTTGCATATTTGTCCGGGGAGTGAAGTGGATGCTTGTGGTTGCAGAAGACATACCTTTGTTTTACCAACCATTTCAGGTGAAATTCACTTTTTGATCATTTGCCTGTTAATTTGTGTTTAATTTGCATTGGCTCTGATTCATGTTAAAGTAAAAGCTACAACAAATAGACTTGTGTTAGTAATTTCTTCATTTGCGGGTTATTTCATCAATTTAATTATCTTAGTTTATGGTCTCCACACGGGAATGGCAACAGAGGGTGTGGGGAATGAATTTGGTACTTAGGATTCTGATATTTTTGTGAATAATAGTTTTCATGATGCATATGGTAATATCATTCTTCAAAACCTTTTTTTTTGTTCAATTTATGGTTCTTGAAGCATTTTCCTTAGCTTTTGTTACATATTTGTCAGCCTAGCTCAAACAATTAAAACTCTGAAATTAAGGAAAAATGCTGTGAAACTATCACTATACCGACATTTTACCAATACATTAATATTGGCAATCATAGGTAAGTCATTTTTCATTGCATTCAGTTTCCTCAAGTGAATTAAACTGTTATAGCTTCCTTTGTGTATTAATGGAATTTTATTAATTTTCTAGCATCAGTTGGGTTTATGGTGTGGACAACCAAAAAGTTCAGATTGACAACATGTCAGTCAGTAAGTTACCAAAGCATTTCATTTATTTATTTATTTATTTTTTCGCTGTGCTCTGTCAGACCTCTCCAAAATGCTACATGTTAGATGGAATGCATGTCACCAACGTTACCAATCCCATTTTGTAAACGTTGTCATGGCCATTTAAGGCTCAATATAATCGAAATGAATCGTAACAATTTCCAATTGAACGATCTTACTTGGGTATTAATCTGGAATCAATGCTCCAGTGCTTTTCCTGGCCCACTGTGCATTAAATGTCAGTATCAATACATGATGTGATTAAGCCTCCCCCCCCCCCCCCCCCCCCCCCCCCCCCCCCCCCCCCCCACACACACACACACACACACACACACCGTGCAACTGCGTATTTCAGCATATGTGCCTTGATAATTCTATGGCATATGTTCCTTAACATTAGTTTAATTTTCTTGCCCAAGGGTTCCTGGATAAAATTTTAAGATTACTTATTGCCTATTAAATGATGACTATTGGCAGAGATCCTAATTCTGCACTTGCTAAATGTCCAATTGGGATACAGCACCAGTAGACAATCTAGAATGGAAACCCTGACCGGTTCCCCTGCCTAAACCAGAATAACAAGAGGGCAATCTGCTTTCAAATACTGGGATTGAACATGGGATGATCTTCGTTTTGTGTTCTAGCCGTTTTTTCAGAGTGGAATTGATGGAAGCTTACTTACTTACCCTCAGTCAGATATATGATGTGAGGGATGGGGTTCAAAGGCTGAGTTATATTAATGGGATTGCACAAGACTACATATAGTTTAAGAGATTTCAAAATAAATCTGAGATTGTTAAACCCTTACCAAAAATCAGGGTTGCCTTGGCTGGATTGCTTTTAAATCTGCATGAAGATAATGTTTTACCACATTAGTTAGCAATTTGTTGGCAGTCATCCAGAATTGAGGTAATTTGACTGTTCCTTATTAAAATTTCTAATTTGTCTAAATTGACATGAAATTTGAGCCACTTTTAACTATCTGTCTTTCACAAATTACTAGGATTGGATGGAGCTATGGGTTGATGATGCTTTCTGGCGACTACTTTTTTCTGTCATTCTCTTGGTCATCATGTTTCTCTGGAGACCGTCAGCAAACAATCAGAGGTATAAGTTTACAATTCTTTATGCATATTTTAAATATTTATTTCCTGAGTTTCTCTCTTTCTCCCTTGACCACCTTCAGTTCTTTTTGCCATCCTGCAGTTTTGGATTGGCACTTTTTATTTTAAAAAAAAATCTCTCCATGTTACCATTCAAATGATAGCTGGGCAATCTGGATGATTTTTCAGGTTAGCAAATGGGAGCATGTGGAGTGCCAGAGGGATCAGTGCTGGAGCCTCAACTCATTACATTCTTCATCAATGATTTGGATGAAGGGACCGAATGGATGGTAACTAAGTTTGCCAATGACAGCAAGATAGTGGTAAGCTGTCAAGAGGGGATAGAGTGTCTGCAAAGTGATACATAGAGGTTAAGGGAGCAGGCAAACATTCGGCAAGTGGAGTATAATATATGGAAGCTTGTCTACTTTGGCAGGAAGAATAGAAGAGTAGCATATTATTTAAATGGAGAGAGTTTGCAGAACTCAAGTGTGACACAAGGATCTGGGTGTCTTGGTACCTGAATCACAAGAAGTTAGAATGCAGGTACAGCAAGTGACCAGGAAGGCCAATGGAATGTTGGCATTTATTGGAAGGGGGATGGGACATAAAAGCAGTAAAGTGTTATTGCAGCTGTTCAGGGCTTTGGTGAAATCACAGTGTATAGTTTTGGACTTGATAAATTATTTGAAAAAAGATTGAACTGTTTCTAACGCAATTATGAGAAGGTTCACTCAACTCATTCCTGGGATGAGCGGCTTATTGTACGAAGAAAGAGTGAACGGATTGGCCCAAGTCCATTGTAGTTTGGAAGAATGAGAAGGGATCTTATTGAAACATTTAAGATCCTGAGGGGACTTGGTAGGCTAGATACAGGGAGGATGTTTCCACTTGTGAAGGAGACTAGAAGCAGGGGACACAATTTACAAATAAGAGTTCTGCAATTTAAGAGTGTGATTAGGTGACCTCTTCTTTGAGGATCATTGGTTCACATTTCCTTTTTTTTAACCTTTTATAAAAAAAAATTGTCATCTCGGATTTCTCAGTTTCAAAACTTAATTTTTAATGTTGCATTATTAAACTGATCTTGCTACAAAACTCAATATTCAAGTCTCAAATAATCTGGATGATTCTTGGTGTGTTCCTAGATTTTTGGTGCGGCACGATGGCACAGTAGTTAGCACTGCTACCTCACGGCGCCGAGGTCCCAGATTCGATCCCAGCCCTGGGGTCACTGTCCGTGTGGAGTTTTCACATTCTCCTGTGTCTGCGTGGGTTTCACCCCCACAACCCAAAGATGTGCAGGGTAGGTGGATTGGCCACGCTAAATTGCCCCTTAATTGGGAAAAAAATAATTGCGTACTCTAAATTTTATTTTAAATTGACTAGATTTAGGGGCAGCAGGGTAGCATGGTGGTTAGCATAAATGCTTCACAGCTCCAGGGTCCCAGGTTCGATTCCCGGCTGGGTCACTGTCTGTGTGGAGTCTGCACGTCCTCCCCCTGTGTGCGTGGGTTTCCTCCGGGTGCTCCGGTTTCCTCCCACAGTCCAAAGATGTGCGGGTTAGGTGGATTGGCCATGCTAAATTGCCCATAGTGTCCTAATAAAAGTAAGGTTAAGGCGGGGGTTGTTGGGTTACGGGTATAGGGTGGATACGTGGGTTTGAGTAGGGTGATCATGGCTCGGCACAACATTGAGGCCCGAAGGGCCTGTTCTGTGCTGTACTGTTCTATGTTCTATGTTCTAGATTTTGCACTTGGACGGGGCGTGGGGGAGGGCGACGGGCAGTCACAGATGTGATTCCTGTTCTGTGTTCAAATAGCGGCTTTAGACCGATATGGTATAAGTGTGCTGTATTTTACCTCTGTGATAAGGTTGAGTTGTAATGCTTTGCCTTAAGCTCACTAAAAGTGTTACTTTGGAGATGCTGCTGAGGTTGTTGGCAGCATGAATCATTACTTTTTAGGAGGAAGGAGGATACTTTATTTTCTTTAAAAAAAACACTGCATTTTCTGATTCTGTCTTTCCCTTGGGTGTTTTTTTTAAACTTCAGATATGCATTTACTCCTCTTATTGATGACCCAGATGATGAAATGAATGAACTGGTTGGAACAAACTTTGGTATGTATCACTTGCATTTTGAGAATTTCAACTTCATTTACATTATATTTGCAGCAACTGCTGAATTGTAGCCACCGTAAGATCCTACATATAGTGTAGTAAAAATGAGTCATGGTTTCTTAAAAGGTTGGTTAGTACAGTCAAAACTGTGTAGAAACACTCTATTCATGTTTGTATAGTCTAAACATGAATTTTCTGAACTTGACAAAAGAGTTTTTCCAATGAGCAAACTCATTGTCTATATTTTAAAATAATAATGTGTACTGCAACAATCTATATCACTCAATCAAACCATTTCTATTGTGTACTCTAAAGCTGATGGAATAAAGGCAAGAACATCCAAAGTGGGGATTAATGGCACAGCAAAAAGAGGCTCAAGTTTGGTGAGAAGTATTTTTGCATGTTATTCATATCATGGAATCAATAGTATTGACCTTGGATAGATTTGAAATGACGTGAAAATGTTACTTATTTTGTATGTGCATTTTAATGGGCCACATTTTATGGTCACTAGCAAAGCAACAGGGCTCACCAATGACTTCCTAGAAAGCTGCCCTAGCGATCTCTCTAGCATGATTTTTCCCTCTACCGATGACTGTTTAGATATTGGCGAAGTTAAAGGGATATATCTTGGTGGTAGCAATGTTATTAGCAAGCAGGTAACCAGCTGACCAGAGTGAGGAATTCACAAACAACAAACCAGGTAGTTAAAAGCACTTCATCGGCAGGATTCTCCGTTCCTGAGACTAAAGTGTTGACGCCGGGGAAGGATTCGTGGACTTAAACGTCAGCAAAATTGGCGGCGAACCTGGACTGATTCAGCGACTGTGGAGGGGCTAGCTCTGGCACCACGTGGAGCGCAATCAATCCAGTGAAAAACTATGGGATTCACCGGGTCCATGATTGACACTCACGGGGAAGGCTGACAAGCTGCAGCCACAGATGCACATTACAATCCCTGCACACACTCATCCCAGCCAACAAGGTGGCACTGGTAGCGCTGAAGCGTGCCCATCTCGCTGATCGATCGGCTGGGACCAGAGGGTATCTAGTAGAGTGCCCTGGGGGACACACCCATATGACCTGTGGCCTGAAGCTCACAGTAGGCAGTCAGCAGCGTGCACAGTTGCATGGCTGCCTGGCCAGGACGCAGCAATGGTGCTCCATGCCTGTCCACAGCCCACCTCCTGGCCCCACTACACGCCCTGGCAGAAGCCCCCAGGCCATCGGCACAAGTGTCAGCAAGCTATGGAAAATGTTGGACACTTTGCGTACCCCCTCTCCCTCAGCAGCCACGACACCGGTTTCACGATTTTTAAAAGCACATATGAAACTCTCCGTCGGGAACTTAGCCCATCGGAGGTGGAGAATCGCGAAGATCCCTGAGAATACTGGGTCGGGCCTGTAAGTGATATGCAAACGATGTTTACTGGTCATGTGTTCTGGAACGCATTGACGGTGCTGTCGAGGCGATGGAGAATTGCGATTTGGCGTGAAATCGGCACCCACCGCGATTTCGGCGCCCGAAACGAATTTCCGTCCAATCGCTTTCCAGCGTCAGCCGCTGACACCTTAATTCACTTTAAAGAAGTCGATAAACGGCTTTCACCTCTGGGTGAACTCCTCTTCCACTCTTCATACAGTGAACTTAACTTTCGCCATATGAAGGGGGAGGGGCCTTATTCCCTGCACCTTCTCCTACCCCCAGCTAAGCTGATCCAAGAACCGCCTCATACCGTGAAGACTCCTAATCGGCTACCCCCGCCAACAGCGTCTTGTCCATTACAAAAAAGTCAACTCAGGAGTACACCCGGTGTACATGCCAAAAGTACAAGAACTCCTTTGCCCCTGGCCTCCCAAACCACCATGGGTCGGTCCACCCAATGGGAAACTACTGGAGAAGATTCTGAAGTAGAGAATCTATCTTCACTTGTTGAGGCAAGGTTTGATCAGGGTTAGTCAGCATGGCTTTGTCAGACAGAGGTCATGCCTACCAAATTTGATTACATTTTTTGAGCATGTAACCAAGTGTATAGGTAAGGGTAGTGCAGTTAATGTAGTTTACATGGATTTCAAGAAAGCCTTTGACAAGGTCCCACATGGGAGACTTATTAAGAAGGCAAATGCACATGGGATATAGGGTGATTTGACAAGGTGGATTCATAATTGGCTTAGAGGTAGGAGACAGAGGGTGACAATAGATGGCTTCCTTAGTGTCTGGAAGCCAGTGTCCAGTGGCGTGCCACAGGGATCTGTGTAGGGGCCCCTATTGTTTGTCATTTATATAAATGACATTGATGACTATGTGGAGGGTAGGATCAGTAAGTTTGCAGATGACACAAAGATTGGCCGGGTGGTTAACATTGAGGTTGAATGCCTTGGGTTACAGGAAGATATAGATGGGCTGGTCAAATGGGCAGAAAAGTGGCAAACGGAATTTAACCCTGAATAGTGTGAGCTGATGCACTTTGGAAGGAATAATGTGACAAGGAAGTATTCAATGAATGGCCTGACACTGGGAAGTTCGAAGGAACAAAGGGACCTTGACATGTTTGTCCAGAGATCTCTGAAGGCAGAAGGGCAGGTTAATAGGGCGTTGAAAAGGCTTATGTGACCCCTGCCTTTATCAATCGAGCCACAGATTACAAAAGCAGGGAGTTCATGTTGGGATTTATATGGAACATTGGTGAGGCCACAGCTGGAGTACTGTGCAAATCTGGTCGCCAGGTGGAAGTAATTATACTGGAGGGGGCACAGAGGCGATTTACCAGGATGTTGACTGGGATGGAACATTTCAGTTATAAAGCGACGTTGGATAGGCTTCGGTTATTTTCTCTGGAGCAGAGAAGACTGAGGGGTCACCTGATTTGAGGTATACAAAATTATGAGAGGCATGGACAGGATGGATATGGATCAGCTGTTCTTCTTAGTTGAAGGGTCAGTTACGAGGGGGCACAAGTTCAAGAGAGGGGTGGGAGGTTTAGGGGGGATTTGAGGAAGAACATTTTTACCCAGAGAGTGGTGACGGTCTGGAATGCACTGCCTGGGAGGGTGGTAGAGGCGGGATGCCTCACATCCTTTAAACTGTACCTGGATGAGTACTTGGCATGTTATAACATGGGGCCTCACGGTAGCATGGTGGTTAGCATCAATGCTTCACAGCTCCAGGGTCCCAGGTTCAATTCCCGGCTGGGTCACTGTCTGTGTGGAGTCTGCACGTCCTCCCCGTGTCTGCGTGGGTTTCCTTCGGGTGCTCCGGTTTCCTCCCACAGTCCAAAGATGTGCGGGTTAGGTGGATTGGCCATGCTAAATTGCCCGTAGTGTAAGGTTAATGGGGGGATTGTTGGGTTACGGGTATACGGGTTACGTGGGTTTAAGTAGGGTGATCATTGCTCGGCACAACATCGAGGGCCGAAGGGCCTGTTCTGTGCTGTACTGTTCTAAATTCTAAGTTCTAAATAACAGTCGAGGCTATGGGCCAAGTGCTGGCAAATGGGATTAAATAGGCAGATCAGGCCCTTTCATGCATCGGTGCAGATTCGATGGGCCAAAGGTCCTGTTCTGCACTGTATTCTGTGATTCTGTGAAGATTGTTACTGATCTACCTTGTGTTCAGACAAATCATTTGCTTTCCAATTTTGTGCAAACTTCTATACTTTTTCAGGATTTGGTTTAATATGTTTTTTTTAAAAATAGGATGAAGATTTAAAGTGGGTGGAGGAGAACATCCCTTCTATTACAGATGTGTAATTATCAGCATTTTATTAAATCTCTACAGTTATCTATTCTGATCTAATCTTTGCTTTGAGTATTTTATTTTTCTTACGCTTTGTTTTGTTCTTTGTGCCTCACTGACCCTGCACCATTTTCGAAATCTCAGAACACGACCTACTTCATGTTAATATAATCCAAGGCTCATGGCAAAGTCAAAATCAAGACGCAGAGCTTTTCTTTGCTGGGAGAGTTCCTTGACTTTGTTGAGTCACATAGCTCTCCTCGCAACCCCAGTGTCCCAGCTATCCCCCATCAGTATGTGTTCTAAGTACTTAATTAAACAATGACCTTCACCTGTGTATCTTAATGAACGTACTATTAACCCTCCACTCCCTTAGCCACTGCTGTTGTTCAACAACTTTAACAAAAACAAAGGGCACAGTGGTGACCTATTTGATCTATTTGTGACCCCTTTTTTAAACATTTCAATTTTTAATTATTCTTTACAACACCTTCCAGGCGTTGGGGGAGCCACTGTGCCCCAGTGGTTAGCACTGCTGCCTCACGGCGCTGAGGACCCGGGTTTGATCCCAGCCCCGGCTCACTGTCTGTGTGGAGTTTGCACATTCTCCCCATGTCTACGTGGTTTTCACCCCCATAACCCAAAGATGTGCGGGTTAGGTGGATTGGCCACGCTAAATTGCCCCCTAATTGGAAAAAAAATAATTGGGTATTTTTTTTTTTAAAGATTTAAAAAAAATAACTTCCAGGAGTTTCTTGCACTGGAAGTTGTTTTAATGAGCAAGCGCCTCCTCTTCCAGCATGACAACAGTGTCTAATGTTTCTATATTTCTGCTAAATGTAGCTCCCAGACAACCTTGAGCAAATGGCCGATTCTCCCAATAGTGTTTGCTAGTTAGTTGCAGTTACTGCAGTGTTCCCTCTGTGCACCAGTAGTGAAGATGCCATGCAGATTGCTTACATGCTGACCCGTTTAACATGCCATGTATATATGGCTGTCCCAAAATTTTGAAGGTGCCATATATTGAAATGAATAGGCTGAGAACAACACAGGAATTAGAGATCACTGTTCTGCTATTGCAATATATTCCATTTCAGTTCACCCAACATGACTATTCCCGTCAGCTAATGTAGCTTTCATTTTTGTTTCAGTGCAATCCCTCTGTTGTTGGATTCAGATGAAGTAAGTAGACTCTTCTTAGACCATTTTGTTAATTAAAATTGGTTCGCAAACCAGTTTGCTAGAATTAGAAACGTGTCTGCTGTTCCTTCTCTCTCTCCTTCCCCACCTTTTCAATAATATTGGTTAATTGCCAGTTGGCTAGTTGTTTACCTGGTTTGTACAGCTGAGATCCTAGCTGCAAGTAGCTCAGTAATTATGTCAACATTGCATACTTGTGTTGCTGCTGAGGGAGGTCCAGCTGTAAGAAACTTAGCAATGTTTTCAAGCTGCGTTTGTTTAGCAATAACACACTCAGTTTGGGTTCCACCAGGATCACTCGGCTCCTGACCTCATTACAGCCTCGGTTCAAACGTGAACAAAAGTGTTGATCTCCAAAGGTGAAAAGAGAGTTCACACCAAGGCAGTATTTGACCGAGTTTGGCATCAGGGGTTTGGCTAAAGTGGAGTTAATTGAAATTGGGGGGGGAAACACTGTCTGTTAATTTGAGTCGTACCTAGCACAAGGGAAGGTGGTTGTGGTAATAAAAACAAATGACTGCGGATGCTGAAATCTGAAACAAAAACAGCAAATACTAGACAATATCAGTGGCAAGTAGCATTCGCTCCACACAAATACCAAGCAATAACCATCTCCGACAAGAGAGAGTCTAAACCCCTTCCCCTTTGACATTCAGTAGCGTTGCTGAATCTCCTACAATTAACATCCTAATGGTTACCATTGACCAGAAACTGAACTGGTATAGCTTGAGGAAAATACTGTGGCTACCAGAGCAGGTTAGAGGCGAGGAATCCTGTAGTGAGTAACTCACCTCTTGACTGCCCAAAGCCACTCAACCCACAAGACACAAAACAAGAGGGTACTTTCCATTTGCTAGGATGAGTGCAGCACAGCAACACTTGAGAAGCTTGGCACCACCCAGGACAAAGCAGCTTGCTTGATTGGCACCCCATTCACAAACATTTAAAGTAAAGTTGCCACAGTCTCAGATGACCATTGGCTGATTTAACCCGAAAATCACCACACCTCGGGCAAGGGGCAAGGTTGAGAAGGCCGGGCCTTCATGAACAACCTCAGCTGGTACGGAATTGAACAGTACCACAGGACTTGTTCTGCAACTCAAACCAGCCAATGGAGTTAAACCGGCCCCCTAACAACATTTACTCCCTGCACCACTGACATCCACCTACAAGCTGCATTGCAGGAGCTCACCAAGTCTCCTCAGGCAGCACCTGCCAAACGCATGGCCACTACAAGTACAAGGGTGGTCACCACATGGGAGCATTACCTGCTAGATTCCCTCCAAGCCACCCACCATCCTGTCTTAGCAGTATATCGCTGTTCCTTCACTATTGTTATGGGAGCGGCGTTTTCAGAACCCCAAAATGTATCATGGAGTTTAACCAACCTCTCCCTTTAATGTATTGTTGCTTTTGAAGAGCACGGCGTGGTCTCCAGGTGTGGTATTACAATTATGGACACATGGGTTTTTAAACAGAAAAACAATGTTTATTCCATGAATTCAAATTAACCTTTTTAAATAAACATTGGATCACTTACCACCCTATACTTCAAAGATAACCCCGAAAATAATACAACACGAAATAATCCCTCAAAATGTTCCTTCAAACCTCCAAAAGTCTTAACACCTTTAAACAGAAACACATCAGGTTAAAGACATTACTATTATGAGTTTAAATCACCCAAATGATTCAGAGATAGTCTTTCCTGGCAGAGATCACCGCAGATCCAGCTCACTGCAAACACAGACACACCCAAGCTCTTTTCCTCAAAACTGGCTTTTCCTTTCAAACACCTCATAGCAAACCAGCCAGGCACTTTTTAGCTGCTCTCTCTCAAACTGAAACTAAACACTGCAAAATGGCTGAGCTAAAAACCCAGCTCCACCCACACTCTGACATCACTTCAGTAATATGAGCTGCTCCATTTCTTAAAGGTACATTGCTTAAACATCCATTTCTTAAAGGTACTCTCACATGACACTATCAAGGGATCAAATTCCTGGGACTCCCTCCCAAACACAGCGGGTGCACATACACCACATTGACTACAGTGGTTCAAGTTGGGGGTTAGTAAGTTTGCCGATGACACGAAGGTTGGAGTTGTAGATAGTGTTGAGGGCTGTTGCAGGTTACAACAGGACAATGACAGGATGCAGAGCTGGGCTGAGAAGTGGCAGTTGGAGTTCAACCTAGATAAATGTGAAGTGATTCATTTTGGAAGGTCAAATTTGAATGCTGAATACAGGGTAAAAGGCAGGCTTTTTGGAATTGTGGAAGAACAGAGGGATCTTGGGGTCCATGTACATAGATCCCTCAAAGTTGCCACCCAAGTTGATAGGGTTGTTAAGAAGGCGTATGGTGTGTTGGCTTTCATTAACGGGGATTGAGTTTAAGAGCCGCGAGGTTTCGCTGCAGCTTTATAAAACTCTGGTTAGACCACACTTGGAATATTGTGTCCAGTTCTGGTCGCCTCATTATAGAAAGGATGTGGATGCTTTGGAGAGGGTGCAGAGGAGATTTACCTGGATGCTGCCTGGACTGGAGGGCATGTCTTATGAAGAAAGGTTGAGGGATCTAGGGCTTTTCTCACTGGAGCGAAGAAGGAAAAGAGGTGACTTGATATAGGGTTCCAAGGTGATGAGAGGCATGGATAGAGTGGATAACCAGAGACTTTTCCCCAGGGCGGAAATGGTTGTCACGAGGGGGACATAATTTTAAGGTGAGTGGAGGAAGGTATAGGGGTGTCAGAGGTAGGTTCTTTACACAGAGTGGTGGGTGCGTGGAGTCAGAGACATTAGGGACATTTAAGCGACTCTTGGACAGGCACATGGACAGCAGTAAATTGAAGGGGTGATCTTAGATTAGGTTAAATGGTCAGCACAACTGTTCTATGTTCTATGATGCCTGCTCAGCACCACCTTCTCGAGGGCAATTAGGGATGGGCTTCTATTGCTGGCGTTGCCAATGAAGCCAACAGCCCAAGAACAAATAAAAAAAATACAAAGATTGTAGTCTGTGTTCTAGGCAGGTTCTGCACCTTTTTTTAAAATATAAATTTAGCGTATCCAATTCATTTTTTTCCAATTAAGGGGCAATTTTAGCATGTTAAATCCACCTACCTTGCACATGTTTGTGTTGTGGGGGCAAAACCCACGCAAACACAGGGAGAATGTGCAAACTCTACACAGGCAGTGACCCAGAGCCATGATCGAACCTGGGACGCCGGCGCCGTGAGGCAACAGGGCTAACCCACTGCGCACCGTGCTGCCCTAGGTTCTACACCTTTGAGGTCCTGCTGATATCTTGAGGAGAGGTTCTGTGTATGAACTCCTTAATTCCTTAGCTTAGATTTTAATGTGGGAGAATCAGTGTTATTTGATGTGTTTCCTGCAATATGTTGTAGTATTTGTGGAGGTGGAATGTACTTGGATAATCTGCCTGTCATATTTAAGGGGAACATAACAGTACCTTTGATGTAATGAAATGTCCCAAAGTATAATCACAGATAAATTTAAAAACAAAGTATGAAACCAGCAACATTAGGTAGAAAGTAGGTCACAGAACCAAAAGCTTGGCCAAAGAGGTAGATTTTAAGAAGTGCCTTAAAGGATGAAACTAAGATAGAGAGGTGGAGAGTTGTAGGGAGGGCATTCCAGAGCTTGGGGCCTACTTAGTTATGTATAAAAGTAGAAATGACATATGTTTGGAGTATTTTTAATCAAAGTAAAATTAATTTTAATTTCGCTGTCTCCCTTTCCAAATTAGGAAATAATGGCGACTAAATATGAAATGTCAAAGATGGAATGAAGTTTCTTGTGCTATGCAAGCCTGTATTCTACTGTGAAATTCACTTTGTGACACCGACTGAACCTCTGCACATCGTGTGTCCATGGACAGTGAAGGGCGGAGCGTTGCAGTTTGCTTGAGTTGCAAAATGGGCTGCCAGAGATGACGCTGTTCGTTTTACTTCCATATGCAATTCTCACATTCTAATTTTAATTTTAAATTTACCTTTGAAGTGAATAAAGTGGAAGTCCACTTGGCAGGAAACCAAGAATCTGCACTGCAAATAGACTTTGATATGACTCTCTTTTTAAAATATGAAATTGTTTTGTAAGTCCTCCTAGTCCCTCTCCCCTCTTGGAATGATACGCTCAGTTGACGCTGATTTAGAAAGGTGTCCTTGCGACAGAGTTCCATTAGACCAGCCCACATGGAACGTACAAAGTATCTTGAAATATTCGGTTCCTTGGAAGTTTTAATTTCACACCCACCCATAAGGCCGGTGTCTTGCTCCTAGCAGCATACTGTATGAATCATTTATAAATACAGTTGTCTTTTGCTTTGAATTGTAAAATGATAAGGATATAGGAGATACATATTACTGTTGGGGCACTGTATATTTTTTGTAAATTCAAAACAAACACCATTATTGTGACTGTCAAAGGGGAAATGGTGCTTATGTTTGGGTTGTAAAGAAGCACCTGCAAAGTCATGATTTATATTATCTCCTGTGCTATTTTCTTTCTTTTTTAAATCATGAAAATAATTGTATTGTAAATGTTCAGGTTAATGAACCAAATCTAACTGAGTGGACGAGTGAAACGCAGACTGAGATTGCACACACCAGTATGGTGATGCTGAATTCATCAGCCTTTCATTAGTAGCAAAAAGCTAAACAAGTTGATGTCTTGAGGCCTTCACTCTTCGTTCTTGCTGGAGTAACAGCAGTGGCTCTTGACACAGTTTGTTTGTTTTTTGGTGCGGTCTGAACCAAATTTAAAATATATTTCAACTTTCTTTTCTCCCATGCCACAAAGTATTGCTGTGGTTGGAGAGGTGCAGTGCTGCTAATATCCTCGATCCAGGTGGGTTCCTGATCACCTGAGGAGTTGTGAGAAGTAGCATCCTTGTGGTGGTCGTGATGCTCTTCTTTCCCTTTGCTCCAACCCCCGACTCTGCTTCCTTTCTTCCCTTCTTAACAAAGACAGCAGCTGAGATCAGAGCTTTGCCACGTGGACAATTGCAAATCTGTCCTTCCACTCTGGTAAAGAAAAGTGGAGCTCTGTCATACTATGTTGCTGTTGATGGTAACCGTGTTAATGGATTATATTTATTTTTAACTGGCCTGCGCATTGCCTCATGATTGCTGCAGCCCTTGACTGTTTTAAAACTGAAGAGTTACCAGTGTTGGACTTTAAGGCACAGTTCTGTTCTTGCATCAAACCAGTTGTGACAACAGGAGTACAATTTAAGTAGAATTTAGAGGGTGTTATGGAAGGTATTGAAAATGGTGAATTATTTTGGATATTACTGCAATAGGTTTTTCTTTTGTTTATATGTCAAACTATTGACTAAATATGCAAATGACTGATTATTATAGCAATCGTTACAAATATTGTAAAGGGAAGCAAAATATTGCCGTTACTAGAATAATGAGATAAAAGCATAAAGTTTGTGATGATACTCGGCAGATTTGTCAGCATCTGTGGCGAGAGAAACCAGAATTTTCAGTAAGAATTCTGATGAAAGGTTACCCGAAATATCCCCCCCCACCACCACAGCTGCTGACAAACCTGAGAGTTTCCACTCTCTTCTGTTTTTATTATAAATGCTGTATTTTTCAAAATTACATTTTTAACTCATTGCATTTTGGTAGTCATAAATCTTCCACAAATAACAATTTTCTTTTGTTAACGGAAATATGCACTTTTATTGCTTTCTCTTCAATAATGTTGACTTGTTTAAGATGATATTTTACTTACAAATTGTCTTGTTTCTATTGACTGTGGTCTGAAATGGTTATCGCAATTGCACAGGAATGGTAACCTGTGAAATCATGGTTTGAGTTTCTCCGTCCCTCTTAAATATTCATATCTGTGAAGAGATTTCAAAAATGTAAAAAAAAACTTTTTACTCCATTAAATGTAATACAAAAGCACAATTTTGAGCTACTGCTTTTCTAATTGAAAAAAGGTGTTTAAATACCCCGCTTTACACCTTACCTTTTCACTCATTACCCAGTTGTAGAAATTGAGAAGAGTTGTGACGAAGAAGTGATTATATCTAATAAAAGTGTACATGTATGAACATTAGATGCAATTGTCTCACGATGGGGGTGGGGGGGGGGGCACAACTGATCGAGGTGTACCACATTATGAGGGGCATAGGGTAGAAAGGGAAGGACTTTTCCCCACAGTAGAGGGGTCAATAAGTAGAGGGCATCGATTTAAGGTAAGGGGCAGGAAATTTGATGGGGATTTGAGGGAAAACCTTTTCACCCAGAGGGTGTTGGGAATCTGAAACTCTCCGCTCGAATGGCCTCCTGAGTAGCTGTTCCATGATTGTAGAGTCAAGTGTCAATAAAACAGACACCGGCCTGCAAGATGTGCCGTTGGTAATCTCATATCAGTTGTGTATGAAATGCACGAAATCGGAGCAGTAACCGACTATTTGGCCCTTCACACCCGCTTTGCCTTTCAATGAGATCATAGTTGATCTACATCAACTATGCTATCCTCATAATCTATTAATTCCCTTAGTGTTTAAAAATCAATTATAATATACTCTGACTATGCATCTACAGCCTTCCAAGGTCTTACAAAGATTCGCACCACTGGGTGAAGAAATTTCTCCTTATCTCAATCCCAATGGCTGATCCCTTCATTCCTCGTTCTAGACTCCCCAGCCAGGTAAAACATCCTTCCAGTATTTACCCTGTCAAGCCCCTTAAGAAGAGGCCAATCACCTTAAACTGGTATCCTCTGGTTCTAGTTCCTTCTGCCAATGGGAACAGTTACTCGCTCTTACTCTATCCAGGTCCCTCATAATATTGAATATCTCTATCAGGTTCCCTTATCTAAGGCATAAACCCCAGATTTTCCAGTCTATCCATTGAACAACTTTCCTTCATCCCTAGAATAATTTGTGTAAATTGTTTCTGCGGCCTCTCTAAATTCTTCACATCCTTCCTGAAGCCTAGAATTGGACACCACTCTAGCTGAGGCTGAGTCAGTGTTTTATAAAGGTTCATCACAAACTCCTTGTTCTTACACTCCATCCCTTTATTTATTAAGCCCCAAATCCTATAAGCCTTCTCAACCTGCCTGCTGCCTTCAATGACTTGTGCACAAACACCTCCAGATCCCTCTGTTATTGCACCCCCTTGAGAGTTGAACCCTTGATTTTGAATTGCTTCTCGTTCTCCTGACCAAGATGTATTACTTCACACTACTCTGCATTAAATTTAATCTGCCACATGTCCGCCCTTTCCACCAGTCAGTATGGATTAGACAATGCTGGGGATGTGGAACTAATTTTACTTCATTCTGACCAAGGATCTTTCACAGTAATTGTCAGAACAAGCACTGAGATTGGTGTCAACAGTTTACCCCTCATATTCTCCTGCTACATCAGAGTAATCAAGTGAGTCAGAAACAAAATATTGCAGATGCTGGAAATGTGAAATCTATATGGAAAATGTTGGAAATAGCCAGCAGGCTCGGCAGCATCAGTGGAGTTGGATTTATCTGTGGAGTAGGATTCAGCCATAATAGTGGCTTGGTTTCTGTTGGGTGAGCCCCAAGGGGGCGCACCAGCCCAGGAACATGTAGGTTCTCTGTTCCTCAAGGCATAAATCTGGAGGAGTGAGTGGGTGCTGCATAGCTTTGAGGGGCGGGGGGGGGGGGGGGGGGGGGCGGGTAGGAAGAAGAAATCCTGCTATTGGTACACGAGCAGTGCTAGAAACGCACTTACAATCCATCCAGCCCTCACTTTCTGTTAGCCTCCATATTTCCTGAGGAAGCACAATCACCAGCAGTAGAGCTGACAGCAAACCTGCATTTCCATCTCCACAGCTGCGCCCCCCCCCCCCCAATGTATCCGTTAAAATCGTAAGTCAGCTGGTTTGAAGTTGGTTGGGGTCAGATTGGGATCCAATTATAACATTGCACTGCCCAAAATCCATTCAATTTGGGGTTTAAAATTAACTCAAAAGTTTCAGTATGATGGCATTTCATCAGAGCGACCATTTCCTCTAACTCTGCAAGGCTGACTCCAGTACTCACCTCTTCCCTCTTTCTCCTACTATATTCCCTATGCACACACGAATGTGTGGCAAAATCTGGCTCCAACTCCATCTACAAGATTGCTGATAACACCGTATCTCGAACAAGAATGAGTCAATACAGGAGGGAGATAGAGAACCTAGTGGAATGGTGTAACATCAACAATCTCTCCCTCAATGTTAGCAAAACTAAAGAGCTGGTCATTGACTTCAGGAAGCAAAGTACTGTACACACCCCTGTCAGCATCAATGGTGCTGAGGTGCAAATGGTTGACAGCTTCAAATTCCTAGGTGTGCACATCATAGAACATAGAACACCACAGCGCAGTACGGGCCCTTCGGCCCTCGATGTTGCGCCGACCTGTGAAACCATCTGAAGCCTATCTGACCTACACTATTCCATTTTCATCCATATGTCTATCCAGTGACCACTTAAATGTCCTTAAAGTTGGCGCGTCTACTACTGTTGCAGGCAGGGCGTTCCACACCCCTACTACTCTCTGAGTAAAGAAACTGCCTCTGATATCTGTCCTATATCTATCACCCCTCAATTTAAAGCTATGTCCTCTCGTGTTGGTCGTCACCATCCGAGGAAAAAGACTCTCACTGTCCACCCTATCTAACCCTCTGACTATCTTATATGTCTCTATTAAGTCACCTCTCAGCCTTCTCCTCTCTAACGAAAACAACCTCAATTCCCTGAGCCTTTCCTCGTAAGACCTTCCCTCCATACCAGGCAACATCCTAGTAAATCTCCTCTGAACCATTTCCAAAGCTTCCACATCCTTCCTATAATGTGGTGACCAGAACTGCACGCAGTACTCCAGGTGCGGCCGCACCAGAGTTATGTACAGCTGCAGCATGACCTTGTGGTTCCGAAACTCAATCCCCCTGCTTATAAAGGCTAGCACACCATATGCTTTCTTAACAGCCCTATTAACCTGGGTGGCAACTTTCAGGGATTTATGTACCTGGATGCCGAGATCTCTGTTCATCTACACTACCAAGAATCTTGCCATTAGCCCAGTACTCTGCATTCCTGTTACTCCTTCCAAAGTGAACCACCTCACACTTTTCGGCATTAAACTCTATCTGCCACCTCTCAGCCCAGCTCTGCAGCTTATCTATGTCCCTCTGTATCCTATAACATCCTTCAGCACTATCCACAACTCCACCGACCTTCGTGTCATCTGCAAATTTACTAACCCATCCTTCTACACCCTCTTCCAGGTCATTTATAAAAATGACAAACAGCAGTGGCCCCAAAACAGATCCTTGCGGTACACCACTAGTAACTGAACTCCAGGATGAACATTTGCCATCAACCACCACCCTCTGTCTTCTTTCAGCTAGCCAATTACTGATCCAAACGCTAAATCACCTTCAATTCCATACTTCCTTATTTTCTGCAATAGCCTACCGTGGGGAACCTTATCAAACGCCTTACTGAAATCCATATACACCACATCAACAGCTTTACCCTGATCCACCTGTTTGGTCACCTTCTCAAAAAACTCAATAAGGTTTGTGAGGCATGACCTACCCTTCACAAAACCGTGTTAACTATCGCTAATCAACTTGTTCTTTTCAAGATGATTATACACCCTATCTCTTATAACCTTTTCCAACATTTTACCCACAACCGAAGTAAGACTCACAGGTCTATAATTACCAGGGTTGTCTCTACTCCCCTTCTTGAACAAGGGGACAACATTTGCTATCCTCCAGTCTTCCGGCACTATTCCTGTCGACAAAGACGACATAACCAGTAACAATCTCCTGGTCCACCCTCGCGACGCTATGACCAAGAAAGCACAACAGCCCCTATACTTTCTCAGGAAACGAAGGAAATTCGGCAAGTCCACATTGACTCTTAACAACTATTACAGGTGCACCATAGAAAGCACCCTATCTGGCTGCATCACAGCCTGGTAGGGCAACTGCTTGGCCCAAGACCGTAAGAAACTACAGAGTCGTGAACGCCACCCAGTCCATCATATGAACCCGCCTCCCATCCATTGACTGTCTACTCCTCCCACTGCCTTGGGAAAACAGACAGCAAGGCCCCTCCCACCCGGCTTATTCACTCTTCCAACTTATTTGATTGAGCAGCAGCTACAGAAGTCTGAGAACACACACTAACAGATTCAAAAAAACAGCTTCTTCCCGCTGTCACCAAACTCCTGAATGACTCTTATGGACTGATCTGACCTCTTCACAGCTCTTCTCTATTGAGTAGTACTGCACTCCTGTCTGCTTCACCCATGCCTGTGTCTTGTATTTACATTGTGTATTTTATGTTTGCCCTATGTATTTTCTTTCATGTATGGAATGATCTGTCTGGACTGTACGCAGAACAATACTTTTCACTACCTGGGTACACGTGACAATAAACAAATCCCGTCCAATCTTTCCATTCTTCATCCACTAAGCCTTACACTTCTAGAGCAAGACCAACCTAAAGAATTTCAGTTTCATAGAACATACAGTGCAGAAGGAGGCCATTCAGCCCAGCGAGTCTGCACCGGCCCACTTAAGCCCTCACTTCCACCCTATCCCCGTAACTCAATAAGCCCTCCTAACCTTTTTGGTCACGAAACGCAATTTATCATGACCAATCCACCTAACCTCCATGTCTTTGGACTGTGGGAGGAAACCGGAGCACCCGGAGGAAACCCACGCAGATATGGGGAGAACGTGCAGACTCCACACAGTCAGTGACCCAGCGGGGAATCAAACCTGGGACCCTGGCACTGTAAAGCCACAGTGCTATCCATTTGTGCTACCGTGCTGCCCAGTTCTATAAATACATCACTGCAGTCTAGTGCTACTATTACTGGGGAACTAATCAACCCTCTTTCTATGCTGGTTTTTAAAAGTCCCTGCTGTTTCCCACTAGCTTGATTGTTCACAACAGAAACACCGTAGCATCTCACCAGTTTTGAATGTCAACTTGTGTAAACCAGAGCTTTGCTGTCACCCCTTCCTCTCGGCCAGCAGGGGGTGGTCACGAGCTGTGTTTCTTACAGAGACTTTTTTTTATCGTGGAGACCTTCCAGATAACCAGTGGAGGGCACTGCTAACTATCACATTTGGTTAGTTATTTTTGTGTCCAATTAACCCTGAATCATCCATCTTCTCTCAATTGATGTGAGTTTTATAGACCTGTCTGGATAGTCAGTCCATCCCCTATGACCCATGAAATGAAAACTGCTTATTGTCACAAGTAGGCTTCAAATGAAGTTACTGTGAAAAGCCCCTAGTCGCCACATTCCGGCGCCTGTTCGGGGAGGCTGGTATGGGAATTGAACCGTGCTGCTGGCCTGCCTTGGTCTGCTTTCAAAGCCAGCGATTTAGCCATGGTTAGCCATTCATGGATAATCTAACGTATAAGACAAGGTGCCCCTCTGACAGGGTGCCCTTGATTCGAGGATGACATTCACTCGGGGTTCTGAGTTTCGGCAATGGGTCATCACAAAACACATCAGGCCAATGCCAGCCACTTGGGCAGAGAGGGCAGGATGTCCCACAAGCTGGTGAGATCTGGAGTACAGGACTTGTGGTCTTTCCTTTGCTTCCATGTCGCCACTCTGCCTCACCATTAAAAAATTGGGGGAGATTTACCGCACCCCTCGTGATGTCTTTGTTGCAGAGGGAGGTGACCCGCTGTTGGCTGACCGCGTGAGCTTCTCGTCCCGCCACCGTAATGGGTTTTCTCATTGAATCCACAGCCCCCCCCCCCCCCCCCCCCCCAGCCCTGCTGGGAGACCCATGGCTTGGGGGGGGGGGGTTGACTGTCGGTGGGACCAGAAGATCTGGCTGGCAAGAACGGCTGGAAAATCCCCCCCGCATTTTGACTCGGTCTGATGCATTTTGATGGACAAGTTGTTGCTGTTTTGACTGATTGGTAGCAGGTTCCTCCCAGTCATTAATCTCAATGCCAACATGCCTCAAGGAGATATTCAGAATGCCTTTGAAGCATTTTCTTTGTCCTTTTGTGGAATGTTGGCCATTTGTGATTTAGAAACGAGTTTAATGTCGATAAGTGTGAGGTTATCCACTTTGACAAAGGGTCATCTGGACCAGAAACGTGAGCCCTTTTCTCTCCTTACAGATGCTGCCAGACCTGCTGAGATTTTGCAGCATTTTCTCTTTCGGTCTCAGTTTCCAGCATCCGCAGTAATTTGCTTTTATTGCGAGGTTATCCATTTTGATCGAAAAAATAGAAAGGCAGATTATTACCCAAATGAAAAGCAAATTCAAAATACGTCTGGACAGAGGGATCTGGGTGTCTTTGTTCATGAATCACAGAAAGTCAGTCTGCAGGTACAGCATGTAGTTAAAAAGGCAAATGGAATGTTGGTGTTTATTGCAAAAGGACTGGAATATAAAAGTAGAGAAGTGTTGTTGCAATTGTATAGGGTGTTGGTGAGACCATATCTGGACTATTGTGTCCAGTTTTGGACTCCTTATTTGAGGAAGGATGTGGTGGCATTGGAGGCAGTTCAGAGGAGGTTCACCAGATTGATTCCGGGGATGAAGGAGTTGACGTATGAGGAGAGATTAAACAGTTAGGGCTGATATTTGCTGGAGTTTAGAAGGATGAGAGGGGATCTGTTCGAGGTGTATAAAATACTAAATGGGATTGATAAATTAAACGTAGACTAAATGTTCCCCCTTGTTGGGCATTCTAGAATGAGAGGTCACAGATATAGATTGAGAGATGAGGCGGAACTACATCTCGCAGAGGGTGGTGAATTTGTGGAACTTGCTGCCCCACATTACAGTGGGAATCTGAGTCATTATATGATTTCAAGAAAGAAATAGATATATTTTTGATTTTTTTTAAAAAAGGTTAAAGAGATATGGGCAACCGGTGGGGAGATGGATTTGAGACCTGGAAGTGATCGGCCATGATCTGATTGAATGACGGAGTAGACTCGAAGGGCTGAATTGCCTACTTCTGCTCCCATTGGGGAGGACACTTTTCGGCCATCTGGACGCAGCATCCACTCCATCGGAATAGTTTTGGCAGGAGTTTTGCCTGAATACTTTCTTACGGCTGAAGAGACAAATTCCCCATCACTCACAGGATGGGGAATTTGCCTCTCCTTAAGGATGACAATGCCATCCGTCAATGCTGGAAAGAACATTTCCAATAATTCCTCTGACGTGAATCTACAGTAGCAGCTGATTATCTCCAGGCTACGCCTCCCATGGGTGAATCCTCATCAATGGCAACAAGCAAGCAAACAGATGAAAAACAACAGAACTGGCGATGCTGAAGATATTCCACCTGAGCTCTTCAAAGCTGGCGGGCGTACGCTCACATCAAGGTTCCAGGCGCATCCTACAGATTTGGGAGGATAAAGAACTCCCTCCTCCACCACCACCACCACCAGGCCCCTCAAGACCTTCAGGAAGGGATGCGCTGTGGAAACTATTAAGTTGAAACAATCCCTGTTGTGAATAGCCGAGAAACTTCTGACGCACGTTGATGATGGCACAGTGGCTAACACTGCTGCCTCACAGCTCCAGGGTCCCGTGTTCGATTCCCGGCTTGGGTCACTGTCTGTGTTGGGTTTGCACTTCCTCCCCCTGTCTACATGGGTTTCCTGCATGAGCCCCGGTTTCCTCCCACAGTCCAAAGATGTGGAGAATAAGTGGATTGGATATGTTCATTTGCCCCTTAGGTGGGGTTGCGAGGATAGGGCTGTGGAGTGGGTGCTCTTTCAGAGGGTCAGTGCAGACCCGGAGGCCGAATAGCCTCCACTCCACCTGCACTGTAGAGATTCTAGGATTCTATGATAAATGCCATCAACATTTCCCTGAATTGCCTACTTCCAGTGGCTAACAAAATCCTCCTGAATAAGGAGCCCCACAATAAACTAATGAAGAAGGTTTGAGAACGTGGAGTCGGGGACAAGTGGCAGAATGGATTGCTAACTGGCTTCAACATTAAGTAGAGACTGGGTGATGAGAAATTTTGATGGAGTGGACAAAGAGAGAATATTTCTTCTATGGGGAAGAACAGCCTCCCCGAACAGGTGCGGAATGTGGCGACTAGGGGCTTTTCACAGTAACTTCATTTGAAGCCTACTCGTGACAATAAGCAATTTTCAACAGAACCAGAGACTATCGACATTAAACATCACCAAGAAATCCACCAGGGAATCCAGAAAAAAATCTTTACCCTTGAGTGTAAGAATGTGGAACTCATTACCACAGGGAGTGGTTTAAATGGTTGGTATGGATGTATCCTCTACAGACGTGGCATAGAGAGCAACCTATCCAGCTGCATCACAGCTTGGTATGGCAACTGCTCGGTCCAAGATCGCAAGAAACTGCAGAGTGTGGTGAACTCAGCCCAACGCATCACACAAGCTTGCCATTCACACATTGATTCTGTCTACATCTCCCGCTGCCTCAGGAAGGCAGACAGCATTATCAGAGACTTCTCACACCCAGGTTTTGCCTTCTTCCAGACCCTTCCATCAGGCAGAAGATACTGAAGACCCGCACATCTAGACATAGGAACAGCTTCTTCCCCACAGCTACTAGACTCCTCAGCGACTCCCGCTCGGACTGATCTGTTCCCTGTAAGAACATGAATGGTGATCAATTCAGGAATTGATCACCTGGGTCTTTAAATCAGACATTAAACCTGATGCCCAATCAGTTGTTCGAATGAATATACAAGACTCCCATACTGGAGGAAGGGAAGGGAGCTCTTCCTGTGTCCTGAACAATAATTCTCCTTCAACTAACACTCCCACAATTTGCTTAACGGGTTATTCAATTCATTGCTACTTCTGGGATCTTCCTGAGTACAATATAGGTTCAGTGTCTGCCAGAGTAATTCATTATCCACCAGAGTAATCCATTTCCCACCACAGTAATTCACTGTGTGCTAGAGTAATTCACAGTCCACCAGATTAATTCACTATCCACCAGAGCAATTCATTGTCTGCCAGAGTAATTCGCAGTCCGCCAGAGAAATTCACTGTCCACCAGGGTAATTCATTGCCTGTCATAGTAATTCATTGCCACTGGAATAATTCACTGCCCACAAAGTTATTCATTGTCTCCCAGAGTAATTCATTCCCCCCCCAGAGTAATTCAATGTCCACCAGAGTAATTTAATGTCCACCAGATTAATTCATTGTCCACCAGATTAATTCACCGTCCACCAGATTAATTCACTGTCCACTAGAGTAATTCACAGTCCTCCAGTGTAATTCACTGTCTGCCAGTGTAATTCATTATCTGTCAGAGTTATTCACTGTGTTCCAGAATAATTCATTGCCCACCAGAGTAATTCACTGTATGTCAGAGTAATTCACTGTCTGCCAGAGCGATTCATTGTTTGCCAGAGTAATTCACTGTATGTCAGAGTAATTCACTGTCTGCCAGAGCAATTCATTGTCTGCCAGAGTAATTCACTATCTGCCAGAGTAATTCACTATCTGCCAAAGTAATTCACTGTATGTCAGAGTAATTCATTGTCTGCCAGAGCGATTCATTGTCTGCCAGAGCGATTCATTGTCTGCCAGAGCGATTCATTGTCTGCCAGAGCGATTCATTGTCTGACAGAGTAATTCACTGCCTGACAAAGCAATGCACTGTCCGCCAGAGTAATTTATTGTTCACCGGAGTAATTCACTTCCCCCCCAAAAGTTATTCACTGTCTGCCAGAGTAATTCATTGTCTACCAAAGTAATTTATTTTGCCACAATAATATATATATTTTTTTAAATTTTAGAGGACCCAATTATTTTTTTCCAATTAAGGAGCAATTTAGCGTGGCCAATCCACCTAAACCTGCACATCTTTTTTGGTTGTGGGGGAGAATGTGCAAACTCCACATAAACAGTGACCCGGGGCCGGGATCGAACCGGGTCCTCGGCGCCATAGGCAGCAGTGCTAACTGCTGCACCACCGTGCCGCACTATTTACCACAATAATATATTGTTGGGAGAGTTCTTGTGGCGCATTGGGTAGTGTCCCTGTCCTTGAGCCAGGAGTTCTGTGTTCCAGGACTTGATGGGCACACCGTAATGGGACTGAAAGGTTGATTATCAGCCTGTAAAACCTTCCAACACACCTATTGCAGCCAATAAAGGTGGAGAGTCTCCTGGTCAGACATGCTTGACACAGAGTATAGCCACTGGCAACAGGCTAGTAGTAACCTATTCTAGGAGTGATGTGGAGATGCCGGCATTGGACTGATGTGAGCACAGTAAGAAGTCTTACAACACCAGGTTAAAGCCCAACAGGTTTGTTTCGAATCATTAGCTTTCGGACCACAGCTCCTTCCTCAGGTGAATGAAGAGGTGGAAACATATACATAGACAAGGTCAAAAATGCAATAGGATACTTTGAATGCAAGTCTTTGCAGGTAATTACGTTTACAGGTCCAGACGGAGCAACTGGAGAGAGGGATAATCACAGGTTAAAGAGACCCCTTATTTTGAAGCTGTGTCCTGTAGTTCCAGATTCAGCCATGAGAGGGAACATCCTCTCAGAATCGAGCCTGTCAAGCTCCCTCAGAATCTAAATGTTTCAACAAGGTCACCTCTCCTTCTTCTAAACTACAATGAATACAAGCCTAACCTGCTCTACCTTTCCTCATAAAACAACTCCTTCATCACAGGAATCAACACAATCTTCTCTGAACTGCCTCCAATCAAAGCATATATATTCTTCAATTCAGAGATCAAAACTGTACATAGAATTCTAAGCGTAGTTTTACCAACGCCTTGTTCAGCTACAGCAAGACTTCCTGAAATCTATACTCCAAAGCCCTTTCAATAACTTCCAAATCAATTGCTGTACCTGCGTGCTAACTTTTTGTGATTCATAGAGAAAGGCACCAGATCCCTCTGTGTCCCAGCATTCTGCAGTCTACCTCCATTTTAATAGTGTTTGGATTTTCAGCCTTGAGTCAAGAGGGCAGAGAACGAGGTCATTCAGCCCCGGTTGTCCATGCTGGCCCTTTGCTGAAAACTCCTGAAAGAACTTGACACAGCAGGTCAGCCTTTGGGAAAGGAATTTATTACTTAAATTAGGCCTGTTTTCGCTGGGATTTAGAAGGTTAAGGGGTGATCCGATCGAAGTCTTCAAGATATTAACAGGCAAAGACAGGGTAGATAAAGATAAACTATTTCCACTGGTTGGAGATTCTAGAACTTGGGGTCGGAGTCTAAAAAATAGGGCTAGACTGTTCAGGGGAGATGTTAGGAAATACTTTTTCACTCCAAGGGTGATAGAGGTTTGAAACTCTCACCCACAAGCAGCAGTCAAAGCTAGATCAGTTGTTAATTTTAAATCTGATATAGATAGATTTTTGATAAGCAAAGATATTAAGGAATATGGGCCAAAGGCAGGTATATGGAATTTGGTCACAGATCAGCCAAGATCTCATTGAATGGCGGGATGGGCTGAATGGCCGACTGTTCCTATGTTCCTAATATGGTAGTCACCACTGATATATACTATATATATATATATATATATGTTTTACGGTAAGGCCCCTGTACACAGGTACGGGGGTAGATCCCTACCTGCTTGCTCCACCCAGTAGGCGGAGTATAAATATGAATGCTCCCCGTACAGCAGCCATTTCGTCAGCTGCTGTAGGAGGCAACACATCTCTGTAATAAAGCCTCGATTACATTCTACTCTCGTCTTTGCATAATTGATAGTGCATCAATTTATTACACTGAGATTTTTCAGAGATGGACCTCCGCATCAAGTCGAGGTACTACCGTGCTGTAGTAGCAGCACGGTAGCATGGGTAGCAGCACGGTAGCATGGTGGTTAGCATAAATGCTTCACAGCTCCAGGGTCCCAGGTTCGATTCCCGGCTGGGTCACTGTCTGTGCGGAGTATGCACGTCCTCCCCGTGTGTGCGTGGGTTTCCTCCGGGTGCTCTGGTTTCCTCCCACAGTCCAAAGATGTGTGGGTTAGGTGGATTGGCCATGCTAAATTGCCCATAGTATCCTTAAAAGTAAGGTTAAGGGGGGGGGGGTTGTTGGGTTACGGGTATAGGGTGGATACGTGGGTTTGAGTAGGGTGATCATTGCTCGGCACAACATTGAGGGCCGAAGGGCCTGTTCTGTGCTGTACTGTTCTATGTTCTATGTTCTAAGTCGGATCGCCTGCAGCCTCATCCTCAAGCAGACAACGCCAAAAAGGATTTTGAACATTGGCTAGCCTGTTTTGAAGCGTATATCGGGTCTGCGCCAGATGCAATCCCAGAAGCACAGAAGCTCCAGATCCTGTACACGCAGCTGAGCTCCAACGTCTTACCCCTCGTCCAGGATGCGCCGACCTATGCAGAGACCATGACGCTACTGAAGGAAAACTACGCTCAGCGGACTAACAAAATCTACGCCAACTTCCCGGTAGGTCATTGGAAGATTTCTGGCGTGCCCTGCTTGCCCTAGTTAGAGACTGTGACCGCTGGCCATTTCGGCCACGGAACACTCGAATCTGATGATGAGAGACGCATTCGTTATGGGCATAGGGTCTGACTACACCGCCAGCGCCTCTTGGAAGGGGCCAATAGGGATCAAAAAACGAGCGCTCTTACTTACGGTCGCATCACGCAACGTCCAGGGCCCATGGGCGCTGCCATCTTGTCTCTCCCAGGACCAATGGGCGCACCATCTTGCCTGCCCCAGGACACGTGCAGCCCCAGGGCGCCCCCGTCTTGCCTCCCCCAGGACACGTGCAGCCCGTGGGCGCCGCCATCTTACCCGCCTCAGGACCCCTGCCCGTCGGGCACCTCATCAGGCCACTCATTGCCTGCAACCACCGACGACCAGCCGCGTCTCGCCTCGGTCACGATTGACCAGTCTCGACCACACGACCGCTTCAACAAAGGTGAAGGTCAAAGGGCATTAGATCTCTTGCCTGCTGGACTCCGGGAGCACTGAGACCTTCATTCACCCCAATACGGTAAGGCGTTGCTCCCTCGCGGTACACCCCGCTAACCAGAGAATCTCCCTGGCCTCCGGATCCCACTCCGTGGTGATCCGGGGGTACTGCATCGCCACCCTCACCGTCCAGGGCGTGGAATTCAGCGGCTTCCGCCTCTACGTCCTCCCCAACCTCTGCGCTGCCCTGCTACTCGGCCTGGACTTCCAGTGCAACCTCCAGAGCCTAACCCTGAAATGTGGCGGCCCGTGTGTGGCCTTGCGACCCTTAAGGTCGACCTGCCTTCCCTTTTTGCAAACCTAACCCCGGATTGCAAACCCGTCGCCACCAGGAGCAGACGGTACAGCGCCCAGGACAGGACCTTCATCAGGTCTGAAGTCCAGCAGCTGCTTCAGGAAGGCATCATCAAGGCCAGCAACAGCCCCTGGAGAGCCCAAGTGGTAGTGGTCAAAACTGGGGAGAAAAACAGGATGGTCGTTGACTACAGTCCGACTATCAATCGGAACATGCAGCTCGACGCGTACTCCCTCCCACGCATATCTGATATGGTCAATCAGATTGCACAGTACCGGGTCTTCTCGACAGTGGACCTGAAATCTGCCTACCACCAGCTCCCCATCCGTAAGACAGACCGCCCATACATGGTGTTCGAAGCAGACGGCTGCCTTTGCCACTTTCTTAGGGTTCCCTTCGGCTTCACCAACGGGTTCTCGGTCTTCCAACGGGAGATGGACCGAATGGTTGACTGGTACGGACTGCAGGCAACTTTCCCGTAACAGGACAATGTCACCATCTGCGGCCACGACCAGCAGGACCATGACGCCAACCATTCCAAATGTCGCCACACCGCCACTCTCCTCAACCTCACCTATAACAAGATGAAGTCTGTATTCAGCACGAACCGCTTAGCCATCCTCGGCTATGTTGTCCAGAATGGAGTTCTGGGGCCTGACCGCATGCGCCCCCTCATGGAACTCCCCCTCCCCCATTGCCCCAAGGCCCTCAAACGATGCCTGGGGTTCTTTTTGCATTACGTCCAGTGGGTCCCAAACTATGCGGACAATGCCCGCCCACTCATTCAATCCACCGTATTTCCCCTGACGGCTGAGGCTCACCAGGCCTTCAACCGTATCAAGGCCGCCATCGCCATGGCCGCGAAGCACGCAGTCGACAAGACTGCCTTTCCAAGTCGAGAGTGATGCATCAAACGTCACTCTGGCCGCCTGTGGTGAATGTGATTCACACCGGATTATAATCTGTATATACATGTGTCGGTATTGTAAGTGCAGTTGCACTACCTGTCCTCCAGGGGGAGTAGCTCTGGGAATGCTCGAGTTGTACGCCGCTTCTCCCTTGGCTCTGCCCAGGACTCCTCCCCGGAAGCTGCTGTATAAAGATCAGTGCCACATGGTCAGCCGGCCAGTTCACCGAAAGTTCAATGGCTAATAGGCTGGCTCTGTTGTGAGTATATTAAAACCGCTATTCTAATCCTACAAGCAAGTGTCCGTAGAATTGTTGGTTCCAACACCGCCACCCTCAACCAGGCAGGCAGACTCGTGGCATTCTTCTCCCGCACCCTCCATTCCTCCGAAACTCGGCACTCTGTCGAAAAGGAGGCCCAAGCTATTGTTGAAGCTGTGCAGCATTAGAGGCATTACCTGGCCGGCAGAAGATTCACTCTCCTCACTGACCAACGGTCGGTTGCCTTCATGTTTAACAACACACAGCGGGGCAAGATCAAAAATGATAAAACCTTGAGGTGGAGGATCAAGCTCTCCGCCTACAACACTGAGATTTTGTATCGCCCCGGTAAGCTCAACGAGCCTCCTGAGGCCATATCTGTTTTTACCATTCATGAGCAATGAGCTGCGCCAGTACCTGCTCAAAAGGGGCATTGCCTCGAACAGGACGACCAGCTACAACCCCAGGGGAAACGGGCAGGTGGAGCGGGAGAATGGGACAGACTGGAAGGCCGTCCAGCTGGCCCTATGGTCCTCCCGGCCTCCCGTTGGCAGGAGGTCCTCCCTGACGCCCTTCACTCTATTCGGTCGCTCCTGTGCACCGTGACTAATGAAACCCCCCATGAACGTCTCTTTGCCTTCCCTAGGAAGTCCACCTCCGGGGTTTTGCTCCCAACATGGCTGGCAGCTCCAGGACCCGTTCTCCGTAAACACATGCGACTCCACAAGGTGGACCCGTTGGTTGAGAGGATACAGCTACTCCACGCCAACCCGCAGTACGCTTACGTAGCGTTCCCCGACGGCCGCCAAGACACAGTCTCCCTCAGGGACCAGACACCAGCTGGTTCCACACACACCCCCCCCCCCCCCCCCCCCCGCTGCCCCGGCGCCACATCTCCCTTCCCCCAGCACACCCCACCACAGCCCCCGCTCCAGGACAATCCGTCCTCCCCTTGCTCCCACCCAGGGATGAAGAAGATTTCGACACGCTACCGGAGTCACCGAAGACCAAGCCGCCGCCTGAGTCGCCACCAGCACTGCGGCACTCTCGACAGCAGATCAACGCACCGGACCACCTGAATTTGTAATATTATCTGTAATTTTTAAACACAACTTTCTGTATATAGTTCTCCACCATTGAGCTGGACTCATTTTTTAACAGGGAGTGAATGTGGGAGTCACCACTGATGTATATACTGTATATATATGTGTTTTACGGTAAGGCCCCTGTATTACAGGTACGGGGGTAGATCCCTGCCTGCTGGCTCCGCCCAGTAGGCGGAGTATAAATATGTGTGCTCCCCTACAGCAGCCATTTTGTCAGCTGCTATAGGAGGCCACACATCTCAGTGTAATAAAGCCTCGATTACATTCTACTCTCGTCTTCTCGTAATTGATAGTGTATCACCTATGAAACAGACTAAAGCACCCCACCTTAACCTGACCCCAAGTTGAAAAGGGTCAGCAAATTTCCGAACTTTTCCCCTGGACCAAAACAACGGGGGGGAAGCAGTTGAAAGGTTTCACCTCATTGACTGATTGTGGAATCTTGCTGTGTAAAGCCCTTGAGAAGTGAGTTCCATTGCTCAAATGCTTGGCATGTGTTAAGGTGCTGTGAAGTGCTGTGTATTTTGCTGACCTTTGTAATTTGCATTTGAAAATAAAAGATAGCCAGGGGACAGTCTACAAATTGATAAGGTTTCACATCTAATGTGGAAACATACTTTTCTCATGTGAGCTGACGATGGAGACAGCTGGCGTCACCGAATAAGATTTTAAGAGCCCGCCAACAAACGAGGCAGCTTTTGCTCACATTCGGAGTATGTGGGGTTCGATTCTGAAATATGAGCAAGATAACTTGTTGCACCGATTTGCCCATTGTGCATATCGACAGGATCCTCCCAATCTCCTGCAATGACACTTGACATCGAATTGTGCAATATATATTTTTGCATCAATATGTAGAAACGACTTGTGAATCAGCCCTTATTTGACGATTACCTATGTGAGAGCTCTGAAATGCACTCACTGCAGGAGGTCATTTTGATTTGCTGTATTTAAGTGTGAAGTTGGAGCAATTTATTTTCGCTCTAAAATTCCACCAGTTTTTCCTCATCTCCCTAAAGGGGGCGGGACAATGTCATCCCGAGACCACAGCAGCCCTTCCTCACCCTGATCACACAGCCCAGGAGAGGTCAGACCTCTCCCTGCACACACAACACTCCTGTCCCGCAGTAAGGTGGCTGCTTCTGCAGACCCTGCCTGCCGGAGGAGGAGGAGGGAAAACAGGCTGCAGGCAAATGCCCTCGATGTGAATGCACCTGCCGGCGAAAGGCAGGGGTTTGTTTTTAACCTGGTGTGCGGACTGGACGGATCCCTGGAGGAATTGCCCGGGAGTGAGGGAGCAGAGGCCACAATGGTTCCTGGGATTCAGCACAGCCTCTTCCTCTACCTGCTGCTCGCCTCTTTCCACCCAGCCCAGGCTGCACAGGCAAGTGGTAATTTCACTCCTGCTCAGGGAAACAGTTGAGGGGGAACAGGGGAGGGAGGCAGGGGTCGTCTGTGAAACAAACAGTACATTGTGGAGTAAATCATGGGGCAGAGATGGAGGGATTCCAGGAGTTTCCACAAACTTACCGGGAAATCATACTGATGTGATGCATACACTGAGGTGAAACAAATCCGAGGCAGTGACATCCCAGGGAGAGGCTGGACAAACTGTCCCGCGAACGGTTCCTCGTTGACTTTTAAGGGACTGGCGGCTATTCAGTGTTTCTTCCAGCTGGCAATATGTGGTGGCCACTGAGAGAGGTTGCAAGATAGAGGATTTAAACGCTGCTGCCATTGAGAACTGTGTTGTCATCCGATTTACAGATATACCTGTCACCTTCACAAATCAACAGGCTAGTGTCATCAAAACACATCAAAACGAAGGGGCCAGCGTGCCTTACTTCATAATGTCAGACGATAAACTAAATCAGCAGAACCATCTATAACACAACTTGCAGCTAGTGACCAGCACACAGATATAATACATTACATAAGCAAAATGCAACACCAAGATATAGTACATTAATGATGGGTGGGCACAGTAAAACACCTTACAACACCAGGTTAAAGTCCCATCAGGTTGGTTTCAAATCACTAGTTTTCGGAGCACTGCTCCTTCCTCAGGTAAATGATATTGTACAGCACACACAGCTGTAGTACAAGACACAGCTATAATGCAGCAAACAGCTATAGTACAGCACACAGCTATGATACAGCACACAGCAATAACACAGCACACAGCTATAGTACAGCACACAGCTATGATACAGCACACAGCAATAACACAGCACACAGCTATAGTAAGGCACACAGCAATAACACAGCACAGCTATAGTAAGGCACACAGCTATGAATCAGCACACAGCAATAACACAGCACACAGCTATAGTACAGCACACAGCTATGATACAGCACACAGTAATAACACAGCACACAGCTATAGTAAGGCACACAGCAATAACACAGCACAGCTATAGTAAGGCACACAGCTATGAATCAGCACACAGCAATAACACAGCACACAGCTATAGTACAGCACACAGCTATGATACAGCACACAGCAATAACACAGCACACAGCTATAGTAAGGCACACAACTATGATACAGCACATAGCTCCAGTACAACACACAGCAATAGTACAGCACACAGCTATAATACAGAACACAACTGTAGTACAATAACAGTCACAGTACAGCACACAGCTATAATGCAGCACACAGCTATAGTACTGTACAATACATAATCATAGTACAGCACACTGCTATAATGCAGCACTCAGCTATAATACAGCACACAGCTATAGTACTGTACAATACATAGTCATAGTACAGCACTCAGCTATAATACAGCACACAGCTATAGTACTGTACAATACATAGTCATAGTACAGCACACTGCTATTATACAGCACACTGCTATAATACAGCACACTGCTATAGTACTGTACAATACATAGTCATAATGCAGCACACTGCTATAATGCAGCACACTGCTATAATGCAGCACACTGCTATAATGCAGCACACTGCTATAGTGCAGCACACTGCTATAGTGCAGCACACTGCTATAGTGCAGCACACTGCTATAGTGCAGCACACTGCTATAGTGCAACACACTGCTATAGTGCAACACACTGCTATAGTGCAACACTGCTATAGTGCAACACACTGCTATAGTGCAACACACTGCTATAGTGCAACACACTGCTATAGTGCAACACACTGCTATAGTGCAACACACTGCTATAGTGCAGCACACTGCTATAGTGCAGCACACTGCTATAGTACAGCACACTGCTATAGTACAGCACACTGCTATAATACAGCACACTGCTATAGTGCAGCACACTGCTATAGCGCAGCACACTGCTATAGCGCAGCGCACAGCTGTAGGACAGCACAAAGCTATAATACAACACACAGCTTTAGTACAGCACATAGGTATAATACAACACACAGCTATAATACAGCACACAGCTATAATATAGTACAACACACAGCTATCACACAGCACACAGCTATAGTACAGCACACAGCTACAGTACAGCACACAGCTACAGTACAGCACACAGCTGTAGTACAGCACAGAGGTATAGTACAGCACACAGCTATAGTACAGCACACAGCTATAGTACAGCACACAGCTATAGTACAGCACACAGCTATAGTACAGCACACAGCTTTAGTAAAGCACACAGCTATAATACAGCACACAGCTATAATGCAGCACACAGCTATAGTACAGCACACAGCTATAGTACAGCACACAGCTATAGGGCAGCACACAGCTATAGGGCAGCACACAGCTATAGTACAGCCCACAGCTATAGTACAGCACACAGCTATAGTACAGCACACAGCTATAATACAGCACACAGCTATAGTACAACACACATCTATAGTACAGCACACATCTATAATACAGCACACAGCTATAATACAGCACACAGCTATAGTACAACACACATCTATATTACAGCCCACAGCTATAGTACAGCACACAGCTATAGGACAGCACACAGCTATAGTACAACACACAGCTATAGTACAACACACAGCTATAGTACAACACACAGCTATAGTACAACACACAGCTATAGTACAGCACACAGCTATAATGCAGCACACAGCTATAGTACAGCACACAGCAATAGTAGAGCACACAGCAATAGTAGAGCACACAGCTATAATAGAGCACACAGCTATAGTAGAGCATACAGCTGTAGCACAGCGCACAGCTGTAGGACAGCACACAGCTATAATACAACACACAGCTATAGTACAGCACATCGGTATAATACAACACACAGCTATAATACAGCACACAGCTATAATATAGTACAACACACAGCTATCATACAGCACACAGCTATAGTACAGCACACAGCTATAGTACAGCACACAGCTATAGTACAGCACACAGCTATAGTACAGCACACAGCTATAGTGCAGCACACAGCTATAGTGCAGCACACAGCTATAGTGCAACACACAGCTATAGTACAACACACAACTATAGTACAGCACACAGCTATAGTACAGCACACAGCTATAGTACAGCACACAGCTATAGTACAGCACACAGCTATAATACAGCACACAGCTATAATACAGCACACAGCTATAGGGCAACACACAGCTATAGTACAGCACACAGCTATAATACAGCACACAGCTATAGTACAGCACACAGCTATAGTACAACACACAGCTATAGTACAATAGACAGCTATAGTGCAGCACACAGCTATAATACAGCACACAGCTATAATACAGCACACAGCTATAGTACAGCACACAGCTATAGTACAACACACAGCTATAGTACAGCAGCTATAATACAGCACACAGCTATAGTACAGCACACAGCTATAGTACAGCAGCTATAATACAGCACACAGCTATATTGCAGCACACAGCTATAGTACAGCAGCTATAATACAGCACACAGCTATATTGCAGCACACAGCTATAGTACAGCACACAGCTATAGTACAGCACACAGCTATAGTACAGCACACAGCTATAGTACAGCACACAGCTATAATACAGCACACAGCTATAGTACAGCACACAGCTATAGTACAGCACACAGCTATAGTACAATAGACAGCTATAGTACAGCACACAGCTATAATACAGCACACAGCTATAGTACAGCACACAGCTATAGTACAGCACAGCTATAGTACAGCACAGCTATAGTACAGCACACAGCTATAGTAAAGCACAGCTATAATACAGCACACAGCTATAATACAGCACACAGCTATAATACAGCACACAGCTATAGTACAGCAAACAGCTATAATACACACACAGCTATAGTAAAGCTTACAGCTATAGTAAAGCACACAGCTATAATACAGCACACAGCTATAGTACAACACACAGCTATAATACAGCACACAGCTATAATACAGCACACAGCAATAATACAGCACACAGCTATAATACAGCACACAGCTATAGTACAGCACACAGCTATAGTACAATAGACAGCTATAGTACAGCACACAGCTATAATACAGCACACAGCTATAGTACAGCACACAGCTATAATACAACACACAACTATAATGCAACACACAGCTATAGTACAGCACACAGCAAGAGTACAACACACAGCTATAGTACAGCACACAGCTATAATACAGCACACAGCTATAATGCAACACACAGCTATAGTACAGCACACAGCTATAGTACAGCACACGGCTATAGTACAACACACGGCTATAACACAGCACACGGCTATAACACAGCACACGGCTATAACACAGCACACGGCTATAACACAGCACACGGCTATAACACAGCACACGGCTATAACACAGCACACGGCTATAACACAGCACACGGCTATAACACAGCACACGGCTATAACACAGCACACGGCTATAACACAGCACACGGCTATAACACAGCACACGGCTATAGTACAGCACACGGCTATAGTACAACACAGCTATAGTACAGCACACAGCTATAGTACAGCACACAGCTATAATACAGCACACAGCTATAGTACAACACACAGCTATAGTACAGCACACAGCTATAATACAGCACACAGCTATAATGCAGCACACAGCTATAATACAGCACACAGCTATAATACAGCACACAGCTATAATACAGCACACAGCTATAATACAGCACACAGCTATAATACAGCACACAGCCATAATACAGCACACAGCTATAATGCAGCACACAGCTATAATGCAGCGCACAGCTATAATGCAGCACACAGCTATAGTGCAGCGCCCAGCTAGAGTACATAATGCATCTATATTACTGTATACTGCTGTTGGTGTCGCTGGCTTCGACCGGCATTTAGTGCCAATACCTTGGTGCCCTTCAGAAGGTAGTGATGAGCTGCCTTCTTGAACCGCTGCTGTCCATAAGTTGTAGGTACACCCACAGTGCTATTAGGGAGGTAGTTCCAGGATTTTGACCCAGCGACAGTGAAGGACGACAATATATTTCCAAGTCAGGGCCATGAGTTTCTTGGATGGGAACACACAGGTGGTGGGGTTCCCAGGTATCTACTACTCTTATCCTTCTAGTTGTCATAGGTTTGGAAGGTGCTAAGGAACATTGGTGATATGCTGCAGTGCATCTTGTTTATGGTACACACAGCTGCCACTATTCGTCGTGGTGGAGGGATTGAATGCTTGTGGAGGAAGGAGCAATCAAATGTCTGCTTTGTCCTGGATGGTGTAGCGCTTCTTAAGTGTTGTTGAAGCTGTACTCATCCAGGCAAGTGAAGAGTTTTCCATTACACTCCTGACTTGTGCCTTTTAGATTGTGGACAGGCTTTTAGGGGTGAGGAGGTGAGTTAGTTGCCGTAGGATTCCTAGCCTTTGACCTGCCCTGGTAGCCACAGTATTAATACGGCTAGTCTGGTTCAGTTTCTAATCAATGGTAACCCCCGGATGTTGATTGTGGGGGATTCAGTGATGGTAATGCCATTGAATGTCAAGGGGCAATGGTTAGATCCTCTCTTGTAGGAGGTGGCGTATGGCACCCTGGGTGATTGCACCGTCAATTCCAGCGCCATAGGCCCCGGAGTCCCTACACAAGTGAATTAACCAATAATTTGGATATAGCTTCACAGCGCCAGGGTCCCAGGTTCAATTCCCGGCTTGAGTCACTGTCTGTGCGGAGTCTGCACGTTCTCACCGTGGTCTGCGTGTCTGGGTTTCCTCCGGGTGCTCCGGTTTCTTCCCACAAGTCTCGAAACGACATGATGTTAGGTGAATTGGAGATTCTGAATTCTCCCTCGGTGTCCCCGAACAGGCGTTGGAATGTGGCGACTCGGGGCTTTTCACAGTAACTTCATTGCAGTGTTAATTTAAGCCACTTGTGACAATAATAATAAAGATTATTATCCCTCCCACCTGAGGCGGGCTCATGCTCTTTACTGACCCCCTTTTATAATATCTTTATTCCAGAATCTGAGGTGCCAAGCATCCTTGTTTAATTTAGCACCTTCTGGGGGCGATGAGTTGTGTGGCTAATACCACAATGCGGAGGTTGCGTGTGCAAAAAATAAGATGGCAGATCTCGGAAGAGTGCAGGGTGATGATGGTTATCTGAGGGTATGTCAATCGCTGATGGTTACCAATCATACTGTATTATAATGTGGCGTGCTGGTAATTAATACCGATCATATTGGGGTGATGACACTGCAGGTGGAAGCTCGTGGAGGTTTCGGCTGACCTCACACAGTATCAGGCAGCGAGCCTATATAAAAGCCAAGGGAAACCTGCACCCAGGGGAAAACGTCTATTCATTGAGCAGAACCAGTATCTGCTGCCACCTCATGGAGATTATCCTCAGTGAAGGGGAAAGAAGTGTGGCCACGAAGAGTTCCCATCGATCTTTGTAGAAACAAAAACTTACTTTATTTTACAACTAATATTATATATGGCTCCAGTAGCTCCCTATTGGATCTTCCTTAGTCGGTGTCTTATTGGCCCACTCTATTTATACACAGACAAACATTGTTCGAGGTCCCCCACCTCCTTATTGGGGGAACTTGTATTCCTTATTTTAAATAAATTTAGATTACCCAATTATTTTTTCCAATTAAGGGGCAATTTAGTCTGGCCAATCCACCTACTCTGCACATTTTTGGGTGGGTGGGGGCGAAACCCACGCAAACACAGGGAGAATGTGCAAACTCCACACGGACAGTGACCCAGAGCCGGGATCGAACCTGGGACTTCAGCGCCGTGAGGCAGCTGTGCTAACCACTGCGCCACCGTGCTGCCCCCGGAACTCTAATTCCTAACCACGGGATAGTTAATCATACCCACCCCACAAGACCCATGCAGGTTTTAACAGACAGGAAAGAAGACAAGGGACCTGTCCCGGGGGAATCCAACACTGTACATTTTATTGACAATTAGGGAGGGTAGGGTCCCTGTATTTTTCCTGAGGTGGTCATTTATTTAAATGGGTGGGTTCTGACTACCTTGGACCTGCTCTTCCACCGCCTCCCTGTCTGAGTGTCGTACCAGGCACTTCTAGGGATCCCTGCAGGGGCTGTTTAGCTCACTGGGCTAATCGCTGGCTTTGAAGGCAGACCAAGCAGGCCAGCAGCACGGTTTGATTCCTGTAACAGCCTCCCCGAACAGGCGCCGGAATGTGGCGTCTAGGGACTTTTCACAGTAACTTCATTTGAAGCCTACTCGTGACAATAACGATTTTCATTTCAGGTGCCAGTGAGTATGTGGCTTGATCACAACCAGTTTCTTTCTCCTCTGGGACAACAGACAGAGTTCTACGTCTGTGAGAGTGAAACTTGCAGCACGGGGTCAGAGTCTGGGCTCCCTCAATTTCCTCCAGCGATACGTGGTACTGGTGGTAGTTGTTTGGGGAGCCAAACGCCTTCATTTGGTTCACATGGTACCATCCGGCTTTACCGGATTAAATCAGTACTCTGTAAATGGATGGACTCGCCTTAACTACCACCAGGTCGGGTCCTGCACACCTTTTATTTATTTATTCATTTATGGGATGTGGGCATTAGGCCAGCATTTATTGCCCATCCATAGTTGCCCTTCAGAAGGTGAGCTGCGTTCTTGAACCGTTGCAATCCTTCAGATGTAGGTACACCCACTGGGCTGTAGGGAGGGAGTTCCAGGATTTTGCCCCAGCGACAGTGAAGAAACGGAGATATATTTCTTAGTCAGGGTGGTGAGTGACATGGAGGGGAACCTCCAGGTGGTGGGGTTCCCAGGTATCTGCTGTTCTTGTCCTTCTAGCTGGTAGTCGTCGTGGGGTTGGAAGCTGCTGTCTAGGGAACCTTGGTGAGTTACTGCAGTTCATCTTGTAGATGGTACACACGGCTGCCTCTGTTCATCGGTGGTGGAGGGTTTGAATGTTTGTGGAAGGGATAGCAATCAAGCGGGCTGCTTTGTCCTGGATGATGATGATCTTCTTGAATGTTGCTGGAGCTGCACTCATCCAGGCAAGTGGGGAGTATTCCATTGCAGTCTTGACTTGGGCCTTGTAGGTGGTGGACAGGCTTTGAGGGGGTCAGGAGGTGAGTTACTCACCGTAGGGTTCCTAACCTTTGACCTGCTCTGGTAGCCACAGTATTAATATGGCTAATCCAGTTCAGTTTCTGATCAATGGTAACCGCCAGGATGTTGATTTGGGATAGGAATGTGCCCGGCTGGAAGACTGGAACATTCACCTTCTGCCTGACCTCATATTCGATGGGGTTCACCTTGCCATCAAAGTAGGCTATGCTCTGCTTATTCCTTTTTCCCATTTTAACAGCTGCTGCCAGTTGTTGCAGCTTGACCGATTCCAACAGTGTTTGACCGCGATCTCATGGCTAAAGGCTGCCTGCTCAGGTTCAGATAAGTCCAACCCTAGCAGGGGTTTGATCCCAATCCCTGTTAGGAGTACATGGGGAGTGGATCTGGTGGATCTGGAAACTGAGTTCCGCACTACCGTGTGGACAAGTGTGGTTATTGTGCTGGACGGTCTTACGGATCAAGTCTTTGAAGTAGCGGTTCATCCTTTTCATTATCCCTCTGGGGTGGTTCTTTTCAGCTCCCGGTAATCAATCGTCAGCCTCCGTGATCCGTCCGGTTTTCTTCCCGGCCAAATTGGAGAATTATTGGGGGAGATAGCAGGGCGCAGGACTCCCTGCTGTGATAAGCTGTTGATGACTTTGGCCACCTCCCCCTCAGCTTGCTTGGGAAAGCCGTACTGTCTTTGAGGTTTTGATGCTGGGCCTTCTATAATGACTTCCCTATCATCTGGCCACAGTCATGTTTGTGGCTTGTGAATGCCTGTGTGCGCTTTGCAAGGATTTCCTGTGCCCCCACTTCCTCCGTCGTATCTGATGGTGGAAATTCTATCTTATAATAATCTATCATAATATTTATTGTCACAAGTAGAGTTACATTAACGCTGCAATGAAGTTACTGTGAAAAGCCCCTAGTAGCCACATTCCGGCGCCTGTTCGGGTACACTGAAGGAGAATTCAGAATGTCCCATTCACCTAACAAGCACTTCTTTCGGGACTTGTGGGAGGAAACCGGAGCACCTGGAGGAAACACATGCAGACATGGGCTGAACGTGTAGACTCCGTACAAAGAGTGACCCGAGCCGGGAATCGAACCTGGGTCCCTGCCACTGTGGAGCAACAGTGCTAACCACTGTGCTACCATGTGGGAATCGACCGGGGCAGAGGTCCAGCTTTCGCTAAATTACCTCAGTGTTTACCAAACTACCTTGACTATCTTAGTTCTGACTATGTAGTTTGTTCACCTCATGTTACAGAAACCTGGGACTGAATTCTCCGCAGACGGGATGCGCCTTTTTGCGGGCAGCCCGCGGTTTCCCGACACGTGGGGCTGCCCCACAATGGTAAACCCCAATGACCAGCCGGTATAACAGAGCACCCCGCCGACGTGCTGAAACAGAAATGTGGCGGGGCGGAGAATCCAGCCCCTGGTTATGACCCAATTTACTGGGCGGATGCCTGTACTTTCATCCACCCACTTGAATCCTGGCCATCACGTGGGGCACCTAACCTCTTACTTCAGGCTCAGGCTGGATGCTGGAGAATACAAGGTTGGTGGGTTCAAATTCAGAGCAACTAGGTCACTTCTTATTGAAGACTACTCAGAATGATGCCCATCAACTTAAGACTGGCTCACAAAGCCTACACAGGTGATCATATGGGCCCCCTCGATGATCTATCAGTGAGGGAACTCATACTCCAATTGGCCAACCAATAAAGCCAATTGGAGTTCATTACACCCCCCCCCCCCCCCCCCCCCCCCCCCCCCCCAAGGTCCAAGGAATTCCTGCCAGCTGGCATTCGTTTGAGCTTCTTCCTGCTCCTCATGTCGGGGTCTGTCACCTCTGTGTCGTCCGCCGGGTCGTTTTCCGAAGTGGGCGGGGTGTACCTTATAGGAGCCCGTCTTTTCCTTGATGACCTCCTTGGAAGTTGTTCTTCTTCCTCCTTGGGGAGAGGTGTCGCGGCGGCCTCGTCGAGCGTGTCCATCTCCGACTCTGACGACTGGATGACGAGGTCTGGAGAAATTGCTCGGGGCTGGGGTGTGGGTATCCTTTCAGTCTGGGCTATCCCAGCTTGAGGCGGTCCTGCTTCGCCTGCCTCCAGGTGTGGTTCCGCTGCCCTTATTTGGTCTAGGTGTTTCTTCAGCACCTTACCTCCTATTGAAACCTCATAGGATATGGGCCCTGTTTGGGACTCTACCGTGCCTTTGACCCACGTTGGTCCATTCCCATAATTCTTGACCCAAACCGGTGCCCCCACCTGGAAATGTCCCTGCTGCCGACTATTATCATGCCCCCTGCGTTGGGCCTCCTGTTGTTTCTCCACTTTACCCGTTAAATTTGGGAAAAAGAGACTCAGCCTCGTTCAAAGCCGCCTTCCCATTAAGAGTTCAGCTGCCGGTATGCCCGTTGTGGAATGCGGTGTGGCCCTGTAATCAAACAGCCAGCGGGAGACTTTTGTGTCCATTGACGCTGCCGGCTGCTTCTTGAGTACCACTTTAAGTGTCTGGACCGCTCTCTCTGCCAGGCCGTTGGTCGCTGGATGGTAAGGGGCCGTTTTGATGTGACGGACTCCGTTTTCTTTCAGGAATTTTCCAAATTCCCCACTTGTGAATGGCGTTCCGTTGTCCGACACCAATACCTCCGGAAGTCCATGTGTTGCAAACGAGGCCCTGAGCTTTTCAATTGTCGATGCTGTGCTTGCCGTGTTTACCCGGTGGACGTCCAACCATTTGGAGTGGGCGTCCACTATCAGCAAAAACATTGAGCCCATGAAAGGGCCGGCGTGGTCAATATGCAGGCGGGTCCACGGTCTGCCTGGCCATTTCCACGGGTGCAATGGCGCCGCTGGTGGCACTCTTTGCCCCTGTTGGCACTCCTGGCACTGACGTACCAAGGCTGCTATGTCTGTGTCCAAACCTGGCCACCAAACGTAGCTTCGAGCTAGCATCTTCATTTTGGACACCCCTGGGTGTCCGTGATGTAACTCGGTTAAGATTGCCTGACGGCCCTGAGCTGGGACGATTACCCGGGCTCCCCATAATAGGATACCGTCTTCTACGGTTATTTGGTCCCTTCTGCTCCAGTGTGGGTGCATCTGGGGCTCCACTGGTCTTTCCAGTTCCCCTGTTAGCAGTAAATGCTTCATCTTGGCTAAAACTGGGTCTTTTTGCGTCCACAACCGAATATGTTGTGCGTCTACTGGTAGGGTGTCCAAAAGATTTAGAGTCATTACTGTCTCCTCTACTTTTGGTATTTGCGGCGGAGTGTCCGGGAGGGGAAGTCTGCTCAAAGCATCTGCATTTGCTTCTCGCATTCCCGGTCTGTGCTCCAGAACGTATCTATACGCCTCCAGTAGCAACGGCCAGCGTTGGATTCTAGCTGATGCAATTGGGGGTATTGACTTGTCTTCTTTTAATAACCCTAATAACGGCTTATGGTCCGTCACTATGGTGAATTTCCGCCCATACAGATACTGGTGAAATTTTTTTACTGCGAATATCACCGCCAGTCCTTCCTTCTCGATTTGGGCGTACTTCCTCTCAGCCATCGCCAAGGTCCTCGAAGCATAGGCTATTGGCCGTTCTTCCCCATTCCTTCCTCTATGGGCTAAGACGGCTCCTACCCCATAGGGGGATGCATCACAAGTGACCACCAACTCCTTCCTTTGGTCATAATGCTCTAGGACATTTTCGGATGACAGCTGTTCCTTAATGTCCCTAAATGCTCGGTTTTAGCGGGTGGACCATTTCTATTCTTGCCCCTTTTTTAGGAGCTGGTGGAGGGGTTCTAGGATGGATGCCCTATTTTCAATAAATTTTCCATAATAGGTTACCAACCCTAGAAATGACCGTAACTCCTGGACCGTGGTGGGAGCTGGGGCTTCTTTTATTGCCCTTACTCTGTCTTCTAATGGATGTAAGCCTGACTCGTCTACTTTATATCCCAGGTACGTCACTTGTGGGGCCAGAAAAACACATTTTTCCCTTTTTAGCCGTACGCCTGCCTTTGCGAAATGCCTGAGCACTTCCTCCAGGTTCCTTAAGTGTTCCCTATTTGCCCTACTCGTGATTAAGACATCGTCCAAATAAATCACCACCTGCGGTAGTCCCTGCAGAATATTTTCCATCATACGCTGGAATATAGCGCAGGCTGATGACACTCCGAAAGGTAGTCTAGTATAACGAAAAAGGCCCTTCAGGGTGTTGGTCGTAGCGAACTTCTGGGAGCCCTTGTCCAGTTTTAACTGCAGGTAGGCGTGGCTCATGTCCAGTTTCGTGAACAAAAGCCCACCTGACAATTTGGCATATAGGTCGTCTATTTTCGGGATTGGGTATTTGTCCAGCAGTGCGTATTTGTTTACTGTCTGTTTGAAATCTCCACAGAGACGTATCGAGCCGTCTGGCTTCAAAATTGGTATCACCGGCGCTGCCCATTCCGAGAACTGTACTGGTCTGATAATGCCGTCGCGCCGTAACCTTTCTATTTCGTCAACTACTTTCTTCCTTAATGCAAAAGGTACCGGCCTGGCCTTACAAAATTTCGGAAGGGCTTCTGGGTCCACGTGCAAAGTTGCTTTGGCGCCTATGATTTCCCCCAAACATTCCTGGAAGACCTCCGGGTATTTTTGGAGTACTCCACTCAACTGCCCGCTTCCACTCTGAAAAAATTTCATCCAATCTAATTTGAGGTCTTTCAGCCAGTTCCGTCCAATTAAACTCGGTCCGGAGCCCTCTACTATAGTCAACGGTAATCTGAGCAATTGTTTCTCATATTCCACGGGTACATGAGTCGTGCCTAGAACTTCCAGGGGTTCCCCCGTGTAGGTTTTAAGTTTCGTCAATGTTTTTGTTAGGGTTAGTGGCTGGAGTCCATCTTTGATTTTTCTAAATGCTGCCACTCCCATTACTGATACGGCCGCACCCGTGTCTATTTCCATTATTGTCGGCCGCCCGTTCACCCGTGGAGTAATCCTAATGGGTTCTGCTTTGCAATATTATATAATTGTTCCCCTTCGGAGGAGGATGGGGCGTCTAGGTTGTGTACTTCCCTGCATCCCCACCTGCTATTCTTCTTTTGCCACCTCCTTCTAGGGTTTCTGTCGTTGTTACCCCACTCTGTCTGGTGCTAGAAACGGTCCTTCTCTGTTGGGGGAGCCTCAGCCAGTACTTCCCTCTGTCTCCAGTTAGTCCTGGCAGACTTGGGGGGCAGTTCTGGGGTTTTCCTTTTTCCCTCTATTCCTCAGGATTTTCCTGAGAGCAGCTATCTGGTAGCAGGGCCCGTTGTGGTACTCCCTCTCACAGGTATCTACCTCCATTGGCGTGCCCTAAAGTTCCTGCGCCCCACTTGCTGCCTTTTCTAGGGACAGTGCAAGCTGTAACGCCTGCCTGCAGTCTAGCTCCGTTTCCGCCAACAGGTGTTTCTGTATTGTGAGGTTGTTTATACCACACACTAACCGGTCCCGAAGCATTTCATTTAGCGTCGGGCCGAACTCACATTTTTCCGCCAGCCTTCTCAGGCGGGTCAAGAAATTTGTGACTGACTCCCTGTCTTCCCGCTTCGCTGTGTAGAGTCTGTACCTACGCAAAATGAGGGGTGGTTTTGGGTCGTAGTGCTCTTTCACCAATTCCGTTACTTCTTGGAAAGTTTTTGTGTCCGGCGCATCGGGATAAGTCAGACTATGTATAATGGAGAAAGCTGAGGGTCCGCACGCCGACAGCAGGATAAGCCATCTCCTTTCGTCCGTCATAATATCATTTGCCCAGAAGAAATAACACATTCTCTCCACATACTGGGACCAGTCCTCAATAGCCGGGTCGAATGCCTCTAACCTTCCAAAAAACAGCATTTTTAAAATGGCAAGGCTTACCCTCCGAGTGCGGCAGCTGGTCTCCACAAAATTCTTAGTTTACCTCGTCGCCACTGTAGTAATCCACGGGAGGCAGGAGGTCCGTCACCACACCAATATTTATTTACAATAACGATATTACAGGAGTGATGCACCATCGATTGCACGCGAGGCGAGTGATTTACCAATGTCAGGCTTTAATTAACTAGAACACAGCCTGGCGATCGTCTACAGTGGAAAGGGACGATCGTCAGGCTTCTGAGCATTTATACCTCATTGATAGAGGCGTGGTTAACTCAGCCTCTCGGCCAATCGGTCGAGAGGCACATGACCGACCAGGGCCAATGGTAAGCCGACGTTCTGGCCCAATGGCAGACGAGTATGCAGATCATATCATCACAAGGAGCAGCTCCAAACAGTGCTGCTAGCTGTCCAGTCAACTTAAGACTGGCTCACAAAGCCTACACAGGTGATTATATGGGCCCCCTCAATGAGCTATCATTGAGGGCACTCATACTCCAATTGGCCAACCAATAAAGCCAATTGGAGTTTATTACAGTGTCCAATTCTTAATTTAATTTAAGGACAGGCAGATGGTGTAATGCTTACGAAATCAGAAGCACAAAGTGACTTGGGAGTCCTTGTTCAAGATTCTCTCACGGTTATTGTGCAGGTTCAGTTGACAATTAGGAAGGCAAATGCAAAGTTAGCAGTCATGTCGAGAGGGCTAGAATACAAGAGCAAGTACTTCTGAGGCTGCATTTGGCTCTGATCAGGCCCCATTTGGAGTATTGTGAGCAGTTTTGGGCCCCGTATCTAAGGAAGGATGTGCTGGTCTTGGATAGGGTCCAGAGGAGGTTCACAAGAATAATCCCTGGAAAGAAGCTTGTCGTATGAGGAATGATTGATGACTCTGAGTCTATTCTCGTTGGAGTTTAGAAGGATGAGGGGGGATCTTATTGAAACTTGCAGGATACTGCGAGGCCTGGATAGAGTGGACATGGAGAGGTTGTTTCAACTTGTAGGAAAAACTAGAACAGAGATGAGGAGGAATGTCTTCAGCCAGAGGATGGCGAACTTGTGGAACATTTTGCCGCAGAAGGCTGTGGAGGCCAAATCACTGTGTCTTTAAGACAGAGCTAGATAGGTTCTTAATGAATAAGGGGATCAGGGGTTATGGGGAGAAGGCAGGAGAATGGGGATGAGAAAATATCAGCCATGATTGAATGGCGGAGCAGACTTTTGTTTTTAAATTTAGAGTACCCAATTATTATTTCCAATTAAGGGGCAATTTAGCATGGCCAATCCACCTATCTTGCACATCTTTTGGGTTGTGGGGGTGAAACCCACGCAAACACAGGGAGAATGTGCAAACTCCACACAGACAGTGACCAGGGCCGGGATTCGAACCCGGGTCCTCAGTGCCGTAGGCAGCAATGCTAACCACTGTGCCACCGTGCTGCCCATGGCGGAGCAGACTTGATGGGCCGAGTGACCTAATTCTGCTCCAATGTCTTATGGTCTTATTCTTTTGTACTGTACTTCGGTACGTGACAATAAATCAATACCAATAAAGTATCCAATTCTGTCCTGGGCCTAAGATTCAGGCTGTTGGCTATTTTACCACAACATCTATAATACAGCACGCAGTTATAGAACAGCACTCAGCTATTGTTCAGAACACAGCTATGGTAGAGAACCCAACGACAATACAGCACACAGCCAGAGTACAGAATGTCAAATTTCCGACATCCAAGTCTTTCTGAATTTAAGTTCTTTGCAATGCATGCGCAATGATCTTCTCCCATCAAGCCACATGTAAAATTTTCAAATTGAATTGCTGCAATAATAAACTCCACAGGCATTCAAATCCTGAAATACTCCATAAACCTCAGTTATGGTCGGTGTATAGAATTGCGCCTGGCACATCAAAATGCTGCAGTGCCAGATCCAAACATAAATTCTAGTTTTCTACAGTTGAATAGTTCTTGTGCTGCACATTGAACTTCCATGAAAAATATCCTCCTGGTTTCTCAAGTCCCTTTTCCTCCACCTGCAGCAAAACAGCATCAACACCCATATCGCTGGCATCAAAAACCATGTCATACTGTTCCATCTGATCAGGTGCTGCGAAAACCGCTCTCAAGCTGTCAAATACAGCCTGACACCCCTGTGTTCATTCAACTTTTCTATTCTTCTTCAACAAACCAGTTAGTGGAGCAACTACACTGCTGAAATGTTTCACAAATTTTCAACAAAATCCACTCATGCCAATAAATCACACAACTTTCCGTTTTGTTATAGGCACCGGGAACACGAGAATAGCTTTTTACTTTTGCATCCCATGGGACCACTTGTCCATATCCAACAGTGTGCCCTAAGTCTGTGACTATGGCATTCACAAATTCAATTTCTGCCAAAATTATAACCAAATTGGCTTCTGTTAGTTGGTCAAATAGTTCCTTCAAATATTGTAGATGTTCTTCCCAGGTCTGACTGAATACCGCAAAGCAATCAATATAGAGTGTACGATTGCTCAGCCCATCAATCACTTTGTTTATTAGTTTCTGAAATGTTGATGTTTCACTTTTCATACCAATGGGCATTTACCGTACATTGATACAAACATCCAGAGCCACAAAAGCTGATGGGTGGGATTCTCCCAACGGGAGTCTAAGTGCCGACGCCGGAGTAAAAACCGGAGTGTTTTACTCCGGCGTCGGTGCCCGTTCTCAGACCCCTATTCTCCTCCCTCCGTGGGGCTAGGAGGGGCGTCGTGGGATTTAGGGGGGGCGGGGCATCGGCGCGGCGTCAGAGACCCGGCGCCGCGTAAAAGACCCGGCGCCTTGGGTCCCGCGCATGCGCAGTTGGGCCGGCGCCAACTAGCGTATGTGCGGTGGGCGCCCTCCCCCAGGCCGACCCGAACAAACATGGCGGATGGATCCAGGCTCGCCGGTGGAAGAAAGGAGACCTGCCGACAGAGAGACCGGCCCGCCGATTGGTGGGTCCCGATCGTGTACCAGGCCACTCCGGAGGCTCCTCCGGGAATGGAGCCCCCCCCCCCCCCCCCCAAACCTTCGCGGCGAGTACCCGCCAGCAGCGACCAGGTGTGGACGGTGCCAGCCGGGACTAGGCCGTTTACGTGCGGCCGCTTGGCCAATCCGGGCCGGAGAATCGCCGCTTGCCATTTGCGGCGATTTTCCGAGCAGCCCGGCGCAATTTGCGCGCTGCTGGTTTCGGGGGGCGGGGGGGCGGCATGGCGCAATTCGCGCGGCGCAACGCCGATTCTCCCACCCAGCGAGGGGGTGGGGGGGGGGGGGGGGGGGGGGGGAGAATACCGCCCGATATTTCGAGTCTGCACTAACTCTCTGAAAGAGCACCCTTACCGAGGCCTATCCCCGTACCACACCTGACCTACATACCTATGTTCACTAATTTGCATATTACGATGGGTGACCTCCAATTATTGTAAGACCTCTTACTGTGCTCACCCCAGTCCAACGCCGGCATCTCCACATCCAATTATTGAGACTGGGCTCCATTATGTCATGTTGAAACATAAATTCAATTTATCTCCAGACTTGAGCCATTTTCACTGGTTTAATCTATACAGGTGTTACCTTATTGAAACTGAATCCCCCACAACAACTTCATGCACAGCCAAAGTTGCCTTTCCTGTCCAATTCCCACAAATTGCTTTGTGTAACTGCAGCAGATTTTGTAAGTGACTTCAGCTGTTACCTGGGGGCCGGTTTAGCTCAGTTGGCTCGACAGCAGGTTTATAATGCAGAGCTAGGCTAACAGCACAGGTTCAATTCCCACACTAGCTGAGGGTATTCATGAAGGCCTTCTCAACCTTGCCCCTTGCCTGAGGTGTGGTGATCCTCAGGTTAAATCACCACCTGCCAGCTCCCCCAACCCCAAAGGGGAAGCAGCTTTTGGTTATCTGAGACTATGGCGGCTTTACTTTATCTGGAAGGGATATTAACATTACATTTAAATTCTTAAGTACTCCTTCATTTTCCAATTTAATCAGAGGGAGGTCAATTTCAGAATCTTTCAGTTCTGTTCCTCCTCTTTACCTCCAGTCAGCACGGTAGCACAGTGGGTAGCATTGTTGCTTCTCAGCACCAGGGTCCCAGGTTTGATTCCTGGCTTGGGTGACTGTCTGTGCGGAGTCTGCACGTTCTCCCCCGTGTCTGCGTGGGTTTCCTCCGGGTGCTCTGGTTTCTTCCCACAAGTCCCGATAGGTAATTTGGACATTCTGAATTCTCCCTCTGTGTACCCAAACAGACGCTGGAATGTGGCGACTAGGGGCTTTTCACAGTAACTTCATTGCAGTGTTAATGTAAGCCTACTTGTGACAATAATAAAGATTATTATTATTTGTTACGAGCACCTCCTTGTGTTTATCCTCCCTGTAAATGTACCGCTTAAACATGTTCACATGGCGCACTCACTTACTCTTTCTCCTATCTGGAGTTTTTACTATATAATTTACGTCATTCAATTTCTTGCCTTCAATTATTCACCGGAGACAAATAATAACACTTTCTCCCCAGCTACAAAACTAGGAGCCTTTGCTCTGTTATCTGCATTTGCCTTTGTTACCTGCTGGGATATCTTTAAATGTTACCTGGCTATTTCACATGCCCTACTTAATCTTTCTCTGAATTTTGTTATTTTGTTTCGGGCAGCACGGTAGCAAAAGTGGATAGCATTGTGGCTTCACAGCGCCTGGGTCCCAGGTTCGATTCCCTGCTGGGACACTGTCTGTGCAGAGTCTGCACGTTCTCCCCGTGTCTGCATGGGTTTCCTCCGGGTGCTCCGGTTTCCTCCCACAGTCCAAAGATGTGCAAGTTAGGTGGATTGGCCATGCTAAATTGCCCTTAGTGTCCAAAAATGTTAGAAGGGGTTAATGGGTTACGGGGATAAGGTGGAAGTGAGGGCTTAAGTGCAGACTCGATGGGCTGAATGGCCTCCTTCTGCACTCTATGTTCTATATAACCCAGGGTAATAGTTTCAGAACTCTGATCCAGTGACTTCTCTTGAATCAGTCTGAGTGGTCTCTGATGAGACCATCAATTCACTAGACACGTGCTTTGCGATATGAACAGTGGTTTTAATCTACTTGCTACAGAGCCAGCCTGTTACACGTTGAACTCTCGATGAACTGGTCGGCTGGCTCTGGGCATTGATATTTATACAGCAGTCCAGGGGGAGGAGCCAAGGGTGGAGCCCTGTACAAACTCCTAAGCATTCCCAGAGCTACTCCCCCTAGTGGTCGGGCAACGCAACTGCGCTTACAATCGAACGGTCTCGTATACATGTCACAGTGTGAATTACAGTTACATTCACCACAGTCTCCTTACTTCGTAACCATACAGTAACTCAAAAGGGTTGAACCAACAAAGAACAAGAATAGAATCTCCAACCCCAATCATCAGGGTACTCTTGACTCTGCGCTCTGGTTTTTAACATTTGATGCCATGTGAATGAGGATAATAAGCTGATGACTGGAATTACTTTATTTCCAGAGTACTCATCATTTCTTTCAATAGCTGCAGCATGAAATTTGATCCCTGATAAAATTGTATTTCTTTTGGAAACCCATATCTTGTAAAGAACTTGGTTAATACATCTACTTTTGTAATGATTTCCCTGAAAGGAAATCTCGGAGGCACATCCACGATTGTCGATAAATGCCGACTCCCACTTTTAATCTTGGGAGGGGTCGTACACAATCAATCAGGACCATGTTAAAGGGTGGAATCGGAATTAAAGGTACAGGTTTAATCACTACTCGACAAGTATGGCATGTTTAACAAAATTTGACTACACATTTATGTGTGGTCCAGCCAATAGAAAAGGGGCAGCACGTTGGACAGTGGTTAGCACTGCTGCCTCACAGTGCCAGGGATCCGGGTTCTATTCTGGCCTTGGGTGACCACCATTTGGGAGTTTGTACGTCCTCCCCGTGTCTGTGTGGGTTTCCTCCGGGCGCTCCGGTTTCCTCCCACAGTCCAGAGATGTGCAGGTTAGGTGGATTGACCCTGATAAATTGCCCCTTAGTGTTACAGGGATGGGGGAAGTTGGATGTGGGAGTGGACATGGGTAGGATGCTCTTTTGGAGGGTTGGTGCAGACTCAATGGGCCGAATGGTCTCCTTCGGCACTGTGGGGTGTCTGATTTCTAAAAACTTTTTTTGTATCTTAGCTTGAGTTTTCCCCATTCCCGAATGTCTTACCATTGGGATTTTGTGGGTTGCTCTTAAAATGTAATTCCAACATCCAGATAGAATTACTACCTGGTGAGCCATAGCCCACTTCTCATCTGCTGAGACAACAGGTGGTCTCTGTTTCCTGATGAGCACAATATCTTTAAGGTAGTAGCACTCTGAATCTGTCTTGTCTCAATTTCAGAATAGTAGGTCTGATCAATCTTTTTCAATTCTGGATCCTTCTGTTTATACCTCCAATAGTTTCGAGAAGCTAAATGCCTCTCATTCTCTCTAACCTTCTCCTCCTGAACAATCTTTTCTAAAATAGACCCAGCCAAATGAGATTCGGATTCCTCCCCGTGTCTTTGAGATTCCTCCTTTTCATAGAATAGAATTTACAGTGCAGAAGGAGGCCGTTTGGCCCAATGAGTCTGCACCGGCTCTTGGAAAGAGCACCCTACCCAAGCCCACACCCCCACCCTATCCCCAGAGCCTATCCCCACAACCCAGTAACCCCACCCAACACTAAGGGCAATTTTGGACACTAAGGGCAATTTAGCATGGCCAATCCACCTAACCTGCACATCTTTGGATTGTGGGAGGAATCCAGAGCACCCGGAGGAAACCCACGCACACACGGGGAGAACGTGCAGACTCCGCACAGTCAGTGACCCAAGCCGGGAATCAAACCTGGGACCCTGGAGCTGTGAAGCAGTTGTGCTAACCACTATGCTACCGTGCTCCTCCTCCGGTCTAAGTTTGTGTGCCTCTGATCTTGTTACCACGCAGTCTGAAAACAACCCAGGATATTCTTTTTGTAAAATCTCCGTTGATTGTATTTCAGTAGTTTCTTTTAACCACTTTAGAGGTAGTTGAGATTTGAGATCCAGCGACTTAAAAATTTTTTTTTAGAGTACCCAATTCATTTTTTCCAAGTAAGGGGCAATTTAGCGTGGCCCATCCACCTAACGTGCACATCTTTTGGGTTGTGGGGGCGAAACCCACGCAGACACGGGGAGAATGTGCAAACTCCACATGGACAGTGACCCAGAGCCAGGATTGAACCTGGGACCTTGGCGCTGTGAGGCAGCAGTGCTAACCACTGCGCCACTGTGCTGCCACGAGGTCCAACAACATCATGTCCAAAAATGAAATGAGTTCCTGAAAAAGGAAGTGTCTCTACTATTCCAACAATTATTTTTGCTGTTTTCAAATTCATTCTGTATAATGAGATAGGTTTAAATTCCCCACATATTCCACTAACAATTTCTCCTGCAATATTCCTTCCTGATGGCATTATCTCAGTACATTAGTGATTGAGCGGCACCGGTATTCTTCAGATTTCCCTTCTATTCCCACAACGAAGGATACACGATCCCTTCACATGTGAAATATTTGACCATATCTGTAATCCGTCCTTCAGAATTTCCTTGTGTAGGTTGAGAGAGAAAACACACTTCGACCTCTCTGCCTAATTCTGTTTTTATCCCTGCCTATCTGTATGAATGCTACTGGTTTATCTCTCACTTGGGGTTTAGAACCAAAGCACTTTTATTTACAGAACCCTTCCGGCTCCCTTTCACCGCAATTGGTTTCCCATTTAACGAGCAGAAATTCAGCCTTGTATGTCCAGCCTTGTTACAGTTATAACAGAATATTATAGAATCATATTATCCCCACAGTGAATAAGCAGGCCATTTGGCCCATCGAGTCTGCACCGAGCCTCTGAAAGAATACCCTAACTAGGCTCCCGTCCTATCCCTGCAACCCCGTAGTCCCATTTAAACTGCACATCCCTGGATACATTGGGGCAATTTAGCATGTCCAATTTGATATACCTTCAATTCACAGAGAGAGCGAGTGAACATAAGGCTTTATTAGTCGTGAACTTGCCTAGCCAGTGTCGGTTGTGCAGATGAGTGCCACCCGCAGGTGGCCGGGTTATATATGGCCCCGGTGAGGGCGGAGCCAGAGGCGGAGCCCATCGGGGTTACAGGACAGTACCTGGAAGCAGCTCGTATCACCACTTCCAGGTCACAGGTTACATTAGGTGGATATAATGGTTGCAGTGTCATGCATTAAGGTGAACACATTCACCACACAATTATAATAATTGTATTATTGTCACAAGTAAGCTTCAATTAAGTTACTATGAAAAGCCCCTAGGCGCCACATTCCAGCGCCTGTTCAGGGAGGCTGGTACGGGAATTGAACCCGCGCTGCTGCCTTGTTCTGCATCACCAGCCAGCTATTTAGCTCACTGCGCTAAACCAACCCCATTCACCTGAACCTACACATCTTTGGACTGCGGGAGGAAACGGGAGCAGCGGGAGGAAATCCACGCAGATGCGGGGAGAACATGCAAACCCCACACAGACAGTGACCCAGAGCCGGAATCGAACCAAGGTCCCTGGCACTGTGAGGCAGCAGTGCTAACCACTGTGCCACCGTGCTGCCCGTATATATTACCGTACCCTACATAGTACCTTTTTTCCTTCACCTTTGCCGTCTGCTTTTTCATCTTTGGTGGACTGACATCCTTCAGTTCACTCCTTATTAGTCGTACTTTTCCCACTGCTGGGGTTTTCTATATCCTTTGCTGATCCCCATATGATCCTTTTCCTACATTCAACTATTTGTGTGAAAGTATCGGCTAAATCAGCAGTTTCTCTGATTTTTTTACTTTGTCCTTTGTCTAAATACATCTTGATTACTTGAATACTATTTCTAAATTATTCCCTAATCATAATTTCCCTTACATTTTTTTAAAGTCTTTTCTAACTTCAGTGATCAAAACCATTGATCCCATACCGACCTCCCCGAACAGGGGCCAGAATGTGGTAATTTGGGGCTTTTCACAGTAACTTCATTGAAGTCTAATTGTGACAATAAGCGATTATTAATATTATTAGAGTTTCTCGCTTGTGAACTCTACGAATGTTTGATTAGATGTCTTTCTAATAGTCCTAAACTTCAATTGATAAGCTTCAGGGACAAGCCCGTTAGCATTCAGCATTTAATAAGCTTTTAACTACTTTGTAGTCTATAAGTTGTTTTTCTCACAAGCTTGCATACACATGCATAACTGCACCTGACAGAATGCTCTGCAACATTATGGTCCAAACATCTTTTGGCCAATTCAACTTCAGCTTTTTCAAATTTGGTGAAAAACCTTTCAACTTCATCCTCTGTAAATTTAAACACTATACAAAGATTCTTAGTTCAATCAAATTCCTCAAAGGAATCAAACTCGCCACCCGAACCATTATCAGGTTCCTCCTCCTCTAACTTTAAGTCAGCACTTAAACCTTACGAAATTCTACTTTTATTTCTACCTGCACTTTACCTGCTAACCCTCTCAGCTGAGCCTCAGTCCAAGGTTTCAGGTACTCCACAGTTACATCTTCCACTCCCGGGAAGGTCTCAGCAACCACTAACACCACCTTGCAGTGCAACCACTTTAATATCCTTTAATACAAAACTCTGAGTTCAATAACCTCCTCGTGCTCTGTTATCACCTGCATGGGACCAACGGGGTGAGAGCAATTAGTCTCCCCGTGAGCCTGGTTGAGAATGAGCTCCCCTCCTGAGGGGCAGGGAGCTAACGGACAGGGATTAGATTTTGATATAAAAGTCAGCGAGATTTGGAACTGACACCGCAGACCACTCTGGGATCTGAAGAGTATTGTACATTTTATCGCTTTGCAATAAAGCTAGTTTCCACTCACCTCTAACTCGTCTGTAGTCACTAAATGCTCAGATCCTTTGGATTCAAAACTTTCAATGCAAACACGGAATTTTGATCTGGCAAAAGCCCCCAAATTTGTTCTGACTGTAGCTGATGTTATTGATGAGCAAGCCAGACCCCAGAGTGAAGTCTGTCTCGTTGATCATAAATCTTGTTTTTTATAATGAAAATGAAGATCTACTGACCCCAAAAGCATAAAATCCCAGTTACATCTTTAGAACTTTAAAAATTAAAAGATTTATTTAAAAGAAAAAAACTTAAGCACACAAGATAAAAGTTACACAGTTAAAACTGTCTTGAAGAAGAACCCCCAAAAACATGCTTTATCAAAAGTGCACAATTAAATTACCCTTTTGGCAACAATCGCTCATCGATTTTAACCATAAAATTCCAATAAATATTATCCAAGTCAAGGAATTGTGGTCACTTTTATGAAGGTACACTTCATGACTTCTGAGACACTGCCACTCTGGGGTGGAATTCCAAAAGGGGATTAGAAACAAACTATTTCCCAAAACAAAGGCTCTCCATACTGGTCCAAAGATGTGCAAGTTAGGCGCATTGGACATGCTAAATTGCCTCTTAATGTCCAAAGATGTGTAAATTAGGTGGAGTTATGGGGTTACGGATATAGGACGGGGATGTGGGCCTATGTAGGGTGCTGTTTCAGAGGGTCAGTGCAGTCTCGATGGGACAAATGGCCTCCTTCTGCACTGTAGGAATTATATGGTTCTATGGTCCTTGCTTAATACTGGCGAGCTGCGTCCAAGTCAAACCTTTCACAACGTCTCAGCATCCCACAGAAAGGAGCAGGTCCTCAGGGATTTCCCCCACAGCCACTCAACTCAGTTAAATATCTCTCTACTTATATTTTTCCCGTTTCATCTCAATTCCATTGTCCTTGAACACATTTTGAATTCAACTTCTCCACATGTAAAATTTTCCATTTTTCCTATTTTGCCTCTACCTTAGGTCGATAAAACTTTATATACCACCCAGTGTTTTGTAATAGAATGGCTGTTTAAGGACATTTTGCCACCCAACCATTATTTTTAGGCTGGCGGGCACCCGGTAACTGAGGGTCTCACTAACGAACTCAGGCAGGATGATGGGGTTGGGTGGGTGGGGGGGGGGGGGGCTGCCTCACCCGGACGGCCCCTTCAGACTGGTGCTGCCCTCCTTTTAGGGAGTGGGAAGCTCCAGCTTTCCATTCCTACCAGCCCTTCCCAGTCAAACTCACGTCTGCGAAATTGTCTAACAGGACTCGACAGGGTAGATGCAGGAAGGATGTTCTCAATGGGGGGGCGGTCCAGAATCAGGGGGTCACAGTCTGAGGATACAGGGTAAACCATTTAGGACTGAGTTGAGGAGAAATTTCTTCACCCAGAGAGTGGTATGCCTGTGTAATTGGGTAGCCCAGAAAGCAATTGAGGCCAAAATATTGTACGTTTTCGAGAAGGAGTTTTATATAGTTCTTGGGGCTAACGCGATCAAAGGATATGGGGGGGAAGCTAGATCAGGTTACTGAGTTAGATGATAAGCCACAATCATAATAAATTGTGAAGCAGGCTCGGAGGGCTGAATGGCCTACTCCTATTATCTACGTTGTTATTATAGTACAGCACACAGCTATAGTACAACACACAGCTATAGTACAACACAGCTATAATACAGCACACAGCTATAGTATAACACACAGCTATAATACAGCACACAGCTATAATACAGCACACAGCTATAGTATAACACACAGCTATAGTACAACACAGCTATAATAGAGCACACAGCTATAGTATAACACACAGCTATAGTATAACACACAGCTATAGTATAACACACAGCTATAGTACAGCACACAGCTATAGTACAGCACACAGCTATAGTACAGCACACAGCTATAGTATAACACACAGCTATAATACGACACACAGGCATAGTACAGCACACAGCTATAGTACAGCACACAGCTATAGTACAGCGCACAGCTATAGTACAGCACACAGCTATAGTACAGCACACAGCTATAATACAACACACAGGCATAGTACGACACACAGCTACAGTGCAGCACACAGCTATAGTACAGCACACAGCTATAGTACAACACACAGCTTTAATAGAGCACACAGCTATAATACAACACACAGGCATTGTACGACACACAGCTATAGTACAGCACACAGGAATAGTACGACACACAGCTATAGTACAACACACAGCTTTAATAGAGCACACAGCTATAGTACAGCACACAGCTATAGCACAGCACACAGCTATAGTACAGCACACAGCTATAGTACAGCACACAGCTAAAGTGCAGCACACAGCTATGGTACAGCACACAGCTATAGTACAGCACACAGCTATAGTACAGCACACAGCTATAATACAGCACACAGCTATAGCACAGCACACAGCTATAATACAGCACACAGCTATAATACAGCACACAGCTATAATACAGCACACAACTATGGTACAGCACACAGCTATAGTGCAGCACACAGCTATAGTGCAGCACACAGCTATAGTACAGCAGCTATAGTACAGCACACAGCAATAGTACAGCACACAGCTATAGTACAGCACACAGCTATAGTACAGCAGCTATAGTACAGCACACAGCTATAGTACAGCACACAGCTATAGTACAGCACACAGCTATAGTACAGCACACAGCTATAGTACAGCACACAGCTATAGTACAGCACACAGCTATAGTACAGCACACAACTATAATACAGCACACAGCTATAATACAGCACACAGCTATAGTACAGCACACAGCTATAGTACAGCAGCTATAGTACAGCACACAGCTATAATACAGCACACAGCTATAGTACAGCACACAGCTATAGTACAGCACACAGCTATAGTACAGCACACAGCTACAGTACAGCACACAGCTATAGTACAGCACACAGCTATAGTACAGCAGCTGTAGTACAGCACACAGCTATAGTACAGCACACAGCTATAGTACAGCACACAGCTATAGTACAGCAGCTATAATACAGCACACAGCTATAGTACAGCACACAGCTATAATACAGCACACAGCGATAGTACAGCACACAGCTATAGTACAGCACACAGCTATAGTACAACACACAGCTATAGTACAACACACAGCTATAATACAGCACACAGCTATAATACAGCACACAGCTATAGTACAACACACATCTATAGTACAACACACAGCTATAGTACAACACACAGCTATAGTACAGCACACAGCTATAGTACAGCAGCTATAATACAGCACACAGCTATAGTACAGCACACAGCTATAGTGCAGCACACAGCTATAATACAGCACACAGCTATAATACAGCACACAGCTATAGGGCAGCACACAGCTATAGTACAGCACACAGCTATAGTACAACACACAGCTATAGTACAGCACACAGCTATAGTACAGCACACAGCTATAATACAGCACACAGCTATAGTACAGCACACAGCTATAGTACAACTCACAGCTATAGTACAACACACAGCTATAGTACAACACACAGCTATAGTCCAGCGCACAGCTATAGTGCAGCACACAGCTATAGTACAGATCCCTGCTCTAATTACCAAAACAACTCTTATCAAAGTAACAAATAACATTACTCTCAGATCAGCTGGCATGGAGGTCAGGAATGTGAGTATACATTAGGAGCTGACGGCTATTGAGTAGACTAACTGTGCTCCTGCTGTCCATGAAAGTTTGGCTGCTTTGCTTCACCCTCAGTCTAACCAATGCACTGGATTGACTAAATTTGGAGCATGTCATATTTATTTGAGCATTATTATGATGGACTTGGATAGGGTGGTTAGGATGGAACTTTTTCCCTTAGTGGTGGGGTCAATAACCAGGGGGCACAGATTTAAGGTGATGGGCCAGAGGTTTAGAGGAGATTTGAGGAAAGACATTTTCACCCAGAGGATGGTGGAATCTGGACCTCACTGCCTGAAAGGGCAGTAAAGGTGGGAAACCACACAACCTTTAAGAAGCATTTAGATGAGCACTTGAAATCCATATAAGGACATAACAACTAGGAGCAGGACTTGGCCATTCAGCCCCTCAAACCTGCTCCGTCATTCAGTACAATCATGGCTGATCTCAGAATCACACAATAACACAGTGCAGAAGAGGACCTTCGGCCAGCCAATCTGCACCGATGCATTAAAGACACCTGACCTGCCAATCCTAATCCCATTTGCCAGCACTTGGCCCATAGCCTCAACTGTTATAACATGCCAAGTGCTCATCCAGGTACAGTTTAAAGGATGTGAGGCATCCCGCCTCTACCACCCTCCCAGGCAGTGCGTTCCAGACCGTCACCACCCTCTGGGTAAAAAGGTTTTCCCTCAAATTCCCCCTAAACTTCCTGCCCCTCACTTTGAACTTGTGTCCCCTCGTAACCGACCCTTCAACTAAGGGGAACAGCTGCTCCCTATCCACCCTGCCCATGTCCCTCATAATCTTGGACACCTCGATCGGGTCACCGCTCAACCTTCTGTGCTCCAGAGAAAACAACCCAAGCCTATCCAACCTCTCTTCATGACTTAAATGTTCCATCCCAGGCAACATTCTGGTGAAATGCCTCCGCACCCCCTCCAGTGCAATTACATCCTTCCTATAATGTGGCGACCAGAACTGCACCCAGTACTCCAGCTGTGGCCTCACCAAAGTTCTATAGAACTCCAACATGACATCCCTGCTTTTGTAATCTGTGCCTCGATTGATAAAGGCTGGGGTCCCATAAGCCTTCTCAACACCCTATTAACCTGCCCATCTGCCTTCAGATATCTATGGACAAATATTCCAAGGTCTCTTTGTTCCTTGGAACTTCCCAGTGTCAGGCCATTCATTGAATACTTCCTTGTCACATTACTCCTTCCAAAGTGTATCACCTCACACTGTTCAGGGTTAAATTCCATCTGCCACTTTTCTGCCTATTTGACAATTCTGTCTATATCTTCCTGTAACTCAAGACACTCAACCTCACTTTTTTTTTTAGTTATAAATTTAGAGTATCCAATTCTTTTTTCCAATTAAGGGGCAATTTAGCGTGGACAATCCACCTACCCTGCACATCTTTTCAGATTGTGGCGGTGAGACCCACACAGACACGGGGAGAATGTGCAAACTCCACACAGACAGTGACCCGGGGCTGGGATCGAACCCGGGCCCTCAGCGCCATGAGGCAGCCGTGGTAACCACTGCACCACCGTGCCGCCCTAACCTCACTGTTAACCACCCGGCCAATTTTTTTGTTCGCAAACTTATTGATCCTACCCCCACATAGGTGTTGAAGTCTATAAATGACAAACAATAGGGGACCCATCACAGATCCCTGTGGTACACCACTGAACACTGACTTCCAGTCACTAAAGAAGCCGTCTGCCATCACCTTCTGTCTCCTACAGCGAAGCCAATTTTGAACGCACCTTATCAAGTTAACCTGTATCTCATGTGCTCTTTCTAAGTCTCCCATGTAGGACTTTGTCAAAGGCTTTGCTGAAATCTGTGTAAACTACATCAACTACACTACCCTCATCTACACACCTGGTTACATGCTCAAAAAATTCAGTCAATTTTGTTGGGCATGACCGCCCTCTGAAAAGCCATTCTGCCTATTCCTGATCAAACCTTGCCTCTCCAAGTGGAGATAGATTCTCTCCTTCATAATTTTCCCAATAGTTTCCCTGCTGACGTGAGACTCAATGGTCTGTAGTTCCCTGGCTTACTTCTACAACCTTTCTTTAATAGTGTGACCACTTTAGCTGCTCTCCAGTCCTCTGGCACCTCCCCCGTGGCCAGAGAGGAATTATAAATTTGTAAGACTTCTTACTGTGCTCACCCCAGTCCAACGCCGGCATCTCCACATCATGACTCCAGACCCACAGCAATGTGGTTGACTCTTAACTGCCCCCTCAAGGGCAATAAGGGGCACAGCCTGTGACGCCATGTCCTATGAATGAATTTTTAAAAATACTATAAGTATATCAATGGAAGAGTAGGGATCAAGGGGGAAATCTGTGGGTGGAGCCAGAGGACATTGGTAAGGTGTTGAATGAATACTTTACATCTGTCATCACAGAGATTGAGGAAGTCGTTATGGATCTCGGGGACAGACTGTCATAGGGAGTGACAAGGTATTGGAGGTGTTGGCAGGCTTAAAAGTGTACAAATTTCCAGGTCAGGATGAATTGTGTACCTGGCTGCTGTGGGAGGTGAGGGAGGAGATTGCAGGAACTCTGACCCAAATTTATAATTCCTCTCTGGCCACGAGGGAGGTGCCAGAGGACTGGGGAGCAGCTAATGTGGTCCCACTATTTAAGAAAGGTTGTAGAAGTAAGAACAGTATTCCGTTCTGTTCAGTATGACGTTGGCCCTTCCTTTGTCTGCTGGTTTGATGACGATGTTGCGGTTGGTCTTGAGAGCGTGGATGGCGTTGCGTTGTGCTTGGGTGACGTTCGGGGCTGTCTTGTGTGAATGCAACTGATGAATCTGGCATTGACGCGACTCATGACGGCTTGAGCATACGTGTCGAGTCTAGGGCAGTGGCCTTCCGGAGGCGTCCAATTCGACTCTTTCCTCTTCGGTTGCCGCACCACAGATCTCTTGGTCTACTGTTTTGGTTCTTTGGTTGTCTCATTGGGTTCTCTGTCGGCCTCTTGAGGTCTGTGGAAGGACTTTCTGTACCCCACTAATGCCTTCATTGATTTGTTCCCTTAGTACTTGCTAAAAGGCTCTCTTTTCCTTCTCATCATATCTTGAATGTCTCTGGTCATCCCTGGTTCTCTGGACTTGTTAATCCTTCTTATTACCCAAGAGGAAACATGTTGGGCCTGTACCCCTCCTATTTCCTTTTTGAATGCCCCCCACTGCTCTTCTGTAGATTTCTACACAAGTAACTCTTGGCCAGATCCTGCCTTATTCTACTAAAATCCACTCTCCCCCAATCCAAAACCTTTTGCTTTGCAACTTGTCTCCCTTTGGCCTCAATTACACCATCCTGACAATTGTCCATAACCCTTCAACCCATTACTAATTAAACATCTGTCCATCTCCTCCTTAAATTAACTCATGTCCTGGCATCCACCACACTCTGGGATAGTGAATTCCACAGATTCACGACCCTTTGAGAGAAGGCTACAGACCACGTGCTTGACAATGGGATGAGAGTAAATAAGTGTTTGATGGCCGGCACTGGCACGATGGGCCAAAGAGCCTCTTTCCGTGCTGTAAAAACCCTATGATTCTATCACTCTATGTGTCGTCCAAAATACTTCCAGGCTTTTAGCTTCATTACCCTTGATAACAACCCAATGAATTTGGCCACACTCCTGAACAGCTGATATCAGAACTAATCCCCAATTTACTCCTCTTTTCATTGTGTAGGGTTGCCTGAACAGACAGAAAGTTCTAACTGCCATCCGACAAATGCAACAGTTCCTAAAAGGGCAAGAAAACCGTTTTACTGATGGAATCCGTAACATGAAAGCCAAGCTATCAGCCTTGCAGATATCCGTTACCAAACTGACAGCAGACCAACCCTCAGGTACGTTACCATCAGTCTCAGACATCAAGAGGCCCCCATTTCTCCAATCACTTCAGCTCAGTTGGCTGGACAGCTGGTTTGTGATGCAGATCAAGGCCAACGCCATGGGTTCGCTTCCCGTACCGGCTGTAGATATTCATGCAGGCTTTGTCTTCTCAACCTTGCCCCTCGCCTGAGGGGTGGTGATCCTCAGGTAAAATCACCACCAGTCAGCTCTCCCCCCTCAAAGGGGAAAGCAGCCCATGGTCATGTCGGACAGTGGCGACTTTATTTTTTAGATGGCGAGGCACTAATAGAAATACTTTTAAAATCTTTTAAATATCAAAAGTTCAGAAAAAAACTGACTACTGCACAACAGTGAATCTAGTAAATGATTCTGTATCGTATTTAAAAGTCATTTTCTGTCTTTTAAGATCTGGTTACACAGGAGTGGTGACTTTGCACTGTGATTTTTTGTGTGTGTTCATCATTGCCACTCATAAATATCAAAGAATATTTCTTAATGTAAGGGGAAAAACACAAATATCTCCGAAAACACTGCCCCATTGTGCTGGTACATGGAAGAATTTTTTTATGTTAGTGATTATGCCAATGGGTTTGAGCCAGAATTTACACACGAGCCTCATACCGGAAACGTGTGCAATTTTCAGCTCAATTTGTGCTGGATTGTCCATGGCAAGCAAAACAGAAACTCTCCTGCAATGTGCAAAAATGTAAGGATTGCCAAACCTCTGAGATTGGCCTGAAGCCTCCAGGAACTGGAGATCAATGGTTAGCACTGCTTCCTCACAGCACCAGAGTCCCGGGTTCAATCCCGGTCTCTGTCTGTGTGGAGAATACACATTCTCCCCGTGTCTGCGTAGGTTTCCACCGGGTGCATTGGCTACCTCCCACAGTCCAAATATGTGCAGCTCAGGTGGATTGACCGTACTAAATTGCCCTTTAGTGTCCAGGTTCGGGTTACGGGGATAGGGTGGGGTGGACTGGGGAGTGTAATAGAGTGCTCATTCGAAGGGTCGGTGCAGACTTGATGGGCCGAATGGCCTTCTCCTGCACTGTGGGGATTCTATGATTTCAGAGCATTGATGTGTGCAACCATGGAGGAAGAATATCACAGGGATATTAAAAAAGATTGTGTTTTGTTTTGTTGGTCACTTTTTTTACTAGATAAAAACTATTTAAAATGAAGTGGTTGAGGAGGATGGGGGTGATTTGGGAGGGGGGGGGGGTTGGCACCCGGGTGAGGAGAGTGAACTGGCTCCCCTTCTTTATTCAACCCCTCGGTTAGTTGCAACAAGGTTAATTTAAAAAGGATCCTTTGCCTTCGAGATACCTTTCCCCAGCCCACGTGTGGTTAGGTTTTAAAAGGTGCCAATTTTTTAAAAAAAGAACAAGGTTATTGGTTAATAAAACGTGAGAAAAAATAATAATAAAATTCAACATACACATGCACACAGATTAGAAATGAGAGGTGAATTCAAAATTAACGTTAAAGAAGGTTAAGTTAAGTTAAAGTCTGTGCAAAGTCTGCATGTTCTCCCCGTGTCTGCGTGGGTTTCCACCGGGTGCTCCGGTTTCCTCCCACAGTCCAAAGATCTGCAGGTTAGGTGGATTGGCCATGCTAAAATTGCCCTTGGGTTAGGTGGGGTTACTGGTTTACAGGGATAGGGTGAAGGTGTGGACTTAAATGGGGTGCTCTTTCCAAGAGCCGGTGCAGACCCGTTGGCCGAATGGCATCCTTCTGCACTGTAACTTCTATGAAGATATACAAATCAGTCTTTGACTTGTCTCTGAGCAATAGCTGGTGAAACATTGTGGCCATTAAGTTGGGTGATTCTATTGGAGCTGGCTTTAGCAGATAAGCAGTTGGTGTGGAGATGCTTGGTTCTGCAGGTAGGTTAACTGAATAGAACATAGAACAGTACAGCACAGAACAGGCCCCTCGGCCCTCAATGTCGTGCCGAGCAACGATCACCCCACCCAAACCCACGTAACCCGTATACCTGTAACCCAACAATCCCCCCATTAACCTTACACTACGGGCAATTTAGCATGGCCAATCCACCTAACCCGCACATCTTTGGACTGTGGGAGTTGCCCTGTTTCTTTTTAATCTGCGGCTTTGCTGACTTGTGACTTGCCTCCAGCAATTAGGGATCTTTTTCTACCAGCAAGTGCAGGAGTGCCCAGTGGATGCTCTTCAACTGTTACCTTCACCGCACACCCTAGCACAGTAGAACTAGAACATCAGACTAGTACACATGGACCAGGGTTGCAGTTGTTTTTTTAACCCCCTTGTGCATTCCTGGTACTGCTTTCTTTCAGCTCACATCATGCCCGCGTCTGGGTGATAGCCACAGGAGATAGTTTCTGCTGAGATGGTAATCAGCCCCCATTTTCAAGGCAGCCACAGGCGATTACACTTCAGCTTTTCCATTGCTTTGAAGTGTCTCTGTCAGAAAAAGGGTGCAAAATTCTATTCTCTCTGGACGAGTTGGTCAAGGGTAATCCATATCGGAATTTTCTAGAAAGGGATTACTTGTTTTAGCTAGTTTTTTCTTGTATGTCATTTTTATACAAATATGTCTTACTTTAGAGCTCATCAAGTCCATAAGTAATTTGGAGCAATGATCTCTTGTCATGACATTGACAATCAAATTGACAGTCATCCAATTGGGTAATGAGTTTTATCATAGATCATAGAATTTACAGTGCAGAAGGAGGCCATTCAGCCCATCGAGTCTGCACCGGCTCTTGGAAAGAGCACCCTATCCAAGGTCAACACCTCCACCCTATAATCCAGTAACCCCACCCAACACTAAAGGCACTTTTGGACACTAAGGGCAATTTATCATGGCCAATCCACCTAACCTGCACATCTTTGGACTGTGGGAGGAAACCGGAGCACCCGGAGGAAACCCACGCACACACGGGAGGGATGTGCAGACTCCGCACAGACAGTGACCCAAGCCGGAATCGAACCTGGGACCCTGGAGCTGTGAAGCTATTGTGCTATCCACAATGCTACCGTGCTGCCGTGTTTTCCAATTGGTGCAGGGAGGCAATATGTCACAAGGATGGATGTGGCTGGCTGATGGCAGGAGTGTGAGGGCAAGTCATGTGATGAAAGCTCCAAGAATACATTTAATCACAGTTGGCAACCCTATCTTGTGTGGAATTTGACCCCCCCAATCAGTTGAGTCACTGTAGAAGCAGCGGGCTGCTGTGATTCAGGACAATTGTAGGTTTCTCTGGAACCTGGACGAGTTAGTTAGATTGAAAAAGCTTCCCTCTCTTTTTTTTAATTTAAAAAATATATTTTTTTATTCTCCTCCTTTTTCACAATTTTTCTCCCGAATTTACACCCAACAACAATCAATAACCAACAACAAATCTCTCAAACCCCATAACAGTAACAACGATCCCATCCTCCCACCATGCCCAGACATCAGCCCGCATGTTAACATAAACAAATGACAAAGAAAAAAAGGAATCAGGGATTACCCATAGCCATCTTTAACATACATAGCCCCCCTCCCCCCCCCAACCCACCCACCCTTCCACCCCCCCCCCAACTAATGTTCAATGTTATCCAGTTCTTGAAAGTGCAGAATGAATAATGCCCATGAATTGTAGAACCCCTCCATCCTTCCCCTCAGTTCCAACTTAACCTTCTCAAGGGTCAAGTATTCCAACAGGTCCCCCTGCCCCGCCAGGGCGCAGGGTGGAGAGGCTGCTCTCCAACCCAGCAGGATCCGCCTTCGGGCGATCAATGAGGCGAAGGCTACAGTATCTGCCTCCGCACCCGTTTCCAACCCTGGCTGGTCCGACAGCCCGAATATGGCCTCCCGGGGACCCGGGTCCAGCTTCACATTCACCACCTTGGAAATTACCCTAAAAACCTCCTTCCAGTACTCCCCAAGCTTTGGACAGGACCAAAACATATGAACGTGATTAGCCCCCCCCCAACAACGCTCACACATATCTGGTTGTGTGTGGTTTAGCACACTGGGCTAAATCGCTGGCTTTTAAAGCAGAACAAGCAGGCCAGCAGCACGGTTCAATTCCTGCACCAGCCTCCCCGAACAGGCGCCAGAATGTGGCGACTAGGGGCTTTTCACAGTAACTTCATTTGAAGCCTACTTGTGACAATAAGCGATTTTCATTTCATCTTCTACCCCTTCAAAGAATCGGCTCATCCTCGCCCTCGTGAGGTGCGCCCTGTACACCACCTTCAGCTGCATCAGCCCCAACCTCGCACATGAGGTGGAGGCATTCACTCTCCGGGGCACCTCACACCAGACCCCCTCCTCTATATCCTCTCCCAACTCTTCCTCCCACTTCACTTTGATCCCCTCCAGTGGTGCCTTAGCCTTTTCCAACATCGCTCCGTTTACCGCTGACACTGTCCCCTTCTCCAGTCCCCTTGCCACCAGCACCTCCTCCAACAACGTGGAGGCCGGTTCCTCCGGGAAGCTCTGTATCTCCTTCCTGGCAAAGTCCCGAACCTGCATATACCTAAACACTTCTCCCTGCTCCAGCCCATACTTCGCTTCCAGCTACCTCAATCCTGCAAAATCGATTCCGAAGAAACAAATCTTTTAGGGTCTTAATCCTCTTCTCTTCCCATTTCTGAAAGCTTCCATCCCACCTCCCTGGCTCAAATCTATGGTTCTCCCGGATCGACATTTCCCTCGGCCCTGTCCCCAACACGAAGTGTTGGCGAAACTGCCTCCAGATTTTCCATGAAGCTATTACTACCGGACTCCCTGAGTATTTCCCCGGAACTATCGGGAGCGGGGCCATTGCTAGTGCCTGCACGAACTCTCCTCGATTCTGACCCACTGGGAATCAACCCCTCAGACCCAGCCCCGCACCTTCTCCACATTCGCCGCCCAGTAGTAGTACATCAGGTCCGGGAGACCCAAACCCCCTGCCTGCCTTCCCCTCTGTAGCAGCACCTTCCTCACTCTGGCCATCTTCCCTCCCCATATAAACGAGGTAATCCTTCCCTCAATCTCCCTGAAAAAAGACTTTGGCAGGAAAATGGTAGGCATTGAAAAAGAAACAGAAATCGCAGCAACCCATTCATTTTAACCGCCTCTACCCAACCCGCCAGTGACCGAGGGAGACCATCCCACCTCGCCAGGTCAGCTTTCACTCTCCCCACCAAACTAGTGATGTTGTATCTGCGAAGCCTTCCCCGCTCCCGGGCCACCTGCACCCCCAAATACCTAAAGTGGGTCCCTGCCCTACGGAATGGCAGCCCCCCCACCCCTGCTCCCACCCCCGGCCGAGACATCACAATATACTCACTCTTGTCCAAGTTCAGCTTGTACCCCGAGAAAGACCCAAATACATGCAGCAACTCCAATATTCCTCCTATCGACACACTCGGCTCTGACACTTACAGCAGCAAGTCGTCGGCATACAAGGACACCCTATGCTGTACTCCCCCCCCCCCCCCCCCCCCCCCCCCCCTCACTATTCCTTTCCATGCTCCCGAACTTCCCGAACTCTCCTATCTGGCTGCATCACAGCCTGGTACGGCAACTGCTCGGCCCAGGACCGCAAGAAACTACAGAGTTGTGAACATAGCCAGTCCATCACACAAACCTGCCTCCCACCCATTGACTCCATCTACACCTCCCGCTGCCTGGGGAAAGCGGGCAGCATAATCAAAGATCCCTCCCACCCGGCTTACTCACTCTTCCAACTTTTTCCATCGGGCAGGAGATACAGAAGTCTGAGAACACGCACGAACAGACTCAAAAACAGCTTCTTCCCCACTGTCACCAGACTCCTAAATGACTCTCTTATGGACTGACCTCATTAACACTACACCCTGTATGCTTCATCCGATGCCAATGCTTATGTAGTTACATTGTGTATCTTGTGTTGCCCTATTATGTATTTTCTTTTCTTCCCTTTTCTTCCCATGTACTTAATGATCTGTTGAGCTGCTCGCAGAAAAATACTTTTCACTGTACCTCGGTACCCGTGACAATAAACAAATCCAAATCGGGCATTGTCAACATGGAATTATGAATGGAAATTCATGTTTGACAAACCTGTTGGAGGTTTTTGAGGGTATAACCAACAGAATTGATAAAAGGGAGATGGTGGACGCAGTTTACTTGGATTTTCAGATGGCTTTTGACAAAGTCCCCCACAGGAGGTTTATTAGCAAAATTATAGCATACAACATAGGGGTAACATACTGGCATGGATCAAGGATTGGCTAAGGGGCGGAAAAACAAGAGTAGGAATAAATATGTCAGTCTTGCGTTGGCAGGCTGTAGCTTGTGGGGTACCACAAGAATCAGTATTCCAGCCCCAGCTGTTCACAATATATATCAATGATTTGGACGTGAGGACCAAAGCTAGGTGGGAATGTGTGTTGTGAGGAAGATGTAAAGCAAGAACATAGAACATACAGTGCAGAAGGAGGCCATTAGGCCCATCGAGTCTGCACCGACCCACTTAACACAGAACACAGAACAGTACAGCACAGAACAGGCCCTTCAGCCCTCGATGTTGTGCCGAGCAATGATCACCCTACTCAAACCCACATATCCACCCTATACCCGTAACCCAACAACCCCCCCCCCCTTAACCTTACCTTTTAGGACACTACGGGCAATTTAGCATGGCCAATCCACCTAACCTGTACATCTTTGGACTGTGGGAGGAAACCGGAGCACCCGGAGGAAACCCACACAGACACGGGGAGAACGTGCAGACTCCGCACAGTGACCCAGCGGGAAATTGAACCTGGGACCCTGGCGCTGTGAAGCCACAGTGCTATCCACTTGTGCTACCGTGCTGCCCTTGGATGGAACATGGCAGATGGAAAAATATGACGTTCTCCACTTTGGTAGGAGGAACAGATGCGCAGATTATTTTTTAAAGGGTGAGACATTAGACAGTAAAATGAAAAATGAAAATCGATTATTGTCACGAGTAGGCTTCAATGAAGGTACTGTCAAAAAGCCCCTAGTCGCCACATTCCGGCGCCTGTTCGGGGAGGCTGTTCCGGGAATCGAACCGTGCTGCTGGCCTGCCTTGGTCTGCTTTCAAAGCCAGCGATTTAGCCCAGTGTGCTAAACAGCCCCTGTTTACCCAGGGACCTGGGTGTCTTTGATCATAAGTCACTGAAAGCTAATATGCATGTGCAGCAAGTAATTTGAAGAATTTGAGTATAGGAGAAAGAAAGTCTTGGTTCAATTGTATAGCACCTTGGTTAGAGTGCACCTGGCGTAGTGTGTGCAGTTTTGGCTCCCTTACATCAGGAAGGATATTGTTGTCATTGATGGAATGCAACAAAGGGTCACCAGACTTGTTCCTGGGATGGTGAGACAATCTCGTGAAGAGGAATTGGGGGAAATGGGCCGGTATTCTCCAGAATTTCAAAGAATGAGAAAAAATCTCAAGGAAACTACACAATAGGAATAGACAGGGTCGATGCAGGTGAGATGTTTCTCCTGGTCGGGGAGGCAAAAACCAGCGTAGACAATTTCAAAATGAGGACCGAGATGAGGAGAATTATTTTTTATAATAATAATAATCGCTTATTGTCACCAGTAGGCTTCAATGAAGTTACTGTGAAAAGCCCCTAGTCGCCTCATTCCGGCCCCACATTCGGGGAGGCCGGTACGGGAATTGAACCCACGCTGCTGGCATTGTTCTGCATTACAAGCCAGCTGTTTAGCCCACTGTGCTAAACCAGCCCCAATTTATCATGGCCAATCCACCTAACCTGCACATCTTTGGACTGTGGGAGGAAACCGGAGCACCCGGAGGAAACCCACGCAGACACGGGGAGAACGTGCAGACTCCGCACAGTGACCCAAGCCGGGAATCGAACCTGGAAACGTTTTGCATATATTTATGATTCTGGATTATGATAAGTACAGAACTTACTTTGAATGCTTAAAAAGGTTGTGAATCAAACTAATCCCTTAATTTAAGCAGGTATTCCTGATGTGACTTGCATCGGCTCAGCTGAGAATTTCTTCTCTCTCTCTCCGTTTTGTTATAGTGACATTGTGCCCTGTGCTGGAGGCTCCGAAGCACGGCAAGAAATTCGGCTCCAGGTACAGAATGGATCATGAAGTGCACTTTGTCTGCCAGCCTGGCTATCAGCTGATTGGCTCCAGCACCAGAGTGTGCCAGCCCAGTGGGCGTTGGACTGGGGAGACTGCTAATTGTACAGGTACTCCAGTTTAAAGTTTCACAATTTCACTTTGGGGTGAGCAATTTGGTGGCATAGTGGTAATATCATTGGACTAGTAATCTAATGCTCTGGGTTCAAATATCACCAGGGCAACTGGTGGAATTTAAACTCAAATATTAAATCTGAAATTATAAACTTGCCTCATTAATGGTGACCATGGCCGCTATCATCAATTGTCACAAAAACCCATGTTCTTTCAGGAAGGAAATTTGCCATCTTTACTCAGTCTGGCCTACATGTCACTCCAGGCCCACACACAGCAATAATAATGATAATCTTTATTAGTGTCACAAATAGGCTTATATTAACACTGTAATAGGGCGGCATGGTGGCGGAGTGGTTGGCACTGCAGCCTCACAGCACCGAGGACCCGGGTTCGATCCCGGCCCCGGCTCACTGTCCGTGTGGAGTTTGCACATTCTCCCCGTGTCTGCGGGGGTCTCACCCCCACAACCCAAAGATGTGCAGGGTAGGTGGATTGGCCACGCTAAATTGTTGCTTAATTGGAATAAAAATAATTGGCTACTCTAAATTTTTTTTAAAAACATTGACACTGCAATGAAGTTACTGCGAAAATCACCTAGTCACCAATCTCCGGTGCCATTCCCTTCATTAGATAACATGGCATACGGAGGAATCCATGCTTTCTGAGTGAGACACTATCAACCCAAATCAGATGGAACCAAACCGCAACAGTCACTACTCCCATTAGTATTTAACATTTTTTCTAAAATGATTTAAGGATGCGTTTACTGCCATCGCCATGCATACGCAGTTGTAAGTTGATGATAGGCCCAGGTTAATGACCGTTATTTTTAACGGGGGAATTTGCAACATGAACCCAGCTTAATTCCTTTTAAGAACTATGCATCAAAATAAAGTGGCTTCAGTACTTTGCAAAACCGTATTTGGCTCTGCAATTCATTAATTCACTATTTTTCCAATGTTCCCTCTCTCTGCATCTCATTTTGTACCTCAGCCTCTCGGAATCTTTCTGTCTCTGCACATCTCTCTCTCTCTATCTCTGTGGCTCGTTCATTATATTTACATCACACCGGCATTTGCTCTCTCCCATCACACAGCCTCTATTTATGCATCTATCTGCCCTTCTCAAATCAGTGAATCATAGCATCCCTAGAGTGCAGAGGGAGGCTATTCGGCCCATTGAAGTCTGCACCGACCCCCTCTAAAAGAGCACCCTACCTAGGCCCATCCACCCGCACTATCCCTGTAACTCTCCCTAACCTTGGACACTAAGGGGCAGTTTAGCATGGCCAGTCCACCTAACCTGCACATCTTTGGACTGTGGGAGGAAACCGGTTCACCCGGAGGAAACCCACGCAGACACGGGGAGAACGTGCAGACTCCACACAGACTTTAGCTTAACTTAACCCACGCAAAAGCAGGGAGAATGTGCAAACTCCACATAGTCACCCGAGGTTGGAATCGAACCCAGGTCCCTGGCGCTGTGAGGCAGCGGTGCTAACCACTGTGTCACCGTGCTGCCGGTGTTGGTGCCCGGAGTCTCGCTTTCCGCCCAGCTGTGGGGCAATGTAGAGTCCGAGAATACTGCCTTCCAGCAATAACCCCGGTGTGTATAACAACCTGGATTGCGCTGCGGGGGACGTAGCAGGGGGCAAGGGTAATTAGTCGGTACCAGGAGCAGCTTGCTGCGATGCTGGGAACGGGAGTGCTGGTGTCCATAAACCATCGAGTATGGCCTGCTTAATTTAAATGGAATCGAGTGCATGGTTTCTGCACATGTGCAGACCAGTGGGCCTGTGCAGATGGGTATCAGCTGCCATGTGCATGGCTATGTTACGTTGGCAGGAGACACTGTATTGATTTAAACTGGATGGGTTAATGCCTGCATTACAATAGTAACATCGCACACATGTTTTAAACACTCGCACGTTAATACTGCATGCAGTAATTGAAAGGCTCACACTATTAGACTGAATTGGGATCAGAAATTGGTTCTTAACTGTTGATAATTGTACTTGGTGTGATCACGAATGTGGAACGTCTGACTTGACCTCGCACAGACTGTTACGCTCAAACTCACTCGATGTGCAGACCAGCCAATAGCTGGATTTCAGCGGGATTGAATAATAAAGTCTTTTATGGTGTTTCATGTCACTCAAAACCACCTTGATCAAAGTCAGCTGAATGCCCTTCCTGAAACCTGAAAAAAGCAGCATTGCATTCCTCTTGTGGGAACACCTGCATATCGCTCCCCAGCCGAATGAATTTTTTTTTTTGGTCTCACATTCCACCCTGAGCTTTCCTATCTTTCCCATCAGGCAGCCTCTGCCAGGGTGAGGCAACATGTGCTCGCATGCCCCGTGAACCCAGCCATGCTGCAGCTGCCAGACCTGACGGATTTCAGAGGTCAAGGACGCCTTTAGTTAATGGACTCAGACATCTCATTAAATCATTTCACGGTCTAACAGTCCAGAGATATTCCAGACATTCTATTGATAGGCAACGGTACCTAGTTCTGAGTAACTCTCTTGTGATGCTGGTTGCTGTAAGAGAACTCTGTGAGCCAGGACACACGGGGCTCAACTCTTTTGTCCGGGTGAATGGAGAAATACGCGAAGCTGAGGCTATTGTGATGAAAATACCCTTAAGACGCGTTAAAGGCTGTATTACAAGACCATGCATGGATTACGATGGAGGAGATCATTCTGCTCATTCGATCTAATTCTTCCACAGTAAATGGGAACAATAGGAGCCTGTTCTGCAACTTAATTAGATCCTGGCTCATCTGTATTTTGATTCCTTTTACTCACCTTGGCTCCATAACTCTCTTCCCAGCAGCACTGTGGAAGAACCTACACACGATCAATCACTACTGAAGCGAGATTGTAGTCCAATTGAAGGCTTTAATGAGCAAGTATTTACCCCAGCAGTTCCGGTACAGAATGACTGCTGTGGGTGAAACACAGACTCTTATGCTCCGCCTGCTGGGCGGAACCAGCCGGCAGGTTCTACCACTCACACTACAGTATAAGGCACATCCCACCTCGGTACCGCGATACCCTTGATATAGCCTACCACACCTACACCATTTCCAGATTTTCACTTTCTGTGAAGAAATGTTTCTCGGTGAAGGGTATGCTCTGATTTTAAGATTACGTCCCCTTGTTCTGCACTCCTCCACCAGAATAAATAGTTTCTCTTCATCTCTGCTGCCAAATCCTGGAACCATCTTAAGCACCTCAAACCGGTCATGCCTTCGTCTTCTTTCCAAAAAGGAATACAAACTTAGGGGTAAGCGATCCAGTCCCGCCCGCCTCAGGAATCATTGTGCACAGGACGGGTAATAACCTCGGGCGATAATTTCTGGTCTTGGAGCGGGAGGGGCGAACAAATGCCGCCCCAATCTCTGCAACCTGTCCTCATAATTTAACCTCTATTAGCGTCCCATACATCTGTGCTGCACCCCTTTGCCCCTAGCCCACTAAGACCAGTAAGGCAGCACGGTAGCATGGTGGTTAGCATCAATGCTTCACAGCTCCAGGGTCCCCGGTTCGATTCCCGGCTGGGTCACTGCCTGTGCGGAGTCTGCACGTCCTCCCCGTGTGTGCGTGGGTTTCCTCCGGGTGCTCCGGTTTCCTCCCACAGTCCAAAGATGTGCGGGTTAGGTGGATTGGCCAGGCTAAATTGCCCTTAGTGTCCTAAAAAATAATTTTAATGGGGGTTGTTGGGTTACTGGTGTAGGGTGGATACGTGGGCTTGAGTAGGGTGATCATTGCTCGGCACAACATTGAGGGCCGAAGGGCCTGTTCTGTGCTGTACTGTTCTAATTCTAATTCTAATATCTTTCTGCTGAGTGGGGGTGGCAAGAACTGAATGTTTCCCATATACAGTACAACCAGAGCTTTATACAACTGTAACGTAATTTTAAAGATATAATACAAGCCCCACCACTTACCATTCCTGAAGGCCCACACTACCCTAACCTCCTCTTTCTTGGCAAAATGTTCCCCTATTCACCAGTTTGTCTATTTTCAAGCAGGATTTTTGTGACCAATTAACCAAACCTTCAGCAAACTTCAAACCTCTAGTTCTCATCTGCACCATTAATTGGGGAGGGGTGGCGTGGTGGCGCAGTGGTTAGAACTGCCGCTTCACGGCACCAAGGACCCGGGTCACTGTTGGTGTGGAGTTTGCCCATTCGCCCCGTGTCTGCATGGGTCTCACCTGCACAACCCAAAGATGTGCCGGACAGATGGATTGGCCACGCTAAATTGGAAAATTTTTAATTGGAAGAAAAATGAATGGAGTACTCTAGATTTATTTACTTTTTTAAATTGCAGAAAGGATAGGCCTCCCTGCCAAGCCACTGCCCACCCCAACAAAAAATTGCTGCAAGGTTGGGGTGGGGAAGGGACCTGGAGGGAATCTTGTCCATGCAATTCCATGCCCCCCCCCCCCCCCCCCCCTCCCCCACACAACCCCTCCGGTCCCCTCACCTCAGAACCTAGGGGTAGGTAAAGTCACAGCCATGCTGGTGAAATGGTATGTCACAATGTCGGTGCCTGGGGTGCGGTGTCATACAGTTATCGAGCTTTATGCCATCAAGCAGCGACACGGCTGGAAACCCGATCTCGACTGCTGGAGAGACACCAGGTATTCCGAAAGAGAGTCAGAGAGGGCGAGTCACAACGAGGATTCTCTCCCACACTCGGGCTGGGTGTGTAACAGGATCATGGGAATATTCAAAATCAAAGTCAAGTTTTTAACAGGTCAGGAACAGCAACATTTTCCAAAATATTAATGGAAAATTATTGCATTCATATAATACTTTTTTTTAATAAACATTTTATTAAGGTATTTTTTGGTATTATAACAACAACACAATAAACAATTTACATGAAACTATAAACATAGTGCAAAAAGCCATCTCCCTCCCTTACAGGTCCCACCTTTATTAACCCCCCTACTCTAAGCTAAACTAACCCCCCCACCCCCGCCTTCTGCTGACAATTAATTTTCCGCGAAGAAGTCGACGAACGGCTGCCACCTCCGGGTGAACCCTAACAGTGATCCTCTCAGAGCGAGCTTGATTTTCTCCAGAGAAAGCTAACCATGTCCGACAGCCAGGTCTCCGACTTTGGGGGCTTTGAGTCCCTCCATGCGAATAGTATCCGTCTCCGGGCTACCAGTGAAGCAAAGGCCAGAACGTCTGCCTCTTTCTCCTCCTGGATTCCCGGGTCTTCCGACACCCCAAAAATCACCACCTCTGGACTCAGCGCCACCCTTGTTTTTAACACCTTGGACATGACATCTGCAAACCCCTGCCAAAATCCCCTAAGCTTCAGACATGCCCGAACCTGTGGACATGGTTCGCTGGTCCTCCCGCACATTTTACACACCTATCCTCCACCCCAAAGAATCTGCTCATCCGGGCCACTGTCATGTGAGCCCGATGCAGGACCTTGAATTGAATCAGGCTGAGCCTGGCACATGATGCGGACGCGTTGACTCTACTCAACGTGTCCAACCGTAGACCATCCTCTATCTCTCCTCCCAGCTTCTTCTCCCACTTGCGCTTCAGCTCCGCGATCTGCATCTCCTCTGACCCCGTAAGTTCCTTGTAAATGTCTGAGACGCTGCCTTCTCATACCCACCCTCTACCATGTCCTGAATCCCCCTTAGCGGGAAGATTGACACCTGTTTACGTAGGAACTCCCGCACCTGCAGATACCTGAATTTGTTTCCCTTCGCCAACCCAAACTTCTCCTCCAGTGCCCTCATATTCGGAGAGCTCCCCTCTATAAACATAGCCCCCATCCCCTCAATCCCTGCTCTCCGCCATATCCGGAACCCCCATCCATACTTCCTGGGGCAAATCGGTGATTATTACAGATTGGGGACTAGACCAATGCTCCCTCTGCTCTCACATGTCTCCCCCAGACTCTCAGGGCCGCCACCACCACGGGGCTGGTGGAGTACCGTGCCAGCATGGCAGAGGCAGTTGCCAATGCCCCCAAACCGCCTCCATACGCTCCCATGCCGACCTCTTCCTCACCACCCACTTCCTGATCATGGCTATATTTGCCGCCAGTATTAGTTACTAAAATTTGGCAGCGCCAGCCCGCCCTCTCCCCGACTCCGCTTAAGCATTACCTTCCTTACTCGCGGGGTCTTGCCCACCCAAACAAAGCCAGTGATCACTTTGTCAACCCGTTTAAAAAAGGACGCGGAATAAAGATGGGGAGACATTGAAACACGAACAGCGGCCCGGTGATTTTCTGGCCCGCGATGGGCCGAGTGGCCGCCCGTTTTAGGCCGGTCCTGCCGGCGTAAATTACAACAGGTACTTGTTGTTTTATGCTTCTTCAAGTAGCATAAGCTGCTTCCTCTGACAAAGGAAGGTTCAGACTTGGAGATAGGTTTAACACATTTATTGAACAGTTAACAATTCTCCTACTTGAGTTCGACTCGCCTGCTGATCTTACTATAGTAACTCAATCTAACTAACCAGTCTGCTCTAAGCCATACGGTGGGTGTGATGCTTCCTGATCTGCCCCTGTGTCTCTGAGTGTCGCCTATGGAAAAAGAAAGAGCATGTGTGCCCTGTCCTTTTATATGGGTAGCCCCCTTGTGGTAGTGTCACCTCTGGGCGTGTCTTGACTGCCCATTGGTCGTGTCCTATCTTACTGACCTATTGGTTGAATGTCTGTGTGTCAAGATGTCTCTGGTGCTCCCTCTAGTCCTTATTCAGTCCTAGTGTATCTACATTAACCCCTTGTGTATTTACAGTAATGCATATCACCACAGTACTTACTGGCGGGACCTGGCTGCACGGGCAACCTCCGGGGTCCTCGGGGGGAGGGGGGGGCGGGGGGGACAGGGCAGGGGGGGCAGGGCAGGGGGGGATCTGGCCCGAGAGATGCCCCCACAGTGGCGTGGCCCGCGATCGTGGTCCACCGATCCGCGGGCGGGCCTGTGCTGTGGGGGCACTCTATCCCTCCGCGTCGGCTGCTGTGGACCTCCGAACGGTGGCACAGTGGTTAGCACTGCTGCCTCACAACGCCAGGGGTCTGGGTTCATTTCCAGCCTTGGGTGACTGTGTGGAGTTTGCACATTCTTCCCATGTCTGGGTTTCCTCCGGGTGCTCCAGTTCCCTCCCACAGTCCAAAGGTGGGCGGGTTCAGTGGATTGACAATGCTAAATTGCCCCTTGGTGCCCAAAAGGTGAGGTTGGGTGTCAAGGATAGGGTGGGGGAGTGTGCCTTGGTAGGGTGCTCTTTCAGAGTGTTGATGCAGACTCGATAGGCCAAATGACCAACTTCTGCACTGTGGAGATTCTATGATTCTATTCTACGATCAATCCTCTGCTTCCTGCCACTCAGCCAATTCTGGATCCAATTTCCCAAATTCCCTTTTACCTTCTCTTACCTTCGCTATCGGTCACCCGTTTGGGACCTTGTCAAAACCTTGCTGAAGTCCAACTAGACGACATCAAATCTAGGATTTTTCTTTAATTTCCCGCCAATATCCTCACATCTCCTTTTTGTTCTCCTAATTCCCTTTTTAAGTTCCGTCTATGCGTCTCTCCGGGCTTCTGCCGTTTTGAGCCCTTGAAATCTGCCATAAGCCTCCCTTAGGGGGAGGAAGGTACGACTGCCACAACTGGCCTTTAAAAATGTCAGCAGCGACGGACTTTTGAGATTGCCAGCCATCCCGTGTGATGCGACCATCAATTCACTCATGACACGAGAGGAAGTAAACTGTGGCTTTAATAGACTTACAACTGAGCCTGCCTGCGACCAGAAGAACTCACAAGACCACAGCACTTTATACTTCCGGTAGTGGGAGGGGCCGTGGGCGAAGCCAAGGGTGGAGCCCTGTATGAGCTCCTCATCTCCCCCTGTGGGCAGAGCCACGCAACAGCTCACAGACGGAGCCCACAGGGACACAGTGATGCACAGTGTGAATTATGCCTTATACGTTCACCACATTCACCCCCTGTAAAGAAAATCAAGTCCGGCGGGGGTGACGGGTCTACAGATTGAGCCGGTCCGGTGGCCGAGTCGTCCGCTGGGATCGGCGGAGCACTGGGGTTGCAGCCTCTTCGGATGGCTGTGTGCTGACGGGCGGTGTGGATCTGAGGGTGGACTCGGGCTGGTTCGTTCGGAGCTTCGTTCCTGACCGGTGCGACGGGCAAAGGGGGGCACAGGAAACCTGTAGACAGGGGGCACAGGGCGTGGGGGGTCGGGTGGGGTGTAGTGTGAGGAGTACCTCGGCGGTGGTAGTGGTGGTCGTTCCTGCAGGCGCCAGGTCCCGGAGGGAAATGGTGTCCTGACAGCCGTCAGGGTGTTCTATAAAGGCGTAAGGCGCGATTCTCCGCCCCCCACGCCGGGTGGGAGAATAGCGGGAGGGCCTCCCGACATTTTTCACGCCCTCCCGCTATTCTCCCCCCCCCCCCCACGCCCCGAATCGCCGTTTTTTACGGCGAGCGGCGATTCTCCAAGGCCGGGCCTTCGCGCCCGTTTCAACACGGCAGCAAACACACCTGCTCGCTGCTGTCGTGAAACGGGTGCCAGATGCCCGTTTGGGGCATCTGGGGGCCCGATTGGCACGGCAGTACCACAGCCGTGCCAAGGGGGACATAGGCCTGCGATCGGTGCCCACCGATCGCGGCCAGTGCGTCCGTAACGGACGCACTCTTTTCCCTCCGCCGCCCCGCAAGATCAAGCCGCCACGTCTTGCGGGGCGGCTGAGGGAAAAGACGCCAACTGCGCATGTGCGGGTTGGCGTTGTCCAACCTGCGCACGCACGGCTGACGTCATCGGCTGCGTCAGCCGGCGTGACGCTTGACGTGCGGCCTTGACGACCGTTGTCAAGGCCGCACTGCCGTGACGCACGGGGCCGCGCTCCTAGCCCCGCCCGGGGGGGGGAGAATCAGCCCCGGAAGTGGGTGTGAAGGCTGCCCTGGGTCACAGCCTGTATGCGGAGAATCTCGCCCAAGGTGTGGGTTTGAGTGTAGCAGTAGTACCCTCTCTACCAGAGGGTCCGTTTTATGTGTCCAGACGTGCTTCCGGAAGAGAACCGGGCCCGGCGTCCTCAACCAAGAGGGGAGCGAAGCTCCCGTGGTAGAGCCCCTAGGGAAAACAAATAATCGTTCGTGAGGGGTCTGGTTGGTGGCGGTGCACAGGAGGGACCTAATTGCATGGAGCGCGTCGGGGAGGTCCTCCTGCCAATGGGAGGTCGGGAGATTTCTGGACCGGAGGGTCAGTAGGACGGTCTTCCAGACCGTCACATTCTCCCTCTCCACCTGCCCGTTCCCCCTGGGGTTATAGCTGGTAGTCCTGCTCGAGGCGATGCCCTTGTCGAGCAGGTACTGACGCAGCTCGTCGCTCATGAAGGATGAACCCCTGTCGCTGTGGACGTAGCTGGGGAAACCGAACAGGGTGAAGACACTGTGCAGGGCTCTGGTTACTGTGTGGGAGGTCATATCGGGGCACGGGATGGCAAACGGGAAGCAGGAGAATTCGTCTATGATGTTGAGGAAGTACACATTACGATTGGTCGAGGGGAGGGTCCCTTTGGAATCGATGCTCAGACGTTCAAAGGGCCGGGAAGCCTTTACCAGATGGGCCTTGTCTGGTCTATAGAAGTGCAGTTTACACTCCGCGCAGATCGGGCAATTCCTGGTGATGGCTTTTACCTCCTCGGTGGAGAAAGGCAGATTTCGGGCTTTGATGTAGTGGGCGAGTCGGGTGACCCCGGGTGGCAGAGGTCATTGTGGATAGCCTGTAATCGGTCGTCTTGCGCGCTGGCGCATGTGCCGCCTGACAGGGCATCTGGGGGCTCGTTGAGCTTCCCCGGCCGATATATGATATCATAATTATAGGTGGTGAGTTCGATCCTCCACCTCAAGATTTTATCGTTTTTTATTTTGCCCCGTTGCGAGTTGTCGAACATGAAGGCAACCGATCTCTGGTCGGTGATGAGGGTGAACCTCCTACCTGCGAGGTAGTGCCTCCAGTGCCGTACGGCTTCCATAATGGCTTGAGCTTCTTTTTCGATTGAGGAGTGTCGAAGTTCCGAAGCGGAGAGGGTTCGGGAGAAGAAAGCTACTGGTCTCCGTGCCTGGTTCAGAGTGGCAGCGAAAACGACCTCTGAGACGTTGCTCTCCACTTGAAAGGGGACGGATTCATCCACCGCCCGCATGGCGGCTTTGGCGATGTCCTCCTTGATGCAGTTGAAGGCCTGGCGGGCCTCGGCTGACAGTGGGAAGAGTGTGGTCTTAAATAGTGAGCGGTCTTTGTCCGCATACTGGGGGACCCACTGGGCGTAATAGGAGAAAAATCCAAGGCACCTCTTGAGGGCCCTGGAACAGTGAGGGAGACGGAGTTGTAAGAGGGGGCGCATACGGTCCGGGTCAGGCCCCAGGACCCTGTTTTCCATGACATAGCCGAGGATGGCTAGTCTGGTTGTGCGGAAAACGCATTTCTCCTTATTGTATATGAGGTTGAGTTTCTGGGCGGTTTGGAGAAATCGGTGGAAGTTGGCGTTGTGGTCCTGCTGGTCATGGCTGCAGATGGTGACGTTATCCAAATACGGAAACGTGGCCCGCAGCCCGTACTGGTCCACCATTCGGTCCATTGCTCGTTGGAACACTGAAACCTCATTAGGGCCATCCATGGAGAAAGGGGACCCGGAGGAAATGGAAGAGGCGGCCATCTGCCTCAAACGCCGTGTAGTGGCGGTCCTCCGGGCGGATTGGGAGCTGGTGGTATGCAGACTTCAGATCCACCGTGGAGAAGATGCGGTACTGGGCGATCTGGTTGACCATGTCTGCAATTCGGGGGAGGGGATACGCATCGAGGTACGTGAACTGGTTAATGGTCTGGCTGTAATCAACCACCATCTGGAACTTTTCCCCGGTCTTGACGACCACCACCTGAGCTCTCCAGGGGCTGTTACTGGCCTCTATGACTCCTTCACGTAGGAGCCGCTGGACTTCGGCTCTAATAAATACCCTGTCCTATAGGCGATACCGTCTGCTGCGAGTGGCTACGGGTTTGCAGTTCGCAGTGAGATTAGCGAAGAGTGGAGGGGGGTCGATTTTTAGAGTCGCTAAGCTGCATCTAGTGAGAGGGGGTAGGGGTCCACCGAAGCTGAGTGTGAAGCTTCTAAGATTGCATTGAAAATCGAGCCCGAGTAGGAGGGGGGCGCAGAGGTCTGGGAGTACGTACAGCTGGAAATTAGAGTAGCTGGCGCCCTGTATTGTTAATGTCGCAACGGTGCGCCCTTGTATTTGAACCGGTGCGATCCCGAGGGCTAGGGAGATAGTTTGCCGTGCTGGAAAGATAGGGAGCGAACAGCGTCTTACCAGGTCTGGATGAACAAAGCTCTCGGTGGTCCCGGAGTCGAAGAGGCACGGTGTCTTGTATCCGTTGACCTGAACGGACATCATTGAGCTTCTGAGGTGCTTTGGCCGCGACTGGTCCAAAGTGACTGCGTTGAGTTGCGGGTAGTCGGTGGCTTGATCAGCAGTGCTGGAGTGGCCCTGTGATGACTGTCCGCGGAGGTTGTAGTCGTCGATATGAACATCGGGTGATGGTCAAAATGGTGGCCCCCGTTGATCGCACGTGGTGGGTGATGAACAAGATGGTGTCCAAGATGGCCACCCCTGTGGATCGCACGTGGCGGGCAGCGAGGAAGATGGCGTCCAAGATGGCGGCCCCCATGACTCGCACAGGGCCGGCCGTGTGGGGGAGGATTGCCAAGATGGCGGCCCCCATGAGTCGCACATGTCGGATGGAGGCGGAGTCGGCAGACACGCTGCAACATTGCGGGGTCTGCAGGCCTGCGAGTTGGGGGAGCGATTGCTCTGGACAGCGGGGGAGTTAGAGGGTTTAGATTTAGACAGGCATACCTTAGCAAAATGTCCTTTTCGACCGCAGCTGCTGCAGGTCGCGTTGCGGGCCGGACAGTGCTGCCGTGGGTGTTGGAGCTGACCGCAGAAATGGCACGATGGCGCTCCATAGTGGGCGGGTGGCCGTGCGGCGCAGGCCTGAGGCAGTCTCCCGTCTTGGGTCCACGATGGGGTCGCGTGGTCGGTGGGGAACGAGTTCAAACTTTGAAACGCGACCTCCAGCGAGGTTGCTAGCGTTACAGTGTCCTCCAAGTTCTGGGCCCCTTTTTCGCGGAGACGCTGGCGCACGTAGTTAGACCGGACCCCTGCAACATATACATCACGGGCTGCGAGTTACATATGCTGGGAGGCAGTTACAGCCTGAAAGTTACATTCCCGTGCAAGAGCTTTTAGGTCGCGCAGGTAGTCCTCTAGCGACCCTGCGGGGCGCTGGCGGTAGGTACTGAAAATATGCCACGCGTAAACTTCATTTACAGGCCGCACGTATAGGCGGTTGAGTATAGCGAGGGCCTCGGTGTACGAGTCGGTACTATCAAGTTGCGTAGAGATGCAATGGCTCACCCGTGCGTGTAGGAGACTGAGTTTCTGCTCTTCAGTAGCAGAGGAGGTAGTCGACGCAGCCAGGTAGGCCTTGAAACACCGAAGCCAGTGTAGAAAGATTTCCTTCGCTTCTGCGGCCTGCGGGTCGAATTCTAGTCGATCAGGTTTGAGGGCTAATTCCAAGGTGGTTTTTTAAGTCTATTAAATTGATGCGACCATTACTTCACTCAAGACACAAGAGGAAGTGAACTGTGGCTTTAATAGACTTACAATGGAGCCTGCCTGCGACCAGAAAAACTGAGGGCAGACTCACAAGACCGCAGCACTTTATACTTCCAATAGTGGGAGGGGCCATGGGCAGAGCCATGGGTAGAGCCCTGTACAAGCTCCTCATCTCCCCCTGTGGGCAGAGCCACGCAACGGCTCACAGACAGAGCCCACAGGGACACAGTGATACACAGTGTGAATTATGCCTTATACATTCACCACACCATGCCTGCGTGCCAGGTCAAGAAATGCGTAGGCCCGAAGCCCAGCCGGGTGGACCGCCTCTTCCTGACGTCAACTCGCTGTCCATGTCCAGTTTTTTTCAGAAACTGAAAGTGGCGGCAGGGAGCAGGTCACTGGCCCCGTTTGCTGACGTCACGTGTCCTGGGCGCGAGAGAGATTCCTCCATTTTACAGCTGCCAGCAGTGGTGGCGTGAGCTCCAGTGAACAACCCATGAAGAAGAAGCTGAAAATAGAACAAAGTAGCAAAAAGATGATTACTTGAGGTGGGGGTTAATTAAATGTTCCCCTGCAAATCAGGAACCAAAGTCCATGTGTGTTATACGCACTGGCAAATGAAAGTTGAAAAATTTCAAAACTTCAAAGACATTTGAAGACTAAACATGGCGGGCGGGATTCTCGCTGCCCGGGGCCGGGCTGGAGTATCCCCGCAACCGGGCCACGCCGCCCTGACGCCAGCACGCGATTCTCCGCAGCGGCTTGGTTGGCGCGGCAGGGTCGTGGGCTGCTGTACACGGTCGGGCTGCCGATTCTCCGGCCCGGATGGGCCGAGCGGCCGCTCTAAAACGAGAGAGTCCCACCGGTGCTGCCCACACCTGTGGAACCGGGGGGGGGGGGGGAATCTCCGGTGGGGCCTGCCCGCGATCGTTGCTCACTGACCGGCGGGCCGGCCTCTCACTCTCCGGGCCTATTTTCTTCCGCACCGGCCCCTGAACACCCATGTTGCGTCGGGGCCGGCGCGTTGAGGGAGGCCACCGCGTATGCGCGGGTTGGCGCTGCGCACAGTTCGTGCGGGGATGGAAGGCTGGAGCGGCGTGAACCGCTCCAGCGCGTGCTGGCCCCTTGTAGGGCCCAGGGTCGGTACGCAAAGGCGTTTCCAACAGCATGGACAGTCTGCCGCCGAATGGGAGAATCCCGCCCTGTGAGTGCGAGGACAAACCTCTTTACTTTTTTCAATGGATTCAGTGAGATCTTAAATCATCAGTGGAAGTCATTCTCAGAAATGTAGCATTGAATAACAAAGCAGTGAGATCATGAGGACCAAACAAGCTTTGTCAAAGCTGTCATGTGAGAGTACCTTTAAAAAAATGGGTGTTTATAAATGGGTGTGTATATAAATATCTGGAGTGAGAGTACCTTTAAGAAATGGGTGTTTACTACTGCAGTGATGTCAGAGAGTGGGTGGAGCTGGGCTGTCTGTCAGTGTTTTACTTTCGTTTTTGAGCAGGCTGCAGGGTGTGTTTTAGCTTTGTTTTCAGTGTTGGAGCTGAAGCCAGACCAAGCAGGTGTACTGCTGTTCTCTCTGCCATCAAAAGACTATCTCTTGATCATTTGGTGAATTCAGAATTATAAATGTTTTCAGTAGTGACTTTAACCTGATGTGCTTCTGATAAAGGCTTTGTTTTTAAGTCGTATGGATGTTAAAAAGGAAAGCTTAAAGGATTACTTAGTGTTGTATTCTTTGGGGGTTGTATTTGAATTGATGGTTGCTAAGATGTTCACTGTATGTTTTAAAAAGGTTAACTTGAGTTCATAGAATAAACATTGTTTTGCTTTAAAAAATACTTTTCCATTTCTGCTCTGCCACACCTGTAGAGTGGGCCGTGTGCTCCCCATACCGCAATCTATTAAAGGTTGTGGGTCAGGTGAACTCCAAGATACACTTTGGGGTTCTCTAAACCCTGGCCCATAACAAAAGCGTCATCTGGACTCGAAACGTTGGCTCTTTTCTCCCCTACAGATGCTGCCAGACCTGCTGAGATTTTCCAGCATTTTCTCATTTGGCTAAATCTGTGGACCGTGGAGGTCGGCATTCCTATTTCAAGCCTGTTTGATCTCTCTCACAGACGTTAACGAGTGTGCCAGCAACCCCTGCCAAAATGGAGCGATCTGCGTGGATGCCGTGAACCAATACACGTGCTCCTGCTCGAACAGCTGGACGGGGCGTCACTGCCAGTATCCAGTGCAGACAGGTCTGTAACATCTGGGAGAGGTTCAATACCTGTCTGGATTTGGGGATTGTGAGAAGAGTATCTTGTTCCAGTGAAATTTCGGAAACAAACATTTCCGATTTCCTCAAGGGCATTAACATGGGAATGTGCTGCACGGAATTGTTACAAAGGCACACTTTAAAAACAAAAAAATAGAATTGAAAAGCATTTTCGGAAGCAAATTCTGCACATGCTGTGGTTTTACTTTTTAAAACCATGTGGTATCTGTTTCAGAAGCTTCTCTTTGAAGTACAGTTGTTATTGTGTGGAACGCACGCACATTCCACTGGGGTAATATGATCATGTTCGGTGAATAATAGTTTAACTTCCTTTTTAAGACACATAAACACAATATTGGGGAGCAGGATGAGAAGGCTGAATAATTTTCTCAACAAGACGTCGCTTCGCGATCATCATGATACAAGTTTGCCTTTCATTTGGCTAGGCGAGAATTAGACTCCAATTCTGGTGGCCATGCATTCATTCCCAACACACTCCCAGATGCTTAGGACCTGGGATTTATAGAATTGCACTGAAAGACTATTCTTTCCAATGGCGCAGTGGTTAGCACTGCTGCCTCATGGCGCCGAGGTCCCGGGTTCGATCCCGGCTCTGGGTCACTGTCCGTGTGGAGTTTGCACATTCTCCCCGTGTTTGCGTGGGTTTCACCCCCACAACCCAAAGCTGTGCAGGGTAGGTGGATTGGCCACGCTAAATTGCCCCTTCATTGGAAAAAATGAATTGGGTACTCTCAATTTGTTTTAAAACAGAAAGACTATTCTTTCCTTATACGATGGTCTGTTTGAGGTCCCATTTATTTTACTTTTTTTTGGATACGAGTAAGCAATTTATGACCATCGGAATGAAATCATTCCTTGTTGTATTTGGAAGAAAATGTTGGCACTTTTATATGAGACTCCTAGTACTGCTATTTTTAAAAAAACGTTAACTAATTATAGTGAGCAACAGGATTGCAGATTATTTCATACCAGGCAATTTTGATCCAAATTTCCAGGTGAGTAGTATTGGTGTGGTGAGCCACGTATGGCTATTGTATATACTCACTGTTGTTCTATTATTACTGTTGTCATCCACATCCACTATTGTAAATACTTACTGTTGTTGCTGTTACTGTTGCTGTTAAATCGTTGTGTTGATGCTGCTGTTGGCTCCGCCTGTGGCTCCGCCCCTCTGAGGAGGTATATAACCGGCCGATCTGGGACAGGCTCTCAGTGCGGGAGAAGCTACAGGTTGGCACACATCTAGTTGATTAAAGCCACTGTTCTTTGGTGCAAACTGTCTCGACTGAATTGAGGGTCATCAATTGGAAAGTAGAACATGGGGCTGGATTCTTCTTCTGCGCCCACTGCAAGATCGGCAAGGGAGGGACGGGGACCACGTGAAGATATTCTGGTTGCCGGGTGGACGCGACCATGGTTTAGGGTTGCTAACTGGGATTAAATATATTTCCTGGGGGGTTTCATCACTTGACTCGCCCTCCCCGCTTCTGCCATTAGTCAGACAACACATCCATCCTTGTGACACACCACCTTCCTACTCCAATCGGCAAACATAGCTCATCACCCAATTGGACTGTCAGCCAAACAGCCTTTTTTAAACCCCCATCTTCAATATTGTTCTATCTGGTCAAGAAAAGAAACCCCCTCTCCCCATCATTTTTAATGTCCCTATGCTTTTATTCCTCAAGGCTTGCACATACCAGTGTCCTGGAGAATCATCCTAAATTCCTGGAGACTCCAGGTCAATCCTAATATGGTTATATCTTTGCCAAAATAATATATAGTTTTTAAAAGGCAATTCAATCTTAAGCATTGCTGGCTTTTAGATATTAGACTGATATCTGACTGCAACCATAAGTTGACAGTATCTAATCATCAGGCACATAGCCAAGTAACACTGTTACAGGTTGAGCAGTGCCAGGCAGAATCCATTTGCTTCACAAAGCTAACATCTGGAATCTGCATTAACATAGCGGAGAAAGAGAAGGACTTGCTTTTATAAAGTGCCTTTCATGGCATTGGGAATGCCCCAAAATACTCTATAGACACTCTTGAAGAGTACTCGCTGGTGTAAAGTAAGAAACAGCAGCCAGAGCTCACAACTAGCAGCCGTAAGATCATCTCTTTCAGTGACGTTGATGGAGGGACAAATACTGACCACCTTTGAAGTAGTGTCACAAGACCTGAGGAGGCAGACGTGAGCTCAGTTAATGTCTCCTGCAAGATGAAAGCACCTCCCACAGTGCAGCACTCCCTCCGCACAGCATTGAAATGTCGGCCTAGGTTTGGTGCTCTGGTGTCTGGGGTCAGACTTGAATCCACAAAATTCCGAGGCAAAGGCGCTGGGCCATACCACTGCGGTGCTTGACAATTTAGTCTGATCTCCTTACCAAATTGGATTTGTTAGATGTGACGGTGTACCTTGGGTGCGTTTGCTACACTAAAGGTGCCGTGTAAATGCAAGTTGTTGTTGAAATTCCCAGCTGCAGAAAGATTAGATTTTACATCTCTTTTAATTATTGACCATCTCTCTCTCTTCGGTTTCCTTGGAGGACAATTCTCTGGGCTCATAACGTGTTATCAACACCACCAAAAGTAGTGGGAAGAATTCCTGTTTCTCCCAGGTCCTTGAAACAAAATAATTAAAGTCGGCGACCAAGTCAGATGGGGAAATTATGAACCCATGTTCTCCATTGAGTGGCGCCATCCAAACAAAAACAAAACAATCAATCCAGAATAAATAGAAGTATGGGGTGGAGAATTTATCTCCCAATTGTAGATGCAGCTTCTTGTAATCATTATGGTGCCAAAATCGGAGAACTGCACAAACAACTTTTCTGGTATCTCACTTTCTCCCCCTCCAAAGCTCCCATTGCAGCAGAATGGAGTGCGTTAAGTGACCTGTCCTTTAGTCGGAAGCCCCGATGTGCAAAGATTGACAGGACCCAACACTGCAGCTGTGATGCCGGGTTCCATATGAGTGGGAGCAGTGAGAACAGTGTGTGCCAAGGTAGGTGCGTGTGATGATCATAAAAATGCTCAAATTGTTAGAATGTTATCAAAAATCCAAACAAACTTGATTTCTTTTGTAAGTTAGAACGGCTGTGCTGGAATCGTCTCCAACCCTGTCTTTTATCCTTTCCTGACAAAAATCCTAATTCCTGTACTTGTCGGCTCCAAACTCAGTTCCTCCATGGCCTCCTCGCTAATCTCCCCATTTCCTTTGTCTTTCACTCACAGCTTATTCAGGAAATGAAGGGAAGTTAGTCAGCTCAGTTGGCTGGACGGCTGGTTTGTGATGCAGAGCCATGCCAGCAGCACGGGTTCAATTCCTGTGTTGGCTGAGGTTATTCATGAAGGCCACACCTTCCCGGCCTTGACCGCGCCTTCTTGACATCGCCTGAAGTGTGTCGGGGGCCCACCGATCTGCGGGCGGGCCTGTGCCGTGGGGGCACTCCTTCCTTCCGCGTCGGCCACTGTAGGGCTCCGCCATGGCCGGCGCGGAGAAGACACCCCTCTGCGCATGCGCTTGAATACGCCGGCCGGTCTGCGCATGCGCAGAACCATGCCGGTGGTTCTGCGCATGCGCGAACTTGTGCCGGCCCTTCGGAGCTGGTTGGCTCAGTGCCAACCCCTCCGCCGCAGGACTGTCCCCCGGAAGTGCGGAGGATTCCGCAACTTCCGGTCGGCCCGATGCCGGAGTGGATTGCGCCGCTTTTTACGCCGGCGTCGGGCCATCGCAGGGATTCGGGAGGATTCCGCTTCAGGAATCCATGACTTGCAACTTCCAAGATCCATCACCCTGACTTTTCAAACTCTACTGGCTCTCCTTACCACGAGTGAAATAATCTCAAGATCCTCATCTTGCTTTTCAGAAACATCTCCACAACCTCCCAGGGCCCCGCTAGCCCCCTGCTACAGGTAGGAGAATCGCTCTTGACTTTTCCAAGGAAATATCCCCATTTTGGAGAATCCAGCCCCAGATCTGGCCTTCAATCCCCCCCCCCCCCCCCCCCCCCCCCCCCCCCGGGCCTAATTCATCCTCGTTGCCTCCCTCTCTTTTCAGAAACCTTTCTTTTTTTGGACAACATCTCCTTTTATCCCCCATAGGTTTTGCAGCATTTCCTGCTCGGTTTTTGCTGCTCTATTCCCAGCTCGACTCTGAGATTCCTCTCCGTAGACCAGCAGAAGTGGTGTAGAAAGCAGAGTAGTTTGAAAGTGCAGCAGGAGCCCAGAAGGAAAGGAGCTGCTTTTTACTTGAATTAATTTCTGGGATATGAGTATTGATGGCGAGGTCGCTATGCCATCAGGCAGCACGATGGCATCGTGGGTAACACTGCTGCCTCACAGTGCCGGGGACCCGGGTTCAATTCCGACTTTGGGTGACTGCCTGTGTGAAGTTTGCACTTTTTCTCCGTGTCTGCGCGGGTTTCCTACCACAATGCAAATTGTGCAGGTGAGGTGGATTGGCCATTCTAAATTGCCCTTGGTGTCCAAAAAGGTTAGGTGGGATCACTGGATCACATGGATATGTTGGAGGCGTGGCATTAGGCAGGCTGCTCTTTCCAAGGGTCGATGCAATGGTCCCCGTCTGCTATGTAAATTCTATGATTCTACGAATGCAAAAAGATGTGCAGGTTAGGTGGATTGGCCACACTCAATGCTGGGGGTTCAGGGGAATGGGGCAGAGTGTGGGCCTGGGTAGAGTGTTCTTTCGAGCAGGGGGGTGGGGTCAGTGCAGACTCAATTGTCCGAATGGCCTCCTTCTGCACTGTAGGAATTCTATCGATCAATTGCCCATCCTGAATTGGCCTTGAGTAGGTGGTGGTGGCCATCTCCAGAGCCTGTATCTCAGAATTCTACACCAACCATGTAATAGGAAGGATGCGGCAGAATTGTAAAGCACTCTTCAATGCGTGTTAAAGTGGGTTGGTTAAGGGAATGCAGGATGTTCATGGGTGGGGAGCAGTAAGAGAGATGAGGGTAAGCAGAGACAAGGACATGCCACAGATGCTGCTGGGGTGATCCTGTGGTTAAAGAAAAGGATCCTTCATAAATACTATGCTGACGATAAGCCACTTTCCTCAATGCACAAGGCCTATCATGGACAGAATCGTGCAATTTGTGGGCATATTGTCCACCAGGCTGGCCTCTGTTTCCCCCTTTTGACATATAATCAACGGGAAGCCTCCAATAATAATCGCTTATTGTCACCAGTAGGCTTCAATGAAGTTACTGTGAAAAGCCCCTAGTCGCCACATTCCGGCCCCTGTTCGGGGAGGTAGGTACGGTAATTGAACCCGCGCTGCTGGTCTTATTCTGCATTACAAGTCAGCGATTTAGCCCACTGTGCTAAACCAGCCCCTAATAAATAAAGCCATATTGTATTTGCTACAATTGAAGATAATTTACATCACTGAAAACAGAGGACTGGATCAACTCGGGCCACCATCTGTGTATTGTCTGTACACTGATGTAAAGCAGAAATGGCTTAAGCCCTGGAAAAAAGAAAGATTTCAAGGCCTGAGAGAGGGTGGAGATGAGACTTTTGGTACCGGGGACGGGGGGGACGGGGACGGGGGACGGGGGGTCGGGGGGGGGGGGGGGGGGGGGGGGTAGGCTTCAGTCACGTGGAGAGATTAGAGAAGCCGGTTCTTTTTAGAGCAGAGAAGGTGAGAGTGAGATTTGAAAGAGGTGTTCAAAAATCATGGCCGGTTCTCATTATATTCATGACGAATAAATGAGGAGAAACTGTTTCCAGCAGCAGGAGGGCTGGTCAGCAGGAGGGCTGGTCAGCAGGAGGGCTGGTCAGCAGGAGGGCTGGTCACCAGGAGGGCTGGTCACCAGGAGGGCTGGTCAGCAGGAGGGCTGGTCAGCAGGAGGGCTGGTCAGCAGGAGGGCTGGTCAGCAGGACGGCTGGTCACCAGGGGGCAGCCATTTTGAATAATTTGCAAGAGGATCGTTGTGAGATGGGAATTTATTTTACACAGTGAGTTGTGAGTGAAAGAGCACTGCTTGGAATGGTGGTGGAATCAGATTAAACCACAGCTTTCAGAAGAGAATTGACTAAATACTGATGCACTATCAATTACTACAAAGGCGAGAGTAGTGAATAATCGAGGCTTTATTGAGCAAAGATGTGTGGCCTCCTGTAGCTGCGACCAGAATGGGAGCAGTTCCGGCGAGCACACACATTTATACGCCACCTACTGGGTGGAGCCAACAGGCAGGGATTTACCCCTGTACCTCTAGTACAGGAGTCTTACTGTACTACAACTAATATACAGGTACTACATCTAATATACAGTTAGTGGTGACTACCACAAATACTCAAAGTGAAACAAACGTGAAAGGTCGCGGAAACACTGGACTAATTGAACAGCTCTTTCAATGACTCAGCACACGTTACAGTGGGCCGAATGTCTCTTCCTGTGCTGTGCTGTTAAATGGTCGTGTGGTTCTGTAACTTCTGAGGCTGGGCACCACATGAGGAATTTTTTGGGGGGGCAGGCGATTGGGAAACGTCTGCCCAAGAGTCTGCAAGGTACAAGGTCTTACCAACTGCCGACTTTGTGAAGCCTGCCCGGCAGGACCGCTCTCACTGTATCCGTTGTTCTGTGGGGACCGTTGCATTCAGGAAATGTTTTCATTCTTCCACACAGATGTGGACGAGTGCGAGGTTTTCCAACTGGGAGGATTCGCCAGACTCTGCATGCACACCTGTGTTAACACCCCCGGGTCCTACCGCTGTACCTGTCCTCCCGCGTACAAACTTCTCGATGATGGCAGGAGCTGTGACGGTAAGTCCCCCCCCCCTATATGGCAGCCATGAGTGAAGTAACTCATTCTTGGGAAATTGATGTTACCGGCAAGGTAGGTCATTTATGGTCCAACCTTAGTTTGCCCTTCGAGAAGGCAATAGTGAAACAACCGTTTTAAACCATATACGGTGATGGTTAGATAGAGAGAATTGATTCAGCGATGAGGAATAATAGAAGTTATTGGGCAGGATTTTTAGGATGACAGGATTTCCCCTCCTGCCATCCCTTCCGATACTGCCTACCCCGCAGTCACTTAATGCTCCAGCAAGTGTTAACTAGCTAAAGTTAATTCAATTTCCCCCCTTCGCTCAGGCGGGGGGATTGGCCAGAGGTCTAATTGGCCAGTAGTCCAGTCCCTGCAGTATCTGTAGCCGCAGTGGACAGGACTGGAATTGCAAGCAGTCCCCAGAGCCTAACTCCCAGGAGCCCAGGTCCACATGAGTATGTGATTTTCAGGGCAGGGTTGTGAGGTGACACCATGAAGACCCGGGCAGAGCAGAGTGGGGAGTGTTGGTGGAGAGGCCAGGAGGAAAGGGAGGCTGCTGACGGAAGTGCCTTCCTACCCCCTTCCTTCCCAAGGCCTGTGGGTCAGGGCTACTACTTGGGCTGCCTCCTCTGCCCCTGAACTCCCTCTGCCAGTGTGAGAAACGGCCCTTACAGGTCAATAGGTGGTCGCCGTAGGGCCTGGGCCTTATCCATCCCAGCGTAAAGATGTGGAGAGGTGAATGTGGGCAGGAGCCTGGTAGGAAGGCTATCTGTAAAACTTTACTGACACCCCCCACTATCCCCAACCCCACCGACAAACATACTGTCGGGCAACGTATAATTCTGCCCCGTGTAACCCTAGGCAACAGAAGGCAAAGTTTAGGGTGCGATTCAGTGACCTCATTGCACCCGGTGTGGATCTGGGCACAACGTATGCGTGAATGGTATTCGTGACCTAAATCGGACTCCGTGCCGGACGTGACATCTCGCACAAGTCACCTGACTCGTTCTGCCTGCCGTGATCTGGTTCTCTCCCTCACTGGGCAAGATCCAGATCTGAATATTTAAATAAGCATAATTGCCAGGGCACAAACGTGGACCAGTCGTAATGGCCCCTATTTGATAGCCCATGTCATTGGGGGCAGGGCAGGGTGGCACCCTGGCACACCCCCTGGCACCTGGGCATCTTGGCACTGCAGGTCTGGCACCCTGGCAGCGTCACCCTGGCACCCTCTGGGACTGCAAGGGCCAGGGTGGCCAGGTGCAGGGTTGGCACTGCCAGGCGTCGGGCCTGGGGACTTTAACTGCTGTCCACTGAATCACACCCTCACCATGGCTCTTTTCAAATTGTTTTTGGGAATCCAAATAAAAGCAACAAGATTCCACTTCAGAACAGTGAACCCGACAGTTTCCAAAGTTTAGCATGAGCTCAGGAGTAATTTGTACGCAAATGTGGACCTGCGACAGAGTCAAGTGGGTTCAATGCGCATCCCTCGAGAGATGGGCTCCCTTCAGAATCATTGGCAAATGCCCAAGAAGATCTTTGCAGCCAAGGACTTCCCGGCTGGGCAAATAGCATATGTCACATGAAGAGGAAGGAGGCGATACCTCCAAAACAAGAACAAGGTCTTTATGAAATTTTGTTCCATTGTTCGAACAGATTAATTGAGTAATATTGTTAAGTAGCAATGCTAAATTAGTGGACAAGATTCCCTGGCCTCCCTACCGCTTGTTTCTCGGCACCTGGAGGCGGCAGGATCTTTGGTCCCACCGCTGTCAATGGGATTTCCCATTGAACCCACCCCACCCTGCCGGGAAACCCACGGCGGAGATGCGTGACCAGCAGGAGCGGAAGATTCCCCCCCAAGTGTGAACAGCAGGGAGATCTCATCCAGTAACACTGCCTTAAAAAAAATGTGAAAGATTGTGTGGTGTGTTCAAAACATGTTCTCATTTTTTACTTGTTGGCTGCTTCTTCCAGATATAGATGAGTGTGCAACATTACAACACAACTGCACAAGAGTGGAGACTTGTATCAACACAGGAGGAGGATTCCAGTGTGTTAATCCACAGTGTCCAGAACCTCATGGAAATGTCAGCTATGTTAAAACGTCACCATTGTAAGTAAAACTGTATCCGTAAATGAATTCATCCATGTCAGTCTTGAATTGAAATCCAAAGGTTGTGGGTTTGTGGTAGGCTATATTAGGGGTATCGCGGTACCTAGGTGGGATGTACCTTATACTGTAGTATGAGTGGTAGAACCGCCCAGCAGGTGGAGCATAAGAGTGTTTCACCCACAGTAGTCATTCTGTACCGGAGCTGCTGGGGTCACTACTTGTTCATTAAAGCCTTTAATTGGACTACAATCTCGCTTCAGTAGTGATTGATCGTGCATCAGGGTTCAAGTCCACTCTGACAATTTAGGCGTAGAATCTGGACTGATACTTCAGCGTTGTCCTGTCACAGCTTCTGTTGGATGAGATGGTAAAGTAAGGGCCCCGTTTTCCCTCATGAAATGAAAATTGCTTATTGTCACAAGTAGGCTTCAAATGAAGTTATTGTGAAAAGCCCCTAGTCGCCACAATCCGGAGGTTGTTCGGGGAGGCTGGTACGGGAATTGAACCGTGCTGCTGGCCTGCCTTGGTCTGCTTTAAAAGCCAGCTATTTAGCCCTGTGCTAAACCAGCCCCGCGGAACTATTCTGATGAAGCTTATTGACCTTAAACGTTGAGTCCATTTGTATCCACTGATCTTTGGACCATTTCCAGCATTTTACCTCCAATTTCCAGGAGCTGGAAATGCTCTTGCCCCAGTTTCTTAGTCAGGTCAATGTAAAGGGACCAGTAGCAATAATCAAGCAAAATTGGTGGAGTCCTCTTCCAATGTCCTAGCCAACCTTCCATCCTCACCCAAATCGTTAAACAGATAGTTCGGTGGCTTACCCCATGGCTGTTTGTGGGAGGTTCCTGCACTCCAATTGGTTGCCTCATTTCCCTATATGACAACAGTAGAGATGGGTGGAAATTTCTGTTTTCCCGCCAGCGGGATCTTCAAGACAACGGTGACCCCCCCCCCCCCTGCCGCCACGGTTTCTCCGAAAGTGGAGGGTACAAACAATGAGAAATCCCATTGACCGCAGCAGGACTTGAAGATCCCACCAGCCAATAGCGAGCCACCACTGCTGCAACTTAACAGGTGGAAAACCCTGCCTACATTTCAAACCAGTGGTGAAGGATTGCATGCCATCCAGGGACCACAATAGGTGTTTTGTAAATGTAAGTTCTTTCCATGAATTTGTGAATTTATATATAAAATAATTCCAGTTTATTATTAATAATTCCAGTTTATTATTAATAATAATTTTGGGCAGCACAGTAGCACCAGTGATTGGCACTGTGGTTTCACAGCGCCAGGTTCCCAGGTTCGATTCCACGCTGGGTCACTGTCTGTGCGGAGTCTGCACGTTCTCCCCGTGTCTGCGTGGGTTTCTTCCGGGTGCTCCGGTTTCCTCCCACAGTCCAAAGACATGCAGGTTAGGTGGATTGGCCATGCTAAATTGCCCTTAGTGACCAAAAAAGGTTAGGAGGGGTTATTGGGTTGTGGGGATAGGGTGGAAGTGAGGGTTTAAGTGGGTCAGTGCAGACTCGATGGGCCGAGTGGCCTCCTTCTGCACTGTACGTTATATGTCCTTTGTTTATGTTCAATACATCCATTCTATAGCTTGATAATCATGCACATCGCGTACTTAGTAAATTTATTCAGTAAATCAAAATTCTAAACTAAATTTCCAGTGCATTATTCTCGAGCTGCTCTCATATTACCCCTGAGTTTAGTTGGGTGGATTTAGATTATGGGTTTCTGCACCACTATGATTGGCGTCACTCTGGTAAGACACATGTGTCAGGAATTGGGGACGGTTCCTGTAGTTTCCCCGCGAGCCGCACACCATCCTGTCTTGGAAATATATTTGTTTCCTTTACAGGGCAGCAGGGTAACATAGTGGATAGCACAATTGCTTCACAGCTCCAGGGTCCCAGGTTCGATTCCGGCTTGGGTCACTGTCTGTGCGGAATCTGCACATCCTCCCCGTGTGTGCGTGGGTTTCCTCCGGGTGCTCCGGTTTCCTCCCACAGTCCAAAGATGTGCAGGTTAAGTGGATTGGCCATGATAAATTGCCCTTAGTGTCCAAAATTGCCCTTAGTGTTGGGTGGGGTTACTGGGTTATGGGGATAGGGTGGAGGTGTTGACCTTGGGTAGGGTGCTCTTTCCAAGAGCCGGTGCAGACTCGATGGGCCGAATGGCCTCCTTCTGCACTGTAAATTCTATGATTCTATATCATCATTCCATCACTGTGGCTGGGTCAAAATCCTAACAGCACTGCAGGTGTACCTACACCTCATGGGCTGCAGCGGTTCAAGAAGGCAGCTCACCACCGCCTTCTCTAGGCCAATTAGGGATGGGCAATAAATGCTGGCTCAGTCAGCGACACCCAAATCTAGTGAAATAGTAAAAAAGAACCTCTCAACTGTGGCCTCACGGTTCTGACAAGATGCCGCGCAGAGGCCAGGCAAATGGTGCCTGCCGAGCTGTGGCTGTGAGGACGTAGGAATCACATAAGGCCTTGGTCGCCAGACAAAATGTGATCTTGCAAAGGCCTGGGAGAGGGTTCCCCACCTCCTCGGCCTCACTTTTGACAGCAGAATTTGGCTTACCCACGGGAGCTATGTGTGGATGGAGATCATTGTCTTATTCTTAAAAAGTAAAATAAAGGGCAGCACGGTGGCCTAGTGGTTAGCACAACCGCCTCACGGCGCTGAGGTCCCAGGTTCGATCCCGGCTCTGGGTCACTGTCCGTGTGGAGTTTGCACATTCTCCCCGTGTCTGCGTGGGTTTCACCCCCACAACCCAAAAACGTGCAGAGTAGGTGGATTGGCCACGCTAAATTGCCCCTTAATTGGAAAAATGATTGGGTACACTGAATTTATTTTCTTTTAAAGTAAAATAAAGAACACACTCGTATTTATACCATCGATACATTTAAATAGAAACCAGGTGGACACAAACAGAGAGAGAAATAGAAGGTTGTGCTGATAGACTGAGCATAAAAAGAAGCATCGATACATTGAGCCAAATGGTCGGTTTCTGTAATTCCATGTATTTTTTTTTAAGAGGTCACAGTGTATCTTTTAATCTTCTTGTTTCCAGTCAATGTGAACGTTACCCTTGCCCTATGAACAGTAAATCCTGCCATCATGCCGCAAAGTCCATCTCCTTCCATTACCTGTCCTTGCCCTCACAACTGAAGCCTCCAGTCGCCCTATTCCGCATGGCCACAGCAGCTGCTCCTGGAAGGCCTGGGCCCGACAGCCTGCGTTTCGGCATTGTGGGAGGAAGCAACCAGGGGCAGTTTGTAGTCCAACGATCTGACAGGCAGACAGGCGAGCTCATTCTTGTTCAGCCCCTGAAAGGGCCTTGCACCGTAGAAGTGGACGTGGACATGTCGGAATACCTCGATCGCACTTTCCAGGCCAAGCATGTGTCAAAGGTCACACTTTTCGTCTCGGCCAATGGATTTTGAGAAAATATTCAGGGACCGCAGGTGTTTGGCTCGTGAGATTCATTTGAACTGTGACTTTTATTGTGGGAGATAATGGCCGGAATTCTGCAGCCGTTGCGATTCCCTGTTCCCGCTGGCGACGGATCCCTGTCCGTGCGTTCCCCACCTGCGAGAGCAGTGAATCCCGCAGCCAGCGAACGGCACGCCTCCAAGAAACACACGGCTGTTGGACCGGAGAATCCAGCCCAACTAGTTGGCAGCCAGAGACAAAGATCAGAGTCTAAATACCACAATGTAATGATCAGAAAATGTTACCTTGAACAATTTGGACTGAATCCTTTCCATTACCTGTTACTCTTCAATTGTATATTCAGTGTTGTTCTCTGATCAGCTGACTTCATCAAATTCTGTCATTGTAAGTAGACCAAATCATTTAAAATTTGTGCAATTCTCCCTGATTATCATGCGTTGCTCGTTTGCCATAGACCTGAATACATATGTCTCCGGTTTACCATGTTTCCTGTTCCCATCTAAAGTTTGCTGATGATACGACCATCTTGAATAATAACAAGTCAGAATACAGGAGGGAGATTGAGAACCTAGCGGAGTGGTGCAGCGACAACAATCTATCCTCAATTCCAGCAAAGCTAAAGAGCTGGTTATTGACTTCAGGAAGCACACCCCTGTCAGCATCAACGGGGCCGAGGTGGAGATGGTTAGCAGTTTCATGTTCCTAGGGGTGCACATCTCCAAAAATTTGTCCTGGTCCACCCACGTCGACGCTACCACCAAGAAAGCACAACAGCGCCTATACTTCCTCAGGAAACTAAGGAAAATCGGCATGTCCACATTAACTCTTACCAACTTTTACGGATGCACCATCGAAAGCATCCTATCTACCTAACAGCCTGGTATGGCAACTGCTCGGCCCAGGACCGCAAGAAACTTCAGAGTCGTGAACACAGCCCAGTCCATCACACAAACCTGCCTCCCATCCATTGACTCCATCTACACCTCCCGCTGCCTGGGGAAAGCGGGCAGCATAATCAAAGACGCTTCCCACCCGGCTTACTTACTCTTCCAATTTCTTCCATCGGGCAGGAGGTATAGAAGTCTGAGAACATGCACAAACAGACTGAAAAACAGCTTCTTCCCCGCTGTTACCAGACTCCTAAATGACCCTCTTATGGACTGACTTCATTAATACTACACCCTGTATGCTTCATCCGATGCCGGTGCTTATGTAGTTACATTGTGTACCTTGTGTTGCCCTATTATGTATTTTCTTTTATTCCCTTTTCTTCCCATGTACTTAATGATCTGTTGAGCTGCTCGCAGAAAAATACTTTTCACTGTACCTCGGTACACGTGACAATAAACAAATCCAATCCAACTATAGACCTGGGGCTGGATTCTTACGCTACGCCCGCCGCAAGAACGCCACGGGCGAGATGCGGACAATGGAGGGGCCAGAGAATCCCGCCCCTCGTGTCTGCCATGCATCCTATTTATCTTTAAGTGTCCTGCACCCGTGGAATTTCCATCAATCAATTAGAATATATTCTGAAAGGAAATAAGGGCACTACTCGACCAAGTTATCTTTGCGCAGAGCAACCAAACACTGAAGAAAACCAAACGCTGGCCTAATATTTACTCCTGTTCCATACAGACAGTTCCAGCAAGTTGACTTTACTTTAACCTTGGGCTGTTTGCTACAAAGAAGTTAATCTATTATTGTGTACTGTACAATACAATGCAGTGTTAATCTCCATCAGGCACTTAATAAAGCAGTGAGGTACAATGAGAAATATAATCATGACTTCCGAACAACATGTGTTCTTTGTTTAGACACAAAGAGAAAATGACCCATTGACCATCACTAAATTGCCTGACCTTATTAGGACAGTATAACAATATAATGGCCTGATGATGTTAGTTTTCTTACTATATTTTCAAGAGCTGGTAGCTTAAAGTTACTTATGGGATTATAGCTTTACACAGGAAGTTCTAAACAGGTTTCTTATAGAAGGCCTTTGATCCTGTGCCAGACATTGTTTATTCCAATTATTTTTAATAAAAGTATTTCACACTACACCGTGTTATATTGTTGGCTGCACAATAAACACTTGAAGTCCCATTCGTATCACTTCAGTAGTATCTTTATTCAGTATACAGGTCAGGAATCTCCTCTCCTAATCCGCCATTGTCGGAAAAGTGGGCAATGTTTTTTAAAAAATATTTTTTTAACATTTTATATCTAAACATTTACACAGCAAAACAAACTAACACATGTTAACAATCCTCCCCTTTACGAAAAAATTAACCTGCCCCACTAACAGTGACCAATTCCTTAAAGTGCAATATGAACGGACGCCATCTATGATAGAACCCCTCACAGTGAACTTGGCCTTCTCTGGGTACAGAAACTCCATCATGTCAGCTAGCCAGGCTGAGGCACTAGGTGGCATCGCCAGCCTCCAAAATCTGTCTCAGAACAATCAAAGGAGGCCATCCATCTCTGCACCCGTCCTTAACTCTGGTTGGTCCAAGACTCTGGATATAGTTACTAATGAACAAGGCTCTAACTCAACATTCAGGATTGCTGATATGGTGCATAAAAAAATACCCCTAACAACCCACCAATTTGGGACAGGACCAGAACATGTGCATGTGGTTCGCAGGCCTCTCAGACACCACTCTCACTTATCCTCAACTGCAAAAGATCGACTCATCCCGGCCTTGGTGAGGTGCACCCTAAACACCACCTTGAGCTGTACCAAACTCCACCTCGCACAGGGTGATGCAGCATTCACCCTGTGGTGGGATTCGCTCCACACCTCCTCCTCCAAGATGGATCCCAGCTCTTCCTCCCACCTGGCCTTCACTTCCCCCACCAAAACCTGCTCTTCATCCAAGATCCGTCCATATATCCTAGATGTGCCACCCTCCTACAACCCTGCACAGGAGAGTATCCTCTTCAATAAAGTGGACGGTGATGCTACCGAGAATGTCAGGAATATCCGTGGAACAGAGTCCAGTACCTGGAAGTACCTGAATGTATCCGCCACCTCAAGTCTTGCTTTCTCCTTCAACTCCTCCAAGCTGGCAAACCGCCCCTCCAGAAACAAATCCTTCACCCTCTCCAGCCGCTTAACTTTCCAAATTTCCCCAAATGTGGCATCCAATTTCGGCAGCTCAACAAAATGATTCCCACAGGTCGGGGCTGATCTTGGCACTACCCTCAACTTAAAATGCTGACAAAGTTGCCAACATACTTTCAAAGTGGCGACGACCACCAGGTTCGAAGAATATTTCGCTGGGGTATGGCAGAGATGCCGTCACCAGCGCCTCCAAGCTAGACCCTTTGCACAATCCCGCCTCCATCTGCAGCCAAGTAACATCCTAGTCCCCGCACCACCCCAACACCTTCTCCGCATTAGCTTCTCAGTCAAATTCGGCAGCGCCAACCCCCCAGTCTCTCTATCCCTCTGGAGGACCCCCGCTCCGAGTCCAAGGAGTTCTCCCCAGCCATATGGAGCCCCGTCGTGAGCTACTTCAGCCCCCGATAAAATAATGTGGGTAGAAAAACTGGGAGGCATTGAAATAAGAACACAAGTCATGATAAGATATTCATTTTAGTGGATTGAACCTGGCCGCCCAACAACAATGGAAGGCTGTCCCATCTCTGTAGATCTGCCCTGACCCCGCTCGCCAAGTTAGTGCAATTCAATTTGCGAAGCCGTACCAAATCCAGAGCCACTTGGATCACCCATACTGGAAACTGGTCCCAGCCAAACGGAACAGCAGCCCCCCCTCCCAACCCAGTTCCTCCCGCTGAAGGGCTAACCACAAAATGCTCGCTCTTCCCAACATTTAAAGTGGCCAATGTTATGGTGGTAAATGGAATAATCCCTAGCAAATACCCGGCAACAGATGGCAACCATTGTGGCAAAAGACCCACAGGGGTTTTATCACACTGTGCCTGGGGAAACAAAATAGTAAATATCAGTGGAGAGTGCTAGACCTTCAAGGCCACCTGGATTTTCCTGGTGTGTCCAGGTATTAATCACCAGGCCACAGGGAGCAATCTGTTAAATAAAACATTTTTTTCCCATTTTGTTGAATAGTTTCATTTATTTGGTTCTACAAAATGTTGGAACTGAGAGGTAAGGATATTTGACCGTGAAGAATCAGTTTGCTCTCCATGTGGGAAAGTGGTATGTCTTAAGGCTGACCATAGCAGCTATGTAATGGGGCAGGGCAGTTGGAATCAGGAAGTCATCTGATTAAAATCTTCAGGAATATGTCCAGCCCTAAACCCCACAGAGAAAATACATTTTCAGTCGGTTGGTCAACATGGAGATCAATGAAGCAGTCGCCAATGGGTTATTTCTTTAGGATTTCAATATCATTGGCCACTGTTCTCATGGTGAGTCGCACATGGGAGAAAGTTTCCTTGGTGTTTATTCCACTCTATTGGTCAAACTTTGGTGAAGCTTATGATGCAGAGGGAGCAGAGCCTGACAAGATTGAACTCCAATATTTTGGGCTTAACAATGAGCGAAGAATGAATTCCAACTACTTTCACCAGGAACATCCTGGTGTTCAGGATGTTGTCCGGAATTAAACTTGTATCAGTGGTCCATTTGCTTCCACAGCAATTTTATCCAGGTGTCTGCTGCTGTTCAGTGGATTGCATCCTAATCTGAAGTCACAAGGGTCAGAGTTCAAGTACCACTCCAGAAACTTGAGCATGATGATGTTTGAGTGTTGTCCTGTCTGTCTTCTTGTACGGGACCTTACCGTGAACAAATAATCTGTGTTGTAAAAGGGGATGAATATTATTTAACTGGAGGAAAGCTGCGGGATAGGGGTATTTGGGGGTCCCCGTGCATAAATCAAAAAAGGCGAGCATGCAGGTTCAGGGAAGGCAAATTCAATGTTGGCAGGAATGGAGTATAAAAATAAGGAAACCTTGCTAAAATTCTAGTTAGACCAGATCGGAATATTGTGGACAGTTTTAGTGCCATTATCTCAGGAAAGATCACTATTGGAGGCAGCCAAGAGAAAGTTTACGAGGTGGATCCCGGGTTTGAAGTAACTTTCTTATGTGAGGTTGATTAGTTTGTGCCTGTACTCATTGGAGTTTAGAAGAATGAGAGGCGACACATCGGATTCTCAGGGAGCTGGACAGGATGGATGCTGAGAGGATGTTTCCCCTTTTGAGACAGTCTAGGGCAAGAGGGCATAATCTCAAAGAAAGGGGATGTCCATTTAAGGCAGAGTTGAGGAGGCATTTCTTCTCTGAGGTCAATGAGTCTGTAGAATTCTTCACCGCAAAGAGCTGGAGAGATTGGTTAAATCTGTTCAAGGCTGAGATGGACAGATTTTTAATCAGTAAGGGAATCATGGTGTATGGGGATAAGGCAGGAAAGTGGAGTTTAGCATCATCATATCATTTCAGTCATGATCTCATTGAATGATGGAGCAGACTCAATGGGCCAAATTACCTGTTTCTGCTCTCATGTCTTCTGGGTTTATTGTTTCCTACATTACAGCATATTACTACATATCAAAATATTTAATTGCCTGTAAAACGCCTTGGACACTGAAATTGTGGAAGGTCCCCACAGGAGCAGACTTTTCTTTTTGATCAAGGCAGCGACTTAAGATGTTCTTTGTCCTTCAAAGACAGATGGTATATCATCTCACCAACACAAATACGAGATGATAGTACTTGCGCTAAAGTTGGACTAATGAGTGAAACTTGCCCAGAGTTTTCCTTGCCCTCTCTTACCCCACCCCATACCTCACCTCCTTCCCCCCCTATATCTGTAACCGGTGGCGAGGTGATATTATGCCGGCAGGTGGGGAGAGCTGCCATGGATGACCTGCACTATCTTATACACCCAAATCAAAGATTAGTGCTTTGTGGAAAGACCACTGTGCCTTTGTAGCTAGAGGTTTCATCACTCCTCCAGCTCTGGCACATTGCTTATCACTGATTTTCATAACTCCACCATTGTTCGCCGAGCCCTCAGTTGACTACGCCATTAGTCCTGATTTTTGGGCAGCACGGTACCACAGTGGTTAGCACAGTTGCTTCATAGCTGCAGGTCACAGGTTCGATACCCGGCTTGGGTCACTGTCTGTGTGGAGTTTGCACGTTCTCCCCGTGACTGCGTGGGTTTCCTCCGGGTGCTCCGCTTTCCTCCCACAGTCCAAAGATGTGCAGGTTAGGTGGATTGGCCATGATAAATTGCCCTTGGTGTCCAAGAAAAGGTTAGGTGGGGTTACTGGGTTATAGGGTGGGGGTGTGGGCTTAAGTAGGGTGTTCGTCCCAAGGGCTGGTGCAGACCTGATGGGTCGAATGGCCTCCTTCTGCTCTGTAAATTCTATGATTCCCTCCCTAACCTATCTGCCTCTCTTCCTCTCATTCTTTAAGATGCTCTTTAAAACCTATCCAAGTTTTTGGTCAGTGTCCTAATATTTCTTACCTGGCCCAGTGTCAAATTTGGTCCGACTCTATGCCTGTGAAACTTTTGGAATGTTTTACGAGATTAAAAATGCCATATAAATACAAGTTGTTTTTGCTTTTGCTGCACATGCAACTATTTGGAACCGCAGGGGAGAGATATGCAAGCAGAGATGTCCAATGGTTGAGCACCATGAGAGATGCTGTATTATTCCAGTCAGGGGCATTACCTGCTTGATCGGTACCTCATCCACAAAATGTCGCACAGTGGCAGCACCTCTAGAAGATGCATTGCAGAAATTCACCAAGACTCCTCAGTCAGCACCTTCAAAACGCGTGACACTAGCATGTAGAAGGACAAGGGCATCAGACACATGGGAACACCACCACCTGGAAGTTCCCAAATCAAGATACATCATCCATCTTGGACGGAGCAGGCCACCTTGGACTGGGTGTTGTGCAATGAGAAAGGATTAGTTGGCACTATGGTTGTGAGAGAACCCTTGGGTATGAGTGTCATAATATGATTGAATTCTTTAGAGATCATGGAGAGCATTAGCTCCATGCAGGCGGGGAGGCGCCGGGATCAGACAGTTCCTGGCGGACTTCTACAAAAAACTTGCAACAGCGCTGGCCGCACACCTGCGGGAGATGTTCACAGACTCGCTAGCTAGGGGCACACTGCCATCCACACCAGCACAGGCCTCAATTTCGCTGATACCTAAGAGAGATAAAGACTCAACGGAATGTGGGTCATACAGACCCATCTCACTGCTGAACGCAGATGCCAAAATACTGGCCAAACGTTTAGCCGAAAGGTGAAAAGGATGCATACCAGAAGTGGTCGCAGAGGACCAGATGGGTTTTGTCAAAGGTAGGCAGCTAACCTCGAACATCAGGCGCCTGCTGAACTGATAATGATCCCATCTGGGGAGAGAACACCAGAGGTGATCGTCTCCCTAGATACAGAAAAGGCCTTCGACAGGGTCGAATGGAAATATCTCATAGAGGTACTGGAGTGGTTCAGGCTTGGAACAGGGTTCACCTCCTGGGTAAAACTCTGGTACAATGCTCCCATGGCGAGTGTACGGACCAACAACACCAACTCCCAATACTTCCAGCTGCACAGAGGCACCAGACAAAGATGCCCACTGTCCCCGCTGCTGTTCACTCTAGCGATCGAACCATAGGCAATTGGTCCCAGAGCAGCAAAAAGCTGGAGGGGGATCCAAAGGGGCGGCAGAGAGCACAGAGTCTCACTCTATGCAGATGACCTGCTCCTCAACATTTCGGATCCACAAAGCAGCATGGACTGAATCATCGCGCTCCTGAAAGAGTTTGGTGCCTTCTCAGGCGACAAACTCAACATGAGCAAAAGCGAGATCTTCCTGGTGCACCCACAAGGTGGGGGGGGGGGGGGGGGGGGGGGGGGGGGGGCAGCACTAACAGGACTGCCGTTTTAAACAAGCCCGACACAAATTCTGCTACCTGGGGATCCAAATAGCCCAGCCTGACAGAGGAAGTAAAAAAGGACCTGCAAAGATGGAACAGACTCCCACTCTCCTTCGCGGGGAGAGTCCAGATGATCAAAATGAACGTACTGCCCAGGTACCTCTTCCTACAGATCCATCCTGATCTACATCCCCAAGGCCTTCTTCATAGCGCTGGACAAACTAATCATGGCGTTCGTATGGGGGGAGGGAAGAATGTTGGATCCCAAAGAAGGTCCTACAAGAAACTAAATCCAGAGGGGGGCTAGCCCTCCCAAACCTACAATTCTACCACTGGGCGGCGACGGCTGAGCGAATAAGGGGATGGGTCCAGGAGCCAGAAGCCGAGTGGGTGCGTGTGGAAGAGGCCTCCTGCATGGGAACCTCCCTCCAGGCCCTCGCCACGGCAGCACTCCCATCCCCACCCAAAAAACACTCCAGCAGCCCGGTGGTGATAGCCACCCTCCAATCCTGGAACCAACTGCAGCAGCAATTTGGCCTGACCAAAATGTCGGACAAAGCTCCCATCTACAACAACCATAGGTTCACACCAGCGCTGACTGACGCCACCTTTAAAAAGTGGGGACAGGACGGAGGGACACTGACAGTCAGGGACCTATACACCGACATCTGGGTCGCGACACTGGACGAACTGACGGAGAAATTCCAGCTAGCCAGGGGGAACGAGCTAAGGTACCTGCAACTCAAAAACTTCTTACGAAAGGAGACAAGGACTTACTCACAACCACCACGACAGACATTACTGGAAGAGTTACTGGACGCAAGCATATTAGAGACAGGAAACTGTAGCGACATGTATGACCGACTGGTCTTCGGGGTTTTAGACCAGCCAGACCTATTCTTGGGGAGGAGGGCGGACGCCCTTACCTTTGCCTCCCTGATTGCCCGCTGTAGAATCCTGTTCGGCTGGCGGTCAGCAGCACCGCCCAGAGCTGCAGACTGGCTGTCCGACCTCTCGGAATCTCTCCAAATGGAGAAAATTAAATTCGCCATCCGAGGGCCAGAATGTGGGAGCCATTCACCCAACTGTTCCGGGATTTGTTTGTGGCCAACAACCAAGCAGAAGAGTAGCCAGGTAGCCAGGAACCAGGGGAAAGCAGCCAAAACATGAGAGAGAGAGATAGACCGGGAAGGGGGGGGGGGGGGGGGGGGGGGTTGACGACAACTCAATCTAAGAGGAAGGAAAGGCGAACCACGAGGGAGGAGGAAAGAGACAGGGAACAATAGAGGAGAGCCAGGGAGGTAGGTGGGTGGGGGGCAGGAAAACGTTAACCAACTTGACATCCACAGGAACAGAGAAAAAGGAGAATACAGGCGGAGGACGGGAGGGCCGGCTGAAGCGACAATGTGCACGAGAAGACAACGGCGGCGGAATCCGTCCGGGAGAAGCAAAGGGCAACCCCGGCACCAGACCCATTCGAGGATTGCCCTCTGGAATTGTCTCGCCGGCACAAACAGATGCCTACTTATATATTTATATATCATATCCTGTGTACATAACGGCAAATATACTCTGTTCAAAAATCCAATAAAAAACATTTATTTAAAAAAAAAGCATCCTAGATAAAGAGAACTATAGCGACATGTATGACCGACTGATAGAAAGGGCCGACACCGTACTGGATGCAACAAGAATGAAATGGGAGGGGGACCTGGGGATTGAGATAGGGTGGGGACTCTGGAGCGAAGCACTGCATAGGGTCAACTCCACCTCCACGTGTGCAAGGCTCAGCCTGACGCAGCTAAAGGTGGTACATAGAGCCCACTTAACAAGAACCTGTATGAGTAGGCTCTTCCCAGAGGTGGAGGATAGATGTGAACGGTGCCAAGGAAGCCCAGCCAACCACGTCCACATGTTCTGGTCATGCCCCAGACTTGCGGGGTACTGGACAGTCTTCTTCGAGGCAATGTCCAAAGTGGTGGGGATGAGGGTGGAGCCATGCCCGAAAGTGGCGGTTTTCGGGGTTTCAGACCAGCCAGATTTCTTCATGGGGAGGAGGATTTTCGCCCTTGCCTTTGCCTCCCTGATCACCCGCCGTAGAATCCTGTTTGGCTGGCGGTCAGCAGCACCGCCCAGAGCTGCAGACTGGCTGTCCGACCTCTCGGAATCTCTCCAAATGGAGAAAATCAAATTTGCCATCCGAGGGTCAGACAACGGCTTCAACAGAACGTGGGAGCCATTCATGCAACTGTTCCGGGACCTGTTTGTGGCCAACGAACAAGCAGAAGAATAGCCAGGTAGCCAAGAATCAGGGGAAAGTAGCCGAGGCGGGGGAGGGAGCGGGGGATAGCAGCTAAACCTAAGAGAAAAGAAAGGCGAACCACAGGAGAAGGGGAGGGGGTGGAAGAGGGAGGAGACAGGGAACAATAGAGGAGAACCAGTGAGGTGGAGGGGAGGCAAGGGAATGACAGCTGGAAAGAGGGCACGGGAAACAATAACAAACTTGGCATCTACAGGAACAGAGAACAAGGAAAATCCGGGCGAAAGACGGGACGAACGGCTGAAGCGGAGGTGATTGTGAGACGACAACGGCAGCGAAAACCGTCCCGGAGAAGCAAGTGACAACACCAACACCAGATCCATTCGTGTATTGCCCTCTGAAATTGTTCTGTATTTGTTTCCTCAGCGCCCAAATGTATATGTACCCCCCAGTTTTCCCCACCCCACAAACAGATGCCTACTTATGTGCTAAAAACAATACTGCCAATTGTACAGAGCTGCTGTTGTTGAGCTAGCACATAATACCCTAGCAGTTACTTTATTCTAACTTTTTTTTGTTGTTTGTTTTGTTTTTTGGGCGTGTTCCCTTTTCTTCTTTGTGTATATATATGTATTCTATTTTGAGTACCTAACGGTAAATATACTTTATTCAAAAATCCAATAAAAAACATTTATTAAAAAAATTGATAGTGAGGTAGTTGATTCTGAACCCAGGGTTCTGAACCTCAATGAAGGTAACTATTTTGGTGTGAGGCATGAGTTAGCTATGATGGACTGAGAAACATTACTGAAAGGAAGGACAGTGGACAGGCAATGGCAGGCATTCAAGGTACGAACAGGTGAACTCCAAAAGTTGTTTATTCCTATTGGGTGCAAGAGTAGAAAGGGAACTGTGGCCAAACCAAGGCTTACAAGGGAAATTAGAGATAGTATTAGATTCAAAGAAGAAGCAAACAAATTGGCAAGAACAAGCAATAGACCTGAGGATTGGGAACAGTTTAAAATTAAGCAATGGCAGACCAAGGGATTGATTAAGAAGGGGAAAATACAACATGAAAGTAAGCTAGCAGGCAACATAAATACTGACTGTAAAAGTTCCTATAGGTATGTAAAGGGAAAAAGATTGATAAAAACTAATGTAGGCTCCTTACAATCAGAAACGGGGAATTCATAACAGGGATTAAAGAAATGGCTGAGGAATTAAATTCGTACCTTGCTTCACAAAGGAAGACATGAATAATGGGGGCGATTCTCCGAGCCCCGTGCCGGGCTGGAGATTTGCCGCAACAGCGTCACGGCGGCCCGACGCCCGTGCGCGATTCTCCGAGATGCGGATAATCGCCGCCATTTGTGCCGGCGCGTTTGGCACGGTACTGGCCGCTGGAATCAGCGGGGCCGCCGATTCTCCGGCCCGGATGGGTCGAGTGGCCGCGTGGATACGACAGAGTCGCTGTCGGCGGGAACTCTGCGCGAACGGTCGGGGGGCAGCCTGTGAGGGGGGGAGGGGGGCTCCTTCACCGGGGGGGCCTCCGATGGGGTCTGGCCCGCGATCGGGGCCCACCAATCGGTGGGCCGGCCTCTTCCCCCGGGCCTACTTCCCTGCACGGCCGGCCCCTGAACACCGACGCCATGTTGAGTCAGGGCCTGCGCACTAATGAAGTCACCCGTGCATGCGCAAGTTGGCGCGGCCCAACTGAGCCTGCGCGGGTTGGCGCAGTGCACATTTGGCACTGGGAAAGGAGGCTGGAGCAGCGTGAACAGCGGAGGCGTTCACGACGGCGCGAACACTTGGGCTCCATTTGGGAGAATCGCCCCCTATGTACCAGAGGTTCTGAGAAACACCAGTTTCAATGAGGAGCTGAAGGAAATTAGTAATTGTAAAGAAATGGTTTCGGGAAATTAATGGGATTGAAGGCGGATAAATCTCCAGGGCTTGATTATCATTATCCCAGAGTACTTAAGGAAGTGGCCCTAGAAATAATAGATCTATTGGTGGTCATTTTTCAAAATTCTTTGGACTCCTTTGGTAGCAAATGTAACCCCGTTATTCAAAAAGGGAGGTAGAGAAAATACAGGGAACTGTAGTGAGCCTAACGTCGGTAGTAGGGAAGTTGCTGGAGTCCATTATCAAGGATTTCATAGCACAGTATTTGGAAAGCAGTGGTATAATCAGACAAAGTCAGCACGGATTTATGAAAAGAATCATGGAATCATAGAATTTACAGAGCAGAAGGAGGCCATTTGGCCCATCGAGTCTGCACCTACCCTTGGAAAGAGTACCCTACCAAAGCCCACACCTCCACCCTATCCCCCGTAACCCATTAATCCCACCCACCTTTTTGGACACTAAGAGCAATTTAGCGTGGCCGATCCACCTAACCTATACACCTTTGGAGAAAGAAAATCATGCTTGACAAATCTACTAGAATTCTTTGAGGATATAACTGGTAGAATTGACCACACAGAACCGGTGGATATGATTTATTTAGACTTTCAGAGGTTTGACAAGGTCTCACAAAGCAGTATACTATATAAAGTTAAAGCACATGGGATTATGGGTAGCGAGATGGACAGGAAGCAAAAAGTTGGGATAATCAACTGTTTACATTATATATCAATGATTTGGTTAAGGGAGCTAAATGTATTATCCCCAAATTTTCTAATGATACAAAATTGGGTGGGAAGCTGTGAGGAGGATGCAGAGATACTTCAGTGGGAGTGGGATTTAGACAAGCTGAGTGAGTGGGCATATGACTGGCAGATGCTGTATAATGTGGATATATGTAAGGTTATCTGCTTTGGTAGCAAAAATTGGAAGGCAGATTATTATTTGAATGGGTGTGAATTGAAAGAGGTGGATACTCAGCGAGACCTTGGTGTCCTCGTGCATCAGTCGCTGAAAGTAAGCGTGCAGGCACAGCAGGCAGTAAAGAAGGTAAATGGTATGTTGGCCTTCATAGCGAGAGGATTTGGGTATAGGAATAGGGATGTTTTACTGCAATTATATAGTGAATTGTTGAGGCCACACCTGGAATATTCTGTGCAGTTTTGGTGTCCTTATCTGAGGAAGGATGTTCTTCCTATGGAGGGAGTGCAGCGAAGGTTTACCAGGCTGATCCCCTGGGATGGCAGGACTGGCATATGAAGAGAGACAAAGTTGGTTAGGATTATATTCATTGGAATTTGGAAGAGTGAGAGGGGATCTTATAGAAACTTTACAAATTCTAACAGGGTACATTCAGAAAGAATGTTCTCGATGGTGAGGGAGTCCAGAACTAGGGGTCATAGGTTGAGGACAACGGCTGAGATGAAGAGAGATTTCTTCACGCAGAGAGTGGTGAATCGGTGGAATTCGTTACCGCAGAAAGTAGTTGAGGCCAAAACGTGTAATTTCAAGAAGGAGTTAGATTTAGCTCTTAGTGATAAAGGAATAAAGGGATATGGGGGGAAGGCGGGATCAGGGTATTGAACTTGATGATCAGCCATGATCATAATGAATGGCAGAGCAGGGATGAAGGGCCGAATGGCCTCCTCCTGCTTTTATTTTCTACATATGTTTCTATATATCCTGACTGGGAAATGTTGGAAATATTAGGGATGGGTAATAAATGGTCACCTAGCCAGCAACATGTGCATCCATGAATGATTTACAAAAACCTCTTCTACTTCGCGTTGCACCCTAATAGTTTTGCTGCCAAGTCCAGACAGCAAACTGGACACAATTGGAATAAAACATCAACAACAGTATGCTATTGAGACAAAGAAATGGCAGATAGTCAACAAATCACCATGGCCATGTGCTATGCTGTGGCCAGTGCAAAGTATAGTGCGCAGAAATAGAAAGCTTGTGACTCCACCCCTCCCATGAACATTTACTCAATATGCAATCAGTGATAGTAATTTAAATCAAATAAGCACTTATCACCCAATCTTCAGTTGGCGGCAATCACATTGCCGATGCTACCCAATACCAACTTGAAGTTATATAGCTTCCAATGTACGGACTGATGCGGTTCAAGAAGGCAGCTCACCACCACCTTCACAGGGGCAATTAGGGATGGACAATAAATGCTGGCCCAGACCGTGACGCACACATCCTGTGGGTGAATAAATGAAAATTCAAAGATGTTTCGTAGGTGTGTTATCAGGCTAACCCAGCATTCAGCCATGTCAGGGAATATTAAGGCCAAAAGCTTTGTCTGTGTTAAGTTTTAAAGGGCATCTTAAATAATGTGAGGGAGGGAGGCCGAAAGGTTTAGGATCCAGAATTAATTCATTTAAACGATATGGGCATTGCTGGCTGGACTGATGTTTATTGCCCATCCCTAATTGCCTGTGAGAAGGTGGTGGTGTACTTCCTTCTTGAACTACTGTAGTTATGTTGCAGGTGCACCAAACAGTTCTTCAGGGAAGGAAATCTGCCTTCCTTATCGGATCTGGTCTACATGTGACTCCAGGTTGACTCTTAATATCTCTCTGAAATGACCTCACAAGGCACTCGGTTCAAGGGCAATTAGGGACTGTAAATTCTATGAAATTCTATGACTCACAGCACCAGAGACCGGGGTTCAATTCCAGCCTGTGGTGACTGTGTAGAGTTTGCACTTTCTCCCCGCGACTGTGTGGGTTTCCTCCAGGTGCTCTGGTATCCTCCCACAGTCCAAAGACATGCAGGTTAGGTGGATTGGTCATGCTAAATTGCCCGTAGTGTCCTTGCGTTGGGGGTGTGGGGTTGCAGGGATAGGGTGGGGTAGTAAGCCTTGGTGGGGTGCTTTGTTCAGTTGGTCGGTGTAGACTTGATGGGCGGAATGGCCCCCTTCTGCACTGTAGGGATTCTATGATTCTATGAAATGTCAACATCTCATGAAAGAGTATGTAGAACAAAAACAGTTTTCACCGTTGTGTCAACTTGGTTGAGAGTTAGCAATGTCTGGAAATTGTTGACACATTGAATATAAATCAGAAATGTTTTTCTTGTAAATCACTTAAGATGCTCCTTTTGACATTTTCTTGTTTCTTGGAGTCTAAATAAGTGATGAACCTTCAAAGCAAAATCTTTCTATCAGAGAGCAGTATAAAGGAGCCCAGATTCCTTGGAACCCCTTCACTCTCCATTGAGATGTTATGACTTGAAGTCATTACTTATATAATTCCTGCGTTAGTCAGCTTCACACCAGCTGCACTAAAAATGAAATAACACTGGCTCGAGTCCAAGAGAAAACTGTTCATACAGTGCTGAACCGCATACCTAGGCATGGAAAGGTTATTTACACTACAATGCTTCGGGCATGCTTCACTTGCATGGCTACATTCAGAGACTATCCTTACAGTCCTTTTTGTTTTGCTGTTATTAAGTTATGAAAGGCCACTTTAAGCCGACTGTTAGATGTCAAATCATAGGGGTGAATTGGTCTTTGAAAAAATTAGGAAAGAAATGGAATATGTCATAAAATGGACATCTGACTCACTATTTGTGTTTTCTGAGATGCATTGATTTACCCTCATACACTTGACAATCAGCTTACTATCTCTGTGCCAGTGACAACTCTTCATAGAGCTGTGTACTGCAGGGGTAATTCCCTGTTCTTTGCCTTGTCGTGTTCTTCCCCGTCAACTCAAATCTTCATGCGATGTAGGGCTTGGGATCTGGATTTTACCTACGAATATCTGAGTACCTTCCCCATTACTGGATCGGTTGTTGTATATCTTTAAACTTGAGATGAAGTTACATTATCTACGAGTGGGAAATGTTCTTCAGGGTCATGTTTGACTTGTAACGGCAAATGTGATAAGTTTCAGAATTTGCATGCTGCTCAGACTTGTCATACTGGATATCGTAAGTGTGCGCCGACAATATCAATGATTATCTTGCAATCTACATTTATATGGCCCAAAGTTTGTAGTTAAGGGTCGATGATCAGTTGAAAGGGTAAAATGACGTGCATAAAGGTAATGGCGGAACATTCTTAAATCAAATATGATGCTCAAGGCTTCTTTTTCTAGCTGAGTGTAATTCATTTTTGTGCTAGTAAGAGCGCGTGAAGCAGACGCGATTGGTCGTTCCTCTCCGGAAGGCCTCATGTGCGAGACAACTGCACCAACCCATAGGGTGAGGCACCGCAAGCTAATTGCAACTTCATTTTTGGATTATAATGAACAAACAGCTCTGACTCCTGTAAAACTTTGTTCACTTCACTGTCTGCATTCTCACATTCTTCTGACCAGTGCCATGTCTGTTTCACACATAGCAACGTTGGTAAAGGCTTCAATTGTATTGCTAAATTTGACACAAATTTGCCACAACAATGGATTAATTCTAAAAATGACCTTAATTATTTCACATTTTTAGGACATGGTGCTTCTAAAATTGCTAACATTGTCTTCAGTTCCTTGTGTAAACCATCTTTGTTGATAATATGACCAAGGTCATTTATGGATGAGTTGAAAAAGTGACATTATTACATTTTTACTCTCCCATTGTGGATTTGTACCCACATCAGGGTAGCTTCCAAGTTCTCCAAGTGTTCCTGTTCACTTGAATGGTGATGAGTATGTCATCTAAATAATATTGCATTCCATTCAACCCACTCACAATTTTATCCGTGGATCTTTGAGAAAGAGCAGGTGTTATTCCAAAAATTGGTCTTCTGTAACGAAACAGGCCTTTGTGCATTACAGTGGTAGTAGTGGCTGTGATTCAGCAGCCACATTCACCTCCAGAAAAGCGTGTGAAAGATCAATTTTATTGAATTTCTGTCCTGCAAGCAAGTCTTCTATCAGCGGCATTGGATAATGATATACACACAAAACTGGATTAATAGTCATTTTAAAATCTCAACAAATTTTCACTGAGCCATCCTGTTTTAATACAGGAACGATTGGTGTCACCCAATCAATTTTAGCAACAGATTTGATGACTACTGGCCGTACTCATCTTTCCAATTCTTCTTCAACTTAAGGCTTGATGGCATGTGGCACAGTTCTAGCTTTGCAATATTTGGGTGTGCTACCTGGCCTGACTTTTCAGTCAACTTCAACTCCACTGTCACTGCCTAGTGAATCTTCTTGCACTTCTTCAGAAGTTCAAAAAGCAAGTTGCTTTTTGAATCCACGAATTGTTTGACTGTTTCCCAGTTAAGCCTAAACTTAGGCAAGTATGCTCTTCCAAAGAGAGCAGGAAAGTTTCCACAATGTGAAGAGGCAATTTTGCTGGCTGCTCATTTGCTTCTACTGTCACCATAATGCATCCTTTTAATGGGTTTTTAAAAAAATTTAGAGTATCCAATTATTTCTTCTTTCAATTAAGGGCAATTTAGCCTGAGCAATCCACCTACTCTGCACATCGTTTTGGGTTGTGGGGGTGAGACCAAAGCAGAAATGGGAGAATGTACAAACTCCACACGGACAGTGACCCAGGACCAGGATCGAACCTGGGACCTCAGTGCCGAGAGGCAGCAGTGCTATCCACTGCACTACCGCGCCACCCATTTTAAAAATAAATTTAGGGTGCCCAATTAATTTTTCCCAATTAAGGGACAATTTAGCGTGGCCAATCCACCTAGCCTGCACATACTTTGCGCTGTGGGGGCGAAACCCACGCAAACACAGGGAGAATGTGCAAACCCCACACGGACAGTGACCCAGAGCTGAGATTTAACCTGGGACCTCAGCGTCGTGAGGCAGCCGTGCTAACCACTGCGCCACTGTGCTGCCCCCTTTTAATGGTATTACCTCTTAGAATCACATTTGATGATTTTAAAGACAGATGCCTCAGCTTTTGATGATAAATTGTCTGAGATATTAGAGATACTGCTGCACCCACAACCACTTTCATTTTAACCTTATGACCTACAGGTTTGGATATGTCCAAAATGTTGTTGATCTCCCTGCATTGGCAAAACACCTCACTTTAGCTCTTGCTGTAGCTCGGTTTTGTTGTCTTTTGAATGATCTTGAGCTTCATCCACTAATTTGTAGCTAGATTGTTCATTTGTATCTTTCCTCTTGCATTTCTTAGTGTAGAGTGTCCAATCTTTGTACAACGGTGACATGATTGCAGCTTTGTTCATTGAGGCACCAGTTTTGTGAATCTTCACTCCAGCTCCTATCTGCGAAGCTTCTCTCGTAGCAAGCTCCATTGATATGGCAACTTCCACAGCAACTTTCAGAGTTAAATCACTTACAGTAAGCAACTTCCGCTGAATTGCTTCACGGCGTAACTCACAAACCAGCCTGTCTCGAAGAGTATCATCAAATGTTGTACCAAATTCGCTAATCTTCTTAAAGTTGCTGTGAACTATATAATGGTTTGACCTTCTTCCTGACTATGGCGGTGAAATCAAGGCTTTTCTACAAGCAGTTTCGGAGAGAAATATCCGTCTACATGTTTCATTAATTCACTGAAGGCCTTGTGTCCTGGCCTTGCTGAGTGGACAAGATTCTGTAGCAGCATAAATGTCAACTGAGCTAAGAAATGTTGTGACCTTTAGACCCCTCAGTGCCTAATTAGGTATTAAAAACAATTGGGGACGCGGAGAAGGCCTTTGACCGGGTGGAGTGGACGTATTTGTGGGAGGCCCTGGGGCGGTTTGGGTTTGGGCAAGGTTTTGTAGACTGGGTCTGGTTGCTGACCCAGGTGCCGGTGGCGAGTGTGCGGACAAACCGAGTGAGCTCGGAGTATTCCAGTTGGAGCCGGGGGGACGAGGCAGGGATATCCACTCTCCCCATTGTTGTTTGCCTTGGCTATAGAGCCATTGCCGATGGTGCTGAGAGTGTCAAATGACTGGAAGGGGCTAGTCCGGGGGGGTGGAACACAGGGTCGTGTTGTATGCGGACGACCTACCCCTGTATATTTCTGACCCGTTAGGCGGGATGGGAGGGATTATGTGGATCTTAAGGGAATTTGGCTAGTTCTCGGGGTATGAATTGAACATGGGTCAGAGTGAGGTATTTGTGATCAAGGCGAGGGGGCAGGGGAGGAGACTGGGGGAGTTGCTGTTTAAAGTGGTGGGAGGGAGTTTTCAATATTTGGGTGTTCAGCTGGCACGGGGATGGGAGCAGTTACATAAATTAAATCTGGCCCGATTAGTTGAGCAAATGAAGCAGGACCTTCGAAGTGGGACGTGCTCCCATTGTCACTGGTGATGGTTCTCCTGAGATTTTTGCTTGTCTTCCGGTGTCTTCCTATTTTTATCCCAAAGGCCTTTTTTAAGCGGGTTAATGCGCTGATTTCTGGGTTTGCATGGGCGGGTAAAGCCCAGCGAGTGGGGAAAGGGCTGTTGGAGCGGAGCCGAGGGGGAGGAAGGGTTGGCCCTTCTGAACTTTAGGAATTATTACTGGGCAGCAAATATAGCCATGATCAGGAAGTGGGTAGTGGGGAGCGGGTGGAAGCAGCGTCTTTGTAGGGGCACAAGTTTAGGAGCACTGGTAACGGCACCTCTGTCATTCTCGCCGGCTCAGTACTCCACAGGCCCGGTGGTGTTGGCAGCTCTGAGGAGGCAGTGTCGGTGTGGGCTCCAATTTGTGCCAATCACCGGTAAGTGCTGGGGAGGTTGGATAGGGGGTTTTGGAGGTGGCAAAGAGCAGGATTGAGAGGTTGGTGGATCTGTTTATCGTTGGGAACTTTCCTTGTTTGGAGGATTTGGCGGAGGTGTTTGAACTCCCAGGAGGGAATGGGTTTCGTTATCTGCAGGTGAGGGATTTTGTACGGAGGCAGATTTCGACCTTTCCGCTTCTACCGCCACAGGGGATACAGGGTAAGGTAGTTTCAAAAACGGGAATGGGGGAAGGAAAGGTCTCGGAAATTTATCAAGAGCTCATGGAGTGGAAGGGAACCCAGGAAGGGGAGGTGTAGCGCAAGTGGGAAGATGAGCTGGGAAACGAGCTGGAGGCAGGTCTGTGGGAGGATGCTCTGAGTAGTCTTTTTTAAAAAATATTTTTATTAAGGTATTTGAAAGTTTTTATAATAATAATGACAGAAACATGTATAATAAACATTTCCCCCCCATCCCAATCTTCACACACCCCAACCATAAAGCAACAATCCGACCCTCCCCCTGATTTTCCCCGAGAAAGTTGACGATCGGCTGCCACCTCTAGGTGAACCCGACCATGGACCCTCTAAAGGTGAACTTTATCTTCTCGAGACTGAGAAACCCAGCCATGTCACTATCCCAGATCTCTACACTCGGGGGCTTCGAGTCCCTCCACATTAACAAGATCCGTCTCCGGGCTACCAGGGAGGCAAAGGCCAGGACGTCGGCCTCTTTCGCCCCCTGACCTCCTGGATCTTCCGACACTCCAAAGATCGCTACCTCCGGACTCGGCACCACCCGTGTTTTTAGCACCGTGGGCATTGCCTTAGCAAAATCCTGCCAAAACCCTCTAAGCTTCGGGCATGCCCAAAACATGTGGACATGATTTGCTGGGCTTCCCGCGCACCTCGCACACCTGTCCTCTACCCCGAAAAACCTGCTCATCCTGGCCACTGTCATGTGTGCCCGGTGAACTACCTTAAATTGTATCAGGCTGAGCCTGGCACATAATGAGGAGGTATTAACCCTGCTTAGGGTATTCATCCATAGATCCACCTCTATCTCTCCTCCTAGCTTGTCCTCCCACTTGCCTTAAAGCTCCTCCATCGGAGTTTCCTCCGCCTCCAAAAGCTCCTGGTAAATATCTGAAACCCTCCCCTCTACTGGTGACTACTCTACCCTATATCCCCCACGGCGGCAGCAGCGGAAAGGGCGGCACCTGTTTTCTCAGGAAGTCTCGCACCTGCAAATACCTAAACCCGTTCTCTGCTGGAAATTCAACTTTATCCTCCAAGGCTGTCAAGCTGGGAAAGCTCCCATCTATAAGTAGATCCCCCATCCTTCTAATTCCTGCCCTTTGCCATCTCAAAACCCACCATCCAGCCGACCCAGTACAAACCGATGATTATTATAAATCGGGGTCCAAATCAATGCTCCCTCCACTCTCTTATATCTCCTCCATTGCCCCCAGATTCTCAGAGCTGCCACCACCTCCGGACTTGTGGAGTATTGGGCCGGCGAGAACGGAAGAGGTGCCGTTATCAGTGCTCCCAAACTTGTGTCTTTGCATGACACCACCTCCATCCGCTCGCACACTGACCCCTCCCCCACTACTCACTTCCTAATCATGGCTATATTAGCCGCCCAGTAGTAGTTGCAGAAGTTCGGCAGTGCCAACCCACCCTCCCCCCTGACTGCGCTCCAGCAACACTTTCTTCACTCGCGGGGTTTTACCCACCCACACAAAGCCCAAAATAATCTTATTCACCCACTTGAAAAAGGCCCTCGGGATGAAGATTGGGAGGCACTGAAAGACAAACAGAAATCTGGGAGGGACAAACAGAAATCTAGGACCGTCATTTTCATGGTCTGCACCCTCCCCGCCAGTGACAGCGGGAGCATGTCCCATCTCTTAAAGTCCCCTTCCATTTGTTCTATCAACCGGGATAGGTTTAACTTGTGCAGTACCTCCCATTCCCAGGCCACCTGGATTCCCAGATATCGAAAGCTCTTCCCTACCATTCTAAGCGGCAGCTCTCCCAGTCTCTTCTCCTGTCCTCTTGCTTGGATCGCGAACATCAACTTATACCCCAACAATTGCCAAATTCGCCCAGGATTCGCATTACTTCCCCCATCCCCTTCAACGGGTCTGAAATATACAAGAGCAGGTCATCTGCTTAAAGCGAGACCCAGTGCTTCACCCCTCCCCCCTGAACCAGCCCTTTCCAGTTCCTAGAGGCTCTTAACACCATGGCCAATGACTCTATGGCCAGAGCAAACAGCAACGGGGAGAGCCCTTGTCTCGTCCCTCGGTGTAGTTTAAAATACGCCGACCTCAGCCGGTTCGTACGCACACTTGCTACTGATGCCTGATAGAGCAACTGCACCCAGTCAATACAGCCCTCACCAAACCCAAACCTTCCCAGCACCACCCACAGATAATTCCACTCCACCCGATCAAAATCCTTCTCCGCATCCATCGCTACCACCACCTCTGCCTCCTCTCCTTCTGAGCGCATCATAATAATATTCAAAAGCCTTCGAACATTGGCCTTGAGTTGCATGCCCTTTACAAATCCCATTTGTTCTTCACCTATCATCCCCGGGACACAGTCCTCTATCCTTGTGGCCATATCTTAGCCAGCAGTTGCTCTGAGTAGAGTCAGCGCGTCCTCATCATGTGCCAGGCTCAGCCTGATACAATTTAATGTGGTTCACCGGGCTCACATGGCGGTGGCCCGGATGAGCAGGCTTTTTGGGGTAGAGGACAGTTGTGCGAGGAGGGCTCGCGATTCATGTCCATATATTTTGGACATGCCCGTTGCTTAGGGGATTCTGGCAGGGAATTGCCGGCGTCATTCCACGGTGCTTAAAACGAGGGTAGCGCCGAGTCCGGAGGCGATGATTTTTGGAGTGTCGGAAGACCCGGGAGTCCAGGGGCGAGAGAGGCTGACGGTTTGGCCTTTGCCTCCTTGGTAGCCCGGAGACTGATCCAATATCCTGGAGGGGCTCGGAGCCCCCGAAATCCGGGATATGGGTTAACGACATGGCTGGGTTTATCAGGCTTGAGAAAATTAAGTCGTCCTGAGAGAATCAGTCTTAGGATTCGTTCAGAGGTGGCAGCCGTTTATCGACTTCTTTGGGGAAAACTAAACTGTTAGCAGATATGATAGGAGGATGGGGGTGGGGTTAGGGGATGGGGTGGGGTAGGGGAGTTAGTTTTGTTTAGTTCAGACGGGATCAGTATCAGGTTGGCTGGGTATGGTTGTTGGCTAGCGGGGGAGGGGGAGGGGGAGGGGTTTGGGGTGTTGTAATGAATTATGTTTACAATTGTTTTCGTACTTTCTGTTATTATAAATCATAAATGCCTTAATAAAATGTTTTTAAAAAAACAAAAAAACAATTGGAATCATCCTTTATATGAATTCTGTGTTTCATAATCCTCGTCAAATGCGTCCATGGTGCCCGTTTCTCCCTCCATTTCTGGATCCCAGCTCCCAGGGTCTACACTCCTTCCCTTCCAACTGTGTTGGAAAGACTGACACAAACAATCCCTTGAACAAGCAACTAGTGGGCAGCACGGTGGCGCAGTGGTTAGCAGTGCTGCCTCACAGCGCTGAAGTCCCAGGTTAGATCCCGGTTCTGGGTCACTGTCTATGTGGAGTTTGCACATTCTCCCCGTGTTTGCGTGGGCTTCGCCCCCACAACCCAAAAGATATGCAGGGTAGGTGGAGTGGCCACGCTAAATTGCCCCTTAATTGGAAAACATGAATTGGATACTCTCAATTTATTTTAAAAAACAAGCAACTTGTAAATCTTTCCCTTTTTTTCCTGAATATTTCTACCTTGTGGTGGCCTGTTCAGAGTCGGCAGACTTTGAAATCCCCCGTTCCCCGCAGCCTGTGCAGCTTCACCCTGTGCGTCGTCGCTCCAGCCCAGACCCCACTCACTGCAAGTTGGTCTTCTCACTCAAAGTTGCTGTTGAATCATTTGTTAAACCTTCATATCAGCGACAGCACTTTGCCTGATAACTGTGTGTGTGCGCGTAAGCCCAGTCCCAAGAATCTACCGGTGCTCCCGATACCGTCCCACAATTAATCAATGAAAATCTTCTTTCCAGCGATTCTTTCTGCCTCAATGTAAGAAGTCTTAAAACACCAGGTTAAAGTCCAACAGGTTTCTTTGGAATCACTAGCTTTCGGAGCGTTGCACATTGTGGATAGCACAATGGCTTCACAGCTCCAGGGTCCCAGGTTCAATTCCGGCTTGGGTCACTGTCTGTGCGGAGTCCGCACATCCTCCCCGTGTGTGCGTGGGTTTCCTCCGGGTGCTCCAGTTTCCTCCCACAGTCCAAAGATGTGCAGGTTAGGTGGATCGGCCATGATAAATTGCCCTTAGTGTCCAAAATTTCCCTTAGTGTTGGGTGGGGTTACTGGGTTATGGGGATAGGGTGGAGATGTTGACCTTGGGTAGGGTGCTCTTTCAGAGCCGGTGCAGACTCGATGGGCCGAATGGCCTCCTTCTGCACTGTAAATTCTATGATAAAGGTGAGTTGCCAGTTCTCTCTCCTGTTTGTTTCTTTGTTGCCACAAAGAGAAAAAGTATCGAGGTGCCCACACTCTGCATTCTTGTAAAACAAGACTGTCATAATATACATCCAGGTACATGATGGTGTGCAGACAGGCAGTGATTGACACACAGGATGACCAGTGAACACACAGAACACAGCAGGTAATCACCAGACAGGACACGACCACTATAAAGCCAGAGGGCACTAGTTTTCCCGCTCTCTCGGGATCCAGCCTCTGAGACAGTCAGGGCTCGTGAGCAGTAATTCGAACAAACACCATGTGGTAGTAAGATAGTCTGGTCAGGTTAGCCTCAGGTCTCCAGTCAAGTCAGCATAGTGTCAACCCACAGTTATAGTATGTATGATAGTTAAGAGTTCAATAAAATCGAGTTGCATTTCTTCAAGTGTTGGAAGCCTGTCTCTCTCACTGCTGCAGTAAACGCAGACCTCGCAGACCCAGCTTACCCAACACATCAAAGACGAGGTAATAATTAAGGGTGTTGCTAATCAAGTTGGTGATCTGCCCAGAGCCTGTACAAACACTGAAGTTACTACACATCACATGACAGAACCTGCAAAAATGTATTCCCAGATACATAACAGTTGCGTCTTGTAGTTTATACAGGTAATTCTTTTCAAAAACTGACAGGATTAGACAGGGTAGATTCAGAAAGAATGTACCCAATGGTGGGGGGTCCAGAACTAGGGGTCATAATTTGTGGATTTTAGGACTGAGATGAGGAGAAATTTCTTCACCCAGAGAGTGGTGAATCTGTGGATTTCACTACTACAGAATGTAGTTGAGGACAAAACATTGCGCAATTTCAAGAAGGAATTAGGTATAGCTCTTGGGCTAAAGGGATCAAGGGATATTTGGAAGGTGGTGGTGGGGGGCAGGGAAGGCAGGATCAGGGTATTGATGTTGATGATCAGCCATGATCATAATGAATGGTGGAGCAGGCTCGAAGGGCCGAATGGCCTCCTCCTCCTTCTATTTTCTATGCTTCTTCTTTATTTTGGGGTTAAAGAATCATTGACTGGCTCCTGCAAAGATACAGACAGGTCTTAAAATTGACAAAATAACCTCATAATGTGTTATTGATGCCTCGGGTGTGATTGGGGTTGGAGGAGAATTGCTTTGGTGCATGCCCAAACATGGCAGGCAGATCATGGAGGCTTCTCGAGAGATTTGCGATACTCGAAACTCCTCGTGAGATCTAACCAGATCTCGTGAGACAGCGAGATTCAGATTAGCGTATTTAATTGACCCTTTAGGCTCATTTAAATATTTCCGCCAAGGCCCAGGAACTAACACCTGTTCCTGGGAGACCTAGCATGATGCTGTTTAGCATTGGTCCACACAAACATGGCCCCGGTGCAATGGCCCCTTGGGGTGAGTGGGGGGGGGGGGGGGGGGGGGGTCTTCCAGGCTATTAGAGGCCCCCTGTCAGGCTCTGGGCAGGATGGTACCTAGCATCTTGGCACTGCCAGAGTGCTTGGGTGGTACTGCCAAGCTGGCAGAGAGAAGGTGCCAGGGTTCCAGCTTTCCCATGCCTGCAATTGGCCCGGGGAAGCCTTGCCCTTGAGAGGTGGGTGAGGATCTTCTAAGAGGTAAATTGGGGCCTAGAGGCCATGGTAGTGATTCTGCGTGGGGTTGAAAATGATGTCCAGATCTCTTCCTCCAGGACGTGAGGTAAGTGAGGCCTTGGCAGTACGTTCCCGACCTTGGCCAAAAAAAATGACCGAGTCCCGTTAGATAGAGGGGTATTTCTCAGCACTGCGGACGTAGAGAAAGGCCCCAAAACAGGACTCCATTTTTTGCGGATAAAATTGTGCACAACAGCTTATATGGTTTCTCCTTTAGTATTTTTGCTGAAGTGTTGCTTCGCAGCGCCTCAGTCCCGGGTTCGATTCCCGCTTTTGTCACTGCCTGTGCGGAGTTCTCCCCGTGTCTGTGTGGGTTTCCTCTGGATGCTCCGGTCTCTTCCTACAAGTCCCAAAAAACGTGCTTGTTGGGTGAATTGGACATTCTGAATTCGCCCTCTGTGTACCCGAACAGGTGCCGGAATGTGGCGACTAGGGGATTTTCACAGTAACTTCATTGCAGTGTAAATGTTAGCCTACTTGTGACAATAATAAAGATTATTATTATTATATTTTTGTTGGCTGTATGAGCATTTGCTGAAGGTGAAGGTGTGCACCATTTTACCATGTTTTCATGGCCTTATCTTCTATTCCCTCATTCGCAAACTTATCCGTTGGTACATACGGAGGTGACAAGTGTAATGATGAAGCTGAACCAACTGTATTGCTGTTCTATCTTTTTCTGTATTCATATATGCTGGGGAAACTTAGGCTGTGCTGCACCATTCCTGAGGATTTGTTGTATCATTTGTAAAAACGGAAAAATTCCAAAATAAATATGTCAAAAAAAGGGACGAATGAGCAAATCCTTCCTTGTATAATTATCGTCACATTTCTTTCACATTAGAAGAATAATTTTGGAATATTTGGGGCTGGATTCTCCAATAATGGGGCTATGTCCCTAAACTGGCATAAAAATGCTGGCGTTTCAATCTGGACTTACCTTAAGAGAGTCCTGAGCGATTCTCTTACCTGCAGGGGGATAACAGGGCCCTGGATTGCTCCATGCATCTCTGGCTGCAGCCTGCAGCGGCCGCCCCATGGGAAATGGCGCATTCGGACCGCGGAGTGGCACCAAAAATGTAGGCCCCCCCACCCGAGATCGCGTGCACCCGCTGGTCCATGATGCCCGATCGCGCCCCTGGTCGTCCATTAACCCCCCCCCCCCCCCCCCCCCCCCCCCGTGATCGATCCTCCCCCGCCCCCCCACCAGGGGGATCGAACACCGCAGTCGCCACACGACGTTCTAGACGGCCGATAGGTGGTTAGAACCACGCCGTCCCACTAGAAAGGCGGAGGCACAGTGGAGGAAGGCACAAGGGGCAGTGTACGAACATGGTGAAAAGGCGAGTAGGATGCTGGCTCATCAGCTCCGCAAGCGGGATGCGGCAAAGGAAATTGCTGGAGTGAGAGACAAGAGTGGGAATGTGGTGCGGAAAGGGGTAGAGGTGAATGAGGTCTTCAAGGACTTTTACGGGGAACTGTACCGGTCGGAGCCAACGGGGGAGAGGAGGGGAATGAAGAGGTTCCTCGACGGGCTTTCTTTCCCGAAGCTGCAGGAGGAGCAGGTGGAGGGGTCGGGTGCGCCGATTGAGCTGGAGGAGCTAGTTAAGGGGATCGGGCAGATGCAGTCAGGGAAGCCACCGAGGCCGGATGGGTTCCCGGTGGAATTTTATAAAAAGTTTGTGGACCTAGTGGGCCCCTTACTGGTGCGGACACTTAAAGAAGCGTGGGAAGGGGGGACTTTGCCCCCGACGATGTTGCGGGCGCTGATCTCGTTAATCTTAAAGAGGGACAAGGGCCCCCAGCAGTGCGGTTCATACAGGCCCATATCTCTCCTCAACATAGATGCCAAGGTGCTGGCAAAAATCCTGGCCACCAGGATAGAGGACTGTGTGCCAGGGGTTGTACACGAGGACCAGACAGGTTTTGTGAAGGGAAGGCAGCTGAACACGAATGTGCGGAGATTGTTGAATGTCATCATGATGCCGGCGATTTAGCATTGCTGCCTACGGCGCTGAGGACCTGGTTTCGAATCCCGGCCCTGGGTCACTGTCTGTGAGGAGTTTGCATATTCTCCCCGTGTCTGCGTGTGTTTCGCCCCCACAACCCAAAGATGTGCAGAATAGGTGGATTGGCCACATTAAATTGCCCCTTAATTGGAAAAAATAATTGGGTACTCTAAATTTATTTTAAAAAATAAAATAAAATAATAAATAAATAAATAAATAAATTAAATTAAAAAATGATGCCGGCGATTGAGGGGGAGGCAGAGATAGTGGTGGCGCTGGATGCGGAGAAGGCCTTCGATAGAGTGGAGTGGGGGTACTTATGGGAGGTGTTGGGGAGGTTTGGATTTGGTGAAGGGTTTATTAGATGGGTGAGGCTGCTATATGAGGCCCCGATGGCGTACGTGGCCACGAATGGGAGGAGGTCGGAGTACTTCCGGCTTTACCGAGGGACCAGGCAGGGTTGCCCCCTGTCCCCCTTGTTGTTTGCACTGGCAATCGAGCCGCTGGCGATGGCGTTGAGGGATTCAGAGAGGTGGAGAGGCTTGGTGCGAGGTGGAGATGAACATAGGGTGTCGTTGTATGCCGATGACCTGTTACTGTATGTGGCGGACCCGGTGGGAGGGATGCCGGGGGTGATGGAGCTGCTAGCTGAGTTTGGGACCTTTTCAGGTTATAAACTAAATTTAGGCAAGAGCGAGGTGTTTGTGGTGCACCCTGGACACCAGGAGGAAGGAATTGGTAGGCTCCTGCTTAGGCGGGCAGGGGAGAGTTTTAGGTACCTGGGGGTGCAGGTGGCCAGGGACTGGGGGACCCTTCACAAACATAATTTCACCAGACTTGTAGATCAAATGGAGGAGTTCAAGAGGTGGGACATGTTGCCACTGTCGTTGGCGGGAGGGTGCAGTCCGTCAAAATGATGGTGCTTCCAAGGTTCTTGTTCCTCTTTCAGTGCCTGCCCATCCTTATCCCCAGGGCCTTCTTTAGGAGAGTGACTAGCAGTATCTTGAGCTTTGTGTGGGCACATGGGACTCCGAGAGTGAAGAGGGTTTTCCTGGAGTGAGGGAGGGATAGAGGCGGGCTGGCGCTGCCCAACCTTTTGGGGTACTATTGGGTGGCCAATGTGTCAATGGTGCGTAAATGGGTGATGGAGGGGGGAGGGGTGGCGTGGAAAAGAATGGAAATGGCGTCATGTAGAGGTACGAGCCTGGGTGCCATGGTAACGGCGCCATTGCCGCTCTCCCCTAAGAGGTATACCACGAGCCCGGTGGTGGTGGCGACCCTAAGAATCTGGGGACAGTGGAGACGACATGGGGGGAAACAGGGGGCTTGATGGAGGCTCCATTGGGTAGCAATCATCAGTTCATCCCGGGGAACAAGGATGGGGGATTTAGGGGGTGGCAAAGGGTGGGCATCAGTAAATTGAGGGACCTGTTTATTGGCGGGAGGTTTGCGAGCCTGGGGGAACTGGAAGATAAATTTGGGTGTCCCCTAGGGAACATGTTCAGATACTTGCAGGTAAAGGCGTTTGCTAGGCGACAGGTAGAGGGATTCCCTTTGCTGCCCTCGCAGGGGATGATGGACAGAGTGCTTTCGGGGGTGTGGGTCGGAGAGGGGAAGATGTCTGACATCTATAAGGTAATGCAGGAGGTGGAGGAGTTGTCAGTGGAGGAGCTGAAGGCTAAATGGGAGGGGGAACTTGGGGAGCAGATAGAGGACGGGACTTGGGCGGATGCCTTGGAGAGAGTCAACTCTTCCTCCTCATGTGCGAGGCTTAGTCTCATCCAATTTAAGGTGCTGCACCGGGCCCACATGTCCGGGACGAGGATGAGTAGGTTCTTTGGGGGTGAGGACAGGTGCACCAGATGTTCGGGGAGTCCAGCGAATCATGCCCATATGTTCTGGGCATGCCCAGCACTGGAAGAATTCTGGAAGGGGGTGGCGAGGACGGTGTCGAGGGTGGTTGGATCCAGGGTCAAACCAGGGTGGGGACTCGCGATTTTCGGAGTTGCGGTGGAGCCGGGAGTGCAGGAGGCGAAAGAGGCCGGTGTCCTGGCCTTTGCGTCCCTAGTAGCCCGGCGGAGGATCTTGCTGCAGTGGAAGGATGCGAGGCCCCCAAGTGTGGAGACCTGGATCAGTGACATGGCGGGATTTATAAAACTGGAAAGGGTTAAATTTGCCCTGAGAGGGTCAGTACAAGGGTTGCCAGTTTTGCGCGGAGAATCCCGGTGGGGATCTCTGTCAATGGACCCCTACCCGGGACTGGAGAATCGCGGTGGGGATCTCTGTCAATGGACCCCTACCCGGGACTGGAGAATCGCGGTGGGGATCTCTGTCAATGGACCCCTACCCGGGACTGGAGAATCGCGGTGGGGATCTCTGTCAATGGACCCCTACCCGGGACTGGAGAATCGCGGTGGGGATCTCTGTCAATGGACCCCTACCCGGGACTGGAGAATCGCGGTGGGGATCTCTGTCAATGGACCCCTACCCGGGACTGGAGAATCCCGGTGGGGATCTCTGTCAATGGACCCCTACCCGGGACTGGAGAATCCCGGTGGGGATCTCTGTCAATGGACCCCTACCCGGGACTGGAGAATCGTGCCAGTCCCGATTTCCGGGTTGACGACCATTCTCCGCCCCCACACTGAACGTGATTGCGGCGCAGAGGCCCGGAGAATCCAGCCCGTCGACGATCCCACATCCCAAATGTGCCCGATTGGAAAACTTTCTTGCAAAACAATCAGATGGTGCTGCCCACATCTGTCTCTGCCATTTCAAAGGAAGGTACCATGGTTACCTGGCTGTTTATACAATCTTTAAAGCTTCACAGGAAAGGTTTATTCCTCGTTCTCAAGCAGATATCATCATGGTGTCCTCGTCATATTATTTTTTAAGTGTTTTTATTAATTTTCCCAACATTTATGTCACATATTTCAGTTTGTATGATTAGTTTACAGGTTTCATAGCCACACATATTATTTGGGACGGCAACTAAGGAAAGAACTGACGTTGCCTGACAAATATGTATTTTTTATTCCCATTGACTATTTTTAAATGATTTTACCAATTAAGTGGCAACTTAGCGTGGCCAATCCACCTACCCTGCACATCTTTTTGGGTTGTGGGGGTGAGACCCACACCGATATGGAGAGAATGTGCAAACTCCTCACAGACAGTGACCCTTAGCCAGGATTGAACCCGGGTCCTCAATGCCGTAGGCAGCAGTGCTAACCACTGGTAACCACTGTATGCCCCCTTACATGACAAGTATAGACTAAAGTACAATGAGAGAACATACAAACACGTATCACTATACGTATTTGCAACTACTTATTTCTCCCCTTCCATCACCATTAGCTCCATACAGCTGTTCCGCCTTGGCTACCCTCCTGACACTGGCCCCAGCGTGAATTGCCCCGTGTGTTGCTGCTCCCCCTGGGTCACCACTTGTCCTCGGGCCCCCTCCGCTGTAGTCGTGCCCTGGCTGTTTTTGTTCCCAGGGCTTTTATCATCCCCCTTCTCCCCTACCCCTCCCCTCCCTCCTTTGTGCTCAGTGTCTCTAATGTGCTGTTCTCCCCTTTCCCCCTTCCTTCCCCTTGTCCCTACTGGTTGCTAGCTACAAACAGGTCTTGGAACAAGTTGGTGAACGGCTTCCGCGACTTGTGAAAACCCTCCTCTGACTCGCGGTTGGTGAATTTTATCTTCTTCAGTTGGAGTAATTCGGCCAACCAGCCTACGGCTTTGGGTGGTGCTGCTGATCGCCAGTGGGGCAGGATTCTTTGGTGGCCGATTAGGGAGACACAGGCAAGAGCGTCAGCCCCTCTCCCCATGAAGAGTTCTGGCCGGTCTGATACCACGAAGACTGCTGCTTTTGGACTTGACTCCACCCTCAACCCCACAACCTTGGACATTGCCTGGAAAAAGGTTGCCCAGAACCCCATCAGTCTGGGGCAAGCCCAGATCATGTGAGTGTGGCTGGCTGGGCCTCCCATTCACATTTGTCCTCCACCTCTGGGAACAACTGTTCATTCGGGTTCTGGTTAGGTGCGCTCTGTGTACCACCTTTAGCTGCATCAGGCTCAGCCCTGCACATGTGGAGGTGGAGTTTGTCCGATGTAGTGCTTCGATCCTGAGTCTCCCCACTACTTCTATGCCCAGTTCCTCTTCCCATTTCTCCCTCGTCTCGTCCAGAGTCTCCTCCAACAGTCGCCCCTACAGGTCCCCATAGTTCCCCTTTCCTAGGTCACCCAACACTTCCTCGTCAGTGGGCCTCGGCATATTAAATGATTCCATCTGACATGTTCCTTATTCTTGTGCTAAAATCGCGCCAAGCTCATCCCTCCCTATCTCTGTAATCTCTGTAATCTCTTCCAGCCCCAAAAGTCTTAGATAACTTTATGTTCCACCAATTCTTGTGTGCACCCCTAATTTGATTTGACTCACCATTGGTGACTGTGCTGAAATTCCATCTCGAAACCTTTTTGCCTCTCCACCTTCCTCTCCTCTTTCAAGGGACATCTTATAAGACTATTGGCCGGTATTCTTTGCCCCACCCACAGTGAGTTTTCCGGCGATACAGGAGGTCTGCCATTGGCTGCCGGGTTTCCCAGCGGCACGGCCAGTAAGCTATGGAAAACATCAGTCTTGGGCAGAACTGGGAGATCCCAACACTGGCCAATGGGTGGCTGACTGCGCCCTCAGAAATGCTGCAGTCCGGAAAATCCCATCCATTCTCATTGGCCAAGCTTTTGGTCACCTGTGGCTTGTTGTCAATTGTCGTCTCATTGTGCCCCTGTGAAGTGCTTTGGTATGTTTTAAAGACCACAGGACATAGGAGCAGAATTAGGCATTCGGCCCATCGATTCTGCACCGCCATTCAATCATGGCTGATATGTTTCTCATCCCCATTCTCCTGCCTTACATTCACCTGCTGGAAAACGGGACCTCTGACCTGCAAGACACAGTAAAACTAGCCACCTCGTTTGAGGTGGCCTACCAGAGCCTCAGTGCGCTCTCCACGGGCCCGACGAGGCCCTCGTGGGCATCATCATCGCGGCCCCCATCAGATCCGACTACGTCACAGGCCTGTGCCACATGGCTGCCCGTCCAGACTGGGGAACCGCAGTGCCACTTCTGCGGCCAGGTCAACACCCCCGGCAGCACTGCCCAGCCCGCACAGCGACGTGCAGTGACTGTGGCAGAAAGGGACACTTCGCCAGAGTCTGTCTGGGCCGACCTAAAGCCCAGAAGTCGAAAACTCACCAGGCCCGACCCATGGACTCACAGGCCCGCCGACCCCGCAATGTAGCTGCATGCCAGCCGGGAACGCGCCCTTCAGACGCATCATCAGCCTCGTGCAACTCGTGGGGGCCGCCATCTTGGCCGCCGGCTCCTACATTGACTGACACGTGCGACCAATGGGGGCTGCCATCTTGGCCGCCGGCACCGGCCGACACGTGCAACTGATAGGGGCGGCCATTTTGTGACCCCAATACCGCCGACCACACAGTCTACCCGCAGCTTTGTCAGTCACCCTCGACCAGTCGCAGCCAAAGCACCTGAAAAATTCCATGATGGTCGTCCGGGTCAACGGGCACGAGACCCCCTGTCTTTTCGACTCTGGGAGCACGGAGAGCTTTGTTCAACCCCAGGCGCTGCTCCCTTCACATCCACCCGCATCCCAAACAATCTCGCTTGCCTTCGGATCCCATTCGGTCCAGATCCGGGGGTACTGTATCGCTAACCTCGCAATGCAGGGCGCCGAGTACGCTCGTTTAAAGCTGTACATCCTCCCTCACCTCTGCGCCACCCCCTACTCCTTGGATTAAACTTGAAATACAGTCACCGAAGCCTAACCCTACAGTTCGGCGGACCCTTACCCCCCCTCACGGTATGCGGCCTGGCGACCTACAAGGTCCCCTCCCCTTCGCTCTTTGCGAACCTCACTCCCAGCTGTAAGCCCGTTGCCACCAGGAGCAGGCGGTACAGTTCCCAAGACATGATTTTTATCAAGTCGGAAGTCCAGCGACTGTTGAGTGAAGGGATCATCGAGGCCAGCAACAACCCCTGGAGAGCACAAGTGGTGGTCATCCGGACCGGGGAAAAGAATCGGATGGTTGTGGTCTACAGCCAGACCATTAACCGGTTCACGCAACTGGATGCGTACCTGCTCCCCCGTATAGCGGAGATGGTCAACCAGATCGCGCAGTACCGGGTGTTCTCAATGGTCGATCTGAAGTCGGCCTACCACCAGCTCCCGATCCGCCCGGAAGAGCGCCACTACATTGCCTTCGAAGCAGCCGGCCGACTCTTCCACTTCCTCAGGGTCCCTTTCAGCGTCACTAACGGTGTCTCAGTTTTCAGAGAACCATGGACCGAATGGTGGACCAGTACGGGTTGCGGGATACAAACCCGTACTTGGACAATGTTACCATCTGCGGCCATGATCAGCAAGACCATGACGCCAACCTTCAGAGGTTCCTCCAGGCCGCCCAAACCCTCAACCTCACATATAACAAAGAGAAGTGCGTTTTCCGCACTACCCGATGAGCCATCCTCGGCTACATCATGGAGAAAGGAGTCCTAGGGATCGACCCCGACCGTATGCACCCTCTCACGGAACTTCCCCCTCCCCACAGCCTCAAGGCCCTCAAATCATGCCTGGGGCTGTCCTCTTACTGTGCCCAGTGGGTCCCCAACTATGCGGACAAAGCCCACCCACTTATTAAAACCACCACATTTCCCCTGACTGCTGAGGCCCGCTTGGCCTTCAGCCGCTTCAAGGCCGACATCACTAAGGCCGCAATGGACAAGTCCGTCCCCTTCCAGGTAGAGAGCGATGCGTCAGACGTCGCCATGGCCGCCGCCCTCAACCAGGCGGGCAGGCCAGTAGCCTTCTTCTCTCGAAGCCTCCAGGGGTCACCTGGCTTACCCATTTCATTAAGGCCCGCAATCTGCCCTTCTCCACCGAGGAGGTCAAGGCTATGACCAGGGACTGCCAAATCTGCCCGGAGTGCAAACCACACTTCTACCGGCCAGACAAGGCCCATCTGGTAAAGGCCTCCCGGCCCTTTGAACGCCTCAGTATTGACTTCAAAGGGCCCCTCCCCTCCATCAACTGTAATGTATACTTCCTATCCATCGTTGATGAGTACTCCCGCTTCCCCTTTGCTGTCCTGTGCCCCGACATGACCTCGGCCACGGTTATAAAGGTATTGCACAGCATCTTCACCCTGTTCGGTTTCTCTGCGTACGTCCACAGTGACCGGGGCACATCTTTCATGAGGGATGAGCTGCGTCAGTTCCTGCTCAGTAAGGGCATCGCATCGAGCTATAACCCGCAGGGAAACGGGCAGGTGGAGAGGGAGAACGCGACGGTATGGAAGGCCATCCTTCTGACCCTCTGGTCTAGAAGTCTCGCGACCCCCTGCTGGCAGGAGGTCCCCCCCTGATGCCATCCACTCCATTAGATTGCTCCTCTGCACAGCCACGATCAAGACCCCTCACGATCGTTTGTTTCTCTTCCCTAGGAAGTCCACCTCCGGGGTCTCGCTTCCATCCTGGCCGATGACTCCGGGATCTGTCCTTCTCTGGAAGCATACGAGGAGCCATAAGACCAACCCCCTGGTTGAGAGGGTCCAGCTGCTGCACGCCAACCCCCAGTACGCCTTCGTTGCGCACCAGGACGGACGGCACGATACGGCCTCCGTACGGGGCCTGGCGCCAGCTGATTCCCCTGCCAACGCATCTCCTTCCCCGCTGTATACTGCCACCCTCAGCGCCCCTTACGCCCCCCTGGATCTCCTGTATTGTCCCGCGCCTGCACTGCCGCCACCCACCAACCCCCTGTCTACCGCCACCCCTCAACCGTCTCCGACACGCCGGACTGAAGCTCAAGCTCCAGACACCACACCCCCGGAGGCACTACCTACAACAACCATGCCCGCCGCATGGCCAGAGCTGAGGAGGTCTAAAAGAATGATCCGGCCTCCGAACAGACTGAATATTTGATGACCCCCACGTCACCCCCGCTGGACTTGATTTTTTTTAACAGGGGGTGAATGTGGTGAATGTATACCCTGAACACCATGAGCTCTTAACTTATTTAATAGTCTCCTATGCGGCACCTTGTCAAAGGCCTTCTGGAAATCTAAATAAATCACGTCCACTGATTCTCCTTTGTCTAATTTCCTTGTTACCTCCTCAAAGAACTCTAACAGATTTGTCAGGCATGACCTCCCCATGACAAAGCCGTGCTGACTCAGTCCTATTTTACCATGCACTTCCAAGTACTCCGCGATCTCATCTTTAATAACAGACTCTAAAATCTTACCAATGACCAACGTCAGGCTAAACGGCCTATAATTTCCCGTCTTCTGCCTCCCTCCCTTCTTAAACAGTGGTGTTACATTAGCTACCTTCCTGTCCTCTGGGACCCTTCTGCCTCCAGTGATTCCTGAAAGATCATCACCAATGCCTCCACAATTTCCTCAGCTATCTCTTTTAGGACCCTGGGGTGTAGTCCATCCACCGTGATTTATCCACCTTCAGACCTTTCAGTTTCCCAGAACCATCTCCTTAATAATGGCCACTGCACTCACCTCTGCCCCCTGATTCTCCTGTAGCTCTGGCACCCCACAGGTTTCTTCCATCGTGAAGACTGATGCAAAGTAACTATTCAGTTTGTCTGCCATTTCTTTGTTTCCTATTATTACTTCTGCAGCCACATTTTCTCGTGGTCCAGTGTCTATTATTGCCTCTCTCTTACCTTTTATATATTGAAAAAATCTCTTCATATTTTCCTTTATATTATTAGCCAGCTTGCACTCATACTTCATCTTCTCCCCCCTTATTGCTTTCTTAGTTGTCCTCTGCTCGCTTTTAAAGGCTTCCCAATCCAATGGTTTCCCACTAATCCTCGCCACTTTGACTGCTTTTTCTTAGGCCTTTATGGTGTCCTTGACATCCCTCATCAGCCATGGATGCCTTGTCCTCCCCTTAGCATGTTTCCTCCTCCTTGGGATGAATTTCTGTTGTACTTCCCTAATAACCCCCAAAAGCTCCTGCCATTGCTGTTCCACTGTCTTTCCTGCTCGGCTCCTTTTCCAATCAACTCTGCCAGCCCCTCCCTCATGTCTTTGTAATTACCCTTATTTAATTGTAATACCGTTGTGGTGAATGTATTCACCTAAGTATGAACTGTCTGTATAGTGCTGTGACCTATGACCTTGCACTGGAACTCTGGTGGGCTCCGCCTCTGACTCCGCCCTCCCCGGGGAGATATACAGACCGGCCACCTGTGGGTGGCACTCATTTGTACAACAGACACTGGCAGGCAAGTTCCTGGATAATAAAGCCTTATATTCACTCGTTCTCAGAGTCTCGTGGTGAATTGACGGTATAACAACCGTTACATCTGATTGCAGCTTCTCCCTCTCAAACTGCAGGGTAAATTCTATCATATTGTGGTCACTGCTCCCTAAGGGTTCCTTCACCTTAAGTTCCCTAATCAAGCCTGCCTCATTACACATCACCAAATCCAGAATTGCCTGTTCCCTAGTAGGCTCTGTCACAAGCTGCTCCAAAAAAATCATCTCTTAGACATTCCACAAATTCCATTTCTCGGGATCCACTGCCAACCTGATTTTCCCAGTACACCTGCATATTGAAGTCCCCCATGACTATTGTAATATTGCCTTTTTTACATGCTTTTTTTATCTCCTGGTTTATTTCAACGGCTCTGTATGAATTCTAAAATGGCTGTTTCCTAAATAAAGAGTTTCCCTTATCATAGACAAAGGACTAAGTAGTTAATTATTTCAAAGAGCCAGCAGATGTGTGATAGGCTTCCTTCTGTCCTGCAAATTTTTATAATTTTAGATACTGAACAAAGCTGTAAAATACTATAAAAATCCATTTAAAAGATACACACAGTTCAACGTCAAGATATTTACTTTGGAATTTAACTGCAGGAGGTAAAGCTACAGAAAGCAAAAACGATTGCATTTAATTCTAGTCTCTCTTTGCTTTAACAGATGCAAAGTCTGCCAACCCACACATACCTCTGGAACTTCAATTTGGAAGGCAGTGTCACCACTGATTATAAAAGAGTACACATTAAAGTCTCTGTTCGTGCACACAGTGACTCTTTGTCAGGCCATCCAACTTCGAGTGAAACCCATTGGAAGGTAAATCTATGTAATTTCCTTGAAAACCCTGGCATGGAATCATACAAAACAGCAGGAAGTCATTCCATTCATTGTGCAGTACCTGCACCAACTCTTTGATAAAACGAAATCCTTCTGTTTTACTGTAACCCTGCATAGATTTCATTTTTCTGTAAACCAAGCTTTCGACCTTTCTTTTGCCCTCGGTGAGGAATGCCCCACCAAGGCCGTACTTAGGTTCACACCTCCCCGATCTCTCGACCTCCCCTATTGTGGCCTCTGGATCCCCCCCCAAAGCCCCAATTTATGTTAGGGGGTACTTGGGGCCCCCTCTCACCCAACTCATAAGGGCAGGGCACCTCACGCCTGATCCCCAGCACGGGGAACCTGGCACCTGGGCATCTTGTCACAGCCAGCCGAGCAACCTGGCAGTGCCCCTGGCACCCTGGTGTTCCTTCCTGGGCCTTGGGATAATCTGGCACTGTGGTGAATGTCACTTAGTAATTCACACTGTATTTACCAATACTATTGTAAGCGCAGTAGCGTTATCCGACCACTAGGAGGAGTAGCTCTGGGAATGCTCAGGAGTTTGCACAGGGCTCCACCCTTGGCTCCGCCCACGACTCCTCCCCTAGACTGCTGTATAAACAACCGTGTCCAGAGCCAGCTTGAGTTCATCGAGAGTTCAACGGGTAACAGGCTGGCTCTAAAGTAAGTAGATTAAAACCACTGTTCATATCTGAAAGCACGTGTCTCGTGAATTGATGGTTCCATCAATTTAATCTACTTGAGAACAGTCAGAATCGATCATGGAATCAGCCCTCAAGCCTGGACGCCTAGAACTCGACCCACAGGATGCAGAGGCTAAAGAAATCTTCTCCCACTGGCTGCGGTGCTTTAAGGCCTACCTGGCAGAAGCGAGCTCAGCTGAAACAATAGAGGAACAGAAGTTAAATCTACTGCACGCGAGGGTGAGCCACAGAATCTCTACGCAACTAAACTCGGCCGGTTCATGTACTGCAGCGCTAGCGATACTCGATAAGATGTATGTAAGGCCCATTAACAAAGTTTACGCACGCCATGTGTTCACGACTCGCCGCCAGCGGCCTACAGAATCACTCGCCGAATTTCTAAGAGGGCTCAATAATTTATCAAATGACTGTAACTATCAAGCGGTTACCGCGGCCGAACATAGAGAACTTGCTGTACGCGACGTTTTTGTAGCGGGCCTCAGGTCTAATTATGTGCGCCAAAGACTGCTGGAAAAGGGGGCCCAAGACTTATAAACAACTGCGGAAATTGCTACCACGATGGAGGTCTCTTTCCGCAGCCTCACCTCGTTCCCCTCGGACCCCGCGACCCAATCATGGGCCCCCGACCAGCGACTCCCCCAGGCCTGTCCACGCGGCCGCCCAGCCACCATGCTGCCCCAGCCAGCTACTATGCTGCCCCAGCCAGCCACTATGCTGCCCCAGCCTGCCATTTCTGCGGCCAGAATCAGCACCCGCGGCAGCACTGCCCGGCCCGCAATGCGACCTGCAGCAGCTGTGGGCGGAAAGGCCACTACGCGAGAGTGTGCCTCGCAAAAAGGGCCCGAGCTTCCAACTCCCCAGCGGCACAAAGTAATCGCTTCCCACACCCGCAGGCCCGCGGGGCCCGAAACGCTGCGGCCTATGCCCCGACCCCGCCCCCTCCCACCACGTGCGATCCATGGGGGCCGCCATCTGGGAAAACCTCCACCACGCGGCCGGCAACGTGCGACTCATGGGGGCCGCCATCTTGGACGCCATCTTCCTCGCCGCCCGCCACGTGCGATCCACGGGCCCAACCTGCATCTCCGCGCTCGGACAACTCATCGGAAGAGTACGACTATGAACTCAGAGGGCAGTCATCACGGGGCCACTCCAGCACAGCTGATCGAGCCGCCGACTACCCACAACGCAGCACAGTCACCCAGGACCAATCGCGCCCGAAGCATCTGCAAAACTCGATGGCAGAGGTCCAAATCAATGGGCACAGCGCGCCATGCTGTAAGGGAATCTCACAAAGGACTGTAAACCCGTAGCCACTCGTAGCAGGCGATACAGCCTGCAGTATAGGGTGTTTATCAGATCAGAGGTCCGAAGGCTTCTCAGTGAGGGGATTATAGAGGCCAGCAATAGTCCCTGGAGAGCTCAGGTGGTGGTTGTAGAGACCGGGGAAATATTCCGCATGGTTGTCGACAATAGTCAGACTTACGCTCCTCGACGCGTAGCCCCTCCCCAGGATTGCAGACGTGGTAAATCAGATCGGCTAGTATCGGCTCTTTTCCACGGTGGATCTGAAGTCTGCATATCACCAGCTCCCAATCCGCCCGGAGGACCGCCACTACACGGCATTCGAGGCCGATGGCCGCCTCTTCCATTTCCTCCGGGTCCCCTTTGGCGTCACTAATGGGGTCTCGGTGTTCCAACGAGCAATGGACCGAATGGTGGACCAGTACGGGCTGCGGGCCACGTTTCCGTACTTGGACAATGTCACCATCTGCGTCTATGACCAGCAGGACCACAACGCCAACCTCCACCGTTTTTTCCAGACGGCACAGAAATTAAACATCACCTACAACAAAGAGAAATGAGTTTTCCGCACAAACAGACTGGCCATCCTCGGCTACGTCGTGGAATACGGAGTCCTGTGCCCAGACCCGGACCGAGGACATCGCCAAAGCGGCCATGCGGGCGGTGGATGAATCCACTCCATTCCAGATTGAGAGCGACGCCTCAGAGGTAGCTCTAGCAGCCACTTTAAATCAGGCAGGTAGACCAGTCGCATTTTTCTCCCGTACCCTCTCTGCTTCAGAACTCTGACACTCCTCAGTCGAGAAAGAAGCACAAGCCATTGTGGAGGCTATTCGTTACTGGAGGCACTACCTCGCAGGTAGGAGGTTCACCCTCATCACCGACCAACGATCGGTTGCCTTTATATTTGATAACTCGCAAAGGGGCAAAATAAAAAATGATAAAATTCTTCGGTGGAGGATCGAACTCTCCACCTATAATTACGATATTAAGTATCGACCCGGGAAGCTCAACGAGCCTCCGGATGCCCTATCCCGCGGTACATGCGCTAGCGCACAGATTGACCGACTGAAAGTCATCCACAACGACCTCTGCCACCCGGGGGTCACCCGGCCCGCCCACTACATCAGAGCCCGAAACCTGCCTTTCTCCAACAAGGAGGTAAAAGCGGTCACCAGGGACTGCCCGATCTGTGCGGAGTGCAAACCGCACTTCTATAGACCAGACAGGGCCCACCTGGTCAAGGCTTCTAGGCCCTTTGAACGCCTCGCGATTGATTTCAAAGGGCCACTCCCCTCAACTAACAAGAACGTTTACTTTGTAAACGTTGTAGATGAGTTCTCCCATTTCCCATTTGCTATCCCGTGCCCCGACATGACCTCCCACACAGTCATTAGGCCCTGCATAGTATCTTCACCCTGTTTGGTTTCCCCAGCTACGTACACAGCGACCGGGGTTTGTCCTTCATGAGCGACGAGCTGCGTCAGTACCTGCTCGACAAGGGCATTGCCTCGAGCAGGACTACCAGCTACAACCCCAGGGGGAACAGACAGGTGGAGAGGGAGAACGCGACGGTCTGGAAGACCGTCCTACTGACCCTCCGGTCTAGAAAGCTCCAAGTCTCCCAGTGGCAGGAAGTCCTCCCAGACGCACTCCACGTTATTAGGTCCCTCCTATGCATAGCGACCAATCAGACCCCCCACAAGAGGCTCTTCATTTTTTCCAGGGGCACTACCACGGGGGTCTCACTTCCGGCATGGCTGAGGACACCGGGCCCGGTACTCCTGAGGAAACACGTCAGGGCACACAAAACCGACCCCCTTGTCGAGAAGGTGCGCCTGCTCCACTCCAACCCCCAGTACGCCTGCGTCGAGTTTCCTGACGGCCGCCAGGACACAGTATCCCTCCGGGATCTGGCACCCGCCGGATCCAGCGCCCCCTCTACCCCCACAGAACGACCCCTCACCCTACACCCCGTGCTGCCGCCCCCTCGCGCTCCCGAGCCCACGAGCTCGCTCCACCAGTTTCGTGCACCCGCGCCGGCCAGCCCCCAGCGCCCCCAGTCCCCGGTCGAACCAGAAGAGTATTAAGCTCGGACACAACCCTCCCAGGAGTCCGCCATCGTACCCCAGCACACTACACCCATCCAGCCACCGCAAGAGGCTGCAACCCCGGTGCTCCGCAGATCACAGCGGACAGTTTGACCACTGGACAGACTTACTTTGTAGACCACCACCCCCGCCGGACTTGATTTTTTTGCAGGGGGTGAATGTGGTGAATGTCACTTAGTAATTCACACTGTATTTACCAATACTATTGTAAGCGCAGTAGTGTTATCCGACCACTAGGGGGAGTAGCTCTGGGAATGCTCAGGCGTTTGTACAGGGCTCCACCCTTGGCTCCATCCAGGACTCCTCCCCCTAGACTGCTGTATAAATAACCGTGTCCAGAGCCAGCCGGAGTTCATTGAGAGTTCAGGCTGGCTCTGAAGTAAGTAGATTAAAACCACTGTTCATATCTGAAAGCACGTGTCTCGTGAATTGATGGTTCCATCAGGCACCAACATATTTAAGTAAGCCTAACTGTTCACTTAAATATGTAAATCTGGATCACGCCCAGTGAGGGTGAGATCCAGATTGTGACGTCTGACAAAATCTCGTCAGATCTCGCGAAGCATTCCGAGAGTCGCAAACCTCGAGAGTAATGGCCTTGCTGCATTACCGAGTTGGGCGTGACAAGGCCATTTGATTGTGCCAATTGTATTTTGTAGTTTAAGGCAGTATGTGAGAATGTGATTCCATTTTTTAGTACATGATTGGACTCAGCCAGATTTACTTCAAATGGATAAGGATGTTGGAACTGGAGGATATGTGTAGATCAGTGCCAAACTCTCTTGAAAAGATAAAAGGACACCTTGCAGATTATAAGAAATGTATTGACACCAGGACACTGCCCTGAATTCGTCTTTTTCAGAAACAAGGACATTGCCTCAGATCTCCAAGGTGAATGTTTGCACACAAAGACCCAGGCTGCAGCTAATTAACATCAGCCAAACACTATTTGGAAATGAGCTTTGAAGGGTCACATGAGGCAGCCATCTTGGTCACCCTTTAAACAAAGGCTTAAGTGGTGACTGCTCAACTGTACAGTCAACAGTAGCAGTAAGGACAGCAACGCCTACTCCAGGCTTGTCCAACTGGAGATCCAAAGATCCCCGGAGCTACTGTTCAATAGCTGGTAAAACAGGCGTTAAGTTCAAAATGTAGGTAAGTGAATGTCAAGATTTTGCAATAGCTGTTCCTCCAATTATAGACTGTCCCATGTTGGCTGCTGATGGGAGAGAGAAACAGTCTCTGATTGGGGTAACCGTGATGAGAGTGCCTCAGGGTTGTTAGAGTCAAGGGAAGAAGGTGTGATGGAGCCAGAGCCTGGGAAACAGAGGTGCCTGACTACACTCATCCAGGCAAATGGAGAGTATTCCATCTCACACTCTGGACTTGTGCCTTGTAGATGGTGGACAGGCTGCGAGGAGTCATGTGTAATGAAGCAGGGTTAATGTCCAAAGACGTACAGGTTAGGTGGGATTCCGGGATAGCGCGGGATAGTGGGCCTAGGCAGGCAACTCTTTCAGAGGATGACTTCCGGTGGCTGTGATGGATCAGTAAGCCACACATTTGGGAGCTCCCGTTTTAAAGAGATTTTTCGGCTCTTTTGAGAGCCCAAAACGGAAATTTTTCGACGTCTCCCGGTGGGGGAAGGTGTGCTGAACGACTTTCCCTGCAGTCCATGACTCGAACTCGGAGTGGAAAGGGGGAAAAAACAGCAGCAGCTCCTCAGAAAAAACGGGGGAAGGGATCCAAGATGGCCGCCGACAGAGCTCCAGAGGAATGGAGACTCTGGGCCCAGGAACAACAAACTGATCTCCTGCGCTGCTTTAAAGAATTCAAGGATGAAGTACTGAGCTCTCTGCAGGAAACGAACAGAAGGCTGTCAGAGATTCAGTCCACCCAGGGTGCTGCCATCAAGAAGTTGCAGACGCAGGCCATTGAACGAGAGGAGGAGGCCGTGGTCCTCGTGAGTAAGGTGGAGGGGCACGAAGCACTCCACAAGAAGTGGCAGGAACGCTTTGAGGAGCTGGATCACCGCATGAGGCGGAAAAACCTGCGGATCTTGGGCCTTGCAGAGGGGCTGGAGGGATCGGACCTGACAGCCTATGTGGCTGTAATGCTGAATTCGCTAGTGGGGGCCGGATCTCTCCATTTGCCCTTGGAGCTGGAGGGAGCGCACAGGGTGCTGGCCAGGAGGCCCAAGGAAGATGAACCCCCGCGTGCGGTGCTGGTGAGGTTCCACCGGTTCAGTGATCGGGAGTGCGTGCTGCGCTGGGCCAAGAAGGTGAAGAGCAGCAATTGGGAGAATGGGGTAGTGCGGATCTACCAGGACTGGAGTGCGGAGGTGGCTAAGCGGCGGTCCGGATTTAATCGGACGAAAGAGGTGCTTTATAGAAAAAAGATAAAGTTTAGAATGTTGCCGCCCGCGCGCCTGTGGGTAACTTATTTGGACCGGCACCATTATTTCGATTCCCCGGAGGAGGCGTGGGCCTTCGTGCGGACGGAGAAACTGGACTTGAACTAGGGGTTGGGGGTTGCGAGGTCGGCTGTAAGATATTAGTGCTGGATTCTGCTGTTGCTGTGTTCTCTTTTTCTTCTGTTGTTTTCTTCTTGTTTTAGTACTTTTGCAATTTTGATATGGTTATTTACGGAGGGTTGTTCTGCTATGTTTTTGTTTTTGTGCTGTGGGACATTGTCTGGGCTGTGTATCTTGAGGGGAGGGTCGGGGGGGTATGTTGTATTCTATGCCGGAGTGGGGGTATGGAGTGGGGCTGATATTTGGGAGCTGCGTCAGAAGGGTGTGGTGGGGCAGTGCAAAAGCGTGGGCTTTCCTCTGGTTTCCCGTGCTGCGGGGCTGGGGGGGTGGAGATGGTGACGGGGGAGGCGGGGCCTTAACTGGTTCTTCCCCGCGCTGGAGCGGTGCCAGGAGGAGGGATAGATTGGGGGATGATCCCACTTCGGGAGGGGTCGGGCTATTGGCGGGAGTTTCCGGGGTCAGCAGAAGTTAGCTGACCCACGGAAGTACAATGGAGGACGGTTCGCGGCTGGGAGGGTTCCTAGCCTGGGGGGGAAGGGAGGGGGGGAAAGGGGAATACCGGGTTGCTGCTGGTAGGGTCAAGAAGGAGCTGGTGGGGGCTGGGGGGACAGAGGTGAGGGGTTGTCGCTATGGGGACGGGGTCGAGCAGGGGGTGCTGGCCTGGGGCGGGCAGTCAACGGGCTATGGCTAGCCGACGGGGGAGGGGGGAGGGACGCCCTCTGATCCGGTTGGTCACCTGGAATGTGAGAGGGTTGAATGGGCCGGTGAAGCGGTCGAGGGTACTGGCTCACCTGAAGGGGCTAAAGGCGGATGTGGCAATGCTTCAGGAGACCCACCTGAGGGTGGCGGACCAGGTCCGCCTGAGGAAGGGATGGGTGGGGCAGGTTTTCCACTCTGGGTTGGATGTGAGGAACCGGGGAGTGGCGATTCTGGTGGGGAAAAATGTGTTGTTTGAGGCATCGGAGGTGGTGGCGGATAAGGGGGGTAGGTATGTGATGGTTAGGGGCAGGCTACAAGGAGAGAAGGTGGTACTGGCTAGTGTGTATGCCCCAAATTGGGACGATGCGGGCTTTATGAGGCGTATGTTGGGACGGATCCCGGATCTGGAGGCGGGAGGTCTGATCATAGGGGGGGACTTTAATACGGTGTTGGATCCTTCACTGGATCGGTCCAGCTCTAGGACGGGTAGGAGGCCGGCGGCGGCCAAGGTACTGAGAGGGTTTATGGACCAGATGGGTGGGGTGGATCCATGGAGGTTTGTAAGGCCGAGGGCACGCGAGTACTCTTTCTTCTCCACGTACATAGGGTCTACTCTCGGATAGATTTCTTCGTGGTGAGTAGGGGACTGATTCCGAGAGTGGAGGAGGCCGAGTATTCGGCCATTGCAATCTCCGACCACGCTCCGCATTGGATAGAGTTGGAGATGGGAGAGGTGCGAGACCAACGTCCGTTGTGGCGGTTGGATGTGGGGTTGTTGGCGGAGGAGGAGGTGTGTAGGACGGTCCGGGCAAGTATTGAGGGGTACCTTGAGATGAATGATACGGGGGAGGTTCAGGTGGGGATGGTCTGGGAAGCCCTGAAGGCAGTAATTCGTGGGGAGCTGATATCCATCCGGGCACACAGGGAGAGGAGCGAGAGGAGTGAGAGGGATCGACTGGTGGGAAAGATGCTGGAGGTGGACAGGAGGTATGCAGAGGCACCAGAGGAGGGACTGTTGGGGGAGAGGCGCAGCCTGCAGGCTAAATTTGATTTGCTGACCACTAGAAAGGCAGAGGCACAGTGGAGGAAGGCACAAGGGGCAGTGTACGAACATGGTGAAAAGGCGAGTAGGATGCTGGCTCATCAGCTGCGTAAGCGGGATGCGGCTAAGGAGATTGCTGGAGTGAGAGATAAGAGTGGGAATGTGGTGCGGAAGGGGGTAGAGGTGAATGAGGTCTTCAAGGATTTTTACGGGGAACTGTACCGGTCGGAGCCAACGGGGGAGAGGAGGGGAATGGAGAGGTTCCTTGACGGGCTTTCTTTCCCGAAGGTGCAGGAGGAGAAGGTGGAGGGGTTGGGTGCGCCGATTGAGCTGGAGGAGCTAGTTAAGGGGATCGGGCAGATGCAGTCAGGGAAGGCACCGGGGCCGGATGGGTTCCCGGTGGAATTTTATAAAAAGTTTGTGGATCTAGTGGGCCCCTTGCTGGTGCGAACACTCAATGAAGCGTGGGAGGGGGGGACTTTGCCCCCGACGATGTCACGGGCGCTGATCTCGTTAATTTTAAAGAAGGACAAGGACCCCCAGCAGTGTGGTTCATACAGGCCCATATCTCTCCTCAACGTGGATGCTAAGGTGCTGGCAAAAATCCTGGCCACCAGGATAGAGGACTGTGTGCCAGGGGTTGTGCACGAGGACCAGACAGGTTTTGTGAAGGGAAGGCAGCTGAACACGAATGTGCGGAGATTGCTGAATGTCATTATGATGCCGGCGATTGAGGGGGAGGCAGAGATAGTGGTGGCACTGGATGCGGAGAAGGCCTTCGATAGAGTGGAGTGGGGGTACCTATGGGAGGTGTTGGGGAGGTTTGGATTTGGTGAAGGGTTCATTAGATGGGTAAGGCTGTTATATGAGGCCCCGATGGCGTGCGTGGCTACGAATAGGAGGAGGTCGGAGTACTTCCGGCTTTACCGAGGGACCAGGCAGGGTTGCCCCTTGTCCCCCTTGTTGTTTGCACTGGCAATCGAGCCGCTGGCGATGGCATTGAGAGATTCAGAGAGGTGGAGAGGCTTGGTGCGAGGTGGAGAGGAACATAGGGTGTCGTTGTATGCCGACGACCTGTTACTGTATGTGGCGGACCCGGTGGGAGGGATGCCGGGAGTGATGGAGTTACTAGCCGAGTTTGGGACCTTCTCAGGTTATAAATTAAACTTAGGCAAGAGCGAGGTGTTTGTGGTGCACCCTGGAGACCAGGAGGAAGGAATTGGTAGGCTCCCGCTTAGGCGGGCAGGGGAGAGCTTTAGGTACCTGGGGGTGCAAGTGGCCAGGGACTGGGGGACTCTCCACAAGCATAACTTTACCAGGCTGGTAGATCAGATGGAGGAGGAGTTCAGGAGGTGGGACATGCTGCCATTGTCATTGGCGGGGAGGGTGCAGTCCGTCAAAATGACAGTGCTTCCGAGGTTCTTGTTCCTTTTTCAGTGCCTGCCCATATTTATCCCCAGGGCCTTCTTTAGGAGAGTGACTAGCAGTATTCTGAGTTTTGTGTGGGCACATGGGACTCCGAGAGTGAGGAGGGTGTTCCTGGAGCGAGGAAGGGATGGAGGTGGGCTGGCACTGCCCAACCTTCTGGGGTACTATTGGGCAGCCAATGTGTCAATGGTGCGTAAATGGGTGATGGAGGGGGAAGGGGCGGCGTGGAAAAGAATGGAGATGGCGTCATGTAGAGGTACGAGCCTGGGTGCCATGGTAACGGCACCGTTGCCGCTCTCCCCTAAGAGGTTTACCACGAGCCCGGTGGTGGCGGCGACCCTAAGAATCTGGGAACAATGGAGACGGCATCGGGGGGAAACAGGGGGCTCGATGGAGGCTCCATTGGGTGGCAACCATCGGTTCATCCCAGGGAACACGGATGGGGGATTCAGGGGGTGGCAAAGGGCGGGCATCAGCAAATTGAGGGACCTGTTTATTGGCGGGAGGTTTGCGGGCCTGGGGGAACTGGAAGATAAATTTGGCCTTCCCCAGGGGAACATGTTCAGATACCTGCAGGTAAAGGCGTTTGCTAGGCGACAGGTAGAGGGATTCCCTTTGCTGCCCTCGCAGGGGGCGATGGACAGAATGCTTTCGGGGGTGTGGGTAGGAAAGGGGAAGGTGTCTGACATCTATAAGGTAATGCAGGAGGTGGAGGAGTCGTCAGTGGAGGAGCTGAAGGCTAAATGGGAGGAGGAACTCGGGGAGCAGATAGAGGACGGGACTTGGGCGGATGCCTTGGAGAGAGTCAACTCTTCCTCCTCATGTGCGAGGCTTAGTCTCATCCAATTTAAGGTGCTGCACCGGGCCCACATGTCCGGGACTAGGATGAGTAGGTTCTTCGGGGGTGAGGACAGGTGCACCAGATGTTCGGGGAGTCCTGCGAACCACGCCCATATGTTCTGGGCATGCCCAGCACTGGAAGAATTCTGGAAGGGGGTGGCGGGGACGGTGTCGAGGGTGGTTGGATCCAGGGTCAAGCCAGGGTGGGGACTCGCGATTTTTGGAGTTGCGGTAGAGCCGGGAGTGCAGGAGGCGAAAGAGGCCGGTGTTCTGGCCTTTGCGTCCCTAGTAGCCCGCCGAAGGATTCTGCTACAGTGGAAGGATGCAAGGCCCCCAAGTGTGGAGACCTGGATCAGTGACGTGGCGGGATTTATAAAATTGGAAAAGGTCAAATTTGCCCTGAGAGGATCAATACAAGGGTTCTATAAACGATGGCAGCCTTTTTTGGACTTCCTGGCTCAGAGATAGGTAACTGGGTCAATAGCAGCAGCAACCCGGGGGGGTGGGTGCATTATTGTTGTGTTTATTCTGTAACTTTATAGTGTGTTAATATGCGTTGTTGTTAAAATGCTGGGTTGTTCATGGGGATGGGGCGAATGTATATGATTGTTAATATTATTGTTATTTTCGGTATTTTACTAAGGTGTGTCAATGTTGTATAAAATCAAAATTTCTCAATAAAAATTATTTTTTAAAAAAAAACTCTTTCAGAGGATAGCTGCCGACTCGATCCGAATGGCCTCCTTCTGCACTGTAGTGATTCTATGATTCGAACTAGTAATGCCACAATAGACGACCTTTTGGGAAGATCTTTCGGGAAATACAGTTGATAATATCCACACTCACAAACAAGGGGCGGGATTCTCCCCTGCCTGGCGGGACGGGGTGTCCAGGCGTAGCGGAGTGGCGCCAACCACTCCGACGTCGGGCCTCCCCAAAGGCGTGGATTTCTCCGCACCTTTAGGGGCCAAGCCCTCACATTGAGGGGCTAGGCCTGCGCCGGAGTGGTTGGCGCCACGCCGACTGGCGGCAAAACCGGCGCCAACAGCCTTTGACGCCCGCCGGCCGGTGTTGGGGCTGGCCAAAAGGCCTTCGTCAGTTCGCGCATGCCGTTGACATCACCACCGGCGCATGCGCGGTAGGGGGGTTCTCTTCCGCCTCCGCCATGGGGGAGGCCGTGGCGGCGGCAGAAGAAAAAGAGTGCCTCCACGGCACTGGCCCACCCGCTGATCGGTGGGCCCCGATCGCGGGCCAGGCTACCGTGGGGGCACGGGGTCCGATTGCCCCGCGGCCCCCACAGGACCCCTGGGGGCCCGCTTGCGCCGCCAATCCCGCCGCCACCAGAGGTGGTTGAAACCACGGCGGCGGGAGAGGCCTCTCAGCGGCGGGACTTCGGCCCAGCGTGGGCCTGAGAATCACCGCAGGGGGCTCGCCGATCGGCCCGGCGCGATTCCCGCCCCTGCCAATTTCCGGGTGCCGGAGAATTCCGGCCACGGTGGGGGCGGGACTTTCGCCGGTCCCGGGCGATTCTCCGACCCTGCACGGGGTCGGAGAATTTCGCCCAAGAACATTAAACTAAAACAAAGCCAATTTCATTGATATGAGGAGAGGACTGGTTAGTTTAATTAGACAACGAGACTGAAACGTATGGAGTTAAATGAACAGTGGGAAACATTTAATGCAAAACTTTAAAGTTTCAACAAAAATACATTATTTTGAAAAACAAAAACTCAGCAAAAAAGTGCCATCCCTGGCTCACTTGGGAAGGAAGTATTAGATTAAAAGAAGAGGTTTACAATTTGCTAAAAGAAATAGGAAATCCGAGGATAGGGAGTGTTTTAGAAACCAGCAAAAGCCCATCAAAAATTTTATCAATAGGAAAAAAATACAATGAGTGTCAACTAGCCAGAAATATGAAAACAGATTTAAGAGCTTTTTTAAGTGTATAGAAAGGAAGAGAGTAGCTAAAATAAACATTGGTTCCCGGGAAGCAGAGACAGGAGAAATGATCATGGGGAATGAGGAAATGACAGAGGTATTGAACAAATATTTTGAGTCTGTCTTCACAGTAGAAGACACAAGTTTCATACCAGAACTTGACAATAACTAAGTAGCTCAAAAGAGTGAGGAAATGAAGGAAACGAATATCTCACTAAATCAGAGGATAAGTATTGAAGAAGCATAATGGACTAAAATCTGACAAATCCTCTGAACCTGATGGTTCTAAAAGAGATAGCTACAAAGATAATGGGATGCATTCTCCGCTGTCGGGATTCTCCATTCTGCCGGCAATTTGGTGATTTCCCAATGGCATGGGGCTGCCAATAATGGGAAACCCCATTGGCTGGCTGGCCAGATGGAAAGTCCCGCCCAATGGATGGGGTAGGTATAATTTTCCAGGAACGATACCATGAGTTTGGAAGTTGGCAAATGTTACACTGCTTTTTAAGAAAGGAGAGAGAGAGAGAGAAAGGCCAGTATCATTAACCCAATATCAGTTGGTAGGAAAATTATTGGGCAAAATCAAAATGGCAAAGTGTCAGTTCCAGTGACAAAAACTATACAAATCGCACCGGCACCAGTGGTGGGAAAGCTCAGCCTCTTGAACAAGTTTTTTTCTTCACGTGACCTGTGAACTGAGTGTGGGCTTCTATTCACACTGCCGTTGTCCTCCCCAAGTGAGAGGATCTTCATGTCTCAGCAGGCAGGAATTCAAACCACTTCTGTGTCCCCCACTCTTCCCTTGCAGCCTGGCTTCTAATGGAACCCCACCCACAGTATCCCCCAGTGTTGAACCTCTGCATTCACCTCCTGCTACCCACTTTCCAGCCCCCACTAAGGACGGCCACTCTCTCAGCAGTGATTTGGGCACAGGCCCAGCAAGGAAAACACAGGAAGCGATGCCCGTACGCCAGCTTCCAGACCCCTTGGAGCAAGACATTCTCCGAAATTAAGGCCTGCTCCCCCCAAGATAGAGAGACTGAATCCTGACCCCAAGTTGAACTTGTCGTGTGTACCCATGTCCTACCCAGTGTACCCTAAGCATTGAACACCCTAATGATTCATGGCTGCCTGAGTGCTCACCTCCAATATCCCCCTCGGAGTTAAGGCCACCAGGTTCGCGTTTATACAAACCAGCTGTAAATGGCATCTGCGTGATGTTACGCTGGCACCTGCTGAATAATCACTGATGGGGGGAGGAGTTCTGGAGTGAGTGCTCAGTAATGACATACTAATGTATCAAAACAACGTTCCTGGGCTACTGCGGCATGTTTTGTGTTCCTCCACCGGTGATGAGGGCGGGGGCGGGTGAAAATGGAAAATTCCGATCTCACCGGAGAGAATTGCGTTTCCCGTTCTCTCTGGATTTTGAACTTGCGCTGCTGTTCTCATTGATGACTAGTGTGGGTTCCAAACCACCCCCAAAACCCACCCCAACTTAGAAAAGCATACTATAATTAAAACAAGTCAATATAGTTTTACTGAAGAGAAATCCTGTTTGACAAATATATTAAAGTTTTTTGAGGATGTAATGAATAGGGTAGATAAAGGAAAACCGGGAGATGTAGTATATTTGGATTTCCAAAAGGCATTCAATAAGATGAATTATAGAAGGTTAATAGGCAACTTGGAGTGGGGGCAATATATTAACATTGATAGAGAATAGGTTAATGATTAGAAAGCAGAGATTGGGCATAAACAGGGCTTTTTAAGATGACAGGCAGTGATGAGTGGAGTAACGCAGGGATCATGACTGGGGCCTCAGCGATTTACAATCTACATTAATGATTCAACAAAGAGATGGAGAGCGAGGGAGGCATGGTGGTGCAGTGGTTAACAGTGCTACGTTACAGCCCAGGGACCCGAGTTCAGTTCAACCTTGGGTGATTGTGTGGTGTTTTCACCTTCTCTTCGTGTCTGTGTGGAATAAGGGAGTCTTGTTAGAATTGTATAGGATTTTGGTGAGACGACATCTGGAACACTGTACACAGTTTTAGTCTCTACATTTAAGAATGCGTATACCTGAGCAAAGGTTCATTACATTGGTCCCTGGGGTGAAGGGGTTGTCTTATGATGAGAGGCTGAGCAAATTGCACTTGTATTCTCTGGAGTTTAGAAAGAGGAGAGGCGATTTCATTGAAGCTTACAACATTTTGAAGGGACTTGATAGGGTAAACGCTGAGAGATTGCTTCCACTGGTCAGGGAATCTAAAACAAGGGGGCGCAGTTTCAAGTTAAGGGGCCGATCACGTAGGACTGAGATAAGGTCAAATTTCAAAGGGTTGTGAATCTTTGGAATTTTCTATCCCAGAAGTTTGTGGACATTTAAGGTTGGGATAGACAGGGAATCAAGTGGTATGGGTGTTAGGAGACAGTTAACAGACAAGGAGTGTTTAAGTTAATAAGTGTAAGTTAATGGTTATGCCCATCACTGGGTGCAGGGCATAGTGCTCATGTCACTGGACTAGTAATCCCAAGAGACCCAGGGTAATGCTCTGAGAGGGCAGGAGTTCATATCCTGTCATGATAACTGGTAGAATTTTTATTTTTTTTAATTAAAAAATTTTTTTTAGTGTACCCAATTCATTTTTTCCAATTAAGGGACAATTTAGCATGGCCAATCCACCTACCTGCACATCTTTGGGTTGTGGGGGCGAAACCCACGCAAACACGGGGAGAATGTGCAAACTCCACACGGACAGTGACCCAGAGCCAGGATCGAACCTGGGACCTCGGCGCCGTGAGGCAGCAATGCTAACCACTGCGCCACCGTGCTGCCTCAACTGGTAGAATTTAAATTTATTTGGGACTATCCACTTAATTTGTTATCTTGTTAATTTGACCCTTTTGTTTTTGATTTGCTCAAAAAAAAATTCTAAAGGGGAAACAGGTGTAATGTGAGGGAGTTTAATGTCAATAAGAATAAAGATCTGTGGAAGAAGGCAAGGGCTGGGATTTCCTGGCCCTGCCCGCCGCCCCATTCTCCTGTCCCGTCGAAAGTCAATGGACTTTGGGTTGGCCTACCGCATCTCTCACAGCCGGTCCCACAATGGCAGGGCCAGGAAATCCCAGCCTTGGGTATCTGTCGGTATTTACCTACCTGAGGTTTAACAATGGGAGATGGACAGGAAAGTGGTGTTGCAGCCCATGACCATTCAATGGTGCAGCAGGCTCGGCGGGCTGTATGGCCTACTCCTGCTCCTATTCTTTGTGTTCTTGTGTTTCTGTCCTGCACACATCCCCCCACAATATTCCAATCTTTTCTCTTCTTCCCTGCAGACACTGAGTCCAAGAGAGGTATGATTCCAAAGGCACTGGTCCTTTGGGGAAATGGTCATTTCTCACAAAGGGTAGTGTTAGTGAGGAACATGATCGTTCCTCGGACTTTCGGGTAAGATCAAGCGTAGGATCAAGCCTGACATCAGGTGTAGTGCCTGCTCTTGTCAGCTTGGATCTCGTAGGCAGTATTCTCTGGCCCCTTATCGGTGGCCCCCAATCGGAACCCTGGCCATCCTGGAGGCCCACCCCGGTGACGGATCCCCTGACCCCACCAGGACGGCCGCGGACTGGGTCCGCTGCCGGCACTCCAAGCTCCCGCCGGGTGAAACCATGTTAGAACCACGCCGGCGGGAACTTGGGCAGCTCCCGGCGGAGAATCGCTGCGGGGGCCCCTTTCAATGGTCCCCGACTGCCGCCGCGTCGACAGTGCACGCGCGAGTGATGGCGATTCTCCGGTCCGCGGAGACTCGCGGGAAGGCGTCAGACCCGATCGCGGGTCTGATGTTCTATTCGCCGTCCCTACGCCAAGCGCGATTTCGGCGCGGAGGCTCGGAAATTCCCACCCATGATGTTTAATTTAATCCAGTCAGATGCCTCATTAGTTATTTGAAATAGCAAACTGTTAACAAGGCTGCACCAAACTTGGAGCTCAATCTAACTTAATAACAAAACATCCTTCTTTAAAAGCAAATGACTGCGGATGCTGGAGTCTGAAACAAAAACAGAAAATGCTGGACAATCGCAGCAGGTCTGACAGCATCTGTGGAGAGAGATGGTGTCAGACGCTGTCAGACCTGCTGCGATTGCCCAGCATTTTCTGTTTTTGTTTAAAACATCCTTCTAAATGGCTGTTATTTAGCCTGCCCGTTTTGTAGGAATTACAGGAGATTTCCCTCTGAACAGATCCTGTGGAGACTCTGTGAAAGGTTCTACCAGAAAAGCAGAGGCTGACCGAAACCGTGAGCTCCTCTCAGGTGTGAGCCACCTGTGAATCAGCTCAAAAAGCGAGAAATGATCCCCCCATTCAACACTCATACGGTTTGCAAACAAACAAGGGAGCAATTTAAAAGCCTTGAGTGATTGGCATTTGAGCTGACAGTTTCAGCACAGACTCTAGCCTTGCTGATTTTCCATGGTCTCAGTCACTGAATTATATGTTGAGCACTGCAGCGACTCAAACCTGATGAAGCTGCACATTTTTTTCTTGTTCATTTTCTACATGTTTCCGCCTCTTGTGAGAAAGGCAATGTGGAGAGTAGCAGAACATTGTTGGTACAAATGCCACTCCAGACACTTAAGCACAAAAATCCGGAGACACTTAAGCACGCTCTAGTACAGGACCAAGGGAGTGCCGCACTGTTGGAGATCCTGCTTTTCAGATGAGACACTGGCCGGAATCTTCTATCCTGGTTCACAGCTGGGATTTCCTGGTGCCGCTGAATGTGAATGGGGTTTTGGCTGGAAAGCCACATTTTACTGTTCTCACTTGCGACGGGTCCCACCACAAACAAGACCAGAGATTCCCACCAACTAAAGCAAGGCCCCATTTTCTCAAGTGGATGTAACAGATCCCATGGCCTGATTTTGGCCAATATTTATAGAAAATCAGAGGCAGGATTCTCTGCTTTACCGCCAGAGCTGAACCGCACCTGATTTGCACTCACGCTGGGAGCGCAAATCCGGAAGCAAGTCACAATGTAAATTTCTGCATGGCGAGGATTGCGAGGGATTCCCTGGGGAATTTTGTGCCATTTTGAGTGGGTGGACCTATAACGAGATTGTTTCCACCGCCCCTCCCCCCCCCCTCCTGTAATGCAATTCAGCCCCATCCCAGGATTTTCTGGGTCAACCCCCCAACAGTACGAGGGTGACTTGACTCCTCACCAGAGACCCTCTAATTGGAGAGACCCCCCTAATTAGAGAAACCCCCAGCAGAGACCCCCTAATTAGAGGGGCTCCCACCAGAGACCCCCAAAAGAGAGACCCCTGTCTGGAAGATAGAGAGCAATCCAGACAGATGCAGTGGGAAAAAAAATCACTGCTTTAAAACTCACCTGGGCCATGCACCTGCTTGCTCAGGCAGAGGAAGCTTCACCTGTCAATTCCTGGAAAGAGAAAAACAGTCAATTGGGTTTAAACCGCCTCACATCTTTGATCTGCAATACTTTGATTCATATCAATGTGAAATTGATTTTACTAGGTTGTGATTGACAGCTTCCACACACAGCTAGCTGACTGGATTGTTTAATGTCAACATGCTTGAGTGGATTTCAGGTAGTCAGCTGTGAAACTAACTGCAATGTTTATAAACATCGAGCTACAATTGACAGCTCCTGGACCACGACAAAGACAGTTAAGTGCTTTCTGCAGAGAAAAAGAGTAAGTGAGAGCACATAAAGCACTTAACTGGTTAGTTACTCAGCTAAGTACTCCATAGGCATTCAAGGGAAGGGAGATGAGTGAGACACTGCAGACAGCTGCTTGTGCGTGGAAGATGTCAATCACGTCGTAGTGAAAGCTGGGGGTGTGGGGGGAGGGCAGTTTATCTTAGTTCGCTGGACAGCTGGTTTGTGATGCAGAATAAGGCCAAAAGCGCGGGTTCAATTCCTGTACCAGCTGAGGTTACGACAAAGATCCCACCTTCTCAACCTTGTCCCTCGCCTGAGGTATGGTGACCCTCAGGTTAAATCACCACAAATCCGCTCTCAAAGGGAAGAGCGGCCTATGGTCCTCTGGCACTATGGCAAAAAGATTTGGGGCTGGATTCTCCACCGGCGGGATGCTCCGTTTTGTCGGCAGCCTGGGGGTTTCCCGATGGCGTGAGGCTGCCCCACAATGGGAAATCCCATTGACCAGCTGGCGCAATGGAGAATCCCATCAGCGGGGTGAAACAGAAATGTGGTGCGGCGGGGTGGAAAATCCAGCACCTGAAGGGTTTAAACACAGTGACTGGTGTTCTCTTTCCAGGAACTGACAGGTGCTGCTTCCTCTGTCTCAGCCAGCAGGGGTCTCTCTTATGAGGGGGCATCCAGACAGGTGTCTCTCTCATGCGGAAGTCTCTCTAATTAGGGGTCTCTGGTGGGATCTCTCTAATTTGGGAGTCAGGGCCATGTTTGTCAAGACCTGCACCAATTCTGACCCATGTGATTCCCGGCCCAGAGGACCAGAGAATCACACGGGCCCAGAGAATATGGCGTCCGGCCTTCCCGCTGGTGCAATGTGCAAGCCTCGACCTCGACAGTAGCAGGGGTCCAGAGCATCGGCAGGGGATGGCACCGGATTCTCCGCTGCATCAGGAACTCCGCTACCTGTGGTGGAGAATCCAGCCCCAGATACCTAGTCATTACTACAGTTCTGGGTGTGGAAGTTGTTGGGCGAAAATTGTTTTTTTTTTCACACTATAACTGTAACCGCACTTCAAATGTATTTTATTGGCTCTGATGCAATTTGGGATATATTGAGATTGAGAAAAGCACGACAAGAATGCCAGTCCTTTGAATTGTTTTGAATGGCTTCTGGTGTGTCCCTTATTATGGAGGTAAGCTCCTGAAAGAGTTTGGAGCCTTCTCGGGCTACAAACTCAACATGAGCAAAAGTGAGATCTTCCCAGTACACCCGCAAGGGGGGGGGGGCAGCACTAAAGGGGCTGCCGTTCAAACAAGCCCGACATAAATTCCGCTACCTGGGGATCCAAATAGCCCATGACTGGAAAGGGATCCACAAATGGAACCTCACCAGCCTGACGGAGGAAGTTAAAAAGGACCTGCAAAGATGGAACACACTCCCGCTCTCCCTCGCGGGGAGAGTTCAGACGATCAAAATGAACGTACTGCCCAGGTTCCTCTTCCTGTTTAGATCCATTCCGATCTACATCCCCAAGGCCTTTTTCAAAGCGCTGGACAAACTCATCATGGCGTTCGTATGGGGGGGTAAAAATGCTAGGATCCCAAAGAAGGTCTTACAAAAAACAAAAACCAGGGGAGGGTTAGCCCTCCCGAATCTACAATTCTACCACTGGGCAGCAACAGCCGAGCGAGTAAGGGGATGGATCCAGGAGCCAGAAGCTGAGTGGGTGCGTGCGGAGGAGGCCTCCTGCATGGGAACCTCCCTTCGGGCCCTCGCCACGGCAGCACTCCCATCCCCACCCAAAAAACACTCCAGCAGCCCAGTGGTGACAGCCACCCTCCAATCCTGGAACCAACTGCGGCAGCAACTTGGCCTGACCAAAATGTCGAACAGGGCTCCCATCTGCAACAACCATAGGTTCAAACCAGCACTGACCGACGCCACCTTCAAAAGGTGGAGGCAGGACGGGGGGACACTGACAGTCAGGGACCTATACACGGACGACAGGATCGCAACACTGGACGAACTGACAGAGAAATTTCAGCTAGCTGGGGGGAACGAGCTACGGTACCTGCAGCTCAAAAACTTCCTACGAAAGGAGACAAGGACGTACCCACAACCGCCACGACAGACACTACTGGAAGACCTACTGGACGCAAGTATCCTAGAGAAAGGGAACTGTAGTGACATGTATGACCGACTGGTAGATAGGGACGACACCGTACTGGACGCAACAAGGAGGAAATGGGAGGACGACCTGGGGATGGAGATCGGGTGGGGACTCTGGAGCGAAGCACTGCATAGGGTCAACTCCACCTCCACGTGCGCAAGGCTCAGCCTGACGCAACTAAAAGTGGTACATAGAGCCCACTTAACAAGAACCCGTATGAGTAGGTTCTTCCCGGAGGTGGAAGACAGATGTGAACGGTGCCAAAGAGGCCCGGCCAACCACGCCCACATGTTCTGGTCTTGCCCCAGACTCGTGGAGTACTGGACAGCCTTCTTCGAGGTTATGTCCAAAGTGGTGGGAGTGAGGGTGGAGCCATGCCCGATAGTGGCGGTCTTCGGGGTTTCAGAACAGCCAGATCTATTCCTGGGGAGGAGGGCAGACGCCCTTGCCTTTGCCTCCCTGATCGCCCGCCGTAGAATCCTGTTTGGCTGGCGGTCAGCAGCACCGCCCAGAGCTGCGGACTGGCTGTCCGACCTCTCGGAATCTCTCCAAATGGAGAAAATCAAATTTGCCATCCGAGGGTCGGACGACGGCTTCCACAGAACGTGGGAGCCATTCATGCAACTGTTCCGGGACCTATTTGTGGCCAATGTACAAGAGGAAGAATAGTCGGGGGAAGGTAGCGGGAGGGGGGGGGGGCTACAGGTTCATTACGGGGGTTCGATGGCTAGCTAAGGCCCAAAACCAAACTAAATAAACATGTTGAGGGGGGGGGGGGGGGGGGGGGGGCGCAGTTACTACTACGAAGATGCTTACCTGTAAATATGTATGTTAATTTTTGCGTGTTTGTTTTTTTTCTTTTTTCTTTCTCCTAACAATTTGTAATTTGTTCAATATAAAATATGAAAACTGAATAAAAACATTTATAAAAAAAAATAAAAAAATTATGGAGGTAAAACTCAATTTAATTGGAGGGGAGAGTGTGGCGACGAGAATTCTAAATTAGCAATAATATACCTGGCTGCGCAGTACACATGTTGGCCTCAATGGTAAGGAAAATGGGCAACATGGTGGCTCAGTGTGCAGTCTCACGGCACCGAGGTTCCAGGTTCGATCCTGGCTCTGGGTCATTGTCCCTGTGGAGTTTGCACATTCTCCCCCATTTTGCATGGGTTTCGCCCCCACAACACAAAGACGTGCAAGGTAGGTGGATTGAACATGCTAAATTGCCCCTTAAATTGTAAAAAAAATGAATTGGGTACTCTAAATTAAAAGAAAAAGGTATGGAAAATGAGGTGGGTGTACTATGGGCAACCGCTCCATTAATGCCCATCTTCTGCCTCCATGAAAGCCAGATTTCTCCACCAGCGACTTGCAATTGAAGTAACTCCATGACGTCTTCCGGGGTGTCTTCCTATTTTGCGGAACTGGATTAACTGGGAATGCAGAGTCCAAGAAAATTGGGTGAGCAACGAGGGCCTAGGGTGAGGGATCCTGCCCAATTTAATTTCAATGGATGTGACCTAACCATGTCCCATCCAGTCCTTTTTGCTGCCTGGTAGGCGGGTGAATCTTCCTTTTTCTATCTCCCATATTTGCTGCATCAAGGCTATCCTATAGCTCCAGGCCCTCAAGGCGCCGGGAGCAAGAAAATCTTCCTTTCAAGTTTCTTATGAAGAAAATTGACAAGTATCCAATAACCACTGACTGGAATGTAGTGACTAGGGGCTTTTCACAGTAACTTCATACTTGTGACAATAAAAGGTTATTATTATTATATAAATGGACAGAAAGGTGATAAGGTTCATTGGTCATGTAGCCTGTCATTATCTTCCATTTCTGCTTACTCATGAAGAACGATCAGTTAGATACAGTAGCAAGCTGAGGGCCTCTGGAACTGTGCCCCAGCCAAGACACCTGAACTGGGGGTGAAAATAGAAGATTAATGAATTAAAGGAAAGCTCATCAGCCTTGCTTCTGCATTTGTTCATGGGATTTGGTCATCACTAATTATTGCCCATCCCCAATTGCCCTTTGAACTGAGTGGCTTGCCACGGCCATTTCAGAGGGCTGTGAAGAGTCAACTACATTGCTGTGGGTCTGGAGTCCTAATTTGCAAACAAATCCTCAGTCTTATCTCTCTTAAACTAGATCTTACTACGGCTTTGACAGAGTAGCCTTGAAAAGCAATTTCACAGGCATGAACTCAAACAGACTTCAATATATTAGTACACATAATATGTAATTAGTTCTATTAGTTTAACCATTCTATCTTTTACAAGCATAAAGTATCGCATTGTAGCCCTTGCCTGAACTGTATGAGTCATTGCATGGGCCCCTTCCATAACTTTCCCTTTCTCAAGGTGAGCTATGTGTAGTTTTACTCACACACACATTTGCCAACATTGACAAATTGACAGTTCTCAGTGAAGCTAAACATCATGCTTTGCTGTCCAACCTTGACATTACAGTTTCTTGAAAAGAAATATGACAGAATGATTATTATAGACAAGCCATAAAAACCTATTGAACCAACACCAAAAATGCCTCAATACCACGGCTATTCACTGAGCTGGTGGAGTCCGGAAGCACATATCTGTCAGATTGGTCCTGCAGCAGGCAAAAGGAGAGGTCGAAACATTTGATTTTGTCTTCATCAATCTACCGGTCGCATATGCATCTATCCATCGGGGGTGGTGGTGTATGCTTGTGTCTGTCTGTGCTCACTCAGAAACTGAGCTCCAAGTCATTGTTGACTTCTTATCTGAATCATATGAGAAACTGGGTCTGTCACTAAACACCGGAAAACTAAGGGCCTCTTCCAACCAGCTATCACAGCACAACGCCTCCTCCATTTGATTAAGATCCTCGAATAGGTGGACCATTGTCGCAGGATATTGTTGCAGGAGTTCCGCAGGATGGTATCCTAGGTCCAGCCATCTTCAACTTTGTTTTGATTCGTTCAAAGGTGTGGGTTTCGCTGGTTAGGCCAGCATTTATTGCCCATCCCTAATTGCCCTTGAGCTGAGTGGCTGGTGAGGCTATTTCAGAGGGCATTTAAGAGTCCGCCATATTGCTGTGGATCTGGATTCACATGTAGGCCAAGCCAGGTAAGAATGCTATATTTCCATTCCTAAAGGGCATTATTGAACCAGATTGGTTTTTATGTCAATGGTTTCATGGTGAGACTATTAATTCCAGATTTTATTGGATCCAAATTTCACTATCTGTCATGGTGGGATTTGAACCCGAGGTGACTCACCAATCTCATGGGCAATTAGGGATCAACAGTAAATGTCGGCCTTGGCAGCGATGCCTGCATCCTGTCAAGGAACAAATTTTTTTTAAAAAAAATTTATTTTTGCCGTGTCTTGACAGCCTCCTCTCAATGAAGACAGACAAGGACAACAGATTTCATCATTGCATCATAGAATTTACAGTGCAGAAGGAGGTCATTCAGCCCATCGAGTCTGCACTAGCCCTTGGAAAGAGCACCCTACCCAAGCCCACGCCTCTACCCAAGCCCACACCTCCACCCTATCCACGTAACCCCACCCAACCATTTTGGACATTAAGGGCTATTTAGCCTGGCCAATCCACCTAACCCGCACATCTTTGGATTGTAGGAGGAAACCGGAGCACCCGGAGGAAACCCACGCAGATACGAGGAGAACGTGCAGACTCCGCACAGACAGTGACCCAAGCCGGGAATCGAACCTGGGACCCTGAAGCTGTGAAGCAACTGTGCTAACCACTGTGCTACTGTGCTGCCCACAAATGTGTCATCTCAGCCTTTAGTCAACTGAGGAAAATACTATTTGAGAGCCAGGATCTCAAACAAGAGATTAAGGTCATGTTTACCAGGCAGCACTCCTAAATGCTTCAGAGACTCAAACAATTTACAACAGGCACCTCAAAGTACTGAAGAAGTACCAGCAGCGGTCACCTCACGGGATCCTCCATATCCGGTGGCAATCCTTTCCCAAGCCAATGTGCCCAGCAACGAGGCGTTAATCACTCAAAACCAGCCCCACTGCATTACATGTGCAGTTCTTTTGCTTGACACCAGGCTCGCGAAGCAACTGCTCCAGTTGCAACTCCCTCATGGCAGGAGAGTCCCAGGAGAACAGTAGAAATGCTTCCGGAATATCCTCAGGGCATCCTGACGAGCTCAAACGTCCCTGATGACTGAGGGGAGTCCCTGGGCTGTGACCACCATAATGGAGAAGATTTATCCAGGAACGCAGCAAACATGTTGATAAACTTTGTTGGAAATGTGGTGAAGTTGAGACACGGAGTGAGCAAACAAAGAACAATGAACAATACAGCACAGAAACAGGTCTTTCGGCCCTTCAAGCCCGTACCGGTCATGATAACAACCTTTGCCAAAACCCTCAGCACTTCCTTGTGCTGTATCCCTCTATACCCATCTTATCAATGTGTTTGTCGAGATGCCTTTTGAACGTCGTTAATGTATCTGCTTCCACAACATCTCCTGGCAACGCGTTCCAGGCACTCACCACCCTCTGCATAAAAAACCTGCCTCACACATCTCCTCTGAACTTTGCCCCATGACCTTAAACCTATGCCCCCTGGTGGCTGACCCCTCCACCATGGGAATGATTGTTTGCCCATCCACTCCATCCATGCCCCTCATAATCTTGTAGGCTTCTATCAGGTCACGTCTTTCTAATGAAAATAGTCCGAGTCTATGTAGCCTCTCCACATAGCTAACACCCTCCAGACCAGGCAACATCCTGGTAAACCTCCTCTGCACCCTCTCCAAAGCCTCCACATTGATGGACTATCAATCACGACGAGACGAGAGTAGAGTGTAATTGAGGCTTTATTAAGCAGAGATGTGTAGCCTCCTGCAGCTGCTGCCGAAATGGCTGCAGCTCGGTGAGCCCACACATTTATACTCCGCCTACTGGGCGGAGCCAGCAGGCAGGGATCTACCATCTACTCCCGTACCTGTAGTACAGGAGCCTTATCGTATTACATCTTGTATGTGATATATACAACAGTGGTGGCTACCACATTCACCCCCTGTTAAAAAAGAGCCCAGCGGCGGTGGTGGAAAAATTATTTACATGCATTTTAAGGTTAACATTTTGGGGAAAGTTCACAAATTCAGCCGATCGGGTGCCTTGATCCTCCGTTGTGAGGGCCACAGTCCTGGTGGCGACGCAGGCGTCGGCTCGGCCACCGATGACTCTGGGAGCGTGTAGATCTCACCTTCATCCCCGGGTGGGACCAAGGGGATGATGGATCATCCTGGAGCAGGGGCTGTGGTACGGTGCGCTGGGGGGAGGAAGGGTGACGCCGGAGCGGGGGGGGGGGGGGGGGGGGGACCCAGCTGGTGCCAGGTCCCTGAGGGAGACTGTGTCTTGGTGGCCGTTGGGGTTTGCATGGAGTAGCTGTACCCTCTCGACCAACAGGTCCGCCTTGTGGGGCCGCACGTGCTTGCGGAGGAAGACGGTTTCTGGAGCTGCCAGCCACGGTGGGAGCGAAACCCCAGAGGTGGACTTACTCGGGAAGGCAAGGAGACGTTCATGGGGGGTTGCATTAGTTGCAAAGTAGCGATCGGATGGAGTGAGGGCATTGGGGAGGACCTCCTGCCAGCGGGAGACCGGGAGGGTTTTGGACCGTAGGGCCAGCTGGACGGCCTTCCAGACCGTCTCATTCTCCCGCTCCACCTGCCCGTTTACCCGGGGATTGTAGCTGGTCGTCGTGCTCGAGGCGATGCCCTTGCTGAGCAGGTACTGACGCAGCTCATCGCTCATAAAGGAGGATCCCCGGTCGCTATGCATGTTGGCGGGGAAACCGAACAGAGCGAAGATGGTGTTGAGGGCTTTGATGACTGTGGCAGACGTCATATCGGGGCATGGGATAGCGAAGGGGAATCTGGAGTATTTGTCGACCACGTTAAGGAAGTACGTGTTTCGGTCGGTGGAGGGGCGGGGCCCTTTGAAATCCATGCTGTGGCGTTCAAAGGGGTGGGAGGCTTTCACTAGATGCGCGTGGTCTGGCCGGTAGAAGTGCGGTTTGCACTCCGCGCAGACCTGGCAGTCTCTGGTGATAGCCCTGACCTCATCAATGGATTAGGGCAGATTGCAGACCTTTATGAAGTGAAAAAACCAGATGATCCCTGGGTGACAGAGGGCATCGTGTAGGGTTCGGAATCGGTCCACTTGTGCGCTGGCACATGTACTTCGGAATAGGGCGTTGGGGGGTTCGTTGAGCTTACCGGGGCGATACAAAATCTTATAATTGTAGGTGGAGAGCGCGATCCTCCACCTCAAGATTTTATCATTTTTGATCTTGCCCCGCTGTGTGTTATTGAACATGAAGGCAACCGACCGTTGGTCAGTGAGGGGAGCAAATCTCCTGCCAGACAGGTAATGCCTCCAATGCATTAGTGACGCCAAAGGGAACCCTAAGGAAGTGATAAAGGCGACCGTCCACTTCAAACGCAGTGTACGGGTGGTCCGCCTTGCGGATGGGGAGCTGGTGGTAGGCAGATTTCAGGTCCACTGTTGAGAAGACCCGGTACTGTGCAATCCAATTGACCATATCAGATATGCGTGGGAGGGGGTACGTGTCGAGCTGCGTGTACTGATTGATGGTCTGACTGTAGTCAACGACCATCCTGTTTTTCTCCCCGGTTTTCACCACTACCACTTGGGCTCTCCAGGGGCTGTTGCTGTCCTCGATGATACCTTCCCGCAGCAGCCGCTGGACCTCAGACCTGATGAAGCTCCTGTCCTGGGCACTGTACCGTCTGTTCCTGGTGGCAACGGGTTTGCAATCCGGGGTGAGGTTTGCAAACAGAGAAGGCGGGTTGACCTTAAGGGTCGTGAGACCGCATACAGTAAGGGGTGGTAGGGGTCTGCCGAGTTTCAGAGTGAGACTTTGGAGGTTGCACTGGATGTCCAGGCCGAGTAGCAGGGCAGTGCAGAGGTTGGGGAGGAGGTAGAGCCGGAAGTCGCTGAACTCTACACCCTGGATGGTGAGGGTGGCGGTGAAGTACCCCCGGATCGCCACGGAGTGGGATCCGGAGGCCAGGGTGATTTGTTGTGTGATGGGTCGCACGTGGGGGATGCAGGAACAATGGGCCTGGTTACAGCGGCGATTGAGCGGGCCTGGCACACAGCGGCGAAATGTCCATTCTTCCCGCAGGCCATGCAGAGTGCGCTCCGCGACGGGCAGCGCTGCCGGGGGTGATTTGTCTGTCCACAGAAGTAGCACTTGGGTCCCCCGGGGTTGGCTGTGGGCGGTCGCTGGTGGGGTGAACGATGGGGTGTTTGCTGGTGGTGTCCACGATGTCCAGGAGGGGGGCGCCGTGCGGTCGAGGGCGTACGCTTGTACATTACAAGCGTAGGGAGGCGACCGTTAGTGTGGTCGCGAGTTTCTTGGTCGTCGCGAGGTCGAGGGTAGCCCCTTCTAAGAGGCGCTGGCGGATGTACGCGGACCCTATGCCCGTAACGAAAGCGTCCCTGATTAGGAGTTCGGAATGTTCAACGGCCGAAACGGCCTGCCAATCGCAGTCCCTCACCAGGGCGTGTAGGGCACGCCAGAAATCTTCCACAGACTCACCGGGGAGTTGATGCCGCAGGGACAGGAGGTGCCTGGCGTAGAGTTTGTTGGTCTGCTGGGTGTAGTTCTCTTTCAGTAGCGCCATGGCCTCAGCGTAGGTCGGCGTGTCCCGGATGAGGGGAAAGATATCGGAGCTCAGCCGTGTATACAGGACCTGGAGTTTCTGTGCCTCTGAGGGTGGTTCTGTCACAGATCCGACGTATGTTTCAAAGCAAGCTAGCCAGTGGGCGAAGGCTGACTTGGCGTTATCTGCTTGAGGGTGCAGCTGCAGGCGATCTGGCTTGATGCAAAGGTCCATCGTTGTAAAATCTCTGCTTAATAAATTGACGCACTATCAATTACGACGAGACGAGAGTAGAGTGTAATCGAGGCTTTATTAAGCAGAGATGTGTAGCCTCCTGCAGCGGCTGCCGAAATGGCTGCAGCTCGGTGAGCCACACATTTATACTCCGCCTACTGGGCGGAGCCAGCAGGCAGGGATCTACCATCTACCCCCGTACCTGTAGTACAGGAGCCTTATCGTATTACATCTTGTATGTGATATATACAACAGTGGTGGCTACCACATTCACCCCCTGTTAAAAAAGAGTCCAGCGGCGGTGGTGGAAAAATTATTTACATGCATTTTAAGGTTAACATTTTGGGGAAAGTTCACAAATTCAGCTGATCGGGTGCCTTGATCCTCCGTTGTGAGGGCCACAGTCCTGGTGGCGACGCAGGCGTCGGCTCGGCCACCGATGACTCTGGGAGCGTGTAGATCTCACCTTCATCCCCGGGTGGGACCAAGGGGATGATGGATCATCCTGGAGCAGGGGCTGTGGTACGGTGCGCTGGGGGGAGGAAGGGTGACGCCGGAGCGGGGGGGGGGGGACCCAGCTGGTGCCAGGTCCCTGAGGGAGACTGTGTCTTGGTGGCCGTTGGGGTTTGCATGGAGTAGCTGTACCCTCTCGACCAACAGGTCCGCCTTGTGGGGCCGCACGTGCTTGCGGAGGAAGACGGTTTCTGGAGCTGCCAGCCACGGTGGGAGCGAAACCCCAGATGTGGACTTACTCGGGAAGGCAAGGAGCCGTTCATGGGGGGTTGCATTAGTTGCAAAGTAACGATCGGATGGAGTGAAGGGCATTGGGGAGGACCTCCTGCCAGCGGGAGACCGGGAGGGTTTTGGACCGTAGGGCCAGCTGGACGGCCTTCCAGACCGTCTCATTCTCCCGCTCCACCTGCCCGTTTACCCGGGGATTGTAGCTGGTCGTCGTGCTCGAGGCGATGCCCTTGCTGAGCAGGTACTGACGCAGCTCATCGCTCATAAAGGAGGATCCCCGGTCGCTATGCATGTTGGCGGGGAAACCGAACAGAGCGAAGATGGTGTTGAGGGCTTTGATGACTGTGGCAGACGTCATATCGTGTCCCGGATGAGGGGAAAGATATCGGAGCTCAGCCGTGTATACAGGACCTGGAGTTTCTGTGCCTCTGAGGGTGGTTCTGTCGCAGATCCGACGTATGTTTCAAAGCAAGCTAACCAGTGGGCGAAGGCTGACTTGGCGTTATCTGCTTGAGGGTGCAGCTGCAGGCGATCTGGCTTGATGCAAAGGTCCATCGTTGTAAAATCTCTGCTTAATAAATTGATGCACTATCAATTACGACGAGACGAGAGTAGAGAGTAATTGAGGCTTTATTAAGCAGAGATGTGTAGCCTCCTGCAGCTGCTGCCGAAATGGCTGCAGCTCGGTGAGCCCACACATTTATACTCCGCCTAATGGGCGGAGCCAGCAGGCAGAGATCTACCATCTACCCCCGTACCTGTAGTACAGGAGCCTTATCGTATTACATCTTGTATGTGATATATACAACAGTGGTGGCTACCACATTCACCCCCTGTTAAAAAAGAGCCCAGCGGCGGTGGTGGAAAAATTATTTACATGCATTTTAAGGTTAACATTTTGGGGAAAGTTCACAAATTCAGCTGATCGGGTGCCTTGATCCTCCGTTGTGAGGGCCACAGTCCTGGTGGCGACGCAGGCGTCGGCTCGGCCACCGATGACTCTGGGAGCGTGTAGATCTCACCTTCATCCCCGGGTGGGACCAAGGGGATGATGGATCATCCTGGAGCAGGGGCTGTGGTACGGTGCGCTGGGGGGAGGAAGGGTGACGCCGGAGCGGGGGGGGGGGGGGACCCAGCTGATGCCAGGTCCCTGAGGGAGACTGTGTCTTGGTGGCCGTTGGGGTTTGCATGGAGTAGCTGTACCCTCTCGACCAACAGGTCCGCCTTGTGGGGCCGCACGTGCTTGCGGAGGAAGACGGTTTCTGGAGCTGCCAGCCACGGTGGGAGCGAAACCCCAGAGGTGGACTTACTCGGGAAGGCAAGGAGACGTTCATGGGGGGTTGCATTAGTTGCAAAGTAACGATCGGATGGAGTGAAGGGCATTGGGGAGGACCTCCTGCCAGCGGGAGACCGGGAGGGTTTTGGACCGTAGGGCCAGCTGGACGGCCTTCCAGACCGTCTCATTCTCCCGCTCCACCTGCCCGTTTACCCGGGGATTGTAGCTGGTCGTCGTGCTCGAGGCGATGCCCTTGCTGAGCAGGTACTGACGCAGCTCATCGCTCATAAAGGAGGATCCCCGGTCGCTATGCATGTTGGCGGGGAAACCGAACAGAGCGAAGATGGTGTTGAGGGCTTTGATGACTGTGGCAGACGTCATATCGTGTCCCGGATGAGGGGAAAGATATCGGAGCTCAGCCGTGTATACAGGACCTGGAGTTTCTGTGCCTCTGAGGGTGGTTCTGTCGCAGATCCGACGTATGTTTCAAAGCAAGCTAGCCAGTGGGCGAAGGCTGACTTGGCGTTATCTGCTTGAGGGTGCAGCTGCAGGCGATCTGGCTTGATGCAAAGGTCCATCGTTGTAAAATCTCTGCTTAATAAATTGATGCACTATCAATTACGACAAGACGAGAGTAGAGTGTAATCGAGGCTTTATTAAGCAGAGATGTGTAGCCTCCTGCAGCTGCTGCCGAAATGGCTGAGGCTCGGTGAGCCCACACATTTATACTCCACCTTCTGGGCGGAGCCAGCAGGCAGGGATCTACCCCCGTACCTGTAGTACAGGGGCCATACCGTATTACATCTCGTATGTGATATATACAACAGTGGTGACTACCACACACATCCTTCTGGTAGTGTGGCGACCAGAATTGTGCGCAATATTCCAAGTGTGGACTTATTACAACTGTAGTATGACTTGCCAGTTTTTATACTCAATGCCCCGTCCAATGAAGGCAAGCATTCCAGATTCTTTCTTGACTACCTTGTCCACTTGTGTTGCCACCTTCAAAGATCTGTGGACATGCACACCCAGTTCTCTGACTTTCTATATTCTTAAGAGTTTTGTCATTTATGGTATATATTCCCCTCTATGTTAGACCTACCAAAACCATCCTCCAAAAAAAACATCTGCCCAACCCTTCAAGCAGCATCTGCGCTGCACGTGGCAAATGTCTACAGATCGCGCATTGGACTTATCAGCGATCTCAGAACTCATTGAACCGGAGTGAAAGCCGTAGCAGGTAAGAGTGACCACCACACAATCCTTCTGGAGATGAAATCCTCCCTCACTTTGCGGACACCCTGAATCACATTGATGTGGCAAAAATAATAATAATCTTTATTGTCACAAGTAGGCTGACATTAACTTTTTTAAAAAATGTATTTTATTACAAACATGTATCAAAACTGGTTAACGCAAATAAGCATCCCGGGAGACATACTTCCCAACAATCAACGATACAGTCTGTACAGATATTCCCTCGTTTTCACCCTGTCCCCCCCCTTCCCCCCCCCCCCCCCCCTTGACGAACAGCCCCTCAAACACGGTCACAAACATCCCCCACCTTTTCTCAAACCCCCTTGCTGAGCCCCTTAACTCATACTTTATCTTCTCTAACCACAGGAAGTCATACAGGTCACCTAACAAAGCCGCTACTCCTGGTGGCGATGCCGACCGCCACTCCAGTAAAATGTGCCACCGTGCAATCAGAAAGACGAAGGCCACGACATTGGCCTTCCTCCCCTCAATGCGCTCCGGCTTCTCTGCAACCCCAAATGTCGCCACCAAAGGGTCCAGGTCCACCTCCTCCTCCACTGTCCTGGCTAAGATCGCGAACACTCGCACCAAAATCTTCTCAATTTTTTGCAACACCAAAATATGTGCGCGCGATTCGCTGGCCCCCGCCCACACCTCTCACACTCATCAGCTACTCCCTGAAAGAACCCATTTATTCTCGCCCGAGTCATACGCACCCTGTGCACCACCTTAAACTGTATCAGGCTCATCCTTGCACAAGAGGAGATCTTGTTTACTCTTAGCAGTGCCTCACTCCATTCTCCCCAATTGATTCCCCTCCAACTCCGCTTCCCATTTGTAGGCTTACATTAACACTGCAATAAGACCATAAGACATAGGAGCAGAATTAAGTCACTTGGCCCATCGAGTCTGCTCTGCCATTCAATCATGGCTGATATTTTTCAAATCCCCATTTTCCTGCCTTCTCCCCATAACCCCTGATCCCCTTAATAATCAAGAACCTATCTATCTCTGTCTTAAAGACACTCAGTGATTTGGCCTCCACAGCCTTCTGCGACAAAGAGTTCCACCGATGCAGCACCCTCTGGCTGAAGAAATTTTTCCTCATCTCTGTTTTAAAGGATTGTCCCTTTAGTCTGAGATGGTGTCCTCTGATTCTAGTTTTTCCTACAAGTCGAAATATCCTCTCCACATCCACTTTATCCAGGCCTCGCAGTATCCTGTAAGTTTTAATAAGATCCCCCCCCCCCCCCCTCATCCTTCTAAACTCCAACGAGTACAGACCCAGAGTCCTCAACCGTTCTTCATATGACTAGCTCTTCATTCCAGGGATCATTCTTGTGAAACTCCTCTGGACCCTTTCCAAGGCCAGCACATCCTTCCTTAGATACGGGGCTCAAAACTGCTCACAGTACTCTAAATGGGGTCTGACCAGAGCCTTATATAGCTTCAGATGTACATCCCTGATCTTGTATTCTAGCCCTCTCGACATGAATGCTAACATTGTATTTGCCTTCCTAACTGCCGACTGAACCTGCACGTTAACCTTAAGAGAATCATGAACAAGGAGTCCCAAGTCCCTTTGTGCTTCTGATTTCCTAAGCATTTCCCCATTTAAAAAATAGTCTATGCCTCCATCCCTCCTTCCAAAGTGCATAACCTCACACTTTTCCACATTGTATTCCATCTGCCACTTCTTGGTCCACACTCCTAGCCTGTCCAAGTCCTTCTGCAGCCCGCCTGCTTCCTCAATACTACCTGTTCCTCTACAGATCTTTGTATCATCTGCAAACTTATCAACAGTGCCTTCAGTTCCGTCTACCAGATCATTAATGTATGCTGTGAAAAGCTGTGGCCCCAGCACCAACCCCTGAGGCTCACCACTAGTCACCGGCTGCCATCTGAAAAAGACCCCTTTATCCCCACTCTCTGCCTTCTGCCAGTCAGCAAATCCTCTATCCATGCCAGGATCTTGCCCTTAACACCATGGGCTCTGAACTTATTTAACAGTATCCTATACGGCACCTTGGCAAAGGCCTTCTGGAAATCTAAATAAATTATGTCCACTGGTTCTCCTTTGTCTAACTTACTTGTTACTTCCTCAAACAACTCTAACAGATTTGTCAGACACGACCTCCCCTTGACGAAGCCATGCTGACTCAGTCCTATTTTACCATGCACTTCCAAGTATTTCGCGATTTCGTCTTTAATAATGGACTCTACAATCTTACCAAAAACCGAAGTCAGGCTAACCAGCCTATAATTTCCCATCTTCTGTCTCCCTCCCTTCTTAAACAGTGGTGTTACATTAGCCACTTTCCAGTCCTCTGGGGCCCTTCCTGCCTCCAGTGATTCCTGAACGATCACCACCAAAGCCTCCACAATTTCCTCCGCTATCTCTTTTAGGACCCTGGGGTGTAGTCCATCCGGTCCAGGTGATTTAGCCACCTTCAGACCTTTCATTTCCCCCAGAACCTTCTCCTTAATAATGGTCACTGCACTCACCTCTGCCCCCTGATTCTCCTGGAGCTCTGGCATCCCACTGGTGTCTTCCACTGTGAAGACTGATGCAAACTATTCAGTTCCTCTGCCATTTCTTTGTTTCCTATCATTACTTCTCCAGCCACATTTTCCATGGTCCAATGTCTATTTTTGCCTCTCTCGTACCTTATATATATTGAAAAAACTTTACCTTCATAATACTACCTAGCTTGCCTCATATTTCACCTTCTCCCTCCTTTATTGCTTTTTTAGTTGTCCTCTGCTCGCTTTTAAAGGCTTCCCAATCCTCTGGCTTCCCACTAATTCTCGCCACTTTGTATGCTTTTTCTTTTGCTTTTATGCTGTCCTTGACTTCCCTCGTCAGCCATGGATGCCTTGTCCTCCCCTTAGCATGTTTTCTCCTCCTTGGGATAAATTTCTATTGTGCCTCCCGAATAACCCCAAAAACTCCTGCCATTGCTGTTCCACTGTCTTCCCTGCTCAGCTCCTTTTCCAATCAACTCTGGCCAGCTCCTCCCTCATGTCGTTGTAGTTACCCTTATTTAATTGCAGCTTCTCCTTCTCAAACTGCAGGGTGAATTCTATCATATTGTGGTCGCTGGTTCCTTCACCTTAAGTTCCCTCAGCAAGTCTGCCTCATTACACATCGCCAAATCCAGAATTGCCTGTTCCCTGGTAGGCTGACTGAAATTTCCATGAAAAGCCCCTTGTTGCCACATTCTGACGTCTGTTCGGGTACACAGGGGGAGAATTCAGAATGTCCAAATTACCTAACAGCACGTCTTTCGGAACTTGAGGGAGGAAACCGGAGCACCCGGAGGAAACCCGCGTAGACACGGGACGAATGTGCAGACTCCGCACAGACAGTGACCCAAGTCGCGAATTGAACCTGGGACCCTGGCGCTGTGAAGCAACGGTGCTAACCACTGTGTGACTACTATGCTGAATGAGCAGAGCAGATCTAGCAACCCAAAACATTCTGACACACAAACAAGAGTACTACCTATGCACTGAGCCAAACTGACCCGATAGTGGAGCAGGGAGTTTAACGAGGGGAAATAAATTTGCTGCAAGTTGAAGTCAGCTGAAGTATGTCACTTCTAACAGCTGAAATTAGTCACCCACCTGGTTTCATTCAATGAAACTACTTTCTCTGATGCCTTTATTATTTTTTTATTCTGAGATCACCTTTTTTTCAAACTATGTCTCAGAATATAATGTGATTTATGAAGAACTTAGCTGGGAAATGATGGGATATTTGAAGAATGTAGAGAGGGTAACAAACTGCACTAATCTTGAAAATAAGCCTCTCGCATTGCTCCCTTAAGGGGATTTCACATGGTTACATGGTTGAAACACAAAAAGGTACTATTACAGCTGCTACAGCGTGAGGCATCACCATTCACTGGCATCTACCCTTGAACATGTCATGCGTGTAAATGTAGACCAGATTTATGCCAGTAGAAGTTTAAAATCAACAATTACATCATTACTCCAGTGCAAGGATCACCTTAGGTTCAAGTAGTTAGGAAAAACAGAAAGCTGTTGCAATATTTTCCAGTTTTAAAATGTATAAGAAAAGTATTAAATGGTTACATCAGTTCTGATAAATTGCAAACCTGTCTCACCTTAGAGAGGATTATATTTTACAGTATTTGTGTCATTGGGGAGGAAGTGGTATAGGGGTATTGTCACTGGACTAGTAAGCCAGACACCCATGGTAATGCGCTGGGGATCTGGGTTCGAATCCTGTCACGGCAGATGGTGAAATTTGAATCCAGTAAACAATCTGGAATTATAAGTCTAATGATGCTGCCTCACGGCGCCGAGGACCCGGATTCGATCCTGGCCCTTGGTCACTGTCCATGTGGAGTTTGCACATTCTCCCCGTGTTTGTGTGGGTCTCACCCCCACAACCCAAAAGGCCAGGTGCATTGGCCACGCTAAATTGCCCCTTAATTGGAAACAAAGTATTGGATACTCTAAATTTTTTTTTAAATAGTTGAATATTGACCATGAAACCATTGTCGATTGTCGTAAAATCCCATCTGATTCACTAATGTCCTTTAGGGAAGGAAATCTGTTGTCCTTACATGTGACTCTTAAAATGCCACTTGACTCGAGGGCTATTAGGGATGGGCAACAAATGTCGGCCTTGCCTGCGATGCCCACATCCCATGAAAGAATAAAGAAATTGCATTGTTGTGGTATTTTAAAAGATCCTAAATTTGAGCAATTAATCCTTTATGTGCAATTCATGTCATGTCCCAACAACGTCTCTACGTCCTGTGGAAGCTAAAGAAATTTGGCATGTCTGCATCGACTCTCACAAACTTCTACAGATGTGCGATAGAGAGCATCCTATCCGGCTGCATCACAGCCTGGTATGTGCTCAATCCACGATCGCAAGAAACTGCAGACTGTGGGGAACTCAGCCCAATGCATCACACAAACATCCACATTGATTCTGTCTACACCTCTCGCTGCGTCAGGAAGGCAGACAGCATTATCAGAGGCACCTCCCACCCAGGTATTGCCTTCTTCCAGACCCTTCCATCAGGCAGAAGGTACAGAAGTCTGAAGACTTGCACATCCAGACATAGGAACAGCTTCTTCCACACAGCTACAAGACTCAACGACTGCCCGTCAGACTGATCTGTTCCCTGTAAGAACACTATTTACGACGCCCTATGCTGCTCTTGCTCATGTATTTGCTTTGTTTTCTTTGTTTGGTCCCTAGTTCCGCTCTGTAACCAATCACTGTTTGTCGATGTACCATTTGTCAATGTTAACTGTTGGTTATTCTTGTGTCTACTATGTACCTACTGTGTACGTTCCTCGGCCGCAGAAAAATACTTTTCTCTGTACTTTGGTTCATGTGACAATAAATCAAATCAAAATCAAATTCAGTTGAGTGTAGTACTACACTCTGCATAATTCATCCAATGTCTATGTCTATGTATTTACATTGTGTATTTATCGTATGTCCTATGTTTTCCATGTATGGAACTATCGGCCCGGACTGCACGCAGAACAATACTTTCCACTGTACTTTGGTACACGGCATGCATAGGGGTCACGTGTTTGGAAGGTGCTGTTGAAGGAGCCTTGGTAAGTTGGTAGCCCTTGCAGATGATAAACACTGCTGCTGCTGTGCATTTGTGATGGAGGGAGTGAATGCTTAAGGTGATCCATGAGCTACATTGTCTTTGAGTATCATTGGACCTGCAAACTGCCAGGAAATTTGGAAGTATTCCATCACACTCCTGACTTGCGTCTTGTAGATTATAGAAAGGCTTTGGGAAACAGGAGGTCAGTTACTCGCAGATTTTCCAGCCTTTGACCTGTTCTTGTAGACACAGTAGCCGGGATTCTCCCTTCTGGGAACTAAGTCCCCACGCTGCCGGGAATACCGGCGTTGACTCCAGCATCAACGGGCCCCCAAGGTGAGGAAGTCTCACCTGTCCCGGGGGCTAGGTGTACGCCGGAGGGGTTGCCGCCGCTCCAGCCGGCACCTAAGGGACGGTGCGATTTGCGCATGCGCAGAACGGGCGTTGTGATATCGCGCATGCGCAGAATCGCCGGCGTGTTTCCGCACATGCTCAGACCGGCTGACGTATTTTGGCACACGCGCAGGGAGTTCTCTTCTCCACTGCGGCCATGGCGGAGCCCTACAGGGGCCGGCACGGAAGGAAGAAGTGTCCCCATGGAACAGGCCCGCTCGCAGATCGATGGGCCCTGATCGCGGACCAGGCCACTTTGAGGTCCCCCCCCCGGGGTCGGATCCCCCCCGCGCCACCCCGAGCGCCACCCACGCTGACATACCTGCCAGGTCCCGCCGTGTGGGACCATGTGTAACCCACATTGGCGGGACTGGCCAAAAATGGACAACTGCTTGGCCCATCGGGACCCGGAGAATCGCCGGGAAGGGGGGGGGGGGGCGCTGCCTACGACCCCCGACTGGCGTGGCGTTAATCCCGTTCCCACCCGAAAAACGGCGGCAGAGTATACGACAGCCGGCGTCGGGGCGGGTTTCGCGCCGCCCCCCCCCCCCCCTCCCGGGATTCTCCGACCCGGCGGGGGGTTGGAAAATCTCGCCCAGTATTTATGTGTCTGGTCCAGTTAAAATTCTGGTTAATGGTGACCATCATAGTTGCTAATGGAATTCAGTGATGGTAATCACATTGAATGCCAAGGAGAGGGAATTTCTTTCCTGTTGGAGATTGTCACTGCCAGAGATTTGTGTGGCATGAACATTACTACTTATCAGCCCTAGCTTGAATTTTGTCTGGGTCTTGCTGCATGTAGACACTGACTGATTCAATATCTGAGGATCTGTGAATGGTACCGAACGTTGCAATCATCAATGAACATTTCCTCTTCTGACTTAATGATGGAGAAACGTAATTGATGAAGCAAACAAAGATATTTTGGCCTAGTATTGCCCTGAGGAACTCCTGCAGCGATGTCCTAGAGATGAGATGATTGACCTCCAACAACCACTACCATCTTCCTTTGTGCCAGGTATGGCTCTAGCCAATGGAGAGTTTTCCCTTTTAGTCCCACTGACTTCAATTTTATTAGGGCCCCTTGATGCCATACTTGGTGTAATGCTGCCTTGATGTCAAGGGCAGTCACTATCACGTCAGTTCCGTTCTTTTACTATATTTTGACCAAGATTGTATTCAGGTTTAGATTTGCTTGACTCTGACAAAACCCAAACTGAGCATGCATGAACAGGTTATTGCTGGGTAGGCGCCATTTGATAGCATTGTTGATGACTCCTTCCATCACTTTACTGACAATTGAGAATGGACTGATAGTTTGGTAACTGGCCAGATTGGATTTGCCTTGCTTTTTGTGGATGAGACGTATATCTACATTTCCGGATAGTTGCCATTCTGTAGCTGCACTGGAACAGCTTGGCTAGAGACATGGCTAGATCTGGAGCACAGGTCTCCATCACTACAGGCTGGGATGTTGTCAGGGCCCATAGCAATTACTGTATCCGCTGCTTTCAACTGATCCTTGAAATCACGTGGAGGGAATGGAGGTTGCTAAGGACTGTCATCTGTGATGGTGGGAGCCCAGGAAGAGGTCGAGATGAAACATCAGCCCAGCATGGCTGACTGAAACTGGTTACAAACACTTCGGCTTTATCCTCTGCATTCGCAGACAATGTGGATGCCCATGGATTCTCCTCCGCCAATTAATTGTTCAGTTGTCCATCACCTTGTGGCAGGAAGGGAGAGCTAGTTCCTGCAATCACTTAGTTCAGCCCATTGCATGCTGCCCACCCAGTTTAGCATGTAATCCAGCATTATAGCTTCACCAGGTTGGTCCGTCTGTTGCTGCTCCGCACCTATTCGCCAATGCTCCTCATTGAACCAAGACTTGATGGTAATAGTAGAGTGAGGGATATGCTGGCTTCAGATTGTGGTGGAATATCGTTCTGTTGCTGCTGATGGCCCACAGCACCTTATGGATACCCCAGTGAAAAGTGCTAAGAAATGTAAGTTCTTTCTTTCTACTGGAGGAGCAGGAAGCCCACTCGATGCCCTGGCTGACAATCCTTCTCCAACTGAAAGCACCAGCCAGAAAACAAATTAACTGATGATTTATCTGGTTTGTCTGACGTTGCTGGCATAGAATGGGTACAGTATTTGCCTACATAAGCCAGTGACTGCACTCCAAAAGTAATGTATGCTTTCAGAACTTTGAGATGAATCGTGTACAATGTAAATGAAAGTGCTCTGATTATTTTATTATTCCCTTCCCAACTTACACAACTTAAATTTATGGAAGATTAAAACAGGAGCTTTTGAAAATAAATCATCATTCTAGAATAGTTGCTTTCTATCAATGCCCATAAAAATTCAGGCTAACCACAGCTCTGGTTCCGGGACTGAAGATAAATTGCCTACATTCACGCACTGTAAACAGAACAGCCGCCAAACTAAATACTGTTTAGAAACCCTTTAATGAACATGCAGACATAACACATTCCAGTTACTCATATAACTGCTGTGTGGGAATGACTGTAACTTCTCTGTTTGTTTTAATACAAATCGCACAGTGTCCAGGTATTTCTGAAATATTATGGTCTCTCTATGCTTGATATATATGTGAATTGGTGCCGAAATCGGGAGATGATGGCGTAGCTTTAACGCCATTGGCCTAGTATACCAGAGGACCACGTTAATGCTCCGGGAACATGGGTTCAAACCCCATGTGGGTAGAATTCAAATTCAATTAAGGAGATGAAATTGAAAGTTAATCACAGTAATAATAACTTCATGATCCATCAATTGTCATAAAAAGTCATCTGATTCACAAATGCCCTTCAGGGAAGGAAATCTGTGATCCTTACTTGGTCTGGCCTACACGATTCTTTCGACCCATGACAATGTAGTTCACTCTCCTAAGGAATGGGCAAAAAACGTTAGCCTTACCTTTCGCACCCACATCCCATGAAGAAATTGTCTGTGTCTTTATACATTCTTCTCAGAGTTCTTGTTGCCACAGACCATGCAGTTGGCACAGGAATGCCACTTCTCGGGCCTGCTCACTCTATGGATCCATTTTGTTACCTGTTCAAGACCTGGATGTGCCATCTCACCAATCCTCCCTCGGGTCACACATCCTGCTATTTGTCTGTGTTCCCATAGCTCTGCCTCTGCTTTCTAGAAATTTATCAACATATGTTTTGTGGTTGTTGGCTTCTCCATTTGTTCCAGACAAAAAAGTAACTGTAGTTGTTTTATAACGAATGTGCAGCCTAATGAAGATCCAAATAAAGATCTACCAGTTTATGGAGTGGTATTCTTCTGAAATCGTACCATAGTTATAAAGTATCCCAATGCTTTCCTGGCCAGCCTCAGGAGGGTGGCGTTGTAGTAGTATTGTCACTGGACTAGTAATCCAGAGACCGAGGCCAAGATCTGAGGTCCCGGGTTCAAATCCCACCGTGACAGATAGTGAAATTCGCATTTGATTTAAAAAAAAAAAAATCTGGAATCAAAAGTCTAATGATGACCGTAAAACCATTGTAAATTGTCATTAAAAACCCATCTGGTTCACTAATGTTCTTTAGTGAAGGAAATCTGCCATCTTTACCTGGTCTGGCCTACACGTTACTCCAGATCCACAGCAATGTGGTTGACTCTGATTCTGAATTGGAGGGCAGTTGGGGATGGGCAATAGATTCAGGCCCAGCTAACAACCCACAAATATTTGTTTGAAAAATCTACCCCCCCCCCCCCCCCCCCCCCCCTAAACCAGCTCATCAAAACTCACCTGCCTATACCTTAAATTGCATTAAGTTCCATTCATCTAGCTGGCCTATAGTGATCTCTGGTCTGGCAATGCCACAGTTATTAGAATTCGTATCCTTGGGTTCTAACATCACCGTGACCTCACCCCCTCTAATTTTGGCCTCTTGCATAATGGTAAGGTACGGTCTCCATAGTCCCAGATGACCTTAGGCTGCTTTCCCCTTTGTGGGGGAGAGCTGACTGGTGGTGATTTAACCTGAGGATCACAGGCGAGGTGAGAGGGTGGGGCCTCTTGCATACCCCCGATTTTAATCACTGCACCATGGAGGCTGTGCCTTCAGCTGCCGAGGACGTAAGCTCTGCAATTCTCTTCCTTAACTTCTCTCCATCTCCTTTTAGAACTGAAAACAGAAAATGCTGGAAATACTCAGCAAGTTGGGCCGCATCCATGGAAAGAGAAATAGAGTTAATGTTTCCAGTGGCTTTAGTCGGGACTGAAAACTGTTAGAAAATATATGATATTAGAATGATAGAATGGTTATAGCAGAGAAGGATGCCATGTTCTGTGCATTGTGTCAACTGTGTCTATGTTGGCTCTCTGCATATGGAACTTTCCACTCCCCTGCCCGTTCCCTCCAGCTCAGATAATCGTCCAACTTCCGCTAGAAAGCAATGATTGATTCTTCCTCAACCACGTTCTCAGGCAGTGCGTTCCAGAACCTAACCACTCACTGCATAAAGAAAATGCTTGTCCTCATGTCACCTTTAGTGTTTTTCCCATTCACCGTACATCTGTGCCCTCTGCTTCTTGATTCTTACACTAATGGGAACAGTTTCCCCTATCTAGTTTGTTCTGACCCCTCACGGTTTTGAACACCTCTTTCAAACCTCCTCATAACATTCTCTTTTCAAAGACGAATAGCCCCAGCTTCAACAATTTATCCACCAAACTAAAATCCCTCAGCCCTGGCGCAATTCTTCTGAACCTTATCTGGACCCACTGATTCGCCTTCACACCCTTCTTCAAGCATGGTGTCCAGAATTGGACACAATACTATAGTTGAGACGAAACCAGTGTTTTATAAAGGTTCCCTATAACTTCCTTACTTTTGTTCAAAGTACCTCTATTTATAAAGCCCACAATCCCATCAGACTTAGTGACTGCTTTCTCAAACTGCCTTGCCACCTTCAATGATTTGTGTACATACACCAAGAAGGTCCCTTTATCCGTCAAATTCTCTTTAGAATTGTGTGCTTTGGCAGCACGGTGGTGCAGTGGTGAGCACTGCTGCCTCACGGCGCCGATGTCCCAGGTTCGATCCCGGCTCTGGGTCATTGTCCGTGTGGAGTTTGCACATTCTCCTCGTGTTTGCGTGGGTTTCGCCCCCACAGCCCAAAGATGTGCAGGGTAGGTGGATTGGCAGAGGGAGCCAATCACGGTCCTCGGTGTTGAGGACTGAGGCTGTTGCAGCAATGCTGTTGTCATGGGGGATGCTGGTGTAGAGTGCCGAGACATCCATTGTGCCGAGGAATGTTCCTGGTTCAACTGGTCCATGGGTGCTGAGTTTCTGTAGGAAGTCCGTCATGTCGCGACAGAAGCTGGGTGTACCTTGTACGATGGGTTTCAAGATGCCCTCAATGTAGCCAGAGAGGTTCTCACACGGGGTCCCATTGCCTGAAACGATAGGACGGCCTGGTGTGTTGGCCTTGTGTATTTTCGGGAGGCAGTAGAGATCTCCAATGCGGGGATTACGTGGGATGAGAGCACGCAGGGTGCTCTGAAGGTTTAGATCCAAGGTCTTGATCAGTCTGTTGAGTAGGCGAATGTGTTGCTTGGTTGGATCTGCGGGTAACTGTCTGTAGTGTTCCTGGTTGTTGAGTTGCTGGTATACTTCTTTGCAGTAGTCCGTTCTGTTCAGTATGACGGTGGCCCCTCCTTTGTCTGCTGGTTTGATGACGATGTTGCGGTTGGTCTTGAGAGCGCGGATGGTGTTGCGTTGTGCTTGGGTGATGTTTGGGGCTGCCTTGTGAATGCGACTGATGAATCTGGCATTGACACAACTTCTGACGGCTTGAGCATACGTGTCGAGTCTAGGGCAGCGGCCTTCCGGAGGGGTCCAATTCGACTCTTTCCTTTTCAGTTGCTGCACCGCAGAAGGACATCATGGCATGAAAGGTCAGGGTGACTGGCACCTTGACGGGAGCGTGTGTCCTCCCCAAACCTCCCGCAGTTCCAGGTGTATCATGATCTGGTAGAGATGTCGCACAGTCCCCCTGCAAGCCAAGTCGTCGGCAACATGCCCGATCTCCTTGTACGACAGGCAATGCCAGTATACACAAGGCCTGATTCGATGTCTCCTTCCCACCTCGTCGGCCTACTGGACAGCCACTCTCCATCATCACCGACTGGCTCCTGCTTCTCTGGGGCAGGCTTCTGTTCTGCAGCGTCCCCCTTGAGCAGCGCCTGCTTGTGCAGCCTCAGTGTATCCACCAGGGCTACGGCGGCCAGGCAGGTGTCAATCATTCCTGGCTGAACTCCGAAATCCATTTCTGCAGGGCTGGTTTAGCTCAGTGGGCTAGACAGCTGGTTTGTGATGCAGAACAAGGCCAGCAGCGCGGGTTCAATTCCCGTACCAGCTGAGAATTCTGAATTCTCCCTCCATGTACCCGAACAGCGCCAGAATGTGACGACTAGGGGCTTTTCACAGTAACTTCATTGCAGTGTTAATGTAAGCCTACTAGTAGGGCATCCGCTTTGCAGGATAGTATGCCAGGGTGGGTGGCAAAGGCCATGGTGCATATGTCCGCTGTTATGGATGCATCAGCGCCCACCCACCCCTGCTCCCCCTGCAATGGGGCAATGGCTCAGACGGGTGCATTGAGGGGTGCCAACACCTGGTGGGCCACTAGTTGCAGTGGACTATGCACATTCCGTTGAAGGGTCTGCCGGGGTCTGGGGAGGGGTGTTGTGGAGGGGGGGGGGGGGGGGGGGGGGGGGGGGGGTAGGTGGGCACCCATTCGGCCGGTGGGGCTCTGCTCATTTGCAGTCACAGTGGACAGTCAGTGGAGTGCACAGCCAAATGGCTGCCCTGCAGACACCAGCAATGGCTGCCGTGCCCGGTCACCCTGGTCCCGGTTGGGACACACCGGGCCCATAGCCCACCCCCCACTACTCCCCTCAGCCCTGGCAGATGCCTCTCCAGCCAACGGCATGACTGGAAGCCCACAACTCTGGCGTTGGAAACATTTCTCACCTCCTCTCTCCCTCCGCAGCCACGGTGCCTTCATACCATTTTAAAATACCACAAGTGAACCGTTCTGGCGTCCACCTGGCAGAGGTGGAGCATCGCGGGAGGCCAGAGACTACAGGGGCGGGCCTGTTAATGAGTGTTACTATACGATTTGCAAGCCCACGCTGCCACAGAGGCGCCAGAGCATGGCGCTCTGTTGGGGGCCAGCACCTGCCTCACTTTTCAGCTGACACCCGATTCTCCATCCAATCACAATTCAGGCTTCCCGGGACGGAGAATCCCACCTGTTGTCTTTAAGATGAGACATTAAATCAAGGCTCTGTCTGTCCTCTGAGGTAAGTGCAAAAGATCCCAGGGCATGACTAATCAGAATAGCAGGCTAATTCTCCCCACTGCCCTGGTCAGTTTCATGTCCCTCGGCCTGCATCAATAAAACAGAGTAAATCATCATTTATCTCACTTTGTTTATGGAATCTTGCTTTGTACAAGCTGGCTTGCTACATTTTCCACGTTACAAGAGTCCACTTTATTGGCTGTAATGTGCTCTGGAATATCATGAATGGCAGTATATGAATTAAATTCTTCCTTTCTTTATGTAATCATTGAGATGGTAATACTATGGAAAAAATATTTGTATTGCTGTCAATGTTCTCTTATTATAATGTTATGTCTAAACATTTAGCAACGGTCTCAAGTTTGTTACACATGTAATAAGAATAAAAGTGTGTGTCCTGGATGAGGTATTTTAATGATATGTACATTTTATAGGTTTCGTGTTCAGGCAGATGTAGTTACCAACAATGATATGTCAAGGTGCTTCAAAATGTGGTGGTACATTTTCAGCATATCTAAAAGCCACTCCAATTGCAGCAGCAATGCCGGATGAGTTCCTAATAGTTCCTTCGTCAAGCAATTGTACAATTTAAACTTTTTCAATTAACAGGGATAAGTGTCTATTGCCATTTGTATTCAAAATCTGATCACCTCTTAATGCTTACTTTCAGCTAATCTCGTTAATGGACATTCATGTGATTAATGGGCTGACAGACTTCCTTCGCCTATTCCTCAGTTCCTCATGCAGTCCATCTATCGACTTAAAACATCCACACTTTCCACTTCTGTCATACGTTGGCTTCAGTGTGGGCTATCTACAGGATGTACTGCAGCAACCCACCAAAGCTCTTTCGACAACACCTCCCAACCCCAAGAACTCTATTAGCTTGAAGGACAAAGAAACCACATTACCAATGGATCAAAGTCTTGGACCTTTCTACCCAACAGGATTATAAGTGTACCTAGACCACACACACACACTGCAGTGATTACAGCAGAAGGATCACCACCATTTTCCCAAGAACAACTGGAGATGGGCAATAAAAGCTGGTCTTGCCAATGTCACCAATAGTCTAAGGGCAGAGAGAGAAAAATGACATGATACTTCCCCTGAAGGAATTTGAGTAGTCTACCTCCATTTCCAAATTCCTGGCCACACTGGATTTCTGCAGTGGCGTGGGTTACACTCCTTGGGCGCGATTTAACGCAAAAGTTTCTGTCACTTGTGGTTGGTTTAGTTCCCCACCGCTATCTAGTGACACTTTTTTGGGCCCTGGGGAATTTCTCACCGGTTTAGCCCAAACGCAGGATTTTTTTCATCACTGGGGAGCTGAACTCAGAGATCGGGTCACCCTTTTGAAAGGGTGCCCTGATCTCAAAGTACGTTTGTGGATCCCCAACACCTCCCCGCCCCCGCCCCACCCATGGGCAATGTCACCCCCCCCCCCCCCCCCCCCCCCCCCCGCACACATAAGCATTACCCCACATACCCCCAAGTGAGGACACCCCACTATGGGGTCCGTGGTGCCCTCCTCTTCAGGCCCTCCACACCCACCACAGGTTCCCCCCCTTCCAGGACCCCCCCCCCCCCCCCCCCCCCCCCGCACCAAACCTCCCTTACTATCTGCCCTGGACCCACTCAACTTTCATACCCCACCCCTCACCCTCCTTTCATGGGCTTGGTCCTGACCCTTGGCAGTGCTACCCTGGCAGTGCTCCTGCTGGCTTGGCAGTGCCACCCAGGCACCTAGGCAGTACCAGAGTGGCGGTGCCTAGGTGCTAGCTGGCAGTGCCAAAGTGCCCATGTTCCAGGGGGAGGGCCAGGGGGGCATTATGCCCTATCCCTGTCCACCGAGAAGCCTCCAATGGCCTGGAAGACCCCGCCCACCTGCTCCCCGAGTGCCATTCCACCTGGTCCGTGTTTGTGTGGACCAGTACTGAAAGGTGCCCTGCTGCGGCCTCTTTGGGAGGCCGGTAGATACTGAGGCCTCATGAGCATGGCTTGGTCCGCTCATTGTGGGCGGGTTCCTGATACCGACGCTTCGCGGGACTTGGGTAGATCCCACGATGCGTTGTGGCTGTCGGGAAGCTTCACCCAGGATCTACCAGCCACGTGACCAGTAGATCACACCATTTATGTCTGACTTTTCCCTCCTTTCCTTTGGCCAAGCACATTGCTGCTCCCATTGCCAGCTCTCATATTATTTCTCTTTTCTGGCCATGGATTAAAAAAAAACAAATAAAATATAACACTCTCTCAACCGGAGACAAAACCTGAAGAAGAATGATTGAATACCTGTCTTTCCTGTGAAGTGAATTTTTCAAACAGAAGAAGAAAGATTTTCCGTTCAATGGCATCCTTTACGATATCCATCAAAAGGGCTTTGCAGTGGAGGAAGTACTGTTGTAATGCAGTGATTGTTGTATAGTAGCGGCACGGTGGTTAGCACTGCTGCCTCACAGCACCAGAGACCCGGGTTCAATTCCGGCCTTGGGTGACTTTGGTTTCCTCCCACAGTTCAAAAAAGTGCAGATGAGGTGGATTGACCATGCTAAAATTGCTCCTTAGTGTCCAAAGATGTGTAGGTTAGGTGGGGGTTACGGAGATAGGGCAGGGAAGTGGACCTAAGTAAGATGCTCTTTCGGAGGATCAGTGCAGACTCAATGGCCGAGTGGCATCCTTCACCACTGTAGGGATTCTGTGTTTCTATGGAAACACGGGAGCCAATTTGTTACAGCAGGGCCTCACAAGTAGCAATGAGATTACAACCAAAGACTCTGTTGGCCAGAATACACACGTCGACAGTAAAATAACACAATGCACACAAGTATACGTCAAACATACAAGTATACTCTTCATACATTATGATGCCCATTCTTGACAAGTTAGACAAAAAGAGTTTTTATGACAAAAAAGAGAAAAACTTGGATCATCCAACATTGAACACACACCTCCTTGTCGTTGGATTGAGCAGTATTGCCATAAACACACGTACATGGCCATTCCATTCCCACTTTCAAGTTTGGGGAAATTCTACAGAATGTTTGGGGGGAAGGAAACACTGAGGTAGGAGGATGTGTAATGTTGACTCTATCCACAATACCTGGAATACCCTCTCAAACCTTTCTCACAAAATCTTCAGGCATGCAGTTCAAATAGTTGTCATTCCTCGGATGTTTATCTGTGAATAGTGTATTAATTCCTTAACCCTGGAATCATGCACATATCCAGCACTACACAGTAAGGTTTTATATTCTCAGCTCCAAGCTCAGAAAGCAGGCTCACTCTGGGCACTTATTGTAGTCTCTAGCTCAGAATCCAATTAATTTGTGCTGTTATAGAAAAGGTTGAAATTCCAGACGGGAACAAAATCTTTCTTCACAAGAAACTATTGTAATGCGACGGTCCCCCCCCCCCCCAAATCCCTGAGCTCTGCTAATAAGGTGCCCACAAGTTGGGCATTATATTTGAAACATTTGCTGGTGTAATTCCAGGGATCAATGTTCTTGTTTGTATCGGACCCTCGATACAGACTTTACATGGAGATGTTCGACTTTGTGGTTGTGGGTCATGGGGGGGGGGGGGGGGGGGGGGGGGGGGGAGAGAGAGCTCACACTAGGCTACCCCTTCCACAAGATGTGCAGATGCCGGCGTTGGACTGGGGTGAGTACAGTAAGAAGTCTTACAACACCAGGTTAAAGTCCAACATGTTTGTTTCAAACACGAGCTTTCGGAGCACTGCTCCTTCCTCACGGGCAGCATGGTAGCATGGTGGTTAGCATCAATGCTTCACAGCTCCAGGGTCCCAGGTTCGGTTCCCGGTTGGGTCACTGTCTGTGCGGAGTCTGCACGTCCTCCCCGTGTGTGCGTGGGTTTCCTCCGGGTGCTCCAGTTTCCTCCCACAGTCCAAAGATGTGCGGGTTAGGTGGATTGGCCGTGCTAAAATTGCCCGTAGTGTCCAAAAAAGTAAGGTTAAGGGGGAGTTGTTGGGTTACGGGTATAGGGTGGATACGTGAGTTTGAGTAGGGTGATCATTGCTCGGCACAACATCGAGGACCGAAGGGCCTGTTCTGTGCTGTACTGTTCTCAATTCTCTCAATTCTCTCACGTGAATCCACAAGAAATACTGATGACTATCATACTTGTACCTCAGGCAGAAGAGAAAAAAAAGTCTAAAGACCCCTTACAATTACACTGACAAAAATAGTAGCTGCAATCAATACTTGCAAAAGTGGTCAGAATGTTGACCTTGCTATCACATGGAGTAATTAAGGTGAGTAACTGCGATACCTTTGAAGGAGATATAGATAAATAAGAGGCAGAAAGGTAAGGTTATGCAGAAAGGGTTAGATGAAGTAGGGCAGGAGGAGGTTTGTAAAGGGCATTAACATGAATGGACCAGTTGGATCGCATAGCCTGTGTCTATTTAGTTATCTATGCAATAGCTTACTTTTGATCCAGTTATGGGATGTGTGAGTCTGTGGTAAGGCTAGCATTTGTTGTCCGTTCCCGATTGCCCATAAGGTGGTGGTAAACCACATTTTTGAATGATTGCAGTCCTGTACCCCAGTAGGTACACCCACAGTGCTGTTGGGGAGGGTTTGCCAGGATTTTGATCTAACCACTGTGAAGGAACAGTAATGTATTTTCAATCAGGATGGTGTGTTGAGGGGAAATTTGCAGGTAGTGGTGTTCTAACGCACCTGCTGCCCTTGTTCTTCTAGGTGATAGAGGTCGCAGGCTTGGAATGTGCTGTCAAGAAACCTTGGTGAGTTTTTAAAAAATAAATTTAGAGTATCCAATTAATTTTTTCCAATTAAGGGGCAATGTAGCGTGTTCAATCCATCTACCTTGCACATCTTTGGTGGCAAAAACCACGCAAACATGATAGAATGTGCAAACTCCACACGAACAGTGACCCAGAGCCGGGATCGAACCTGGGACCTCGGTGCTATGAGACTGCAGTGCTACCACTGTGCCACCGTGCTGCCCTAAACCTTGATAAGTTGATGGTTCAGATACGAAAAGTGCATCAGGGCTGATTGCAGTTCAAAAATTTGCAATGAGGAGATTTTGTCACATTGGCGGCAGATTACTTTCCCTTTCGAAAGCCCAACTCTAGACATTTCATAATGCCTTTCATAAAGCAATCTAATTTAATCAAATTCCATTCCTTTCTCTTCACTTCTTCTGAGTGAACAGACAAAGCCATGTTTCGTCTGCTTTGTATCACTATAACAGCATTAAAAAAAAAAATCATCTATTTACATTTGTACTACTCAGTCTCAAAATCCCTGCACGGTGTATGGAAGTAATTTGCAAATCAAATTTAGCCCCCATTTCGATGCTTAGCCCTCGATTCTGCCTGGAGTCTCAGCTGGTGCTCCATCTATCCTTTTGACAAGTATACCTGTGGACCAGGTATATTTGTGCGGATTTGACAGTGGATCCTGATGAAAGGCTGAGAGCTTTAGAGTGAGAAAGCTCCCCCCCATGTGCTGACCTTCCGGGGTCCATCAGAAACCACTATCCTCACAAGACCAGACAGGGGCCTGTGGCTGAGAACCAACAGGCATACAGTCGGATCCCCGTTTAAGTGTGTCAAGAATCGACTTGAAAAGCTTTGCAGTTTGGACACTAAAACATTCAGCCAGGGCAGCATGGTGGCGCAGTGTTGGTACTGCTGCCTCACGGCGTCGAGGACCCGGGTTGGATCTGAGTCCCGGGTCACTGCCTGTATGGAGTTTGCACGTTCTCCCAGTGTCTGCGTGGGTCTCAGCCCTGCAACCCAAAGATGTGCAAGGTAGTTGAATTGGCCACGCTAAATTGCCTCTTAATTGGAATAAAAAAATGAATTGGTTACTCTAAATTTATTTTTTAAAACATTTTGCACCAGAGCATCAATATTGTGTTCAAAGTATAGTTCATCATTATCACCCTGGACTCTCTTCTAAATGACAGGATGCCTTATTTTTGCCCCAACCTGGCACCTATCTAAAAATAACTTTGTCTATTCAGCTGTGCCGTTTCTACAGAATCTTGTGCCACTTCCCCAACTTCGTCATCACTAACTATCATTTGGCTATGATTAATCACGTTACCTCTATTAAATTCTTTAGATTTTAGTTCAGCACCCCTGTATTGAAAGGGAGCAAATTGAACCCCGCTATTCAAGAAAGAAAGGGAGGGAAAAACAGGGATCAAGAGGCCAGTTTGCCGGACATCAGTAGGAGGGAAAATGCTGGACTCCACTGTTAGATGTGATAACAGGGATCTTAAAAATTCATAATATATATTTGGGCAGAGTCGACACATACTAAAATAGGAATGATGCTAAACAAATCTGGTAGAGATTTTGAGGTTGTACCTAGCAAGGAAGAAACTGTGAATATGGTGCATTTGGATTTGCATAAATCATTTGAGCAAAAAGCTCCAATGGTGCAATTGGTTAGTGCGCGGTATTTATATGACAGCACAAGAGTGAGTAATGCCGAGGTTGAGAGTTCGAGCCTCACCTGGAGCGCATGTTTTATACGGTAGCACAGTGGTTCGCACTGTTGCTTCACAGCGACAGGGACCGGGGTACGATTCCCGGCTAGGGTCAGCCACTGGCTGTGCGGAGTCTGCACGTTCCTCTACTCTGCCTGGTGGTCACCCATGCCCTTTCTGCCTGTTCAATCCTTACCTGTGGCGTGACCACCTCATTGAACGTACTAGCCAAGACCTGCTCAGCATCGCGGATGCTCCACAGTGAATCCACCCTCAGCTCCAGCTCCAAAATATGGTTAATCAGCTGGTGTAGTTGGACACACTTCCTGCACACGTGATCGCCAGGGACAACTGAAGCTTCGATGATTTGCTACATAGCACAGGAGGAGCATATCACAGGTGATTAATTGATTGACTTGATTTATTGTAATATGTACCAAGTGAAAAGTATTGTTCTGCATGCAGTCAATACAGATCGTTCCATACAGGAAAAAAAAACCATAGGACAAACATAAACACACAATATAGATACATAGGCACAGGCATCAGGTGAGCATATGGAGTGTAGTACTACTCAGTTGAGAAGATGTGTGAAGAGATCAGTTCAGTCCATAAGTGGGTCATTCAGGAGTCTGGCAACAGCGGGGAAGAAGCTGTTTTTTGAGTCTGTTCGTGCGCGTTCTCAGACTTTTGTATCTCCTGCCCAATGGAAGAGGTTGGAAGAGAGAATAACCCGGATGGGAGGGGTCTTTGAATATGCTGCCCGCTTTTCCAAGGCAGCAGGAGGTGTAGATAAAGTCAATGGATGGGAGGTGGGTTTGCGAGACGGACTGGGCGGTGTTCATGCCTCTCTGTAGTTTCTGGGCTGGTTTAGCTCACTGAGCTAAATCGCTGGCTTTTAAAGCAGGCCAGCAGCACGGTTCGATTCCCGTACCAGCCTCCCCGGACAGGCGCCGGAATGTGGCGACTAGGGGCTTTTCACAGTAACTTCATTGAAGCCTACTTGTGACAATAAGCGATTTTCATTTCATTTTTCATTTCTTATGGTCTCGGGCTAAGCAGTTGACATTCCAGGCTGTGGTACAGTCAGATAGGATGAGAGCTCTCCTGCTTATATAATACTATTAACTTACCTCCCTTCTGCTAACTTCATCCCTTACCCTGCTTTGTTTACTTCAATACTTTATTACAATGACCCTGACATTCACTTATCTGTGTTGTTTCTCATTTAATCCCTTGCTTCACTGTGACGTGGACTACAAAATCAATGAGAACAGGGATCCGAGCTTGGTGTTTATGAAACCCTGCTGCGTTTTGGTCCTGCCGGGACTGAGACTAAGCCCTGCACTTATCTTCACTTCCTCCCGGTTTCACCCAATTCCCTGGGCTGGATTCTCCGTTCCTGAAACTAAGTGTTGACGCCAGGGCAGGATTAGTGGACTTCTACAAGAGCACAATTGGTGCCGCACCTGGACCAATACAGAGACTGTTAAGCGGCTAGCACCGGCACCATGTGGAACACGATATATTCCAATGAGATACGATGTGGGATTCGCTGGTTTTGCAATTGACACTCAGGAGGCTGACAAGCTGTAGCCGCATATACACATTTCACTCCCCACACACACCATCCCAGCCAACAAGATGGCAGCGAGAGAGCGGCACCGCGTTCCATGGACTCCAAACTAGAGACCCTGCTGTTCGCCGTGGGGAGTGGTGGGCGACACTACACCCCTGGGGTGGGAAGAGGCTGCCAGCCGCTGCTGTTCATCGTACCTGGACGCAGATGGCAGAGGTCATGAGCGTCGTGGGCAACACGGCGAGGACCGGCCAGCAGTGCCAAAAAAAGCTGCACGACCTCCTCAAGCGACCGGGGTGAGTGGGCAGAACTGTGCCCCTAGCACCAACCCCCGGCCCATACTCCCGTAACCCCACCCCCAACTGGAGGGTAGCAGAACCCCCGCGCTGCACCATATACCGGCCACCGAGGTTGGGTGCTCTGGCCACCAAAGCCACCAGCTCGCTGTATATGTCGGACTGTCTAACACTGTGCATTTCCGGTCCCTGCCCCCAGAAGACCATTCATAATCCCCAAGGGAGAAGACTGGAGGGGACTGCAGGGCCACAGGCCCCACACCGCAGCAGAACAGAGGGCACTGGACGTGGTCAGCGGGCCCGAAGAAAGATATGTCACCGAGGCAGAGGTCGGCATTGGACAAGGATGTGAGACACCGCTGAGTTACGGTTCCTGGGTGTCACCACCCCCAAGCCAGCCCTCCACCCACCCCACTCCCATACTACCCCATAACCCCTCGCCACCACCACTAATCCCCCTCCCCACATGCCCTTACTTCCCACGACCCACGATGTACGGGCCCTTCTGGTGTCCACCCCCCCAACCACAATGGAAAGCAGCGACAACAAGGACATGGACATGGACGGGAGCCTTGGATCCGCATTCATTCACACCCGGAGCTCGACTCCGGAAAAGACTCAGAGACCATGTTAGGGAACTGGAGCTGGATGAACTTCGGATCATCCGGGAGGCAGAGGGGGTAATAGACAAGAGTTACAGGGAGGTAACCATACCCAAGTTACAGGACAAGAGTAGCTGGGTTACAGTCAGGGGAAAGAAAAGGAACAGGCAGACAGTGCAGGGATCCCTCGTAGCCATTCCCCTTCAAAACAAGTATACCGTTTTGGATGCTGTTGGGGGGATGACCTACCGGGGGAAGGCCCAAGCGGCCAGGTCTCTGGCACTGAGTCTGGCTCTGGGGCTCAGAAGGGAAGGGGGGAGAATAGAAAAGCAATAGTGATAGGAGACTCAATGGTTAGGGGAATAGACAGGAGACTCTGTGGTCGCGAGCGAGACTCCCGGAAGTTATGTTGCCTCCCGGGTGCCAGGGCCAGGGATGTCTTGGATTGTGTCTTCAGGATCCTTAATGGGGAGGGTGAGCAGCCAGAAGTCGTGGTGCACATTGGTACCAACGATGTAGCTAGGAAAAGGGGTGTGGACATAATAAACAAGTTTAGGGAGTTAGGCTGGAAGTTAAAAGCCAGGATAGACAGAGTTGTCATCTCTGGTTTGTTGTTGGTGCCACGTGATAGCGAGGCTAGGAATAGGGAGAGAGTGCAGTTGAACATGTGGCTGCAGGAATGGTGTAGGAGGGAGGGCTTCAGATTTTTGGATAATTGGAGTGCATTCTGGGGAAGGTGGGACCTGTACAAGCAGGACGGGTTGCATCCGAACCAGAGGGGCACCAATATCCTGGGAAGGAGGTTTTCTAGTACTCTTCGGGAGGGTTTAAACTAATTTGGCAGGGGAATGGGAACCGGATTTGTAGTCCAGCAACAAAGGTAGCCGATGTTCAGGACGTCAAAGCACGTAGTGAGGCAGTGGGGAAGGTAACACTGACAAAGGAGAGTACTTACAGGCACGGAGATGGGTTGAAGCATCAGGAATAAGGTGGTGAACTTAAGGCATGGATCGGTACTTGGGACTACGATGTGGTGGCCATCACGGAAACTTGGATGGAAGAGGGGCAGAAATGGTTGTTGGCGGTTCCTGGTTATAGATGTTTCAATAAGATTAGGGAGGGTGGTGAAAGAGGTGGGGGGGCTGCATTGTTAATTAGTGATAGTATAACAGCTGCAGAAGGGCAGTTCAAGGAGGATCTGCCTACTGAGGTAGTAATGGTTGAAGTCAGAAATAGGAAAGGAGCAGTCACCTTGTTGGGAGTTTTCTATAGGCCCCCCAATAGCAGCAGAGATGTGGAGGAACAGATTGGGAAACAGATTTTGGAAAGGTGCAGAAGTCACAGGGTAGTAGTCATGGGTGACTTCAACTTCCCAAATATTGGGTGGAAATAGTTTGGATGGGGTGGTGTTTGTGCAGTGTGTCCAGGAAGCTTTTCTAACACAGTATGTAGATTGTCCGACCAGAGGGGAGGCCATATTGGATTTGGTACTTGGGAATGAACCAGGGCAAGTGATAGATTTGTTAGTGGGGGAGCATTTTGGAGATAGTGACCACAATTCTGTGACTTTCACTTTAGTAATAGGTGCGTGCAACAGGGCAAGGTTTACAATTGGGGGAAGGGTAAATACGATGCTGTCAGACAAGTACAGAAGTGCATAAGTTGGAAACATAGGCTGTCAGGGAAGGACACAATTGAAATGTGGAACTTGTTCAAGGAACAGATACTATGTGTCCTTGATAATTATGTCCCCGTCAGGCAGAGAAGAGATGGTCGAGTGAGGGAACCATGGTTGACAAGAGAGGTTGAATGGCTTGTTAAGAGGACGAAGGATATTTATGGAAGGCTGAGGAAACAAGGTTCAGACAGGGTGCTGGAGGGATACAAGATAGCCAGGAGGGAACGGAAGAAAGGGATTAGGAGAGCTAAGAGGGCGTGAAAAATCTTTGGTGGGTAGGATCAAGGAAAACCCCAAGGCCTTTTACACATAGAACATAGAACATAGAACACTACAGCGCAGTACGGGCCCTTCGGCCCTCGATGTTGCGCCGACCTGTGAAACCATCTGAAGCCTATCTGACCTACACTATTCCATTTTCATCCATATGTCTATCCAGTGACCACTTAAATGCCCTTAAAGTTGGCGAGTCTACTACTATTGCAGGCAGGGCATTCCACACCCCTACTACTCTCTGAGTAAAGAAACTGCCTCTGACATCTGTCCTATATCTCTCACCCCTCAATTTAAAGCTATGTCCCCTCGTGTTGGTCATCACCATCCGAGGAAAAAGACTCTCACTGTCCACCCTATCTAACCCTCTGACTATCTTATATGTCTCTATTAAGTCACCTCTCAACCTTCTCCTCTCTAACGAAAACAACCTCAATTCCCTGAGCCTTTCCTCGTAAGACCTTCCCTCCATACCAGGCAACATCCTAGTAAATCTCCTCTGAACCCTTTCCAAAGCTTCCACATCCTTCCTATAATGTGGTGACCAGAACTGCACGCAGTACTCCAGGTGTGGCCGCACCAGAGTTATGTACAGCTGCAGCATGACCTTGTGGTTCCGAAACTCAATCCCCCTGCTTATAAAGGCTAGCACACCATATGTCTCTCACATATTTCTCACATATGTGAGAAATATGAGAATGACTAGAGCGAGGGTAGGTCTGATCAAGGACAGTAGCGGGAGATTGTGTATTGAGTCAGAAGAGATAGGAAAGATCTTGAACGAGTACTTTTCTTCAGTATTTACAAATGAGAGGGGCCATATTGTTGGAGAAGACAGCGTGAGTCAGACTGGTAAGCTCGATGAGATACTTGTTAGGAAAGAAGCAGTGTTGGGCATTTTGAAAAACTTGAGGATAGACAAGTCGCCCGGGCCTGACGGGATATATTCAAGGATTCTATGGGAAGCAAGAGATGAAATTGCAGAGCCGTTGGCAATGATCTTTTCGTCCTGTCAACAGGGGTGGTACCAGGGGATTGGAGAGTGGTGAATGTCGTGCCCCTGTTCAAAAAAAGGAATAAGGATAACCCTGGGAATTGCAGGCCAGTTAGTCTTACTTCGGTGCAAGGCAAAGTAATGGAAAGGGTACTGAGGGATAGGATTTCTGAGCATCTGAAAAACACTGCTTGATTAGGGTAGTCAGCACGGATTTGTGAGGGGTAGGTCTTGCCTTACAAGTCTTATTGAATTCTTTGAGGATGAAGGTAAAGCAGTGGATGTTGTGTATATGGATTTTAGTAAGGCATTTGATAAGGTTCGCCATGGTAGGCTGATGCAGAAAGTAAGGAGGTATGGGATAGTGGGAAATTTGGCCAATTGGATAATGAACTGGCTAACCGCTAGAAGTCAGAGAGTGGTGGTGGATGGCAAATATTCAGCCTGGAGCCCAGTTACCAGTAGCGTACAACAGGGATCAGTTCTGGGTCCTCTGCTGTTTGTGATTTTCATTAATGACTTGGATGAGGGAGTTGAAGAGTGGGTCAGTAAATCTGCAGACGATACGAAGATTGGTGGTGTTGTGGATAGTGAGGAGGGCTGATGTCGGCTGCAAAGAGACATAGATAGGATGCAGAGCTGGGCTGAGAAGTGGCAGATGGAGTTTAACCCTGGAAAGTGTGAGGTTGTCCATTTTGGAAGGACAAATATGAATGCGGAATACAGGGTTAACGGTAGGGTTCTTGGCAATGTGGAGGAGCAGAGAGATCTTGGGGTCTATGTTCATAGATCTTTGAAAGTTGCCACTCAAGTGGATAGAGCTGTGAAAAAGGCCTATGGTGTGCTGGCGTTCATTAGCAGAGGGATTGAATTTACGAGCCGTGAGGTGATGATGCAGCTGTACAAAAGCTTGGTAAGGACACATTTGGAGTACTGTGTGCAGTTCTGGTCGCCTCATTTTAGGAAGGATGTGGAAGCTTTGGAAAAGGTTCAAAGAAGATTTACCAGGATGTTGCCTGGAATGGAGAGTAGGTCTTATGAGGAAAGGTTGAGGGTGCTAGGCCTTTTCTCATTAGAACGGAGAAGGATGAGGGGGCGACTTGATAGAGGTTTATAAGTTGATCAGGGGAATAGATAGAGTAGACAGTCAGAGACTTTTTCCCCGGGTGAAACAAACCATTACAAGGGGACATAAATTTAAGGTGAATGGTGGAAGATATAGGGGGGATGTCAGAGATAGGTTCTTTACCCAGAGAGTAGTGGGGGCATGGAATGCACTGCCTATGGAAGTAGTTGAGTCGGAAACATTAGGGACCTTCAAGCGGCTATTGGATAGGTACATGGATTACGGTAGAATGATGGGGTGTAGATTAATTTGTTCTTAATCTAGGGCAAAGGTTTGGCACAACATCGTGGGCTGAAGGGCCTGTTATGTGCTGTATTTTTCTATGTTCTATGCTCTAAGACACCTACGTTCCGTCAGCTGTCTCCAACACCTTTTACCACCCTGGAGACACTCACCTTAGATGGGCACTTTAATGAAGAGGCTCCTGGGACACTATCTGGTGTGCACCACACACATGGTGAAGATAGGAACCTCCGAGGGTGCGGACAATCGGAGGGCGGGCAGACCCCTTGAACTGACTGCCATCCAGAAGGTTTTCAGCTTCTGGAATGGATGGTCCCATCGTCTGTGGAGATGCAGTCTCAGAGCCAGGGACTGCATGGGGGATGGTGGGGTCCCCACACAGCCCCCCCCCCCCCCCCCCCCCGCCTCCCCCCCAGCCAGCCTGGCCAGAGTCAGGACTGGCATCCCCACGGTCACTCCTCTGCATGTCCTACCTCTGCTCTCTCCCTCATCAGCCACGGCGCCTTTTTCCCGATTTTTAAAGGCACAAATGAATTTTGCTGCCGCCCCCCCCCCCCCCCCCCCCCCCCGCCATCCCCTTGGAGACGGGGGGCCTGATAATGGGGGGGGGACTTCAATACAGCGCTGGATCCCCCATTGGATCAATCCATGTCCAGGAGGGGTAGGAGGCCAGCGGCGGCTAAGGTGTTGAGGGGGTTTATGGATCAGATGGGAGGGGTGGATCCTTGGAGGTTTGCGAGGCCGAGGGCCAGGGAGTTTTCATTCTTCTCCATGTGCATAAGGCCTATTCCCGGATCGATTTTTTTATTATGAGCAGGGGGCTGATTTCGAGGGTGGAGGATGCCGAATATTCGTCGATAGTCATTTTGAATCATGCCCCGCACTGGGTGGACCTCGAGCTGGGGGAGGAGAGGGACCAGCGCCCGCTCTGGCGCTTGGAGGTGGGACTGCTGGCAGACGAGGAGGTGGGCGGACGGGTTCGAGAATGTATCAAGAGGTACCTGGAGGCCAATGATAATGGGGAGGTTTGAGTGGGGACGGTCTGGGAGGCATTGAAGGCGGTGATTAGAGGGGAGTTGATCTCCATTCGAGCTCTCAGGGAGAGGAGAGAGCAGATAGAGAGGGAGAGGCTGGTGGGGGAGTTGGTGAGAGTGGATAGGAGATACGTGGAGGTTCCGGAGGAGGGATTGCTGAAGGAGCGGCGTAGTCTCCAGGCCAAGTTCGACTTACTGACCACCAGAAAGGCGGAAGCGCAGTGCAGGAAGGCACAGGGAGCAGTTTATGAATATGGGGAGAAGACGAGTAGGATGCTGGTGCATCAGCTCCGTAAGCGGGATGCGGCCACGGAGATTGGTGGAGTTAAGGATAGGGGAGGGAATGTGGTGCGAAGGGGGGGTAGGCATTAATGGGGTCTTCAGGGACTTTTACGGGGAATTGTATCGGTCTGAACCCTCAGCGGGGGGGGGGGGGGGGGGGGGGGGGGCTGGGGTGCTTCTTGGACCGGCTGTGATTCCCGAAGGTGGAGGAGGGACAAGTGGAGGGACTGGGGGCGCCGTTTGAGCTGGAGGAGCTGGTCAAAGGGATAGGGAGCATGCAGTCGGGGAAGGCGCCGTGGCCGGATGGGTTCCCGGCGAATTCTATAAAATGTACGCAGACCTGTTGGGCCCCCTGTTGGTTAGGACCTTCAACGAGGCAAGGGGGGGGGGGGGGGGGGCTTTGCCCCCAACTATGTCACGGGCGCTGATTTCCTTGATCCTTAAGCGGGACAAGGACCCCCTGCAGTGTGGGTCATACAGGCAGATCTCGCTGTTAAATGTAGACGCCAAGCTGTTGGCGAAGATCTTGGCCACAAGGATAGAGGACTGTGTGCCGTGGGTCATCCAAGAGGACCAGACGGGGTTTGTGACGGGATGGCATCTAAACACCAACATATGGAGGCTCTTGAATGTTATTATGATGCCGGCGGTAGCGGGGGAAGCGGAGATAGTGGTAGCATTAGACGCGGAGAAGGCCTTTGATAGGGTTGAGTGGGGGTACTTGTGGGAGGTGCTAGAAAGGTTTGGATTTGGGGAGGGGTTTGTCAGATGGGTGAGGCTGCTATATGAGGCCCCGATGGCGAGCGTGGCCACGAATAGGAGGAGATCGGAGTACTTTCTGTTATACCAAGGGACGAGACAGGGGTGTCCCTTGTCCCCCTTGCTCTTTGCGTTGGCAATCGAACCCCTGGCCATGGCGTTGAGGGAGTCGAGGAACTGGAGGGGACTGGTGCAGGGTGGGGAGGAGCACCGAGTGTCGCTTTATGCTGATGACTTATTGCTATATGTGGCGGACCCAGTGGGGGGAATGCCGGAGGTGATGAAGATTCTCAGGGAGTTTGGGGACTTCTCAGGGTACAAGCTCAACCTGGGTAAGAGCGAGCTGTTTGTCGTGCACCCGGGGGACCAGGAGGAGGGGATTGGTTGGCTCCCACTAAAAAGGGCGGAGAGGAGCTTTAGGTACCTGAGAGTCCAGGTGGCCAGGAGCTGGGGGGCCCTACACAAACCTAACCTTACAAGGCTGGTGGAGCAAATGGAGGAGGAGTTTAAAAGATGGGACATGTTGCCGCTGTCGCTGGCGGGCAGGGTGCAGTCAGTCAAGATGACGATGCTCCCGAGGTTTTTGTTCCTGTTCCAATGCCTCTCCATCCTTATCCCGAAGGCCTTTTTTAGGAGGGTCACAGGAGTATTACGGGATTTGTATGGGCGCATGGGACTCCGAGGGTGAGAAGGGTGTTTTTGGAGAGGGCAGGGATGGGGGTGGGGGGGGGGGGGGGGGGGGGCTGGCGCTGCCCAACCTCTGTGGGTATTATTGGGCTGCCAACACAGCGATGGTGCGTAAGTGGGTAATGGACGGGGAAGGGGCAGCATGGAAGAGGATGGAGATGGCGTCCTGTGTGGACACGAGCCTGGAGGCGCTGGTAATGGCGCCGTTGCCGCTCCCTCCAACGAGGTATACCACGAGCCCGGTGGTGGCAGCTACCCTCAAAATTTGGGGGCAATGGAGACGCCACAGGGGAGAGGTGGGGGTCTCGATGGGGTCCCCGATACGGAGGAACCACCGATTTGTTCCAGGGAGAATCGATGGCGGGTTCCTGAGTTGGCACAGGGCAGGTGTTAGGAGGGTGAGGGACCTGTTTGTAGACGGGAAGTTTGCGAGCCTGGGTGAGTTAGAGGGGAAATTCGGGCTCCCCCCGGGGAACATTTTTAGTTATATGCAGGAAAGGGCGTTTGCCAGGCGGCAGGTGGAGGGGTTCCCTCTGTTGCCCCACGTGGGGTCTAGGACAGGGTGCTCTCGGGGGTGTGGGTTGGAGGGGGGGGATTTCGGACATGTATCAAGTGATGTAGGAGGTAGACAAGGCCTCGGTGGAGGAGCTGAAGGGTAAATGGGAAGAGGAGCTGGGTGAGGAGATTGAGGAGGGGACGTGGGCGGATGCTCTGGAAAGAGTGAACTCCGCCTCTTCTTGTGCGAGGCTCAGCCTCATACAGTTTAAGGTGCTGCATAGGGCTCATATGACCGGGACGAGGATGAGTAGGTTCTTTGGGGGCAAAGACAGGTGTACTAGGTGCTCAGGGAGTTCAGCGAACCATGCCCATATGTTCTGGGCATGCCCAGCGCTGGGGGAGTTTTGGAAGGGGGTAGCAAGGACGGTGTCGAGGGTGGTAGGATCCAGGGTCAAGCCAGGCTGGGGACTCGCAATTTTTGGGGTTGCGGTGGAGCCGGGAGTGCAGGAGGCGAAAGAGGCCGGTGTCCTGGCCTTTGCGTCCCTAGTAGCCCGGCGGAGGATTCTTCTTCAGCGGAAGGATGCGAGGCCCCCAAGCGTGGAGGCCTGGATCAATGATATGGCGGGGTTCATCAAATTGGAGAGGGTGAAATTTGCCCTGATGTGGCAGCCTTTCCTAGATTTCCTGGCAGAACGGTAGGGAAAAAGGCCAGCAGCAGCAGCAGCAGCCGCCCGGTGGGGGGGGGGGGGGGGGGGATCATTTTGGTGGTTGGTTTGAAGGGATGTGTACATGTGTTTCTTGTTAATGACGGTTGTTAATCTATTTCTTCTTTTTTGTATTTACCTGGGGGGGGGGGGGGGGGGTTGCTCTTTCTTGTTTTTCTTAGTTGTTAATATTTTTTGTTAATATTTTCTGTTATTGATATTTTGTGAAAATCTGAATAACAATTATTTTTTTTAAAAAAAGGTACAGCTACTTCACGCCAACCCACAGTACACCTACGTAGCGAACCCCGACGGCCGCCAAGATACCGTCTCCCTCAGGGGCCTGGCACTAGCTGGTTCCACACACACACCCCCCCCCCCCCCCGGCCCGGCACCACACTCCCCTCTCCCGGCGCACCCAGCCGCAAACGCCGCCCCAGGACAATCCGTCCTCCCCTTGCCCACACCCGAGGATGAAGAGGATTTCGACACGCTCCCGGAGTCACCGAAGACCAAACCGACACCGGAATCACCGCCAGCACTGCGGCGCTCCCAACGGCAGATCAAGGCTCCGGACTGAATCTGTAACATGACCTGTTTAAAACACCATCCCTCTGTACATAATTTTCCCCTCCACCCCACTGGACTCAATTGTTTTTTCTCTCTGTACTTTGAAAAGTCTACTTGTATATAGTTCTCCACCACTCCTGCCGGACTCAATCTTAACAGGGAGTGAATGTGTTAGTCACCACTGATGTATATATTGGATATAGAGGATGTCGGTGTAGGTGTTTTGTGGTAAGGCCCTGTACTACAGGGGGTAGTTCCCTGCCTGCTGGCTCCGCCCAGTAGGCGGGGTATAAATATGTGTGCTCCCAGTACAGCAGCCATTTCGTCAGCTGCTGTAGGAGGCCACACATCTTAGTGTAATAAAGCCTTGATTGCATCCAACTCTCGTCTTTGTGTAATTGATTGTGCATCACAGGCCACAGAGAGTACCAGGTCAAGCACGCTAATGATATGTGAACGACGTTTACAGTACATGCAGAGCAGACGCATTGACACCGCTGTCGAGAATTACAATTTGGCATGAACCCCGGCCACGTTTCTGGCGCCAAGACCGATTCTCTGTGCAATCGCCTTTACCAATTTGGCGCCGGCTGACTGAGAATCCGGCTCCCTGTTTTTCACCCAGCTCCAAAAGCGCACTCGTTCAGCCAAGCAGGCACTCACAGTGCAGCTGTTATTCCCGTGTCTGCGTGGGTTTCCTCTGGTTGCTCCAGTTTCCTTCCACAGTCCAAAGATGTGCAGGTTAGGTGGATTGGCCATGACCAATGCACGGGGTTACGGGTGTAGGTCTTGATAAAGTGGTCTTTCGATGAGTGGTGCACTCAATGGACTGAATGGCCTCCTTCTGCATTGAAGGGATTCTATGGAACAATTGGGTCACTTTCAAGTTAGCACCCTGTGACTGGTGGGGTACTGCAAAGATCAGGGTTTGGCCTCAGACATTATATTAATGATATCAGAGTGAAAACACAAAGATATAATGAGAGGGAGAAAGACAGAAAAGAGCAGAATAAAATTGAGTTAGAGAATGGGAGGAAGCAGACTATTATAGATTTGGATCCCAAATCTCTTCAGGTGTGCTGGTGTAAGTGCATCGTAGATCATTCCAAATATGTTGAACTCCTATTGAAATGTCGAAGCTATTACTATCCAGCCTGTTTCCACTTTACAACATCAACTGCGTGGGTTTCCTCCGGATGTTCCGGTTTCCTCAACAGACAAAGATCTGCAGGTTAGGTGGATTGGCCATGCTGAATTGCTCTTAAGTGTCCAGAACGGTTGGGTGGGGTGACGGGGTTACGGGGATAGAGTGGAGGTGTGGGCTTGGGCAGGGTGCTCTTTCCAAGGGCCGGTGCAGACTCGATGGGCCGAATGGCCTCCTTCTGCACTGTAAATTCTTTGATTCTATGAACTAAAAAAGTGGAATTATGCTTTTGGTCCAATGACTGGACCAAGAGACCTTAGCCAATCTTGTAGCAAGCCAAGCGTTTGCATCTGCCAAATTCATTGTGGTATTTTTATTTGCAAAGGGAAATGACATCAGCTGAAGATGTCTTGTTGCCCTGAGTTTTGAAAAGCGAGCCAGAAATTTGCATGCTACATATGTTTCCCTCCCCCCAAACTTGTTTTTGAAGGTTTCTAGTTGAAACAAAGACTTTTCACATACTTCTGAGCTTTGGTAAACCAACTTTCATAAGGATGACAAACCCCTAGCTATGCAGTAAGCTTCCTGAGAGATCTATTGCACATGTGGAAACAGTGCTGCAGCATATCAAAAAAACCAAGTTCAAAAAACGATCATCAAGAATATAGTTACTAAAATAGTGCCATGCATCCTGCTGGGAAGGAATATTTGCAATTCACAAGGGAGACAAATGATCCCAAGATTCAATGGTACAATCACCACATAATGGTATCACATACCAGATTAGCAAACCAAATGGTTGTTCATTTTGTTTTTACAATCTTTCCTGACAGGATCTTGGAACTTTCTTTTTCACCCAGAGAAACCTGCTAAATAGAGATAAATAGTCCACATTCACTATTCTGTGGGATGAAGGTTTGTAGGTTAAAGTCTCTGAAATCAGACGATCTAGGCTAATAAGCTGAAATTCTATCTGTACGTTTATGCTCTTTGTTCTGGGGGTACCATTTGCCATCTTAGAAGTCAGCATAATGCACCATTGGCTTCCTATGGGAATTCTGAGTCACTTTGCTTTTTGAAATATGCCAGGCTGATCGACGATGAACCAGGCAACGTGCCTCAACAACTACTGTCCGGTGACCTTGACATCTATCATTATGAAGTGCTTCGAGAGGTTGGTCAAGAAACACATCAACTCCCTACTCCAGACTGCCATGATCCACTGCAATTCGCATACCCCCACAACCGTAAGACCATAAGACATAGGAGCAGAATTAGGCCACTTGGCCCATCGAGTCTGCTCCGCCTTGAATCATGGCTGATATTTTTCTCATCCCCATTCTCCTGCCTTATCCCCATAACCCCTGATCCCTTTATTAATCAAGAACCTATCTATCTCTGTCTTAAAGACACTCAGTGATTTGGCCTCCACGGCCTTCTGCGGCAAAGAGTTCCACAGATTCACCACCCTTTGGCTGAAGAAATTCCTCCTCATCTCTGTTTTAAAGGATCATCCATTTAGTCTGAGATGGTGTCCTCTGCTTCTAGTTTTTCCTACAAGTGGAAACATCCTCTTCACGTCCACTCTATCCTGGCCTCGCAGTATCCTGCAAGTTTCAATAAGATCCCCCTTCATCCTTCTAAACTCCAATGAGTGCAGACCCAGAGTCCTCAACCGTTCCTCATACAACTAGCTCTTCATTCCAGGGATCATTCTTGTGAACCTCCTCTGGACCCTTTCCAAGGCCAGCAGATTCTTCCTTAGATACAGGGCCCAAAACTGCTCACAATACTCCAAATTGGGTCTGACCAGAGCCTTATACAGCCTCAGAAGTACATCCCTGGTCTTGTATTCTAGCCCACTCAACATGAATGCTAAGATTGTATTTGTCTTCCTAACTGCCGACTGAACCTGCACGTTAACCTTGAGAATCATGGACAAGGACTCCCAAGTCCCTTTGTGCTTCTGATTGCCTAAGCATTTCCCCATTTAGAAAATAGTCGATGCCGCCATTCCTCCTTCCACAGTGCATATATTCACACTTTTCCACATTGTATTTCATCTGCCACTTCATTGCCCACTCTCCTAACCTGTCCAAATCCTTCTGCAGCCCCCCTGCTTCCTCAATACTACCAGTTCCTCTACAGATCTTTGTATCCTCTGCAAACTTAGCAACAGTGCCTTCAGCTCCTTCTTCCAGATCATTAATATATATTGTGAAAAGTTGTGGTCCCCCCCGGGTTGCTGCTGCTGCTGACCATTGTCTACCATTCTGTCAGGAAGTCTAGGAACGGTTGCCACCGCCTGAAAAACCCTTGCACCGACCCCTCAAAGCAAATTTCACCCTTTCCAATTTAATAAACCGTGCCATGACATTGATCCAGGCCTCCACGCTTGGGGACCTCACATCCTTCCACTGAAGAAGAATCCTCCACCAGGCTACCAGGGACGCAAAGGCCAGAATACCGGCCCCTTTCGCCTCCTGCACTCCCGGCTCCTCTGTGTGGTAGTATGAGTAGAGGTATTACGGTAACTAGCAATGCCGAGACACGATTGGTGGAGAAGGCTCGCTGCTCATTGGCCCAATGGTATGTAACACTAGTCACCCATTGGCTAGAGCTGTAAGGTAGCTCTGCCCTGTAAGGCGGGGTATAAGAACCCATGTGTTCCCACGGCTTCCTTTCTGTACCTGAGCTGCTGGGGAAACATCTGGTCTATTAAAGCCTTCAGTTCGGACTACCAACTTCGCTTCTGTGGTCAATTGATAGTGCACCAATTTAATAGACAAGTTTTAAAGGATGGAGCTCCGCATCAAGCCGGAGTGTCCACAACTCAGCCCCCATGCGGCAAACGCAGCAGCAACCTTTAAGCACTGGTTAGCTTGTTTCAACGGCTACCTCGGCACGGCAGAAAGCACACCTACGAGGGAGCAGAAACTACAGATCTTGCACTCGAGAGTGGGCCTGGAGATCTACACGCTCGAGGACGCTACAGATTACGATTCCGCAATGGAACTACTGAAAGGACATTATATCCGCCCAGTAAACCAAGTCTACACCCGGCCCCTACGGGCAACGAGACGGCAGAGCCCTGGTGAGTCACTAGACGATTTCTATCATGCGCTCCTCGTGCTGAGGAGAAACTGCAGCTGCCCACAAGTTTCGGCTAACGAAAATACTGAACTTTTGATCCGGGACGCTTTTGTTGCGGGTATGCAGTCCCCACAAATCCGCCAGAGACTGCTCGAAAAAGACACTCTAGGCCTCAAGGAGGCACGAGCCCTCGCTGACTCACTGGACGTGGCCTCCTGGAATGCCCGTGCCTATGCCCCGACCGCGCGGTGGCCCCTTGGGCAGCGTGGAATCCCCCCCAGCGGACTCGGAATCACCCCAGACCTGCGCTGCGGGATGCCCCGGCAACCCCGCTGGGCCCCGTTGCTATTTCTGCGGGCAGGCGAAATACCCCCGACAGCGCTGCCCAGCCCGTTCGGCAACGTGTAAGGGGTGCGGCAAGAAGGGCCATTTCATGGTAGTCTGCCAGGCCCGGGCGGTCGCTGCAGTTCTGGGCGGCGAGTGCGGATCACCGCTCCAACCCTCCAATCCCGAGCGGCCCACGAACATCACCAGCTTCCTCCCCCAGCGCCATGTGGGGCCCCCGGGCGCCACCATCTTGCTCTGCTGACGCCACGTGCGGGGGATGGGCGCCGCCATTTTGTCCAACCCCAGCCATGTGCGACCAGTGGGCGCCGCCATCTTGGACCGGCTCCAAGGGCCCCAGCATGGGTGACCACACACCACCCGAAGATGATTCTGAACTTCTGCCACGTTTGGCATCGGTGACCTTGGACCAGTCTCGACCCCGCACCCTCTCCACAGCAACGACGACGGTATTAATCAACGGGCACGAGACGTCCTGTCTACTCGACTCTGGGAGCACGGAGAGCTTTATGTACCCTGACACGGTAAGGCACTGTTCTCTTCCTGTCCACCTCGTCAATCAAAAAATCGCCCTGACCTCTGGCTCCCATTCAGTTGCAATCAAAGGGTATTGTGTAGCGAACCTCACGGTCCAAGGAGGGAGTTCAAGAACTACAGGCTCTACTTCCTCCCCCACCTCTGCGCAGCCACTCTCCTACGGTTAGTTTTCCAGTGCAATCTCCAAAGTCTAACTTTCAAATTCGGCGGCCCTATACCCCCCCTCACTGTCTGCAGCCTCGCGACCCTCAAGGTCGATCCCCCCTCCCTGTTTGCAAATCTCACCCTGGATTGCAAACCCGTCGCCACTAGGAGCAGACAGTACAGTGCCCAGGATCGGACATTCATCAGGTCCGAGGTCCAACGGCTCCTGAGGGAAGGGGTCATCGAGGCTAGCAACAGCCCCTGGAGAGCCCAAGTAGTGGTGGTAAAGACCGGGGAGAAGAATAGGATGTTCATAGACTACAGTCAGACCATCAACAGGTTTACGCAGCTGGACGCGTACCCTCTCCCCCGTATATCCGACCTGGTAAATAGGATCGTGCAATACAAGGTCTTCTCCACGGTGGACCTCAAGTCCGCCTACCACCAGCTCCCCATCCGCGCGGGTGAGTGCAAGTACACTGCTTTCGAGGCAGATGGGCGGCTCTACCACTTTTTAAGGGTTCCTTTCGGTGTCACTAATGGGGTCTCGGCCTTCCAGCGAGAGATGGACCGAATGGTTGACCAATAGAGTTTATGGGCAACATTCCCGTATCTCGATAATGTCACCATCTGCAGCCACGACCAGCAGGACCACGACACCAATCTCCGAAAATTCCTCCAGACCGCGAAAATCCTTAACCTAACGTATAACAAGAATAAATGCGTGTTTAGCACCGACTGCCTAGCCCTCCTCGGCTACGTAGTGCTAAATGGAGTGATAGACCCCAACCCGGAATGCATGCGCCCCCTTATGGAGTTACCCCTCCCACACTGCTCCAAAGCCCTGAAGCGCTGCCTCGGGTTCTTCTCTTATTACGCTCAGTCGGTCCCCAATGGCCACGGCCATCACCTCGCTCATCCTTTCTGCCATGAGCAGTGCGGCCTCACCCAGCACCCCAGCCTTCCCCCAGTTCCTGAGCCAACCTTTCCACTCAACGGCGGACCTTCATTAGCCCCCTTCTTCACGGCCGCTTTTCTTTGACATTTGGACATCTCTATGCCTTCCTACACTTGTTTAATCAAAAGTTGCTCGTGGGACTAGGCATCAAAACTCTGAAAAATCAATTCTTCAGCGAGAGCCCTCCAACATGCGGCTTGACCAGGTAATGTGTTTTTGCGATGTTCCGTGAAGTCACTTACATAATAGAAAGTAATGAATAAATGAATTTTTAAATATCCCAGTTATCTAAAGGTCCGGTTCATTGGTTCTCTGTAGTGTATAATGGGTCAGTGGGCCTGGAGGTGTCATAGCTTGGCACAAGGGTGTGAAGAGCCAAGAATGTGGGTGGGGTGTATATTCAGCATGGGAAACATAAGGAGGACCGTTGTGAACTCACCTTTTAAAAAGAACCCCTCAAGTACAGTGTGATTCATAACTTCTGAGAACCATGGACCATGACTCTTTAAAAACCTGGTCTGACTCCACGAAAATTGAGGCGGCTTGGGACATACCTATCTCCACAATGGAGCCAGCCAGGTTAGGAGTGCTGGGTCCGGGCTTTTGATCAGGACCAGCCTGCATCCTTTAAAGCACACCTGAAAATCAGACATCCTGGGAATGGGGCTGGAAAACTTGGAATCGTCTGCCATTAATGTATGGCTCCGAGTCATCCTAACTTCCCCTCTAGTCTTTCTTCATTCTCCATTTTATTTTCTATCATAGAATAGAATCCCTACATTCGGCCCATCGAGACTGTACCGACCCTTTGAACGATCACCCTACCTAGGCCCTATCCCCCGCCCTGTAAGGTCATCCTAAGGGGCAATTTTGTATGCCCAATCCAACTAACCTGCACATCTTTGAACTGTAGGAGGAACAGCAGCACCTGGAGGAAACCCACGTAGACATGGGGAGAAAGTGCAAACTCCACACAGCACTCGAGGTAGAAATTGAACCCTGGTCCCTGGCGCTGAGGCAGCAGTGCTAACCACTATGTCACCGCACCTCCCCTTTTTATCAAGTTTGCACCGGCCCTTGGAAAGAGCACCCTACTCTAGCCCAGGCCTCCACCCCATCCCCATAACTCTTTTGGACACTAAGGGGCAATTTAGCATGACCAATCCACCTAACCTGCACATCTTTGGAATGTGGGAGGAACAGGAGCACCCGTAGGAAACCCACGCAGACAGAAGGAGAAAGTGCAAATTCCACACAGTCATCTGAGGCCGGATTTGAACCTGGGACCCTAGAACTGAGAACATAGAACAGTACAGCACAGAACAGGCCCTTCGGCCCTCAATGTTGTGCCGAGCCATGATCACCCTACTCAAACCAACGTATCCACCCTATACCCATAACCCAACAACCCCCCCCCCCTTAACCTTACTTTTATTAGGACACTACGGGCAATTTAGCATGGCCAATCCACCTAACCCGCACATCTTTGGACTGTGGGAGGAAACCGGAGCACCCGGAGGAAACCCACGCACACAGGGGGAGGACGTGTAGACTCCACACAGACAGTGACCCAGCCGGGAATCGAACCTGGGACCCTGGAGCTGTGAAGCATTTATGCTAACCACCATGCTAACCTGCTGCCCCAGAGCAGCAGTGATAACCACTGTGCCACCATGTCACCTTTATTTCTCTCGTCATCCAGGATGTACTGGAGTTATTTGTCCTGCCTTTCTCCTTCAACTGAATATACCTCGACATTGTCTGCAATGCTTATTTTTTTAAGGTGGCCATTGTTCAGCCACCATATTTTCTGCCAACATTTGATTTCAACTCGCTCGACTCAGATGCATTCCCTTCCAATGCAAGCTGGCTTCCTCCAATTCATTATCCCAGCTCAGGATTTTTCCCTTTTCTTTTCCATAGCCAGTCTAAACCTTATGATACAATGGTAACTGTCCCCTGGATATTCTCCCACTGATATTCGATCCACGTTGGCTAACTCATCCCCAGAGCATGCCCTCTCATTGGACTGGAAACATTAAAAAAATTATTTTGTGGTACCTAATTATTTTTTTTTCCCAATTAAGGGGCAAATTAGCATGGCCAATCCACCTATTCTGCATGTCTTTGGGTTTTGACGGTGAGACCCATGCAAACACGGGAGAATGTGCAAACCCGGGTCTTCAGTGCCGGGAGGTAGCAGTGTTAACCACCCAATTGGACTGGAAACATAACTGCTGCAAAAATTATCCTGAATACATTCAAGGAACTCTTGCCCCTCTTGACTATTTCCAACCCCGTCCATGTTTGGATAATTTAAGTCCCCCATTTTTTTTTTATATAAATGTAGAGTACCCAATTATTATTTTTTTCCAATTAAGGGGCAATTTAGCGTGGCCAATCCACCTAACCTGCACATCTTTAGGCTGTGGGGGTTAAACTCACGCAGACACGGGGAGAATGTGCAAGTCCCCCATTATAATTATAAATTTTAGGGCAGCATGGTGGCGCAGTGGGTTAGCCCTGTTGCCCCACGGCGCTGAGGTCCCAGGTTCGATTCTGGATCACTGTCCGTGTGGAGTTTGCACATTCTCCCCGTGTTTGCATGGGTTTCGCCCCCACAACCCAAAGATGTGCAGGGTAGGTGGATTGGCCATGCTAAATTGCCCCTTAATTGGAAAAAAAATGAATTGGGTACTCTAAATTTATATATAAAATTTTTAAAAATAAATTTTGCACCTCATCATAATTACTTTGCAAATTTGTTTTTCTACATCACTTCCACTAGTTGGTGACATATTGCCCTTTTTCATTCCTTCCCACTAGCCAGATAGATTTAGTCCTTGACCCCCCCTGGAATGTCCTCTCACTCATACTGTAATTCCATGTTTAATCAATACTGGTACTCTCCAACCCCTTTGTCTGTTCCTGTCTCTCCTGCACTTAAAATATTTAATGCCCAGTCGTGCCTTACTTCGAACCAGAACTCTTGTAACAATAACATAATTCAATTAGTCAACCTGTGTCTGTAGTTCGTCAATCTTATTAACCACAAGACCATAAAAATAGGAACAGGAGTAGGCTATTCAGCCCCTTGAGCCTGCTCCGCCATTCAATAGGATCATGGCTGATCCAACACTTCTCACGTCCACTTTCCTGTCCTTACCCCATAACCCTCGATTCCCTTACTGATCAAGAATCTATCTCAGCCTTAAATATACACAAGGACTCTGCCCCCACAGCTCCACGTGGCAAGGAATTGTAAAGACTCACAACCCACGGAGAGAAATAATTCTTTATGCCCGGGTCTTAAATTGGCACCTCTTTATTCTGAAATGATGCCTTCTGGTCCTAGACTCTCCCATGAGGAGAAACATCCTCTCAGCATTTGCCCTGCCAAGCTCCTTAAGAATCTTGTATGTTTCAATGAGATCAGCTTCTCATTCTTCTAAATTCCATTAAGTAGAGTCCAAACCTGTTTAATCTTTGTTCACAAGACAATCGCTCCATACCAGGGATCACCCTATTGAATCTTCTCTGAACTGCCTTCAATTAAATCTTTCCTTAAATAAGGGGAGCAAAACTGCTCACGGTACTCCAGATGTGGTCTCACCAGCACCTTGTACAGTTGCAGCAAGTCTTCCCTACTTGTATACTCCAACCCCCTTGAAATAAGGGTTAACAATGCATTAGCCGTTCTGATTACCTGCTGCACCTGTGTGCGAGCTTTCTGTGTTGTCTGCATAAGTACCTTTGCGTTGCTGCTTTCTGCAGTTTTTCTCCATTTAAATAATAGTTCATTTGTTTTCCTTTCCAAAATTAACAAATTCACATTTTCCCACATTAGACTCCATTTGCCAACTTTTTGTCCGCTGTATTTCTTTCGCAACTTAGCTTTTTCACCTATTTCTTTGTTGTCTGTAAATTTGGCTACAGTACATTCGCTTCCTTTCTCCCGAGTTGTTTATGTGGTAAACAGTTGCGGTCCCAGAACTGCATTCAGTGCACAAATTCACATTAACACTGACTTAGGCTTTTTTACTTCCCTCCTTACTCTGACCCTATCAAATTGTACCATATTCTATTTACCTTGATACCACTCGCTGGGATTCCCCATGATCAGTTAATACTGCTCTACGTCCCACCACCAGTTTCTCTCCTCTCCATTCTGAATTTTCCCTCACGTGCCCATTCCCCTGCCAATCCAGTTAACCCCCCCCCCCCATGAGGACATTAGTACCAGTCTTAATAAGGTTTAACCCATTCATCTTGCACAGGGCTCACCTGCTCCAGTACCGGTCTCAATGCATCAGGCATCTAAAGTTCTCCCTCCTACTTGGTTTCTCCAGCCATGTGGTGTTCAATCTTCCTCTCTTATGCTGATCAGCACACGGCACTGGGAGTAATCTTGAGATTACTGCACTTGAAGTCCTACTTTGTAAATTTCCTTCTTAACTCCCTAAAATTTGCTTTCTGGACTTCATCCTTTTTCCTAACTCTATCATTGGCCCCAGTCATGGTCATTGGTCATGACCCCTGGCTCTTCATCCACCCAAAGGAATATCCTGCAGCTTCTGTGACATCCTTGACCCTGACACCAGGGATCTTCTTTTGTTTCATAGTATAACTTTCTGGCAAATCATGCAGGGTTTTTCAAAGTGCGGGTCACGGGCGGGTGTCGGAAGGGTCGCGGAACTGTGGGTAGAACTAAAGTGTCTGTGTACTTGGAAGCATTGCTGTGCGATCATTTGCATCCTCCACACAGGGCTGACAGAAACATTGGTTTCTTGTCTCCACAAAAATATGGTGCACGGAATAGAGCAGCACTCCACCAGCATCGATACGGTGACAGTCAAATTATTTCTTGTTTTGAATACACTATTACGAAGGAGCAGAATTGATGTGCCATGATAAGACAAAGGAAAACAAGTCATGGAAGGCAATTTTGAGGATAATAATGGCAGCAAAAAATAAATAAGGAGCCATCAATTAACTCCAGAATTCTCCACTCGGCGGAAGTGACGATTCAATGCCCATTGCAAGTTTAAGCTGAGAATTGGGTAGCGGCTCCCAAGTGTCTGTTCATATCAAGTGCTGTAGTTATTGCACAACAAATGATGAGTCGCATAAGGACTATTTTCCAGCTCTCACAACCGGTCACATTTTCATGGAAGGAGAAAATTATATTGGACATTCAACAGGCATCTACTTACTGATTCACCAGTTACAATAATTGACATGGAAAGTATTTGAAGTGAATTGCTGCATTTACTTGGGAAAGCTGAACAACCTCTCGACTTGTCTGGAAATTTGATAGACCGAGCAGAAAATCAGTAAAATATTAAAGGTTACATCATAATTTTTATGTGTGGAAAGGGCAAGGTTATGTGTGCGCAATGTCATCACTCGGGAAAACGGAAAAGAAGTTCGGAGACTGCGGCGTAATTGCAATGTTACTGGACTAGCAAACTCGAGACCTGGCACATGTTCAAATCCCACTGTGACAACCAGTACAATTTCATTTCGGGCAGCGTAGAATTTAATTTCGGGTGGCACGGTGGTTAGCACTGCTGCCACAGAGTGCCAGGGACCTTGGTTCTATTCCGGCCTATGTAGTGTTTGTGCGTTCTCCTCCTGTCTGCGTGGGTTTCTCCGGTTCACTCCCACAGTCAAGAGCTGTGCAGATTAGGTGGATTGGCTATGTTAATTTGCTCCTCGTGTCCAAAAGATGTGCAGGTTAGGTGGGATTACGGGGATAGGTCAGGGAGTGGGCCTCGGTAGAGTGCACTTTCAAAGGGTCAGTGCAGACTCAATGGGCCGAATGGCCTCCCATGCACTGTATTGGATTGAATAGGATTGGTTTGTCACGTGTACTGAGATACAGTGAAAAGTATTGTTCTGGGTGCAGCTCAGACATGAAAAGAAAATACATAATAGGGCAAACATAAAATACAAAAAAAAGTATAAAAGTAAAAAATAAAAGTAGGGTAGGTGAATGTGCATGGGTCCCGACCAGTTGGCAAAAGTGGGTCCCAGGAAACAATGATATAGGGTACAATAAATGCTTAAAATAATATAGTGATTCAACGTGAGACTTTAAACTGATGCCTCAACTGGTTTCTCAGTTGAAGATCCAATTCTATTCAAAAAGACTGGGGAATTCTCCCCTGTGTTCTGGACAACTTATATTCCTCAATCAACACCACTAAAACAAAAGATTATCCAGTCAGTATTCACTTTGGTCATATGCGCCGTGTCGTTCTAGAAAATAATTCAAATATTTGAAGTATATTTTAGGTGCGATCTTCCCAAAAGGGAACAAAGTTCCCAAGTATGCGCGGTAGCCACGTGTCCGGAAATACATGGCTATTCAACGCAACTCGGTTTGAATGAGGGTCCTAAACGGGGAACGGGCGGCTGAGGCTGCACATAGCCCCGCTTTTTACAATGGGGAGCTCCACTCGACGGAACTTTCCAATGGCATTATCTCCAATAAGAGCAGGGGGTTACCGTTGATGCTCATATTTATCTCTCAATCAATCAACATCACAAAAACAGATTACCTAGTAATTACGAAAGTGCTACTTGTATGAGCTTGGTGCACAAATTGGCCACCGTAAGAGGGGCTACACTTCAAAATTGGCTGTTTTTGGCTGTAAAGTGCTTAGAGAAGGCCAGTGGTTGTGAAAGGCACTAAATACAAGCCTTTCTTTTCTTTCTGAACTTAATTACCAAAACAGACGCTCCTGTGATAGCAAGCCCAAAACCCGTGGCCTATTTTCATTTGGTTCACTGCGTAAGCCTGAAGAACCAATGTTCCATTACAGTTAAGTAACAGGAAAATTTCTATGAAGTTGAAGAATTGCTTGATGTTTCTGCCAATTTGTTCAGCCAAATCAAAACATTCCACTGGAGCAGTCTCACCCTGAATAAGAAAACAATGCTTAATCTGCTTTACAACATGTTGAAGATTTCACTCTGCAAAAATGTTACTTTCCAACTTGCAATGTATTTATCAATGTTTCTGTGCCTCATATTTGTAAGAAAAGCCAAGACAATGGTACACTGCAATGATTTGGAAAAATACAGGCCGAGAGGGCCAGTAAGGAACTGAGAGTTTAACAGTAATAGTGCATTTGTGAATATAAACAAAGTATAAAACTGAATTAAAGGTTCTTTATCTGAATGTCTACAAGTATTTGTAATTAGATGAAGTAGTGGCTTAAATCAAGATAAATGGACTGGATTCAATTGCCATTACAGAGATTATGGAGTGAGATCTTCTGCTGTTCACACCAGCAGAATCTTCCCATCCAGACAACGCGCACCCCAGCCATGAGTTTCTGGTGGCATGCAGTGAATTTAATGGGAAATCCCATTGACAGCAGCAGGACCAGAGGATCCTGCTGCTGGCCATAGGTGGGCCACCCCCCCATCGAGGAGGAACATGTCACAGGGAGGCCAGAGAATCTCACCCATGGTTACAGAGGTCCCAAGCCTTTTGGTCCCTAGCCAAGTTGTTCCAGTGTAAGTATAACACAGGCATCTACTCGGCAATGTGGAAAGTTGCCGTGATGTGTCTGTACATAAAACACAGGACAAATCCAATCCTGCCAATTACCGCTCTGTCTACCCTGGATCATCAGTACAGTGACAGAAGGGGTCATCAATTGTGCGATCAAGCAGTTGGTACCTTGCAATAACCAACTCACTGATGCTCAGTTTGGGTTCCACCAGGGTCATAGAACATTACAGCGCAGGACAGGCCCTTCGGCCCTCGATGTTGCGCCGACCTGTGAAACCCCTCTAAAGTCCATCTACACTATTCCCTTATCGTCCATATGCCTATCCAATGACCATTTGAATGCATTTAGTGTTGGCGAGTCCACTACTGTTGCCCTTACTACTCTCAGCTCCTGACTCATTAAAGCCTTGGTTCAGATATGGGCAAAAGAGCTGAATTCCAGAGGTGAGGTGAGTGTGGCTGCCTTTGACATCAAGGCAGATTTTACCAAGTATGGCATCAAGGAGACCTAGAAAAACTGAAGTCAATGGGAATCGGGGGTGGGGGGGGGGGGGGGGGGGGAAGAACCCTCAATGATTTGGGTCAAAGTTAGATGGTTGGACATCAATCATCTCAGTTCCAGGACACCACTGCAGGACTTCCTCAGGGTAATGTGCTTGGCCTAACCATCTTCAACTGCTTCATCAATAGCCTACCTTACATCATAAAGTCCATGGGGATGTTCGCTGATGATTGTGCAATGTTCAGCATCATTCATGACTCCTTAGATTTTTTCCCCCCAATTAAGGAGCAATTTAGTGTAGCCAATTCACCTACACTGCACATCTTTTTGGGTTGTGGGGGTGACACCCTCACAGACACGGGGAGAAGGTGTAAACTCCTCACAGACAGTGACCCAGGGCTGGGATCAAACCCAGATCCTCTGCGTCGTGAGGCAGCAGGGCTAACCACTGCACCATGGTGGTGCCCCTCATGATTCCTTAGATAATGAAGCAGACCATATAACATCCAGGCTTGGGCTGACAAATAGCCCCAGACAAGTGCCAGGCAATGACCAGAATCTAACCAACTTCCCGTGACATTCAATGGTGTTACCATCACTAAATCCCTCCCTAGCAACATCCTGGGCATTACCATTGACCAGAAACAGAACTGGACTGGCCATGTAAATACTGTGGCTGAAGAGCATATCAAAGGCTAGGAAACCTGCAAATAGCTCACATCCTGACTCCCCAAAGAGTCCACCATTTACAAGGCACAAGTCAGGAGTGTGATGGAATACTCTTCACTTCCCTGGATGAGTGCAGTTCCAACGACACAAGGCCTCAACAGCATACAGGACAAAGCAGCCCGCTTGTTTGGTACCTCTTCCACAAACATTCACTCCCTCCACCACTGATGAACTGTGCCGGCAATGTGTACCATTTACAGGACGTACTGTCGGAACTTACCAGCACCGTCCAAACCCAAAACCGCTTACAAGGACAAAGTCAACAGCAACACAAAATTTCCCTCCAAACCACTTACCACCCCAACCTGGAATATATCACTGTTCCTTCACTGTCGCTGGATCAAAATACTGTAACTTCCTCTCTAACAGAACTCTTGGTGTAACTACACTTCAGGGACCAAAGTGGTTCAAGAAAGCAGCTCACCACCACCTTCTCAAGGGAAACTAGGGATTGGGAATAAATGCTGCCCTAGCCAGTGACATTCACATCCAAAAATGAACTAAAAGTTCAAGCTTGTATGTCAACCAGAGGCACGGTTACAAGATCTTGCAATTCTTGAAAGAAGACAAAGGGTATGGATCAGAGAGACCAGACCCCTGCTGGTATGGCAATTGAGATTATATCTTGTCAAGACACAAATCAGGTATCAATCAAAGAAATGGATCTGCCCTAATTTCAATGGACAGAAATCCATTAACAAGGTAGGCAGAGTACGCTGAACCTCAAGAGAATGTCACACCTACCCCAGAACCACAAATGAGGGAAACCAGGAGTGACAAACCCCACAAACTGACCTCAGAGCAACAGGATTCTCATTGACCTCAGAAGGAGCTCCCCATTAATTCAGAAAGCCTGATGAAACTCACCAAAGAGAATTGCTCTTTAAGAGAAGAGACTTAGGGGCAAAGTATAGGAGAATGTGCGTATAATACTATGGGAATAAAGACTCAGGAGAGACATAGAGTAAAGGATTAACCGAAAATTACTGAACATATGCATAAGGAACAACATCACAGTGACGTTACTTGTTGAGAGTATGAATCATCTCAGGAACGTAACTCCAGTTATGTCTTAGTCGTATTTAAGATTTATAAAAAGCTAACTGTGATGATTGGAATACCTTGCCCCCAAGAGGCTTGTGATGATCGGAATACATTGCCCCTTTAAGAGGCTTGGAACCCTGGGGGACTCCACCTCTGGCTACGCCCCCTGGGAAACAGTACTTAAGAGGAGACTCCATTTTGTGAGGACACTTCTCATGGAGGCTGCCATTGTTCACTGCTTATTAAATTGAGGCACTCTCACTAACAAATTCCAAGATAAAGCTTGGGATATAACAGATATTCCACACAGCATGGCATGCACGACCTCGATTTGGTGGCTCATCTGAAAGACAACAATTCTGACAGTACAGCACTGGAGTGTCAGCCTAGATTGTTGTGTTCAAGTCCTGGAGTGAGACTTATATTTATAATTAAATGACTTAAGAGGCGAGAAGGAGTCTCGTGTGGAGCATAAACCACTGTGAAATTCTGTGCAAATAATAACAGATCGAATTATAACAGATCAAATTATCAGTACAATAATTCCATGGCAGCAGTAGTGCCTCATACAGACTTGAACTCAGACTAACAGAAATAATTTATTCAGTAAGGATATATGAACAGGCTGACTCAAATAGTAAGCTCGATATCTTGGCAAATTTCAAACTTGATATCTTGGCAAATCGCAGACCAAAAACAATTCTTTTTTTTAAAAAAATTTAAGAGTACCCAATTTTCTTTTTCCAATTAAGCGGCAATTTAGCGTGGCCAATCCACCTAACCTGCACGTCTTTTGGGTTGTGGGGGTGAAACCCACGCAGACACGGGGAGAACGTTCAAACTCCACACGGACAGTGACCCAGGGCCGGGATTTGAACCTGGGACCTCAGCGCCGCAGTCATGGTGCTAACCACTGCGCCACCGTGCTGCCCTCAAAAACAATTCTGGAATTATCTCAAATCATGGAGGTGAAACTCTTTTAACAAAATAGGAGCACTTGTTTAAGCCCGAAAATTACAATCTATTAACGAGATTGTGGAATGCACAAAGTTGAAAATCTGAGATTCACAAGTCTGGCGATTTCACCAGAATCAAACAGATAACCAACAAAAAGTACCCAAGTCATTATTTTGAATCCATCTGTCTCCCACTTGTATTTTTTTTTAAAGTATACATAGTCAGAATAAGCATCTTCACAAAGAGTACACAGTGACTGTGGTATTTGTGTCCTTAAAAACTTGTTGAATTATTGCAGAAACTTTGTCCCACTCCAGGTTGTCCAGGCCACATCCGATTCTGCAAAAAAAAAACAGGACTGTTCACAACGGTGGAAGTATAACTAGATCTTGAGTTAATAAGCATAATTAGAATGAAACGTTGCTAAATCCCATTATGCAGGATAGTGAGGATTTCACACTTGTTATGCCGTGCATAAATTATTTGATTTATTTGCAAATGGATTAGTGACAGTTGAGACAACTAGGCTAGTCTTCAGAGTTGAGTCTCAATGAGCTGAAAACAAAGGCAGCTTTTGTAATGCATGTCACACAGAGTGGGAATCAGCGAACAGGGGATAAACAAATGGCACTGCAAACTCAGGAGTTACCCTGAGCCTACCAGCAGGCCAAGGCAGAAATTAAACCAACTCACCAGTGGAACTCAAAAGAAAACCCACTCGACTACACTTTTGTGGATCCAAAAGCCTACATGATATACATGCAATTACACTAATAGTCCTGTCCTTTAGAATGATTTGACTTGTAACATGTTTTCCAGCTGGTCTATTAAAAGTCAGCACTATGCTCTAATTACAGTAATACATAACAATCCTCTTAAAACTAGTTACGCTGAGGCAAACATTTTATTGGGTTTTCTGTATGGTACTAACTCCTTTGTAAGTGCAGTTACAACTTTAGCGAAGAATTAACAGAACCAAAGATTTTATTTTTTTTTTAAATTTAGATTACCCAATTATTTTTTCCAATTAAGGGGCAATTTAGCATGGCCAATCCACCTACTCTGCACATTTTTGGGTTGTGGGGGTGAAACCCACGCAGACACGGGGAGAATGTGCGAACTCCTCACGGACAGTGACCCAGAGCCAGGATCGAACCTGGGACCTCAGCGCCGTGAGGCGGTTGTGCTAACCACTAGGCCACCGTGCTGCCCAACAGAACCAAAGATGACTCGTTGTTCATTTTAAAGCAAATTTTGTCTCCTCTTTTTAAACTAGTGGATCACATACCAGCTAAAAAGACCAGTCTGAGGGGGCAGCACGGTGGCACAGTGGCTAGCACTGCTGTCTCACAGCGCCGAGGTCCCAGGTTCGATCTTGGCTCCGGGTCACTTTCTGTGTGGAGTTTGCACATTCTCCCCGTGTTATGTGGGTTTCACCCCGACAACCCAAAGATGTGCAGGGTAGACGGATTGGCCATGCTAAATTGCCCCTTAATTGGAAAAAATGAATTGGGCACTCTAAATTTATTTTAAAAACAGGCTGAGCAGAGTCTATTTCGTATCCACAGTCATTTTTCATTGGATTGCATCTGCTCACAGACAGTACAAACAAATTTCTATTTTCCCACTGTTTTAAAAAAATAAATATTTTTCCCTTACTGTTGACCCTATCATCCTCCAGCTTACTGTTGACCCTATCATCCTCCAGTGACCATGACGGATTTGCTGGTTCTGAAGACGTCTCGATGGTTTCCATGAATGCATTATGCACAGTCAACATATGGTTCGAAGTGGTGAGAATGGTCTTTCTCCACTATATACATGTATAACTGTAGCCGGCTATTCATGAACGCCCTGCCTTCTCAACCTTGCCCCTCGCCAGAGGGTGTGGTGATTATCAGGTTAAATCATCACCAGTCCGCTCTCTCCCTTAAAGGGGAAAAGAAGCCTATGGTCATCTGGGACTGTAACAGCTTTACCTTTTACATATTTAATACAGAAATTCAAACAATATTGTGAGTTTCCCTTCGAGCCTGGTAGTAATTCATACCATTGATGCCTCTAATGTTCACATCAAGTTGCCCAATTTCCTTGTGGTCCTGTCCCTCTCTATCTCTATAACCTTCTACTATCCTCAAGAGATCTGTACTCCTTCAAGTCGTCGTTCTAATGCTTCCCACCTTCTCAAAATGCTTCACATTGAAATAGACAGGGAAGTGAGTGCCAAAGTATTGAGGGAGAGATTCGTTAGCAAGATAAATTTTACAAAAATGTTTTGAAGAAATAGAAATTGAGTGAAGTGGCGCCGGAGAATAGAGGAAATGCAGCTGGAGGCTCTGCTATTAAGACTGAGGCATAATAAAGTAATGGAAATGTACAAACGACAGTCAGAAGATAGAAACTGTGTGTGTTGAAGGGGAGGTGGGGAATGGAAGGAGATAAAGGCTGGAGGAATTTCGACAAATTGAATGTGCAAAATTGCTGAGAAATGCGACCAGGATGAGGCATTCAATTTAGTGCATTGGAGAACATAAAGCTAGAATACTTGCAAGAGTAAGCATGGGTCAGGGTACTGGAACCTCAAGTCTTGAAAAATTGGAAGTATGGAGAGTTGAGGATGATAGAGCAGAAAGCAGGATATTGGCATAATCAAGGAAACAACTATGATAAAACGGTAATAAAAGCAATAAATTCAACGTCTCCACCATTATTACTTAGGCATAGAGATGCTCGAGACTCCACTACTTAGGGAGTGGTTCTTCATGGCCCTGATGCTGCTCTGCAGATCGTCATAAGTTGGCTTATCTGATGCCACCTTTTTAGTGATCTGTAGAAAAAAATAAATCATTTGTCAGGCAACAAGGTAGACAACAATGACCAGGAGGTATTAAAAGTGGCATTTTTCTCAGGCTGGACCACAAATACACTGGATCACTTAGTTTAACTGAATGTCAGAGAAATCAAGTAGATAAGAAAAATATTAGTAAAGTATTTTGTGTCATATTCATCATTCAGCAACAAGTTAGAATCTTTGAATTAGATCAATAACTAAAACCACCAAAAAGTGAGAATGAAGCCTCAGGTGTTTAACACCGATGACAGCAGAACGTTACACAAACAGTCTCTTGCAGATCTGTCATTAGTGTAAGATAAGGTTGATGCGGTGGGTTTATAATCAAGTCTGAAACATGGACTCCCCCCAATAAGCTTAGTTCATAAGTCTTCAGTAGAGATGGAGTGCTAGAATTGTATTGAGTTTATCTGCCGATTAACAAAATGAAAAAATTTAATAGCAGTTACTTCATGCACTTCTTGAGAGTATATCCAATTCTTGCTAAAAGTGTGCAGTTTATTTTGAAAAATTAATATTTAATAAAGATTTCTAAAGTGAAAATAGATTTTCCCAATTTATCCTGTACCCTGCCATGATGTTTAGAGAATTTAAAAGACAAATAGTGATCCCATGACTCAATTTAAAATATGGCTGGATTGATTACCAAATAGTAAATGTATCTTTGATCTTTCTGTAGCACAGCCACCTCCCCAGTCTTCTTTTCTGTAAAGAAAAGTCACCAATTAAAGTGCATTTTACATATTATCTGAAATAAAAGGTGCAAAAACCTGATGATGAAGCCAAACAAATTAACTATTCATTGCATTAAAAAACTTTGAAAGCCTATTTTTGTAAAGGGTACAAATAAGAACTAATGACTTGTAAATTAATCATTCTCAGTCTCGTTATACGCATAGCAAACTTTCCATTTGTTGTATTATCAGTTTGACACATTCTGATAGGTCATGGCTTAGCCCACAGCTTTAATGCAACAATGACACTAAAACAACAAACAGATGCAATTCAAATTGAGGTAATGTAGGCACCGTGTGAAATATGGACAGGGCATTTGCTGTGCAGCTGACACATTGACCCAAATCTTCTGCTCAGCTTCGGTACTGCTGCAGCCGATACTGATCAGGCAGAAAACTACGCACTTACCCACATGCTTAAAAGGCTCTGACTTTGTTGCAGCAGCCAGAACAACTCTCTCTGTATGAATCCACACAAAGCAGCAAAGAGAATCAGCGCAGAAGACACACTTCCTTGGGTGAAGATCTGTAGGTTGGCAGGATGGTTGGGGGTGGTCAGGTTGCTGGGGACAGGGCGGATGGAAGGAAGATGGGCGAGTGATTGGGTTTCAGTTGTATAATTACCCACGAGTTGGACTAGGATTTTTCTTTCCAACGTTTCCTGGGTAACTATCCAAGTCCAAAGTCTCCTATTGTAACTCGAGAGTTGGAGATTTTTCTTTTTTGAAGGATCCTGGAGAGCAGGGAATTGTCCATCAAAAATTCAAACTTTACAGGCACTTCCCATGGAGTCAGCATCTTGCAACTTCCACCGAGTTCTGACATACGTCTTGAGTCATACATCTGTATCTGATTATCCGGAGACCTGGATCAATGTTAGGTTTTTCACAATGTTAGGTTTTTTCATGCATGGTGTAGTCTCCACTAGAGAGTTCTATTTTTCATAGTGAGAAATTGAGGGTTTTCCTAGGATACCGCTGATGGAAGGTTTTAATCCAATACTTAAGTGAATCAACTGGCCAAAATTGGCAATGGATATATGACGTCTGGGTGTTTGTAACCAAATACTGGAAGAACCATAACGGGACAGCATTAAGCAATGAGAGTTACTACAGGCAGAGCACCTCTAATTTGACTACCTGAAAACAGGATATTTTCCTCCCTACGCTCCAGCAAACCGTGACTCTACCTGATCCAGCTCAGAAAAGTCTGTGAAGTTGCCGAGTTCTGATTGGCTTCACGAGTATGACATTTCCCACACTTCAGTGAACCGTGATGCCACCTGACCCAGTTCAGACATGGCAGGCAACAAGTTTTTAAAAATATGTTTAGTTTATGATTCTTGACAAAATACAAAGTTGCAGTGCAATAGATTCAAAGTTCTTAATGTTTTGACTATGTTGACAATTTGAAACATGTAGCTAGAACTGATTTTTTTTGTTTGAATTAGAGTACCCAATTCATTTTTTTTCCAATTAAGGGGCAACTTAGCATGTCCAATCCACCTACCCTGCACATCTTTGGGTTGTGGGGGCGAAACCCTCACAAACACGGGGAGAATGTACAAACTCCACACCGATAGTGACCCAGAGCCGGGATCGAACCTGGGACTTCGGTGCCGTGAGGCAGCAATGCCAACCACTGCGCCACTGTGCTGCCCTCTAGCAGACCACAGTTGAACTCACCCAGGAAGAACAAAATGATCCAATGAGGTAGACTATTTAGCTGTGCATTTTACTTGTTACATTGCAAGATTCTTGCAACAAAATAGGTGTTCAACCTTCCTGTAAGTTTACTGTGCTTCCATCATTAATGTGGAGATTCTATCATTCCCCATAAACAGTTCGTGTCAAATAATACAAATACCTATTTATAGACTGGCTCCTCGACTAAGATCGGAAGGAAACAGTTTCTTAAGGTATGGTAAGCTTAGAATGATTGGTATAAAATGGATGGTGTTCTAAAATGGAAAGAATACTGCCTTATTCTCTATCTTTCTCTCCACCCTACCAGTTTCTTCTGCAGATATTTTACTAGCATGCACCCCACTAGCCAGGAGACAAAGTATGGAGTGGTGGATTTTTCTGAGATAAGCATCAATACCATGCTGTGAGCATAGAGAAAGGGCCACAAGACTAACTCACCCTCTCATTTGTAATCCATACACATAATTTTAGCTTCCCTCCTGTCTTGATGGCAAACCTACTAAGCCACTGCCTGCTGAACCTGAATCAGCCCAACTTCTCAAGAGTAATTCAGCCATAAAATTGACATTACTAGGTGCAATGCCACTTCATTATGCCATGAGCTGTAAGATTTAGGTTAATGAAATCATGCTCAACTTGTGAATTCTCCATGTTACAACCATATTCCCTGTTGAGGTCACCCCAGAAGCAGGAACACAGCTGCTGACTGACTTGCTTTCCAGTTACAGCATTGGTAATTTTTATTCGTGTTTCCAGTATTTAGAATTTCAGTTCATCCCTCAAAGTTCTCTTTGTAACTTCTGAGCAAAGAACTTCTTCATCTAACCTGGCATTCATTTTTATGATGATTCTGGAAAACTCAAAACATGTTTGCAAATGTTTGGGGACGAGCTGTAGTACTAATCATTCTGCTATGATTTGGAATGAAAAGTGGTGTTGCTCGTTTTCTATCCCAACAGTGTCGCCAATACTGTTGCTAATATTAATGATAATGTTGGTGAACCACAAGCCTTCCCTTATATCGATCAAATGACCACACAACCAGTTAGTTAGTTCAAAAGGTGGTTTATTTACATACACAAGAGTTACCTCGACATGTAAACGCAATATCTACTACGAGTTAAACGACACCTATCAGCTACAATAACCTATACTTAACTTCAGGGCGACCGGGACTGTGCAAATGCATAAGGCCTTTATCTGGATTTCACTTGGCTGGTTCGAAGAAAGTGGCTCTGTCTCTGCTGGGCTCATCCGTCAGGTAGCGATTGTTGGGCTTGAACCTGGCTGGCTGTTCCTGCTACAGTTGGGCTGGCACAGGCCGGATCCAAAAGAGACAGAACACATGGCTGTGTTCTCTTTTATCCCTCTGGGATTTCACGCTCTTTGGGGCGGTCCTTAACCTTGGACCCAATAGTTTGAAAGGGCTCAGATCACCGTCTTCGATTTCGGCCAATAACGGGGTGGGTGCCTTGGTAGCTGGGCGGGTCCTCAGCGGTCATTGACCTTGGCAGTTGGGCTTTCTGAGTAAAGGGAGTGGCGCCGATCAGTCTGTGGCTGTACCAGTTTCTTGATTGGAGTTCTATTGTCCTGGGAAAATGGGCCATTAAAATGCAAACGAGCGGGTGATTTCGATCAGGTCTAGTTACCTGTGTTTCAAATACACATAAGCTCTGTATCTGTTGAGTGCTGGGTTGGCCATAATTCCCATGGTCTTTGTAGGTGGCCATCTTAGATGGCTACAGTGGGGTGAAAGAGCAAGCATTGGTATAGGATTAAACACAAGGTTTAGGATTTTTACACACGTTTTATCCAAATATTTAATGAACAGATTAGATAGGTGGCTAGACAAAAGAGGATTAAAGGCCATTGGAACAGAACATGAGGGACGTATAGACATTGAAGTGAAGTACAAACACCAACATGGGTTCATTAGAGAACAAGCCACCTTATTTCTTCTGAAAGAACTTGCTGCTTGATTTGCTTTACAAGGTGTTAAGAATTTGGTGCATCTGAAAAATGTTGTGTTTTACCAGAGAAAATGATATGCTGTTAGTTTACAGATTTAAAATTACTTCTGTAATTTTACTCTCTTACTCTGATTCTGCAGCTCCTCAACGCATCCATATTTCTTCTTGAACAAGACAGCTATTCCTGCCTCCATTTCACAATCTTCACTGATGCAATGTGCCAGTGCGTCCTTCTCTGGGCATGAGAACAGATCACCTTTCAAGTAACTGATCTCAAAACTCTGCAGTTCCCAATGAAAAGACATTGTTAGAGGTTAGCAGTACATGAAAGACTTGCTATTCCCACAAGTCTTTATAATAGTTGAGTATTTTTCAGTTGAAAGCATCCATACAGTTCACAATTGTTTTTTTTCCAAAAGGACAAAAATGGCAAGAAATTAGAAATGGGAAATGGTCATTCAGATCTTGGAGCTTGCTCATTCATTTAGACCTTCTATGCTATTTTGATGACACTTATTAATAATGGGACTAGACATTCTTACATGGCCAGTCAGATAAGGCAGAGAGGTGCAGTTGCCTGCGAGAACATACCACAAAAAGCACTACACTCAATTCAAAGTTTCTTAAAACAAGCTCCTAACCTCCTTTTTTAAAACATCAAATTTACTGTGTTATTTAGATTTATTAATTTAAAATATTCGATAGATGGGTGTTGAATACGAAAGTAAGGAGGTTTTGCTTCAGTTAAACAGGGCATTGGGAGACCATGGGCGGAGTTCTCCGACCCCCCGGAGGGTCAGGCAATCATCCGGAGCCTTCGTAAATCCCGCCCCCACCATGGCTGGAATTCTCCGCCACCCAGGAATCGGCGGGGGCGGGAATCGCGCCCTGCCGGTCAGCAGGCCCCCCGCGGCGATTCTCCGGCCCGCGATGGGCCGAAGTCCCGCCACTGTCAGGCCTCTCTCGCCGACATGGTTTAAACCACCTCTGTGCCGGCGGGAGCAGGCGGCGCAAGCGGGGTCCTTGGGGGGGGGGGGGGGGGGGGGGGGTGGGGGTCGGATCCCAGGGGGTGCCCCACGGTGGCCTGGCCTGTGATCGGGGCCCACCGATTGGTGGGCGGGCCTGTGCCGTGGGGGCACTCTTTTTCTTCCGCCGCCGCCACGGCCTCCAAAGTGGCGGAGGCGGAAGAGACCCCCTCCACCGCGCATGCGCCGGTGGTGACGTCAGCGACTGCTGATGCTCCGGCGCATGCGCGGACTCACGCCGACCGGCAAAGGCCTTTCGGCCAGCCCCGACGCCGGTCGGCGTGGTGCCAAAGGCCGTTGGCGCCAGTCGGCGGAGCGGGAGCCACTCCGGTGCGGGCCTAGCCCCTAAAGGTGCGGAGAATTCCGCACCTTTGGGGAGGCCCGACGCCAGAGTGGTTGGCGCCACTCCGCTTCGCCGGGACCCCCCGCCCCGCCGGGTAGGGGAGAATACCGCCCCATATCTGGAGTACTGTGTACAGTATTGGTCTCCTTAAGGAAGGATGTTAAATGCATTGGGAGCAGTCAGAGATGATTTACTAAACTAATATCTGGATTGGGTGGGTTGTCTTACGCAGAAAGGTTGAACAGGCTAGACTTGTATCTGCTGGAGTTTAGGAAAGAGATGACTTGGATTGAAACATAAAAGATCCTGAAGGGTCTGGACAGGGTCGATGTGAGAATCGAGTACTAGGCGCCACTGTCCATAAAAGGGCTTGTCCATTTAGAACAGAAATGAGGAGAATTGTTTCGTCTCAGAGGGGTGCAAGTCCGAAAATTTCTTCCTCAAAAGGTGGTGGAAGCAGTCTATTTTTGAGGCAGAGCTAGGTAGATTCTTGATAAGGGCGAGAATTATTATCGGGCATTGGTAAGTATGTGGAGTTGAAGTTACAATCAGATCCACCATGACCATATTAAATGGTGTAGCAGGTTCGAGTGGCCTAGTCTTGCTCCGAGTTTTGAATGTTCGCTTGTTTCTTTAAATTCCAAAAATGATCGCTTCTCGGCATTTTGGCTAAGAAAAGCGTGAGGTCAGGTGTAATGCCGGGATCTGGTATGAATCTCTTGGAACGACCATGAATTGGATTCAATTTTAATTGTTTTTTGGAGCAGGCAAGAAGCTGGATTAGGGGTTTGCCCCTGTCCACACTCTGAGCGCTGGCTTTGTAACTCTGATAAAGTAATTTCAAAAAACATTCCAAAAATGATTTTGAATGATCAGGGTTCATTTTTAAAAACATCAAATTCATACTTGTTCAAAGAAGGTTGCAAGATTATGCTCAACAATTACAGACCAGTCAGTTTAACATCAGTGGTTGGGGAGCTTCCAGAAACAATTATTCAAGATAGAATAAGTAGTCACACAGAAAAATGTGGATTGAATGGGGAGAGCGCATCGATTTCGAAAGAGGAAACTATGTTTAACTAACTTGCTGGAGATTATTGAAGAGGTAACTGAAAGGGTCAATGAGGACAATGTTGTTGATGTGATGTACATGGACTTTCAAAAGGCATTTGCATCACACAAGATTTGAGAGAAAATTTATAGTTCATGGAATAAAAGGGACAGTAGCAACTTGGATACAAAATTGGCTGAGTAATATGAAGCAGAGAGAATTGGTCAATGGATATTTTTTTGGGCTGGAAGAAGGTTTGTAGTGGAGTTGCCCAGGGTGTAGGTATTGGGAGCGTCACTTTTTCTGATGTATTAATGATCTAGATTGTGGTGTGCAAGGGACAATTTCAAAGTTTTTTTTTAATAAACAATTTTATGGAGGTATTTTTGGCATTGTAAACAGTTATAGTATACAGTAATGTGCAAATATCAACCCAAACCAGAAACATAGTGCAAAAGACCAATCCTCTCTCATAAACAGTATCCGCCTATGTATCCCTCCTATCCCCCCCCCCCCCCCCCCCCCCCCCCGCTGACGTTTAATTTCACACGAAGAAGTCGATAAATGGTTGCCACCTTTGGGTGAACCCTAACACAGATCCTCTCATGGCGAACTTAATTTTTTCCAGGCCTAAAAAACTCGACATGTCCGAGAGACATGCTTCAGTCTTTGGGGGCTTTGAGTCCCTCCATGCCAGCAGTATACGTCGCCGGGCTACCAGGGAAGCAAAGGCCAAGACATCGGCCTCCCTCTCCTCCTGGACCCCCGGGTCTTCCGAGACCCCAAAAATTGCCACCACTGGACTCACCATCACCCTAGTTTTCAGTACCTGGGACATGACATCCGCAAATCCCTCCCAGTATCTCCTAAGTTTTGGACATGCCCAGAACATGTGGACATGGTCGCTGGCCCTCCCGCACACCTAGCGCACTTGTCCTCCACCCCAAAAAATTTACCCATCCGGGCCACTGTCATGTGGGCCCGGTGGACGACCTTGAACTGAATCAGGCGGAGCCTAGCACATGTTGCAGTTGAATTTACCCTACTCAGGGCTTCCGCCCACACCGCCTCCTCCATCTACTTGGCAAGTTCCTCCTCCCACTTGAGCTTCAGTTCCTCTGTCTGGGACTCCTCCCCTTTCATAAGTTCTCGGTAAATATCTGAGACTTTCCCTGTCCGTGTGGAGTTTGCGCATTCTCCCCCTTTCTGCGTGGGTCTCACCCCCACAATCCAAAGAAGTGTAGGGTAGGTGGATTGGTCACGTTAAATTGCCCCTTGATTGGAAAAATAAAATAAAAAATATAGGGGCATAGAGTACAAGAGCAAAGAGGGTCTGCTGAACTTCTACAAGACATTGGTTAGACTTCAGTTTGAATATTTTGTACAGTTCTGGGACCACACTTTAGGAAGGATATCAACCCATTGGAGGGAGTGTGGAAGAGGTACACAAGAATAGTTCCAGTGATGAGAAACTTCAGTTATGAGGATAAATTATGGTGACACAGTGGTTAGCACAGTTGCTTCGCAGCTCCAAGTCCCAGGCTCGATTCCCGGCTTGGGTCACTGTCTGTGTGGAGTCTGCACGTTCTCCCCGTGTCTGTGTGGGTTTCCTCCGGGTGCTCCGGTTTCTTCCCACAAGTCCCAAACGTTGTGCTGTTAGGTAGTTTGGACATTCTGAATTATCCCTCTGTGTACCTGAACAGGGGCTTTTCACAGTAACTTCATTGTAGTGTTAATGTAAACCTACTTATGAAAATAATTATTTTATTCATGGAGAGATTGGGACTGTTCTCCTTGGGGAGAAGAAGGCTAAGAGGAGATTTGACAGAGGTGGGTCAAAATCATGAGGGGGTTGGCCAGAGCAGATAGGGAGAACCTGTTCCCAAATGTAAAAAGGATCAAAAACGAGAGGGCACAGATTTAAAGTGATTTGCAAAAGAACAAATGTGATGTGAGAAAAACGTTTTCACACAGCGAGTGTTTCGGGTCTGGAACGCACAACCTGGAAGTGTGATGGAGGCAGGTTCAATTGAGACATTAAAGAGGGTATTAGATGATTATCTGAATAGAAATAATGTGCAGGGGTACAGGGGAAAAGGCAGGGGAAGTCATGATGCTCATTTGGAGAGCCAGTGTAGACATGATGGGCCAAATGGCCTCTATTTGCACCGCAACACTTCTGTGATGAAGTGGTATAGGCCCAATCTGTCCAACCTTTCTTTATAAGAAAAACATCTTATCCCAGGTGTTAGTGAGGCCACACCTGGAGTACTGTGTTCAGTTTTGGTCTCCTTACTTGAGAAAGGACGTACTGGCACTGGAGGGTGTGCAGAGGAGATTCACTAGGTTAATCCCAGAGCTGAAGGGGTTGGATTACGAGGAGAGGTTGAGTAGACTGGGACTGTACTTGTTGGAATTTAGAAGGATGAGGGGGGATCTTATAGAAACATTTAAAATTATGAAGGGAATAGATAGGATAGATGCGGGCAGGTTGTTTCCACTGGCGGGTGAAAGCAGAACTAGGGGCATAGACTCAAAATAAGGGGAAGTAGAATTAGGACTGAGTTTAGGAGGAACTTCTTCACCCAAAGGGTTGTGAATCTATGGAATTCCTTGCCCAGTGAAGCAGTTGAGGCTCCTTCATTAAGTGTTTTTAAGGTAAAGATAGATAGTTTTTTGAAGAATAAAGGGATTAAGGGTTATGGTGTTCGGGCCGGAAAGTGGAGCTGAGTCCACAAAAGATCAGCCATGATCTCATTGAATGGCGGAGCAGGCTCGAGGGGCCAGATGGCCTACTCCTGCTCCTAGTTCTTATGTTCTTATTGCATTAGAAACATTTCAATCTCATTTAGGAAAGCAAAACTGTCCACAGCATTCCAGATGTGATTCATCAAATCCTTGTACAGCTGCGATAACTTTCCTACTTTTATATCCCATTCCCAATGCAAAAAATACAAACGTTCCATTTGTCTTCCTAATCACTTGCAGTACCTGCATTCTAACTTTGTGGCCCGGTTCTGCGGAAAGATTTCTAAGTTCATTTGTGGCGGGTTTTTCAGGGAGTTCCCCACCACTATCCAATAACACTTAGTCACCTTTTGGATCCTGGGGAGTTTCTCACCAGTTTAGCCCACACTTTTTTTACAGGACTGGGAACTCGGAGAATGGGATGCCATTCTGAAAAGGTGTCCCAATCTCTAAGTGAGCTTGTGTGGACCAGTGTTAGACGGCGGCCGTCTGCGGCCTCGCTGGGGGTGAGAAATCAGGCAAATTCGCCGAAGTCGGTTTTAAACGCCTCGTGGGATTTGGGTGGATCCCATGAGGTGCAAAGGCCGCCGGGAAGCCCGCAAGATTCTCTAACTGCACCGTGCTCAAGCGACAGTGCAACTTGGCAGGTCGATCGTGCCCTGTGATTCATGTACCAAGGCACCCAGATTCTTCTGTGCCACTGAGTTCTGCAATCTCCCTCCACAGGAGGGTTTCCTGACACAATATGTGGATAGGCCGACAAGGGGTGGGGCCACATTGGATTTGGCATGGGGTAATGAACCGGGCCAAGTGTTAGATTTGTTTGTGGGAGAGCACTTTGGAGATAGTGACCACGGTGTCTTTCACTATTGCAATGGAGGGGGATAGGGCCATACGGCAGGGCAAAGTTTATAATTGGGGGAGGGGTAATTATGATGCGCTTAGGCAAGAATTAGGGAGCATAAGATGGGAACAGAAACTGTCAGGGAAAGGCACAAATGAAAAGTGGAGCTTGTTCAAGGAACAAATACTGTGTGTCCTTGATAGGTATGTCCCTGTCAGGCAGGGTGGAAATGGCCGTGTGAGGTTGAATGTCTTGTCAAGAGGAAAAAGGCACAAAAAGAAAGCATATGCAAGGATGAGGAAACAAGATTCAGTTGGGTTGCTTGAGGGTTACAAGGTAGCAAGGAATGAGCTAAAAAAGGGCTTAAGAGAGCTCGGAGGGGGCATGAGAAGTCCTTGGCGGGTCGGATCAAGGAAAACCCCAAGGCTTTTTACTCTTATGTGAGAAATAAAAGAATGACCAGGGTGAGGTTAGGGCCAGTCAAGGACAGTAGTGGGAACTTGTGCATGGAGTCAGAAGAAATAGGAGAGGCGTTGAATGAATACCTTTCTTCAGTGTTCACCAAGGAGAGGGGCCATGTTTTTGAGGATGAGAGAGTGATACAGGCGGGTAGGCTGGAGGAGGTAGATGTTCTGAGGAAGGATGTATTAGCAATTTTGAAAAACCTCAGGGTTGACAATCGCCTGGGCCAGATGGGATATATCCAAGGATTCTTTGGGAGGCAAGGGATGAGATTGCAGAGCCTTTGGCTTTGATCTTTGGGTCCTCACTGTCCACAGGGATAGTGCCAGAGGACTGGAGAGTGGTGAATGTTGTTCCTCTGTTCAAGAAAGGAAATAGGAATGACTCTGGTAATTATAGTCTTACTTCAGTGGTCAGTAAGTTAATGGAAAAGGTCCTGAAGATAGGATTTATGACCATTTGGAAAGATGCAGCTTAATCCGGGATAGTCAACACGGATTTGTGAAGGGTAAGTCTTGCCTCACAAATTTGATTGAATTCTTTGAGGAGGTAACTAAGTGCGTAGATGAAGGTAGAGCAGTTGATGTCGTATACGTGGATTTTAGTAAGCCGTTTGATAAGGTTCCCCATGGTCGGCTCATGAAGACAGTAAGGAAGTGTGAGATAGAGGGAAATTTGGCCAATTGGATAAGTAACTGGCTATAACATAGAAGACAGAGGGTTGTGGTGGATGGAAATTTTTTAGACTGGAGACCAGTTACCAGCGGTGTACCACAGGGATCAGTGCTGGGTCTTCTGCTATTTGTGATGTTTATCAATGACTTGGAGGAGGTGGCTGAAGGTGGGTCAGTAAATTTGCTGATGACACCAAGATTGGTGGAGTAGTGGATGAGGTGGAAGGCTGTTGTAAGCTGCAAAGAGACATTGATAGGATGCAGAGCTGGGCCGCAAAATGGCAGATGGAGTTTAACCCTGATAAGTGCAAGGTGATTCATTTTGGTAGAAAAAATTTGAATGCAGATTACAGGGTCAACGGCAGGGTTCTAAGGAATGTGGAGGAACAGAAAGATCTTAGGGTACATGTCAACAGATCTTTGAAGTTTGCCACTCAAGTGGATAGAGCCGTGAAGAAGGCTTATAGTGTGTTAGCGTTTATTAACAGGGGGCTTGAGTTTAAGAGCCGTGGGGTTATGCTGCAACTGTACATGACCCTGGTGAGACCACATTTGGAGTAGTGTGTGTAGTTCTGGTCACCTCACTATAGGAAGGATGTGGAAGCATTGGAAAGGGTGCAAAGGAGATTTACCAGGATGCTGCCTGGTTTGCAGGATAGGTCTTATGAGGAAAGGTTGAGGGAGTTAGGGCTTTTCTCTTGGAGCGGAGGAGGATGAGAGGCGACTTAATACAGGTTTATAAGTTGATGAGGGGGATAGATAGAGTGGATGTTCAGAGACTATTTCCTCAGGTGGATGTAGCTGTGACAAGGGGGCATAACTATAAGGTTCAGGGTGGGAGATATAGGAGGGATGTCTGAGGTAGGTTCTTTACTCAGAGTGGTTAGAGTGTGGAATGGACTGCCTGCTGTGATAGTGGAGTCGAACACTTTAGGAACTTTCAAGCGGTTATTGGATCGGCACATGGAGCACACCAGAATGACAGGAAGTGGGATAGCTTGATCTTGGTTTTGGACAATGCTCGGCACAACATCGGGGGCCAAAGGGCCTGTTCTGTGCTGTACTGTTCTATGTTATATTTAAATAGCATGCTGCTTTACCTGATTATCTGAGTAGAAGCAAAGGTATGGGGAAAGGCAGGAGAATGGCACTATGCCCTAATGCTCATTTGAAGAGAGTCAATGCAGACATGATGAGCTGAATTGACTCCTTTTGCACTGTAACAATTCTGTGATAATTTACTGTTATTTAGGTTTATTAATTCAAAACATTAGATAGTTCATTTAAGCTCCAAAAAGGATTTGAATGATTAAGAGTAGACGGTTTCTGGCTTTAGCAGAGAAAACAGTGGAGAAAGTAGGAGAAATTATGTAAAATACTCAGCGTGGCCCATACTTACATTGCCCTCTGGTGGCTTCTCTGAGGAACTTGTCATTTTTCTCCTTTTCTTCAATTTACTTTGTGTTTTCTCCTTTTAACATAGCAAAATAAAATCTGTTAACTGTAATATTCATTTAGTTATGGCTCAGTGTCTACATTCTCAAATAATTCAAGTCTCACTCCAAAGACCTCTGCTCAAAATCTACACTGGCACTTTACAGCAGTAGTGAGGAGATCTGCACTGTCGAGAGTGTTGTCTTTCAGTTGAAACCTCTCATCGGGTCTCCACTAAACTTCTTGGGTACATGTAAAAGATGCCTAGGCACAATGTTGAAGAGCAAGGAGTTCTGCTTCGTCTTGCCCAATTTACCTCTCAATCAATATCATACCTGCTTCTTTTTCTTCAATACTGACGACGCATCAAAAGTCCTTCATTGGCTGTAAAGGTATTTTTCATGCCCTGAAAGCCATTATACAAATGCAACTCATTCTTACGGCTCCTATTTTCATTCTGCATCAAAATTATTCCAAATTACCTGCTCAACAGACATTAAGGATGCTTTATTGACCAGATCTCCAATTTTCACTTTCTCCCTGATAAGGAAATTAAATCCAGTTCAGCCATCTTTGAAGAAAACAAATTGGCACTGGAATCGCTTGCACGGAGCAGTGCCAGCCATTGGCAGCAGTAATCCACACATTGCAAGCAAATATATATTTGAATCCGGAGGTCTCTGCTCACCCACACCCTTCAATATGTTTCCATTGACTGTATTGACTTCAGGAAGCAAAGTACTGTACACACCCCTGTCAGCATCAACGGGGCTGAGGTGGAGATGGTTAGCAGTTTCAAATTCCTAGGGGTGCACATCACCAAAAATCTTTCCTGGTCCACTCACATCGACGCTATCACCAAGAAAGCACAACAGCGCCTATACTTCCTCAGGAAACTATGGAAATTCGGCATGTCCATATTAACTCTTACCAACTTGTACAGATGCACCATAGAAAGCATCCTATCGGGCTGCATCACAGCCTGGTATGGCAACTGCTCGGCCCAGGACCGCAAGGAACTTCAGAGAGTCATGAATACCGCCCAGTCCATCACACAAACCTGCCTTCCATCCATGGACTCCATCTACACCTCCCGCTACCTGGAGAAAGCGGGCAGCATAATCAAGGATCCCACCCACCCGGCTTACTCACTCATCCAACTTCTTCCATCGGGCAGGAGATACAGAAGTCTGAGAACACGCACGAACAGACTCAAAAACAGCTTCTTCCCCACCGTCACCAGACTCCTAAATGACCCTCTTATGGACTGACCTCATTAACACTACACCCTGTATGCTTCATCCGATGCCAATGCTTATGTAGTTACATTGTATATCTTGTGTTGCCCTATTATGTATTTTCTTGAATTTTGTTTAATTCCCTTTTCTTCCCATGTACTGAATGATCTGTTGTGCTGCTTGCAGAAAAATACGTTTCACTGTACCTCGGTACACGTGACAATAAACAAATCCAATCCAATATACTTCCATACATTTGCACTAATGTTTCTACAACCGCTTACAAGTCCTGAAAGGCATCCAAACTTTTCCCACTTTTGTACCTGTGTGTCAATCAATAATAGTGATCTGAAAACTCAATATCAACATGTACATTTTTTCCCTGAAGCCTAAATTCGCCGGGGGAAAACCATTTAAAATAGTTTCCAAAAGGTTGGTTCAAATGTAAAATAATTTCAAATTATATTGTAGGCATGGATAAAGAATGGTCAGGGCGTCATGTTGGCTCAGTGGTTAGCACTGCTGCCTCACAGCGCTGAGGAACCAGGTTCAAATCCCGGCCCTGGGTCACTGTTCGTGTCGAGTTTGCACATTCTCCCCGTGTCTGCGTGCGTCTCACTCCCACAACCCAAAGATGAGCAGGGTAGGTGAATTGGCCACGCTAAAGTGCCCCTTAAAATTTCCCAGCTGCGTAGGCAATTTCCTACCTTCGAGAAAGAGAACAGCAGTACTCAGCATTCAACTCAAGACATCCCATGATGACTTCTGTCAATGTACTCTGTTGATTATTTTTTTTGTCTACTATGTACATACTGTGTACGTTGCCTCAGCCACAGAAAAATACTTTTCACTGTACTTCGGTACATGTATGTGGAAGGGAAATTAATGAGTTGCCCACTTAGAAGCATGCTGGGAATAGTGTCTATATTTTAACATTTCTTTTTAACGAAAATAAGGTCAGGAAACGTGAACAAAATACTGCTTATTATTTTGGACTCGGCCTTATTATAAATTGTTCTTCCGAAGGACAACAAAATCGAGTTGTTTTTAAACCAAGGGCAAAACATTTGTATTTCCTCTTGCGTATGTTCCAAGGTTTTATCACTTTTAAAGTTGTTTATTTCACACTATAAATATAATGGTTTTTAACTGTATAATTCAGAGTGCTGTGGAATGGCTCTGCAGCCAGACCACTCCCCCCTCCGCAAATATTTGTGTAAATAAATTTCCTTAAATCGAACCTCAAAGAATTTTTCTTTATTATAATTTCCACGACAATGTGACAAGAAATCAAATCCCACTTTTTGCATCTTTTGAAACTCAGGTGTGCCCTGGTCCTGAAATCCAGATTCATAACAGCACAAAAGGAGGCCCTTCAGCCCATTAATTTCATGACATCTCTCTGTAAAGTCAGTCAGTCTGGTTCCTGCACTCTATCCTTGTAACCTGGCAAGTTTATTTGCTGTCAGGTGCCCAACCAATTTCCTTTCGAAATAAATGGATCATCTCTTCTTCCACCTCTCCCCCCCCCCCCCCCCCCCCCCCCCCCCCCCCCCCCCGCCCCCCACACACACAGGTAGTGTGTTCCAGGTCATACCAAGCACAGAAGAAAACATTTTTCCTCACATCTACCCTTGCATCTCTTGCCCAAAATCGTAAATCTATGTCCACTCGTCCTTGTATGACCAGCTAATGGGAACAACTTTTTTTGTCTACTTTGCTTATATCTCTTTTGCTTCAAGCATGTTTGCTGTTGAAATAGCCGAGGTTGAGGAACATTTTCTGTTAATTCTCCAGATACCTGTCTGTGGTAACTGAATTACTGGGGAGCCCCACGAGGCACAAGATAATTCTTGTGAGAAGTCTCCAAAATTAGCAGCCTTGCAGCTAGCGTACCTTTCACAGTGTGAATATTTTATCATAAAAATATGGTTGAAACCAAAACATTCACTCCAGAATTACAGAAAGCCTTGAATCAATTGTTGAAGTTGTCAGGGAGCTGCCAGAGAGAGTCTGAGTGATGCTGGGCGATGTCACACAAAGCACCGGGAAAACTGCAAAACATATGAAGCTTGGTGGACAGCTGTAGCATTCACAGAGAGCTTTAAACCACCCCTCAAACGGAGCAGCATTAATGGAAAGTCAGTTGTTATTCACAGCACCACATGAGACTGGCTAGCTTTTTTTTGTTATAAATACCACTTGCTCAGGAAAAACAGGCAGACAGCAAGAAAGAACACACCAATATCAATGTATAAAAAGTAACACAATGAGCTCTTGCCCAAGAGTGTGGGAACAATTCCACATTCCGCTGTCTGAAGCAAAACCATAACTACATCCTTGGAAACCGGTACAGCATAGGAAATATGAGCGATTAGAATGATGGCACTGTATAGGAATTAACAGAAGCCAAAACATTATGTTTAGTTTCTGCACAGAAACAATAGTGACTACGCCTCAAAAATATCAGGGGCTGTGAAGCACTTTAGGATAGCCTGGAGTTGTGATCGGCATTATATAAATACAAGCTACTTCTTTCTCTCTTAACATGATCACAAAAACTTGAATTTCGCAAATGCTTAATTGCAGGACATTATCAATATGCATTCTTTGATCTTCTTGTGCCGCACTCCACCTCAACTGCAAGCAGAAACCTATTAGTCTCTTCAAACAGTGCACTGAAACCAGCCACAAGGAAGTGTATAAGCAGTTAAAAGATGACTGCATCTTTTACTTCCTCCTCACAAGTTTGTGGATTCTGACAACTCTTTTGTACTCAGAATTTTGGTTGCTGTGGACTATTTTTGCACATTCCTATGCCCCTGGTATTTTCACCTGTCTGAATGCCTAGTCGCATTTGGATTTGGGTTTATTGCCACGTGTACCGAGGTACAGTGAAAGTATTGTTCTGCGTACAGTCCAGACATATCGCACCATATTTGGGGGAAAAGAAAGGACGCATGATAGATGCACAATGTAAATATATAGACACAGACATCACGTGATGCATGCAGAGTGTAGTATACGGCAGCGGCATGGTGGCACAGTGGTTAGCACTGTTGCTTCACAGCTCCATGGCCCCGGGTTTGATTCCCGCTTGGGTCACTGTCCGCGGAGTCTGCATATTCTCCCCGTGTCTGCGTGGCCAATCCAACTAACCTACACATCTTTGAGCTGTGGAAGGAAACCAGAGCACCCGGAGGAAACGCAAGCAGCCATGGGGAGAACGTGCAGACTCCGCACAGTGACCCAAGCCGAAAATCGAACCTGGGACCCTGGAGGGTGAGGCAACAGTGCTAACCACTATGCTACTGTGTCTTCCCAGATCGTGTCTTCAAATCAGGTTTACCAGCATCTGGGCCACGTAGTCTGTGGGGTTCCTGCCTTCGGTTCCTTCCGGCAGGTCCACTATCCTCAGATTTTGGCGCCACGACAGGTTCTCCCGGTTTTCTATCTTTCCCTTTAGGTTCCCCTGTGTCACCACCAATCTTGCTACCTCCAACTCCAGGGAGACCATCCAGTCGCTCTTGTTTGTTGAGGCATTTTCCAGCTCTTTGATGATGTTCCCCAGGGCCTCTGGTTGCCTCACTGCCTTGTCCAGGGCCACCTGCATGGCGACCAGAGTCTCCATGACCGCTACCCTGACCGTAGCCTTTATGTCCTCTTTGAACTCCCTGGTGAGGAACTTCTTCGATCCGCCCTCCGGCGACGGGGAGCTTCACGTGCGGAGCCTGCACATTCTCCCCGTGTCTGCATTGGTTTCCTTCGGGCGATCCAGTTTCCTCCCATAGTACAAAGATATATAGGTCAGGTGAATTGGCCATACTAAATTGCTCTTAGTGTCCAAAAAGGTTAGGTGGGGTTGCTGGGTTATGGGAGTAGGGTGGCGGTTTGGGCTTCGGTGAGGTGCTCTTTCCAAGGGCCGGTGCAGGCTCGATGGGCCGAATGGCCTCCTTCTGCACTGTAGATTCTATGATACTCAGTAGAGAAGATGCATGGAGAGATCAGTTCAGTCCATAAGAGGGGCTGTTTAGCTCACTGGCTTTGAAGGCAGACCAAGGCAAGCTAGCAGCATGGTTCGATTCCCGTAACAGCCTCCCCGAACAGGCGCTGGAATGTGGCGACTAGGGTCTTTTCACAGTAACTTCATTTGAAGCCTACTCGTGACAATAAGCGATTTTCATTTCATTTCATTTCAGGGTCATTCAAGAGTCTGGTAACATTGAGGAAAAAGCTGTTTTTGAATCTGTTAGTGCACGTTCTCAGACTTTTGTATCCCCAGTTCCTCCTCCCACCTGTCTTCACTTCTACCAAAACCTGCTCTTCCCCCTCGATTCGCCCATCTATCCCAGACATGCTGTCCACCTCGGACCCCACGCTCGAGAGTATTCTTTCCAACAGGGCAGATGGTGGCACCTCCGGGAATATCGGCAATGCCTGCCGGACAAAGTCCGAACCTGAAAGTACATGAATATACCCGATCCCCCAAGCCCTACTTTCTCCTTCAACTTGTTCCAATTCGTGAACAGTGCCTCCAGGAAAGTCTTTCACCCTCCCCCAACCCTTTGCTTCCACACCCCAGAATGTAGCATCCAATTTCACCGACTCAAATGGTTCCCATGGGTAGGGGCCCATCTTGACACTGCCCTCAGCTTAAAATGCTAGTGGAATTGCCGCCATATCTTTAATATAGACACTACCACCGGATTCACAGAGTATTTCGCTAGAGCAAATGGCAGAGATGCCATCACTAGTGCTACCAGACTAGTGTTACAACATTCCCGTACCAGCCTCCCCGGACAGGCGCCGGAATGTGGCGACTAGGGGCTTTTCACAGTAACTTCATTGAAGCCTACTCGTGACAATAAGCGATTTTCATTCATTTCATTTCATTTCCACTCCAACCGTACCCAACTAACCTCCTGATCCCCAAACCACCCCAACACTTCTCTGAATTGGCAGCCCATTAATAATACATCAGGTTTGGCAGCATTAAACCCCCCAACCTGTCTTCCCTTCTGTAGGACCCCTCTCCAAATCAGAGGCGCTCTCCCAGCCCATGTGAAGCCCATTATGTATCTCCTGAATGTATGTTCCATCTCCTGAAAAAAAGCCTTTGTTAGAAAGGCTGGGAGGAATTAAAACAGGAACAAAAATCGTGGCAAAATATTTATCTTAATAGATTGTACTCGGTCCGCCAATGACAGTGGAAGTTTGCCCCACCTCTGCAAGTCCGCTGTAACCCTGCTCGCCCAAGTTTGCAAAATTCAGTTTGTGAAGTCACACCCAATCCTGTGCTATCTGGACCCCCAAGTAGCAAAACCTGGTCTCCGCCCGATGGAATGACAAAACCCTCAGCCCAATCCTTCTTCAGGAGGGGGGCGGGATATCAGCCCTAGTGTCTCTGGAAGTGAACTATACGGCCATGAATCATTAAACATCTCCAGCACCAATGGGGCCAGTTGGTCCACGAACGTCTAATGAAATTGTACCTGGAACCCATCAGGCACCAGCACCGTACCCGTCTGCATCTTGCTGAAAGCCCTGCAATCCTCTTCCAGCCCCATCCCGCAACTTTAAAAAAATTATTAATTCATGGGAGGGGGTTGGGGCGTCACTGACTGGGCCAGCATTTGTTGCCCATCCCTAATTGTCCTTGAACTCAGTAGTTTGCTGGGCCATTTCAGAAAGCATTTAAGAGTCAACCAAATTGCTGTGGGTCTGGAATCATATGTAGGCCAGACCAGGTAAGGATGCAATATTACTTCCCTCAAGGACATTAGTGAACCAGGTGATTTTTATGACAATCAACATGGTTTCATGGTCATCATTAATTAGACTTTTAAATCTAGATTTTCACTGAACTCAAATTTCACCATCTGCCATGATGGGATTCGAACCCTAGTGCCCAGAGCCTTACCCAGGGTCTCTGGATTACTAGTCCAGTATCAATACCCCTGCGCCATTGCCCCCCCTACCTGAAGAAACTCCACAAACCCTCCAAGAACTCAACCATCCCCTGCTCATCCTCTGGCGGCTCCGATCTGTAAAGCCCCTCATGGAGTGAATGAAACACCTTGTTGACTTTCTCAGGGGCAGAGACCATCCCACCCTCCCCCTGACTCCCACACCTGCACAAGCTCTTTGGCAGCTTCCTGCCGCCTTAACTGATGAGCAAACAGGCGGCTAGCCTTCTCCCCACTCATATAACATCCCCTTTAAGTGCCGCAGCTGACACACCACCTGGTCTGTGGACAGGTCAAACTGCATTTGCAGTTTCTTCCTGCACGTCAAGAGCTCTGGCATTAGGTCACTCGCATATTCTCTGTCTTCACCTAGAATCTCATCCACCTCCTGACACTCCCGCCTGTTCTCCCTATCCATATATGACTTGTATGAGATGATCTCTCCCCTAATCATTGCCATTAATGCCTCCCAAATTGAAGATAGAGAGACCATCCCATTCCATTCAACATTGTTCTTTATGGCCCCTGAAATCTTAGCATAAAAAAAACAAGATTCGACATCAGGTCCATGTCCAGTCTCCAGCCCACGCTCTGCACCCGGCCCTCTCCAACCTCAGATGTAACGCCTGATCGGAGATAACCATTGCCAAATAGTTTGTACTCTTTACCCCAGGGAACAGGGTCCTACCCTAACGAAAATAAATCAATCTACGAATATGCCTTATACACTGGCAAGAAAAATGAGAACTTCTTGGGTGCATAACTCGCCACAGATCAACTCACCCATCTCTTCCATGAATGCTGTGAACTCCTTTGCCATCCCCAAACGGACCATCGACCTGGGGGCTGGAGCAATCCAATTTTGGATGCAAAATCTAATTAAAATCTCCCCCTAAAAATCAGCTTGTGTGTATACAACTCTGGAATGGCCGCCAACAACTGTCTCATAAACTGAATATCGGCCCACATTCACCTTCACTACAGCCCTCCCCTCCAACATATCTGTGACGGTCACCTACCACCCCAACCCCGCATGGATCAACAACCCCTGCCTGAAAATGCACCTGACTACGAACCAGGATCGCCACCACCCCGCACCCTACTGTTGAACCCGGAGTAATCAACCTGGCGACTCAGGCCTTTCGTAAGCAGAACTGGTCCGACACCCGCAGCTGAGTTTCTTGAAGGAACACCACATTGGCACGCAAACCCTTTAAATGGGGAAAAAAAAACTTTTGCGCTCTTCATAGGCCCCCCAAACCCCGCACGTTCCAGGTGATCAACATCGTTGGGGGCCTCTCACAGCCCCCCCCTCGAGTAAGCCATTTGCACCGTAAAGTAACATACCCGCCCGCAATCCTGGGTCCCCAGCCCATCTAAGATGGTCAGCAGCCCCACCCCAAGGCTGAGACAAGGAACAGCCACTGGTCACTGTTAGTTCACCTCTCCCCCTCCCTGATGTTAGTTACCTCTCCACCACCCCAAAGTGTCACAGCGTCCGAAGCTCAGGCTCCAGGGGTGGGATTCTCCGACCCCCCGCCGGGTCAGAGAATTGCTGGGGGCCGGCGTAAATCCCGCCCCCACCATCTCCCAAAGTCTCCGGCACCAGAGACTCGGCGGGGGCGGGGGCGGGAATCCCCCCCCCCCCCCCCCCCCGGGCGATTCACCGGCCCGCGATGGGCCGAAGTCCCACTGCTTTCATGCCGGTCCCGCCGCCGTGAATCAAACCACCTATCTTACCGGCGGGACCAGGCGTCGCGGGCGGGCTCTAGGGCCCTGGGCGAACTTGCCCCGGGGGGTGCCCCCTTTTCCTTCCGCGTTCGCCATAGTCTTCACGATGGCGGAAGTGACTCCCTCCTCTTTGCGGGGATGACGTCAGCAGCAGCTGACGCTCTGGCGCATGCGCGGACTTCCGCTGGCCGGCGAAGTCCCTTCGACCCCGGCTGGCGTGGCACCAAAGGCCATTCCCGCCGGCCGCCAACCACTCCAGCACGGGCCGAGCACCTCAAGGTTAGGGCTTGGCCCCTAAAGGTGCGGAGACTTCTGAACCTTTGGGGCGGTCCGACGCCGGAGTGGTTCACGCCACTCCATCCCGCCGGGACCCCCTGCCCCGCCAGGTAGGGGAGAATCCTACCCTAGCTCATCAATTCTGAGCCATGTTCCTCAAGCAACCAGCACTGACTATAGATGTGGTCACTAGGAACCACAATGGGGTCACCATCTCCCACATCGTGCAGGTATAACACATCATCCTTATTTAATTTAATTAGGTTTTTCAAAATTTTCAACTGTTTATTATATCTCTCCTTATTATCAGTAATTTAAAATGGATTTTCAAATTTAGCATAGATTCCCCATTAGCCAAAGTCCCTTTTCAGTTTTTCCTGCACAATTGGAACACTCAAGTGTATCACTCATCTTCCAAGGCTGTTCTTCGATTTTCTCCCACTCCGCTTCCGATGTGAATGCCGCAAATCCCCGAGGTACGGTTTTTAGATCACTCACCATTACAGGCTGCTCTCCGGCTTTCTCTCAATGTGAAGGCTGCAAACGCCCCCCACCCCCACCCCGAGGTAACATTTTTATATCACTCACTTTCCCAGACTGCTCTCCAGGTAGCAGTGATCATAATACGATTATGCAATATAATACGAAGTCTTACAACACCAGGTTAAAGTCAACAGATTTGTTTTCAATCACTGGCTTTTGGAGCGCAACTCCTTCATCGGGACCTGATGTAGGAGCTGCACTCTGAAAGCTAGTGATTCCAAACAAACCTGTTGGGCTTTGACCTGGTGTTGTAAGACTTCTTACTGTGCCCACCCCAGTCCAATGCCAGCATCTCTATATCCTAATATATGATTGAGTTTTACATTCAGTTTAAAGGGAGAGAAAAGTGCATCGAAGACGTAAAAACTTAAAAGAGTAATTATGAAGGCATAAAAGTAGAGCTAGCTTGCAAATTAGGTTGCGGGATAAATCAACCGAGAGGCAGCAAACTTGGATTTCCAGAAAGCATTTGATATGGTGCCAATGAAAGGTTATTGCATAAAATAAAAAATTCATGGTGTAGGGGGTAACACAAGATTGGCTAACTAACAGGAAACCAAAAAAGGCATAAATGGGTTATTTTCAGGTTGGTACGGTGTAATGAGTGGTGTGCCACAGGGTGTGTGCTGGGGCCATAACATTTTACAATTTATATAAATGATTTGGATGAAGGGACCTATAGTGGGGGCAGCAGGGTAGCATAGTGGTTAGCACAAATACTTCACAGCTCCAGGGTCCCAGGTTCGAATCCCGGCTTAGGTCACTGTCTGTGTGGAGTCTACACGTTCTCCCTGTGTCTGCGTGGGTTTCCTCCGGGTGCTCCGGTTTCCTCCCACAGTCCAAAGATGTGCAGGTTAGGTGAATTGGCCAGGCTAAACTGCCCTCAGGGTCCAAATTGCCCTTAGTGTTAGGTGGGGTTACTGGGTTATGGGAATAGGGTGGAGGTATGGGCTTGGGTAGGGTGCTCTTTCCAAGAGCCGGTGCAGACTAGATGGGCCGAATGGCCTCCTTCTGCACTGTAAATTCTATGAAATTTCTATGAGGTGCAAGACAGCTGCAGAGGAGGGTCACTTGGCTGCCTGTTGCTCCAGGGCAGCAAGGCCAATGGCCTCTGTACCATTATTCCTCATTATCAATGAACTCTGTTCACATGAAGAGCCTCCCCCTTATCACTGCCAGATTACCACAGGACCGAAGGTATGTTTGCTAAATTTCATAGAATTTACAATGCAGAAGGAGGCCATTCGGCCCATCGAGTCTACACCGGCTCTTTTTTTTTTGGAAAGAGCACCCTACCCAAGCCCACACCTCCACCCTATCCCCATAACCCCACCCAGCACTAAAGGCAATTTTGGACACTAAGAGCAATTTAGCATGGCCAATCCACCTATCCTGCACATCTTTGGACTGTGGGAGGAAACCGGAGCACCCGGAGGAAACCCACGCACACACGGAGAGAACATGCAGACTCCGCACAGACAGTGACCCAAGCCGGGAATCGAACCTGGGACCCTGGAGCTGTGAAGCAATTATGCTTACCACCATGCTACTGTGCTGCCCAATTTGCTGATGACACAAAGATAGGTAGGAAAGTAAGATGTGAAGAGGACATAAGGAGGCTACAAAGGGACATAGATAAGAGAATAGACAAATTTCTGGCAAATGGAGTACAATGTAGAAAATTGTGAAATGGTCCATTTTGGCAGGAAGAAATGGTGAGATTGCAAGAGCTGAAATGCAGAGGGATCTGGGTGTCCTAGTGCATGAATCCCAAAAGGTTAATATGCAGGTACAGCAAGTAATTGGGAAAGATAATAAAATGTTACTGTATATTGCAAAGGGAATTGAATACAAAAGTAGGGAGCGTACGCTTCAGTCATACAGAGCATTGGTGAGATCACATCTGGAGTAGTGTGTACATTATTGCTGTCCTTATTTAAGAAGGGTGTAAATGACTTGCGAGATTAAAATCTGGGTTGTTTTATGAGGAAAGATTGGGCAGGCTAGGCTTGTATTCACTGGAGTTCAGAAGAGCAAGAGGTGACTTGATTGAAACATAAAAGATCCTGAGGGGTTTTGACAGGGTCAACGTGAAAAGGATATTTCCCCTTGTGGGAGAATCTAGAACTAGGGATCACTATTTAAAAACTAGGAGTTGCCCATTTCAGACAAAGTTGAGGTAAAGGTGGTTTTTGGAACTCTGTTCTTAAAAATGTGGAGAAGCAGTGTCTATGAATATTTTTTTACGGCAGAGGTAGATAAATTCATGATAAGGGTTACCTGGGGTAGATGGGAACGTGGAGTTGAAGTTACAATCAGATCAGCCATGATCTCAGACAATGACAAAACAGGTTCAAGGGGCCTACCAATACTCTCAATTTGTATGTTTGTACGTAACACTGGTGTTACTATTGAGTCGGTGCTGAGTAGGCCCAATCATGGTAACTGTGCTATCAGTCTGCACAATTAAATCTGGTTGTAAGCACTGGACATTATTAAGGTAACCATGACGCACAAGCACAAATAAAAAACGTGAAGCAAGTGCTCTCTTAACTAAATCTACTGTACAATTGCCTGAATCAGTACCATCCTATCACGTTGTGATATTCTGCATGAAGAAAACAATGGCTAATAGAAACTAAACTCCCACGACTGTGTCGGAAAATTTGGCTCCAACTCTATCTACATGCTTGCTGGTAACACAAACTTAGTGGGTTGGATCTCGAACAATGGGTCAGAGTGCAGGAGGGAGATAGAGGACCCAGTGGCATGGTGTAACATCAACAAACTCTCTCTCTCAATGTCAGCAAAACTAAAAAGCTGGTCATTGACTTCAGGAAGCAAAGTGTCGTACACACCCCTGTCAGCATCAACGGGGCCGAGGTTGAGATGGTTGACAGCTTCAAATTCCTAGGTGTACACATCACTAACAATCTGTCCTAGTCGAACTAAGTAGATGCTATAACCAAGAAAGTACAACAGCGTCTATACTTCCTCAAGAAACTAAGGAAATTTGGCATGTCTACATTGAGTCTTAACAATTTTTACAGATGCACCATAGAAAGCATCCTATCTGGCTGCATCACAGCCTGGTCTGGCAACTGCTCAGCCCAAGACCATAAGAAACTACAGAGTCGTGAACACAGCCCAGTTCATCACGCAAACCCGCCTCCCATCCATTGACTCGGTCTACATCTCCCACTGTCTTGAGAAAGCGGACAGCATAATCAAAGACCCCTCCTACCCGAATTATTTTCTCTTCCAACATCTTCCATCGGGCAGGAGATGCAAATCTGAGAACACGCACTAACAGGTTCAAAAAAAGTTTTTATCCCCACTGTTACCAGACTCCTGAAGGACCCTCTTATGGACTGAACTGATCTCTTCACACATATTCTCTACTGAGTAGTACTACACTCCTTGTGCTTCACCCATTGCCTGTGCCTATGTATTTACATTGTGTATTTATGCATGCTCCATGTTTTTTCATGTATGCAACGCTCTGTCTGGACTGTACACAGAACAATACTTTTCACTGTATCTCGGTACATGTGACAATGAATCAAATTCAATTCATCGGTGACTAGTTTAAGCTCAATGAATATCTCATTATACCTTTTCCACAGGTTTCTGACACAGAACTGTTGTATTATCTTCCTAGAAGTCACCCCGGTTGACTTGAAAACCAAAGTCCATCAAGGGAGAGAATAAATGTGGTATACTTTCCAGCCATTAATAATTAAGGAATTTGGTGCCTTCCTCTACAGTGCTGTTATATTTGTTACTGTGTTTTAACCAATTATCAGAATTCACAAATATAGTAGCATTAAATTACTAGTTTAGTTGCCAAGAACATTGTGAATGGTTTCATAGGGCAGTAAAGGTCAGGAACCAGGGAAATAAATTGTTTTTAAGACATTATACATTGTTCCAAAAGGTCCATGCATGTGTGAATTAGCGGCCCCAACTTGAAACAAAAAGAATAAAACAGCTAAATATGACAATGCCAAGCTCGCTTAAATTTTACTATTAATTTTCAGAAATGAGCTACAATACACAAATAAGCCCCCATTCACGTACCTAAATGCTAATAGTGGAAAATCACAAGACTGATTAGAATTGAATACTTTTGTAACTTAAATAAATCAGTGAGACAGCTACCTACCACTGCTACTTTGTTTTTTTTTGTTCAAAAGGATGCACTTCATAATCAACAGATAGCTTAAAAGTGTGATTACTGTTGTGGATAAACTCTACAATCAACTTTATGATCAAGTAACCAGCATCAGATGAACGATCAAACAATTTGCTTTTTGGGGAGTAATATTAGTTATTAATATTGACATTCTGTTCCAGTATTTTCTCTAGCTTCTTGTATGGGTGCCCTTTCAGCACTTCATGGTCCCAGCTTAGCTGATTTGGCAGGATGACCATGCTCGCCTGCCAACTGACGCTCTCCTTTAGTAACTTATCTACTAATTCAATTTGTTTTAAATGCCAGGCACACAGGTGGCCTGTAGGCAATCTTTCAACCTTCAGAACATCTTACCGAGTGTGCAATCATTTTTTTTCATTATAAATTTAGAGTACCCAATTATTTTTTTTCTAATTAAGGGGCAATTTTGCGTGGACAGTCGACCTACCCTGCACATCTTTGGGTTGTGGAGGTGAAACCCATGCAGACATGGGGAGAATGTGCAAACTCCATACGGTCAGTGACCCAGGGCCGGGATTCAAACCCGGGTCCTCAGCGCGTAGTCCCAGTGCTAACCACTGCATTCTCCTAAACATTTTCATAGAATTTACAATGCAGAAGGAGGCCATTCGGCCCATCGAGTCTGCACCGGCTCTTGGAAAGAGCACCCCACCCAAGGTCAACACCTCCACCCTATCCCCATAACCCAGTAACCCCACCTAACACCAAGGGCAATTTTGGACACTAAGGGCAATTTATCATGACCAATCCACCTAACCTGCACATCTTTGGACTGTGGGAGGAAACCAGAGCACCCGGAGGAAACCCATGCACACACTGGGAGAACGTGCAAACTCCACACAGACAGTGACCCAAGCTGGAATCGAACCTAGGACCCTGGAGCTGTGAAGCAATTATGCTATCCACAATGCTACCGTGCTGCATTTTTTCCCAGTCATGCCTGCTTTCTGTCAAGCTATCCGCTACCTGTTCCCTGCAAAATATCAATGCCATGTATTCTTGAAACATCTTCTCAATATGTTCTGGATTTTTACAGGTCACGGCTTGTGTAGCCTTCAGGCTGTAATCTTAATTTTGACATCACTAAGACTGGTTTTGGGGCCCCTTGATTTGAGGGGTGGCACAACACTAGTTCACACCAATGACCAGAATATGTATACCCATAATAGGCGAGGATGTTTTGCTGGTCCCAGACCAGACAAACTGACCACTGGAATAGCTCAGTCCCAGTGGTCTGAGCAACAGCCTCCTCCATCCATTGCATTGTTTCCTTCCAGGGAACCCATTTATGTACATTACCTCCAGGAGTTAGCGAATATTTCATGCTAATCACTTGTTCAATTACATTTTCTCATATGACTGTCAATTGGCTGAGGACAGGTTCCCAAGGTGGATCCCTCCTACTCCAGTCCCAAGCCCACGTCACCCTCTGCTTATCTTTTTTAAGGAATGACAAATAATTTAATCTTTAATTCAGACAGCTTTTTAGATATATGGCATGAGATCCCACATTATTATGGCTCAGAATGCATGCTCAAAGGTCTGTGTTAAAACTTGCATCCTTGGTAGAGATAACAGGTTTTGTGAAAAATCCTGACTGTGCTCTTGTGGATGTGTCAGTTCTGGCAGGCTGGAGATTTTTTTTTTAAAGAGAGATAAATTATTGCTATAATGCTACCGCTGGTTCACAATTAATATGTTTGGAAAACCTATAATTACCTTCCAATATAGTATCTTGTAGCTAGGACACTGGGAGTAGTAGTCGGTACCATGGAATCAAATATCCACATAACAACCAGATGGGGCCTTGTTGTCCAAATGACAGCTGCTCCGATGCTAACACACCCACATTACGACAGCAACAGGCTGTACTCAAACCACGTGACTCAAATGTAAGTGCTAACAACTGAACCACGTTGATACTTGCTTGTGCAGATCTGGTCAACATAATTCAATGGTTGGCAGATAACTTTTGCACATGGTAATTATACAGCCCTTCCATCCATTAAAATAACCTGTTTTTTATATTCACACTTTTCACGTCACAGGAATGTCACGCTTTTGCTTCAATCATAATTACTGTTCCAATACAGGGAAATGTAGCAGCCAATTTGAGCATAGCAAGCTCAACGAACTGCAATATGGTAAATTATTAGATAACTTATTTTTGCTTAGATGTGGCGTAAAAATGCTGGCTGAGACACTGGGAGAACTGCCACACCAAAGGTTACAATGCAAGAGCTCATGGTGCAAAGAGTATTATCATGGAGAAATGAAATGAAAAAAAAATGAAAATTGCTTATTGTCACAAGTAGGCTTCAAATGAAGTTACTGTGAAAAGCCCCTAGTCACCACAGTCCGGCACCTGATTGGGGAGGCTGGTACCGGAATTGAACCCGCACTGCTGGCCTGCCTGGGTCTGCTTTCAAAGCCAGTGATTTAGCCCTGTGCTAAACCAGCCCCCGAGAGGATTCCTTCGCTTCAGGAAGCAGGGATAAATTAGTCTTTTTCAGGTTAGTAATACATAACGAGTGGAGTGCCAGTGGGTTCAACGCTGGGGCATCTGCTATGAAAAATCTATATCAACAAAGTGTTTGAAGAGCCCAAATGTATGGTTGCTAAATTTGACAATGACAAAAAAGATAGGTAGGTGGGTAAATTGTGAAGAGGAGATAGTAAGTCCACAAAGGGACAGAAATTAAGTGAGTGCGCAAAGATTTGGCAGACAGGAGTATAATGTGGGAAAATGGCCACTTTGGCAGGACGAATTGAAAAGCTGCTTGTTATGTAACTGGAGATTACAGAACTCTGTGGTACAAAGGGTTGCGTATGTCCTGGTGAAGTTAGTACGCAGGTACAGTAAGTGATTTGGAAGACAAATGGAAAATTTATGTTTATGGCAAGCAGAATGGAATACAAAAGTAGAGATATTTTGCTACAGCTACACAGGGTGTTGGTGAGGCCATATCTGGAATACTGCATACAGTTCTGGCCTCCTTATTTCAGAAAGGTTAAAATGCATGAGAGGCAGTGCTGAGATTATATCTGGGATGAAGGGGTTGTCTTAGGTGGAAATGTTAGATTGGTTGGGCCTGTATCCATTAGAGTTTAGAAGAATAAGAGGTGATCTAATTGAAATATAGAAGATCCTGAGCGGACCCGACAGGGCAGATACAGAAAAAATGTTTCCTCTTGGCAGAGAAACTAGAACTGGGGAGAAAGTTTAAAAGTAAGGAGCCTCCCATAGGAGCATTTCTTTTCTCTCGGAGGGTCGTTAGTCTGTGGAATTCTCTTCCCTCACATGGCAATGGAGACATTGTCACTGAATATCCTTACTGTCTTGGCCGACAAGACAAAGGGTATTTGGTGGGGGGGGGGGGGGAAAAGAGACAGGAAAGTGACGGCCTCAATCATTTCAGTCATTATCTTATCAAATGATGGAATTCCTCGAGGTGCTGAATCGCCTACTCCTGCTCCAAATTCATGTTTGTAACCCCTCTTTGTATAGTTGTAAAATATAGTATTTTAGTATTAGAGATGCCGTAGTTTCAAGCCTCAATGTGCAGCAATCCCGCAATTGATTGAATTATCCCATAATTCTACTGTATTGCATGACATAGTTAATAAAAGATTATCTTTCAAACTTATGTGAATTACCAAAGCTTGTAATGTAAAACTTGAACAAGGCTGAGAAGACATGGTTGATTTATGCCAGATTTAATTTTAAAAACATAAAATTGGCTAAAGAGAGATTTAAAGAGATAAGAAGCTCTACAGAGTCCTAGCATTATACAACACAGTAAGAGGCCCTTCGGCCTATCATATTTATGTCAGCCGAGGGCAGCACTTGGCAGTGGTTAGCATTACTGCCTACGGCGCTGAGGACTCAGGTTCGAATCCCGGCCCTGGGTCACTGTCCGTGTGGAGTTTGCACATTCACCCAGTGTTTGCGCGGGCTTCACCCCCACAACCTAAGATGTGCAGGGTAGGTGGATTGGCCATGTTAAATTGCCCCTTAATTGGAAAAAAATAAATAATTGGGTACTCTAAATTTATTAAATTTTTTAAAAAAATGTTTCTGTCAGCCATCAAACACCTATCTATTCTAATCCAATTTTCCATCACTTGGTCTGTGGCCTTGCATGTTATTCCATTTCAAGCACTCATTTAATGTTTCTTAAATGTTGTTAGGGTTCCTGCTTCTACCACTCTTTCAGGCAGAGTTCCAGATTCCCACCACCCTCTGGGTGAAATTTTCTTTTCTCAAAATCCATCCAAACCTCCTGCTCCTTACCTTAAATGTATGCCTCCTGGATATTGACCCCTCTACTAAGGGGGAGTGTTTCTTCCTATCGTGTCTCTCACAATTTTGTACACTTTAATCAGGTCCTCCCTCAGCCATCTCTGCTCGGAAAACAACCACAGCCAAACCAGCCTCTTTTTAGAGCTGATACGCTCCAGCCCAGGGAACATCCTGGTGAATCTCCTTTACACCCGTACTAGTGCAATCACATCCTTTCTGTAGCGTGGCAACCAGAACATTAATGTGCACTGCAAACAGCAAGGTACCCAGCACCAATCCCTGCAGCACAGACTGGACACAGGTTTCCACTCACTAAAACAACCTTCACTGGGCTGGTTTAGCACAGGAGGCTAAATAGCTGGCTTGTGTTGCAGAACAAGGCCAGCAGCGCGGGTTCAATTCCCGTAACGGCCTCCCCGAACAGGCACCGGAATGTGATGACTCGGGGGTTTTTCCACAGTAACTTCATTGAAGCCTACTTGTGACAATAAGCGATCATTATTATTATAACCCTCTGCCGCTAAGCCAATTTTGAATCCAACTTGCCAAATTGCCTTGGAATAGTCTCCTGTGCGGGTTCTTGTATTGACAGGCAGAGGGATCTCGGTGTGCAAGTCCATAGGTTACTGAAAGTGGCAAAGCAGGTGGAGAAGGTAGTGAAGAAGGCATGCGGCATGCTTGCCTTCATCAGCCGGGGCACTGAGTACAAAAATTGGCAAGTCATGCTGCAGTTGTATAGAACCTTAGTCAGGCCACACTTGGAATATAGTGTTCAATTCTGGTCGCCACACTGCCAGAAGGATGTGGAGGCTACAGAGAGGGTACAGAAGATATTTACCAGGATGTTGCCTGGTGTGAAGGGCATTAGCTATGAGGAGAGGTTGCATAAACTCGGTTTGTTCTCACTGGAACGACAGAGGTCGAGGACAACCTGATAAAAATCTAAAAAATTATGAGGGGCATGGACAGAATGGATAGCCAGAAGCTTTTGACCAGGGTGGAAAAATCATTTACTCAGGGACAAAGGTTTAAGGTGCAAGGGGCAAAGTTCAGAGAATTGCAAGGGAACTTTTTTTTATACAAAGGGCAGTGGGTGCCTGGAACTCGCTGCCGGAGGAGGTGGTGGAAGCAGGTTCTACAGTTACGTTTAAGGGGCATCTTGACAAATACATGAATAGGACGGGAATAGAAGGATATGGACCCCACAAGTGCAGAAGGTTTTAGATAAGACGGGCAGCATGGTCAGTGCAAGCATGGAAGGCTGAAGGGCCTGTTCCTGTGCTGTACTTTTCTTTGTCAAAATCCTTACTGAAATCCATCAACTGCACTACCCTCATGGAAACACAGTTACCTCCTCAAAAAATTCAATTGAATTTGTTAGACATGATCTGCCTCTGACAAAGCTATGCTGACTATCCTAGATTAATCCTTGCCCCTCCAAATGGAGATTAATTCTGCCCCTCAGAATTTATTCCAAGAATTTCCCTACCACTGATGTTAGACTCACTGGCTTGTAATTACCTGTTTGTTCTCTACTTGTAATGGCACCACATTAGCTGTCCTCCAGTACTCTCGGCACCTCTGGTGACCAGTAACGATTTGAAAATTTGTGTCAGAGCCCCTGCAATCTCCTTCCCTGCCTCACAGAGCAACCTTGGATACATCTCATCTGGGCCTGGGGTTTTATCCACTTTTATGCATGCTAACACCACTAATACCTCCTCTCTCTCAATAATAATCTGTTCAATTAGTCCCCCTACCTGATGTCTATACATACATCGTCCTTTTCTATAGTGAACATAAATGCAAAATACTAATCTCACCTACGTCTTTCAGCTCTACACACAGATCGTCACTTTGGCCCTGCATCGTCCCTACTCTTTCCCGGTTACCCTCTTTCCCTTAATAGACTTGTAAAGCATCTTGGGATTTTACTTTATTTTGTCCACCCGTATTATATCATACTAATTTATTTTTAAAGTATCCCCCTGCATTTTCTATACTCCTAGGATTCTTAGAGCCTATGGATGCACTCGACCTATCGGGTTTGTACCGACCCACCCAAAGACCACCCTACCTAGGCCTATCCCTGTAACCAAAGAACTAAGAAAAGTACAGCACAGGAACAGGCCCTTCGGCCCTCCAAGCCTGCGCCGACCACGTTGCCCTTCCAAACTAAAATCCTCTACTCTTCCAGAGTTCCCTCTATTCCCATCCTATTCATGTATTTGTCAAAATGCCCCTTAAACGTCCCTGCTTCACCACCTCCTCCGGCAGAGTTCCAGGCACCCACCACCCTCCGTGTAAAAAAAATTGTCTCGTACATCTCCTCTAAACCTTGCCCCTCACACCTTAAACCTATGCCCTGTAGTAATTGACCCCTCTACCCTGGGAAAATGTCTCTGACTATCCACTCTGTCTATCCCCCTCATAATTTTGTAGACCTCTATCAGGTCGCCCCTCACCCTCCTTCGTTCCAGTGAGAACAAACCAAGTTTATTCAACCTCTCCTCATAGTTAATGCCCTCTGTACCAGGCAACATCCTGGTAAATCTCTTCTGCACGCTCTCTAAAGCCTCCACATCCTTCTGGTAGCGTGGCAACCAGAATTGAACACTATACTCCAAGTGTGGCCTAACTAAGGTTCTATAGAGCTGCAACATGACTTGCCAATTTTTATACTCAATGCCCCGGCCAACGAAGGCAAGCATGCTGTATGCCTTTTTGACTACCTTCTCCACCAGTGTTGCCCCTTTCAGTGACCTGTGGACCTGTACACCAAGATCTCTCTGACTTTCAATACTCTTGAGGATTCTACCATTCACTGTATATTCCCTACCTGTATTAGACCTTCCAAAATGCATTATCTCACTTTTGTCTGGATTAAACTCCATCCGCCATCTCGCCGCCCAAATCTCCAAACGATCTAAATCCTGCTGTATCCTCTGACAGTCCTCATCGCTATCCGCAATTCCACCAACCTACTCATCCTTGAACACAAAGGGGTAATTTAGCATGGCCAATGTACCACCCACCCATGTCGCTGGCACTTCAGATGGTGGTCAGGCTGGCGGGGGGGGGGGGGGGGGGGGGGGGGGGGGGCAGGAGGTGAGTTACTCGCCGTAGAATTCCTAGCCTTGACCTGCCCTGGTAGCCACAGTATTAATGTGGCTCGTCCAGTTCAGTTTCCGATCAAAGGAACCCCCAGGATGTTAATTGTGGGGAATTCAGCGATGGTAATGCCATTGAATGTCATGGGGCGGTGGTTAGATCCTCTCTTGTATGAGATGTGTGATTGCCTGGCACTTGTGTGGCGCAAATGTAACTTGCCACTTATCAGCCCAAGCCTGGATATTGTCCAGGTCTTGCTGCATTTCGACATGGACTGCTTCATTATCTGAGGAGTCACGAATGGTGCTGAACATTTGAGAAGTCGTCCGCAAACATCCCCACTTCTGACCTTATGATGGAAGGGAGGTCATTGATGAAGCAGCTGAAGATGGTTGGGCCTAGGACACTATCCTGAGGAACTCCTGCAGTGATGTCCTGGAGTTGACATGATTGACCTCCAACCATTACAACCATCTTCCTTCGCTCCCTCAGCCTTTTCACACTTTGCCGTTCCAAATTAATATTGGGGGAAGTTGAAATCCCCTACTATATTACCCTGTTATGGGCAGCACAGTGGTTAGCATTGCTGCCTCACGGCGCCGAGGGCCCAGGTTCGATCCCAGCTCTGGGCCACTGTCCTTGTGGAGTTTGCACATTTGCCCCGTGTTGGTGTGGATTTCGCCCCCACCACCCAAAAATGTGCAGGGTAGGTGGATTGGCTATGCTAATTGGGGCAGCAGGGTAGCATGGTGGTTAGCATAAATGCTTCACAGCTCCAGGGTCCCAGGTTCGATTCCCGGCTGGGTCACTGTCTGTGTGGAGTCTGCACGTCCTCCCCGTGTGCGTGGGTTTCCTCCGGGTGCTCCGGTTTCCTCCCACAGTCCAAAGATGTGCGGGTTAGGTGGATTGGCCATGCTAAATTGCCCATAGTGTCCTAATAAAAGTAGGGTTAAGGGGGAGGTTGTTGGGTTACGGGTATAGGGTGGATACATGGGTTTGAGTAGGGTGATCATGGCTCGGCACAACATTGAGGGCCGAAGGGCCTGTTCTGTGCTGTACTGTTCTATGTTCTAATTTTCCCCTTAATTAGAAAAAATTTATTGGGTAATCTAAATTTATTTTAAAATGTATTACCCTGATATTTTACACTTCCCTGAGATTTGCCTACATAAGATATTCTAACTGTGTCTGGCTATTTGGGTGCTTATATTACACACCCAGCAAAGTAATTGGCCCTTTTTTATGTATTACCCATGCAGCCTCAATTAAGCAGCCTGCCAGAATATCATCCCGTCTCACTGAAGTAATTGACTCCTTGATCAATATTGCAACACCCTCTCCCCCATTGCAACTCTTTCCCCCCCAACCCCTGAAAATTCTATACCTTGGAATATTGAGGTCCTGCCCCTTCCTGAACCATGTCTGTGTGATAGCAATGTTAATCAATGCTCTCAGTTCATCTGCCTTACCTGTAAAACTCATTGCATTAAAATGCCATCCTCCCTTGCCAGATTCCCTTGTGCTATAATGTCTATTTTTGCTCTGCCTTCCAGACAGACTTGATTTTGCTTCTATATTTGGCTGTGTATCACCACCTACTGTACCTCCGTAACCCATCCTCCTGCCAAATTAATTTACTCCACCCCAGCACTAGCAAAACTTCCTGCAAGGATGTTGGTCCCATTCCGATCCAGGTGTGACCTGTTCGACTTGCACAGGTCCCACCTTCCCCAGAAACAAACCCAGTGATCCAGGAAAATAAAACCCGCCCTCCTGCACCATCTCTTCAGCCACTTATCGGGCAGCCAGGGTCCCAGGTTCGATTCACATCACATTAATCTGCTCTATCCTCATATTGCTAAACTCACTTTCACTAGAACCGGGAGTAATCCAGAGATTATCATAGAATTTATAGTGTAAGAAGGAGGCCATTCGGCCCATCAAGTCTGCACCGGCCTTTGGAAAGAGCACTCCACTTAAGCACACACCTCCACCCTATCCCTGTATCCCCACCTAACCTTTTTGGACACTAAGGGCAAATTATCATGGCCAATCCACCTAACCTGCACATCTTTGGACTGTGGGAGGAAACCGGAGCACCCGGCAGAAACCCACACAGACACGGGGAGAACGTGCAGGCAGATAGTGACCCAAGCCAGAAATGGAACCTAGGACCCTGGAGCTGTGAAGCAACTGTGCTAACCACTGTACTATTGTGCTACCTTTTGAGGTCCTGCTTATCTGCTACCTAAATTCTTGCTGCAAGACCTCATCCCTCCTTCTACCTAGTTAAGGACCTCAAAAAGAATATATTAGAGCAGAATATATTGCAATAAATATTTTTACACAGAATAGACACAAGGGAAAATGTTGCAAGATTGGCACTATGTGTCTTGAGAAATAAGAACATTAAATTTAGGAAACACTACATTAGTCACATGCACAAGGGAAAAGAAAGAGCATTAATCTTTTGCTTTGTCACTGCTACTTGTAACTATCCCTGCCTGGAAATCTGCTGACATCGTTTGCCATTCTCATCTGTCTTGTGCCATCCTCACTACAGCTCATTTGCAACAACCGTGACATCTGGTATTCAACTCTGCCTAGGTCGACCCTTCTCCGTTGCCCTCCAGTCTGGAAGAGAGCTCTGTAGCTTTTCACCTACAATCAAATGGCTGACATACTAAATATTTTTTTTTCTGAATGTCTTTTTACTCTTGCAATTAAGTACCTCTTAATTTGTCTTACAGTCTGTATATATAATTTTTAGCATACGTGTTAGTATCCAGCACGGTAGCCTTGTGGATAGCACAATCGCTTCACAGTTCCAGGGTCCCAGGTTCGATTCTGGCTTGGGTCACTGTCTGTGCGGAGTCTGCACATCCTCCCCGTGTGCGCGTGGGTTTCCTCCGGGTGCTCCGGTTTCCTCCCACAGTCCAAAGATGTGCAGGTTAGGTGGATTGGCCATGATAAATTGCCCTTAGTGTCCAAAATTGCCCTTAGTGTTGGGTGGGGTTACTGGGTTATGGGGATAGGGTGGAGGTGTTGACCTTGGGTAGGGTGCTCTTTCCAAGAGCCGGTGCAGACTCGATGGGCCAAATGGCCTCCTTCTGCACTGTAAATTCTATGATAAAGGCCTCCATTTTCTTCCACAGATCTTTACTTATTGTCCTGGTTTTTGATGCACATAGGAAAGTACATAAAATGTAGCATTTTATGAGTTTTCTTTCCTTGTTGCAAGCTTGAATTTTCTTAACACAACCTTCATTTCTCAAAATCACTTCTGCTATCTCTATCCTTCTAATTTCTGCATCACACCTCCATCTTTTATTATAATTTATCCTGGGTAGACAAATGAGCTCACCGTTGCTAACAGGGTATAATTCAGCTGAAAAACACTGATTAAGTCAGGGTGTGGTTTAATTTTGCATGCGCAGCAAGGGTCAGTGCACTCAAGGAGTGAAAATATTTTTGGGGAGTGCTACATTATCTCGGTGTTTATTCTTTGAATCACATGCATCAGTCACGGTTTAGATTGCAGCCAATTTTGCCTGTAAACGTTGAAGAACATTTGGTGCTGTCATTTGAGCAACACGTTATATTCTTTTATTGCAAATTTATCTTGCAGAACACTTATGTCGACAGTATTTTGGGAGGCTGTATGGATTTTCACTATGCCTCTAAACAGTAAAACATCTTGCTCAGTTTGAACAACAAAATGGTGCAAATTAAATGTCCTCCTTTTCTCTCCCTCCTAGCCATTTCCTGCAGGCGCCATTTTGTCAGGACGTCTCGATTGTTCTTGCGACACCTCGCTCAACTCATCTCAAAAAACGAAAACCCCGTAATCGCCGATAGAGCTTTTTTTCCCCCCTTTAGTAAGGTACAAAAAACGAATTTGGTCGGAAGAATGCACCAAAGGACGATTTAAGTTTAGTACACCCCACCCACGTACCCAAAATTACCGGAGCACTCACACAATATCAATCCGCGCCGAATCCCTCCTCTCTGCGCCCGCGCGCACTCTTTTCTTTTGACCCGCACCCCGCCTCCTCCTCTCTCGCTTTCGCCTTCCAGAAACGTCCTCCGATTTCGACATCAACCGAACTTGCTTGCCGGAACTGAGAGGCCTGCCTGCGCTGGATGGACGTGCCAGCCCGCCAATCAGGAGCGGGCGACCGCTCTCTGTGCCCAAGGCGAGGGCTGCCGCCTGTCAAAGGTGGGCGGCCAATGGGAGAGGGAGGGGGGCGGTATTATTGAGATGAGCAGGTTTGGTTGAGGCGGGTTGCGAGGGCTCATTCGTTTCCTCTGTGTAAAATCGGTAGAGAACCCTGTCACCATCGCTGCACTAGAAAGCATCGAGCGCCATGTTTGTGAGGAATAACCACAGCGTGTGAAAATTATCCTTTTTTTTTTGCTCTCGCCAACCAAAATCACCAAGAACAAAACCGGCGGAAAAAGAGGGGTATCAAACTCTTTAGAACCAATACGCAAACAGTTTAACCAAATAAGAACTCGCGTAAGATTGAACGCTCTTGTGTTTTTTTCTTAAAAAAAGAGAAAAAAATACTGTTCTCATCAAATTTACCGTGAGATTTTTATTTATTTATTTATTTTTATCAACAGTCACCCCAGCAACGTCTCAGTGAGACACTCTCTCAGTCTTGTACTGTTGTGTGGGGAAAAAAATGGCTTTTGAAAGCCTTTTCTCCAACCCCCCAACCCCAGTTGACAAAAATGATGTTCTAAACATGACAGAGTCTGAGCTTGCAGGGAACGAAAGGTCGAGTAACATTCTTATATATCAACCATTCTAAAATTATTTTTAAAAAATAAGTTAACATTGCCATTCTCTCTCTTTTCCTCTCTCTCTCTTTCCTTCCTTCTGCCTGTTTTAATTTTTAACTTTTTTCTTCCGGGAGAAAAAAAAAATCATGGGAGGTGAATACTATACAATTTGTATTTCTCTCTCTCTCTCTCTGTACAGTAAATGTTTTGCTGGGTAACGCTTTCACCTGCCCTTTTTCTTAGGAAAAAAAACAAAATCAACAGTTGAAACTTGTGCATGCTTGGCTTTTTAAAAAAAAAAGGAGAGTGGGGGGGGGGGTAGGGAGGAAAAGTCATTTGTCCATTTTAAAAAGAACACTGCTCAACGTGGTAAGTTTGATATCTCAAAATAGGGAGGAGGCCATTTAGAAAAAAAATAATAACTTAGGGAACCATTTGATTTATAAGTAGTAACGAGGTTTGAATGTTTTGTTTTTAATTTTCCGAGTCCGTGAAGCCGCCTCCTTGAAGTCGGGGTGGATTCGGTTTCAATGTCGTCTCATCGGATTAGATCCTCCATTTTGGCAGTGAATCTCTATGTAAATCAATGGCGTGACCGACATGTTAACGTTCAGTTTTGTTGCCACCACTGAAATACCCATGAGCACAGAACAAAGAAGTCCCTTTCCAAAAAAAAACTTAATTGCCAAAAAAACAAGCACCGTCACGTGGATTTTAAAAAAAATACAAAAGATCGGAAAACCTAAACGATTCGAACATTCTCCTTTTGATTATTTTAAAATGATGAATACAACGTTTGCACCGAGACTCGTTACATAAACTTGCCACAGGAATATTTCTAGCAAAGCTCTGTGTTTTTTTTTAAAAAGACAAACCCGAAGAACATTTCTTAGCCTTCGGTGTTTTAAAGTACAGGGACGTGCAGCTCAACGGACAACTAATGAGTTGCTGAAGATGTAACTTTAGAAAGTCTTTTCAAATAATGCGTTTTACTTGTCTAGAATATGTTTGCGGGTGGACTTTTACTTTTCAACCTTCCCTGCCCTCTGCCTCTGTTTGACACAGATACTGTTTGTACACTCTTGTATTTGATTAATACGCAAGTGCAGTCGCAAAAAGTTTTATCTCCCTTCTCGCCTTGCCTCATATTTGAAGTCATATGAGGTTGAGTGAGTATTTTTAACGGTTTGGAATACTGAGTCTTATCCCAATGGATTAGAGTTGGAATAGTGCAGCTTCACTGTAAATTATGAAGCAACCAGTAAATAGTTTTGCGTACCATTTGATCATGGGCCAGTTGTTTTGTATAAGGGTAGTTGGTGATTTTTACTTAGATTTGCCAACTGCACATTCAATCGAAAAAAAAATGTCACCCATTGTCCCAATGTAGTTATGCTTTCAAAATCTGATTTTAGCTTGAGCCTCACCTGCGTTTTGGGTCACTAGTTTGAAAGGGTAACTGAATAATGAACAGGGCGTGAGGCGCTGAATAAGATTCTGTATTGCCGATTTAATGTACTTTTTGAATCTTGATTATCCAGTGATAAGTTAGCATCCCAACAGTTGCGTTCAGCAATTCAAGTTCATGACAGTGCAAAGATGTGTGGGTTAGGTGGATTGGTCACGCTAAATTGTCCCGTAATGTCCAAAGTGGGCAGCAGTGGGTAAGCACTGTTTCACAGCGCCAGGATCCCAGGTTCGATTCCCGGCTTGGGTCACTGTCTGTGTGGAGTCTGCACATTCTCCCTATGACTGCGTGGGTTTCCTCCGGGTGCTCCGGTATTCTCCCTCTGTACCCGAACAGGCGCCGGAATGTGGCGACTATGGGCTTTTCACAGTAACTTAGTTGCAGTGTTAACTTAAGCCTACTTGTGACAATAAAGATTATTTGTTTTAAAAATTAGGTGGGAATGCTTGGTTATGGGGGTAGGGTGGAGGTTTGGGCTCCGGTAGGGTACTCTTTCAGGAGCTGGTGTAGACTTGATGGGCCAAATGGCCTCCTGCACTGTAAATTCTATAATTCTATGACTTTGGAGGTGAGGGAGGGGGCGGTGAAATGCTGTGGTACAGATGGATCTGAATGTCTTCGTACATGAATCACAGGCGGCTAGCATGTAGGGAGAGCAAGTAATTGGAATATTGGCCCTTATTGTGAGGAGGGGAGGCAGGGTGGAGTATAAAAGTAGGGATGTCATTCTACAACTGTACAGGGCATTGGTAAGACCACACCCGGTGTGCAATTTTGTCTCCTTATTTAAGGAGACATATATTTGCATTGAAGGGAGTTCAGAGACAATTCACTAGGTTGATTCCTGGAATGAAGGGATTGATTGTAAGGAAAGATTGAGCAGGTTAGGCTTGTACTCACTGGAGAATGAGTGGTGATCTTTTTGAACCAAATTCTGAGGGGACTTAATATGGCTGAAATTGTGAGGATGTTTCCACTTGAGGGAATCCAGTTTAAACATAAAATGGAGATGAGGAATTGCTCCTGAGAGTTGTTAGCCCCTTGTATAGAGAGGAGTGGAGGCTGTGTCAGTGAATATATTTAAGGCTGTTCATCTTTTAATCTGAGAAATGCTTAGCCTTTTAATTTGTAATTGTAGGGGGCACAAAAGAGTTGAGGCCACAATCAGATCAGCCAATTGCAGAGCTGACTTTAGGAGCCAAATGGCTGACTCTATTTCTTACAATCTTGCTATTGTGGGATTTGAACTATCAGCCAGAAGAATTTGGAGCCCTTGGATTTGATAAATTTAGCAATTTCTAACATCAACAATAATGACTGGGAAAACCACCAGATCATTATTACTGACTCATTGATGCCTGTTGAGAAAGGACATGCCATACTTGCCTGGCGTGCAATTTAATCTTAATGCCTTCAGATCTGGCATAGCAGGTCCCAATTTGTCAAGATCTCCCAACATCTCGTCAAGGGAAAAGCCTATATTTTTTAGTTTGTAATTGTCATCAGTACTCAATATAACACATGTTCAGAATTCATTTTTCAAATATTTCACTTGTAAAAGGGAGGCATCCCTATCAAATTTCATGTGGTCTGTCATTCTGGCTCACTTTTAAGAGGAATAAAGGTAATTTGGGAGATCATATTCTCTCTCACCATAGTTCCTCCTCATATTTGTACCTAAAAGTATTGGTGGACTTATGATAGGAAGCCATTGCTTGTTGAATTGGAATCTTGGAAATTATAGTGCAGAAGATCATTTGATCAATTGAGCCGAGTGACATTTCAAGAAGTTATCTTCCCCTTTTCTCTGGTCATCCCCATAGTATCATAGGTTAAATTAAAGTTACCATAGGCTGTTCTCTTCTACACTGTAAATTCTATGATCTCTTTGAGAGAGAGTGGGACTGGTGGTGATATAACCTAAGGGCCACCACATCTCAGGTGAGGGCCTTTATGGATAACCTCAGCTGGTACAGGAATTGAACCCGTGCACTTGGGTGTCGCTATGCATCATGAGCTAACCCACCCCCAATAGGTAGGCTAAAAATAGCTGGAAATTCCTGTGCGATATAAAAGTAGACGTGCCACATATCAAAAGTGCTTTGGAAGCATTGTGATTTGTATACATATCTACCAAATGGATGTCTGGGAAATGCTCAGCCTTTTAATTTGTAATTGCAATCTCCTGGACTTATCAGTAGGTCTTCACTGGCATAATGTCTTCAACTGTACTGTTTTTCGGAGTGAAGTTATAGTGGAGCACCCTGAAGTCTGAGATTGTTGCAGTATTGAGTGACAGGATGTGGTTTCTTTTCCTGAATTCTTCTTTGGTGGGAGATAGCAACAAATGCAGACTAGTTATCAAGAAAGGGAGGAGGAAAGTAACTATGAGGTGTGCTTGTAAACCATTAGTTAGCCTGGAGATCCAGAAATAAATTATGATTGCCCTTCTGATAAAACACTTTTGTAGTATAACTATTAAAATTTCCAATGAAGAAGGCCGTGCATGAATAATATACCTTTAAAAAAATATATATATATTTTCAAAAACTTGTAGTCCACATCCCCATATCAAATCTCTTTAATAGGATGTACTGCTCCAATTGGATCTGGCTTGGAAAATTTGTTGTATCTATTTGTACAAGACTTTAAATTTATATTGAAATTCATGATTTAATGGCAATAATGACCAACATGAACCTTTCTCACATTGTAGATTTCAATAATACTGCCAAGCTAATACAAAGGTTATATCAGCACTTAAATTAAGTTTTATTATCAAAATAAATAGTGTTGTGACAATTGCAGATCCTAATGTGCAGTAAAATAATTTTTTTAAGTTTTGCATCATGCTCATTTATCTATTTACAAACCTTTTCCTTAATTTGGGGCTCGGGCTGCAATTCATGGCTCTTAAAAGATATTTTGGATAATAAAAAAAATGTGAGTAGCTCAGTACTTGTATGTTGGTAGATATGGGCCCCCACCAGTTATCGGTATGGGTACACTTTAATTTTGTTCCACCAGTTTAGGCACATTTTTAACTATTTTGTACGGCTTCATGCATTAATACTGGTCAACCAAGCATAGCGTTCTGCTTGTAACCTGTTCATGCATGCTAATAACGAGCAAGGCCTGCTGCTGTTGAGAGGTTTCGTTTAGTAGCTTCCCTTTGCTTTTGAATTACTTCATTTATTTCTAAGGAAGCCCTGACTGCATCAGTTCAAACTCACAATTTCCACTTATTGTAAGTTTTTTTAAATGTTAAAAGTTTTACCTTCAGTTTCAGAGCTGGTGTTGAACTAATCATCCAGGATTCTGCATAAATGAGCAAATTCAGACTGCACGGTTAAATAATTTACTAAGTGAGCAATCATCTTTGTCCAGAACAGGATGTCTATTTAAACCTACCGTTTAGGTACAGTGTACTTGCACTTTGCAGCTTTATTTTTATCTGTCCCATGCTGTACTCAGCTCGAGATTGCTCATTTTGCATACAAGATGGGAAAGTCTAGCAGTGCTTGATGAGCCTTCAGTTTTTCTTAAATTATCAACCTACCCAATTCTCTGTGCCCTTTGTTGCTGTCATCAGGTCGAGTATAGTAATAAATGCAAGTGATGAGCTTGTTCCACCTGCCTTTGTATACTCGGGAGTAGATCAGAGTGCAAGTTCCCAGGAGCTCTTAACTACAGTCCTTTGGCATCCCATAGGGAAAATAGCTGATCACAGGTGTGCTATCATTTTAATTTTTCAACAAAGCAGTAAGGTCATAAACATTTTGACCTGCTTTCTTTTAGCAAAAATACCTAAAGTATTCTTAACTTTCTTCACCACACTGATGAGTTGAAAATGTTGATGTAAAAGGCAGATATCAAAAATTGAATGAAAAAAGCAACATGATTCCCATTGACTCATTTGAAAAGTCATTGCACTCCGTATGAAACTAAGTTATGGAGATTGGAAAGCCCTGTCTATTTTATCTGGTTTGTTGATGAAGCTGAGCTGGATGGTTTTTGAAGGAGCTGCACTTTATCTATGTGCTTCTAACCTACATAAGGAAGAAACCATGTTCTACTTCTGATCCCTAGTGCTAGTTTCCCTTTTGGTAATTGGCACCTTTGGACTGAACAGGATTGGTTGAAACCAATGTCTCCCCAGCCCTCTGGCCTCAATGATGACTGACCTGCCAAATATTCTGTTAAGGCTCATTTGAAGAGAGGTCACTTGAAAAGAGAGTGGAGATTAGCCAACATGTCTGGAACTGTAACCCTCATGAATCTACTTTTATTGTAGAGGAACTTGAGAAATAGATCTTAACTGCAGTGCAAAATTATAGAAAGGATTGTAAGCACAAAGTATACTACAACCTGGCATATTGCACTGAGCCATTCACACGTTAAATATTTAAGTTTCACAGGATAGGGAGCACTATAGTTGAAGTCTAACCTAATAAATATTTAAGTAGTTACTTGAATATATAACAAACAATTTTACTTTGATTTATAAATTCAGCAGTTTCAAAACAATAGCTTGTCCTATTGATCTGCACGTTGATTGAACTGTGATGCAAGTGATAATGCAGTTTGTGCACCCTGGTAGTTTAGTGGTAACTTGCATTCTTGGTTTCAGTACTAGGAAGTTTCAAATAGTGATAACTGCTCAGCATGATTCGCTTTTTAAGTATATTTATGCAATTGCAATTAGCTCGTGTGCAGTATACCAACCATATTTTTTCAGTATTTTTTATAAATTGTTGTAATAATGCTGTTGGTATAGTAAAACTTTTTTCATTATTTGGAGGTAAATTAAATCCAAATCTTGAACTTTGTAATTTGTTAAAAGACTTTTTTGATTGTTTGGATTATGTATAAAATCCATTTTTTTTGGGGAATACTTCACTAATTTGTGAGTTCACGGTGAAAGTTATTTCAATTTTGAAGTTAAATCCTTCAATTTCTTTATAGTTAGTTGTATCTGGCCACAAGAAATATTTAACTTGACTCACAAGGATATGATAGATCATCTTCTCAAGCAGTTCTTTCATATACCATCAGCTATATACCCATACTATTTTTACATGTTTTCTGTATTGGGTGATTTTGCATTTTAGTGTAAGTCACTTTTTAAAATTTAAATTTCAACTGATACAATATTGGAGTGCACTTTTTGTGTAGTATTGTAACAATTTAAACAAACTATTTAGTGTTCCCCCAAATTGCACTACATAATTTCAAATAACCATGTTGCAAAAAATATAATTTCATTTCCACTGTTATAAGCAATCCAAATACCTACTGAAGCAGCCCCAGTAAGTGTTTTTTGGATATTTGCTTTGTGGAATCACTTTCAAAATGTCACAAGTTTGGACTTTACAGACATATTGGGACAGATAAACGCTTTAAGAACCTTTCCCCTTCTTGTGGCCTTATCTATTCTTTGTACAGTTCTTTACTTGTTTGCTTTTTTGCCTGTGTCTTTGCATATGCTATTCATCCATAACACCTGTGCTTGCTGACTAGCTTTGGTTCCCAATATAAGCAACGCCTTGATTTTACCATTCTTATTGTATTCAAATCCCTCCATCGCTTCTCTCCTCCCTATTTCTGAACTCCTCCAACTCTAGAATGCTCTGAAAAATTTGCACTCTAATGTTGGCCTCTTGTGCATTCCCTATTTTAATTACTCCACCAATGGCAGCTGTACCATCAGTTGCCTCAGTCTGAAGCTCTGGAGTCCGTCCCTGAACCACTTTGCCGTTCCTTTCTCGAAGAAGTTCCTTAAAACCTATCTGACCAAGCTTTTGGCATCTACCCTGTGTCTTGCATGGCTTGGTGTTAAATTTTGCTTTGTAACACTCCTGTGAAGTATCTTAGATGTTTTATTATATTAAAGACACTATATAGATTAAAAACTCCATTATTATTCTTCAGGCTCGTTTTTTTTATTTCCTCACTTTTTTGGATTTTCCTTCCTCTTGTTAAAGATAAGTAGGGCAGAGGAAGACCATTCCAGTTTAGTAATCTCGCTGCTTGATCGGTGAAATACATTTGATAATCTGGCTGTTATAAATTTTTGGTCTGTTTGGCAGTCCATTGTTCCTGACTTTTCATTTTTCACTTTCAAAATTTCAGATGAGCACTGTTACTGCATGTGTCCAGCTTGCATCACATCCTATCTGTATCTTTGCTAATTCATATTGGATCCCCAATGTCTCGTTTACATTTTAAAAAATGAAAAAAATTCCAATTAAGGGGCAATTTAGTGTGGCCTATCCACCTACCCTGCACATCTTTGAGTTGTGGGTGAGACCCATGGAAACATGGGGAGAATGTGCAAACTCCAGACAGACAGTGACCTGGGGCCGGGTTCGAATCCGGGTCCTCGGCGCCATGAGGCAGCAGTGCTGACCACTGCGCCACCATGCTGTCTTCATTTAAAATTCTCACCTGTGTATTTAAATCCCATCCTTTTTAAAAATAAATTTAGAGTATCCAATTATTTTTTTTCCAATTAAGGGGCAATTTAGCATGGCCAATCCACCTAACCTGCACATCTTTGGGTTGTGGGGGTGAAACCCATGAAGACATGGGGAGAATGTGCAAACTCCACAAGGACAGTGACCCAGGGCCGGGATTTGAACCCGGGTCCTCAGCGCTGCAGTCCCAGTGCTAACCACTGCACCACCTGCTGCCCCCTTAAATCCCATCCTAACCTTGACCGTCCTTATCTGTAATCTTGGTTATTTGCATCCACAGTCTCTCATGCCCCACCCGCATAGGCACACACACCACTCAAAAGTCCAAACTCTACTTCAGCTGCTTGGTCATTCTTTTACCCAACGTCCTCTGCTTTTCCACTTGGCTCTCCTTTTTGAGCACGTTTTTGGCTACTCTTGGTACCTCATTTGGTTTGATGTCCATTGCTCCCTTGCATTGCAATTATGCGGTTATGTTTCACGAACTCAAATATCTCATTTTGGCGGTCATTGGATAGCTCACCAGATTTGACACTCCTAATTTAGTATCCACTGTACATTTATATGTTCCTCAATAAATAAGGGGCAGCATGGTGGCGCAGTTGTTAGTGCTGCTGCCTCATGGCGCTGAGGTCCCAGGTTCGATCCCGGCTCTGGATCATTGTCCGTGTGTGGAGTTTACACATTCTCCCCGTGTTTGCATGGGTTTCGCCCCCACAACCCAAAATTGTGCAGGGTAGGTGGATTGGCCACACTAAATTGCCAAACTAAAATTAATTGGGTAGTCTAAACTTTAAAAAAATACATCTAATAAATTCCAGCGAAAGGGTTACATTTATTCAGCACCTTTCATGACCTTGAGATGTCTCGAAGCACAAAAGTACTTTTTGACGTATATTCGCTGTTGTAATGTCGGAAATGTGGCAAACAGCAATGTAACAATCAGATCATCTGTTTCGGCAATATTAAAAAAAAATTTAGAGTACCCAATTCATTTTTTCCAATTGAGGCAATTTTAACGTGGCCAATCCACCTACCCTGCACATGTTTTGGATTGTCGGGGCGAAACCCACGCAAACACGGGGAGAATGTGCAAATTGCATTCGGACAGTGACCCAGAGCCGGGATCGAACCTGGGACCGTGGCGCCTTGAGACAGCTGTGCCACCTATGTTTCGGTGATTTTGATTGAGGGATAAAAACATAGGCTTGGCTATTTGGGAGAATTTCACTTTTTAAAAATTATTGTCATGGAATCTAATACATCCACCTTATAGAGCAGACTGGACCTCCAAAAATGCAGCAACCCCTCCATACTGCTCCAGTGTCAGCTTTAATTTGTGTTCTGGATTGGGATTTATAGTTGCAACTAGTGTTAATGTAAGCCTACTTGTGACAATAATAAAGATTATTAAGGCGTATTATTAGAGAGTGATTAGCAAGTGAAACTTGCTACCTCATGAAGTAGCGGAGGTGAATAGCATGGATGGAAAGTGAAGTTAGAAACGTACATGAACAGGAGAAAAGGATATGTTGAGAGGGTGAGGTGAAGTAAGGTGGAAGGAGGCTTGTGAAGCATGAACACCAGCACATAAATTTTGGGCAGAACGTCCTGTTCCTATGCTGTTAACTCTATAGTCTCTGAATCCAAGTTCGTGATTTGTTTGAACACAATTCAATTGGTACTGGTCTCTTTGCAATTGCTACATTGATCTCTCAAAGCTTTCTGTTCTTTTGGATTGGAGTTGTTTATTGTCACGTGTCCTGTGGTACAGTGAAAATATTGTTCTGCGTGCAGCTCAGACAGATCATTCCGTACATGAAAAGAAAAAAAAGGCAAACATAAAATGCACAATGTATACACAAAGACACAGGCATCAGGTGAAGCATGCAGGAGTGTAGCACTATTCGTGCTGCGCTCACTTGTCTCCTAGTGTGCAACTTTTTTCGTAAAAAGTCCTTCAGCCCTAATGTTCAATCTTTTAAACATTTCAATCATCTAATTTCTGATTCTGTTCCGAGCCGTCGCTCATTTAGGAACCTGCCTTATTCCTCTGTGTTTCTCAGACACTTGCAACCTGTTCCTTCTCCTTTTTCTGTTTGCTTTTTCTCTATACATCAGCTGTTCTATTCTCAGATTCCGAAGTGAAGCTTGTTCTATTTTTAGGAGTGTGGCATTCCAGGCTTCAAGATAGCTTGCCTGGCTTTGATAACAACAAATGGGTATTGCAACAGCTAATCAAACTCCCTTTGAGCCCCCCACAATTGTCCTTGAAATGTATCATCAGATTGTTTGTTCATTTCTTGTAAATTTACATCCCATGTGACTGTTATTAGGTATGAAGCTCAAATAGTTCCGGGGGTGAATGGAGTAAAATTGTGAGAACAGTTTTAGAAACTCAACTTCAACATTTGCACGTTTCTCATTTGGCCATTCTATCTATTAACCCAAACATTAGGTTTTGTTGGTATTTTTCCTTATAAGAATGATCATGATTCATTCCATTAATTATTTTTATTTGATGCTTGTGAAATTGAATTGTTTTTGCTATGTGGCAAAAGCAGTAGGATATTTTTAAAATTCCCATTGGACTCTTAAGGCTGTGTTTGTGCTGCAGATTTAGCACAACAGTTGCATCCTTGGGGGTTGATACTGCATGGATGAGAATTGCAGTGTCAAATTAAGTTTGCAGTGTTCAGGAGTTTGTTGATCCCTTTGGACTCTTTAAATGTGCTAGGCAAGTTTATAAATGTATAGAGTGCAGTTGCCCTGGCTTTACTGATGGAACTGCATCTTTACATTATAGATAGGCAATGTAAAAATACTGCCTGTGGAGGCTTTAGTTACTCTATCTGAGATTGGTAGACATGGTGCAAGTGTTATAGTACTAAAAGTACAAAAAAAAGTGAATAAGATTGAAATTTCATTCTGCAATGGTTATGTACAACCTATCAATGGTTAGATGATATTAGATATTTAATTTTATCTTCAAATAGAAAACATCACAAAAAAGTGGTTTAGTATGCAAGATGTACAATAAAACGGGTATAGTGAATAAGTATACATAGATTTTAGGAATAAAAATGAGATTTACCACTTGGGAGTTTTTTAATTGATCAAAGCTCTCTTGTAGCATGGAATAAATAAGCTGGTGGCCACACATTTTTCTGGTTATCTTTCAGAATGTTGCATGCAGTTAATCTGAAACCCATGTGAGTCCTGTTTCAATGCGGGACTTTAGCCACAGTTAAAATATATTTAGTGGCTAGTTGTGCCATGTAGTTCAACAGTTTTCAGTTTGTAGCTAACAAAGCTGTAGTCTTGGATGGCAACTCTTGCATAATGTTCATACATTATACATATATTGTTTCTTTATGCCAAATGTTGTTTTCCTTTCCTCGTTGTTCAGGTACATATCTTGCCCATGTGGCTACTTTTTGAGTAAGTCTTGATAAGACCATAAGGCAAAGGAGCAGAATTAGGCCACTCGGCCCATCGAGTCTGCTCCGCCATTCAATCATGGCTGATATTTTCTCATCCCCATTCTCCTGCCTTCTCCCCATAACCCCTGATCCTCTTATTAATCAAGAATCTATCTAACTCTGTCTTAAAGACACTCCATGATTTGGCCTCCACAGCCTTCTGTGGTAGAGTTCCACAGATTCACCACCCTCTGGCTGAAGAAATTCCTCCTCATCTCAGTTTTAAAGGATTGTCCCTTTAATCTGAGATGGTGTCCTCTGGTTCTAGTTTTTCCTGCAAGTGGAAACATCCTCTCCACGTCCACTCTATCCAGGCCTCGCAGTATCCTGTAAGTTTCAATAAGATCTCCTCTCATCCATCTAAACTCCAACGAGTACAGACCTAGAGTCCTCAACCGTTACTCATAAGACAAGTTCTTCATTCCAGGGTTCATTCTTGTGAACCTCCTCTGAACCCTTTCCAAGGTCAGCACATCCTTCCTTAGATACGGGTCCCGTACCAGCCTCCCCGAACAGGCGCCGGAATGTGGTGACTAGGGGCTTTTCACAGTAACTTCATTGAAGCCTACTCGTTACAATAAGCGATTTTCATTTTAATTTTTCATTTCAAAACTGTTCATAATAACCCAAATGGGGTCTGGCCAGAGCCTTATACAGCCTCAGAAGTACATCCCTGGTCCTGTATTCTAGTGAATACTGATAGGCTGTCTGGCCATGGGCACCAATCAAATCTGAACCTGCCCGTACCTGTTTATGCATGCACTTCCAGTAGAGATTTCTGACGAGTGAGTTTCATTTAATGATAAAATAAATGTTTACTCTATTGTGCTGGTGAGCATAGTAACCTCTCAGACTACCTTTTAGAATGCTTCTATTTGCACCAAAAACAATCCTGACTTTTGAAGTTGCAATTCCTCTTTCTTCACTCTTCCTGTGCCATGTACCTTCCTGGCTAAACAGGTGATCAGATATTTCCTAGACTTCCATGGGGTGCTCATAAATCTTTTCTTGATTCATCCTTGGGATGTGTACGTCGCTGGCTAGGCCAATATTTATTGCTCATCCCTAATTCCCCTCGAGGACAGTGGATTCTCTTTTACTAACTTTCCTTTTTTGGTAAAGTCTGCCTTACTTTCAACAGTAGTATGTCTCATCTGTACCCCCAACACCAATTCCCTAAGTTTGCTTCATACGCCTGCCCTAAACACTTGGCTAACAAGCATTTGCCTATCTCCTTATGGTTGGACAACTAAGATTACTATGTGGAGACCAGCATTTTTCCATTTTTATCATCTTTATTATTGTCACAAATAGGCTTACATTAACACTGCAGTGAAGTAACTGTGAAACACCTACACTCTGGGAGAATTCAGAATCTCCAAATTACTTTGCGACTTTGTGGGAGGAAACCGGAGCTCCAGGAGAAAACCCACGCAGACATGGGGAGAATGTGCAGACTCCGCACAGACAGTGACCCAAGCCTGGAATCGAACCTGAAATCCTGGTGCTGGGAAGCAACAGTGCTAACCACTGTGCCACATGCCATTCTCGGAGCCAGCAGGACTGTGCTCATGAGCTTGTATCCTTTGGGGGGCAAAAGTGGCTGACACTTTCCGAAATGTGATGGAAACTGATTTTTAGGAATTATTTAGTTATGGGATTGGGTATCCACAGCTGCTATTGTTATTACTGTCGGTTGGCCTGGGCATAGCTTTGACAGTTTTTTTTCCTCATCTTGATCTTTTGGAGTTAGGAAAAGTGAACCAAGCATATACACCAGAGTCACAAGACAATAACACTTGAATAAAGGATATTCGGAATGATTTTAGCAGATGTTAGAAAATATTTCTTTACACAATGGATGCAAAAGATTTCCAAAAAGAATGGTTGAGGATAGATATTGGACTCATTTAAAATGTTGTAATTGGCAGATGATAGAGTTGTTAATTATGTACGAATGAGGTCAAATGCGTTGAAAAGCTATCCAAAATAATTTGATATTTTCATTTCCATCGTGGCTTGTCTGTTTTTCATCAAGTTCTACTGAACAAGAGTTTTGAACAGAAACAGGAAAATAAATTTATAAACTAAACTGGGGGGGGTAGCTTAAGCAAGGAAGGATGGAGAAGTGGGAAGGCATCTGAAAAGATTTGACATATGAATGTATTAATGGTGAATAGAACATTTGATGTTACCTGTTAGTGGAGTGCCTACCATCATTTTGCATATAATGATTCGCTTGTAAATGGACACCACAAACAGTAGTACAAAAAATTATATGGGTGAGGGAATAAATAGAATCATGATTTTAAAGCGCAATTGGTCTGTGCCAACTTAGAACTATCACGTTAGTTTAAAAAAAAAAATTTTACTCTCTTCACATTTTCTCCCAAATTTACACCCACAATAATCAGTAACGAATGCAATGTCAATCCCCATATCAATAACAATCCCATCCTCCCACCAAACTCCCAAACATTAGCCCGCATGTTAACATAAACAAATAACAAAAAGGAATCAGGAATCACCCATAGTCACCATTAACACATACAGTCCCTTCATGTTAGCTTTTCCAGTTGTTTAAATGTTCTTTAAATATTTACCCAGTTCTCTTTTGAAAAAATTGACAATTCCAGGTTTCACAAGTTTTTAATAGGGCCTTTTATGTTCTATTTACTAAGAAAATGTTCTGTAAGATCCATGGATCTTTTGGTGACCATAAGTCTATGCTCTCCAATCAATCCATGAGGTTTTCTTCATTATCTGTATAAAACCTTTAACATTTTCTTTGCTCAATTGAAGACAGCTCAATTTCTCATCATTCAAACAGCTCATCCTGGGTATATTATAGGTAGAGTTTGTAGCAAGGGTAACAGATTTTAGTTTCAAGCCAATGATCATTCAAATCAGTTTTGATGGAAGATCAGCGGTCTAAAATGTTAACTCTGTTTCTCACACCACAGATGCTTGTCAGACCAATTTGAGCCTTTCTAGCATTTTATATTTTTTGCTTTTGTATAATGCAAGTGGCTCTATTTGCATCCTCTATAGCATTGATAAACATTTAAGTAGCACCATTTCAATTCTATACGCTATGCTCTGTGTGTAAATCTCCAAAACTAAATCCTATTTTTTAGTTTTATCCACGAGTAGGCCTTCAATTTTGGCATTTATTTCTTTGAACCCATAAGCTTTGAGCCTCTTACTTTTAACATATTTCATATGCATCTCTTTATTATTTATCCAGGTAAATTTAATCTAATGTCTTTATTCCCAAGCTACTAATTTCACTGTGCTCTTGAAGTCACATCCAGTACACTTCACTGTGATTGTGTTTCTAATTCCAGAAATTAGAACACCCAATTTGATGTTTTAGGATCATATGCTTATCATTTTCCTGCTGTAAGATGCAATGCTATATCCCGCCTGAGTTTATCCCAGCGGTCCCTTCTGTACCGTCTTACAGTTTTTGATCAATCTAACCCCATTTTCTTAAGTTTTTGTATTCAATTAAGAAGTGGATGGTTAAGAGTGAATATTGGTTGTGGAAATAAGGATTCAGCTTTTGGGCTTAATAATAATGCTTTGTCGTTCAACGTTATGGCAATGTCTGGGTCTGTTGGTTAAATTGCAGTGTAACCTGCCACATTAAGCTAGATTTCCTAAGTAGCTTGTTATGGCGTGAATATTTTGTCAATTGGAGGGAAGCACAATTTACTTTCTCTTCCAGAAAGCATCCTAGCAACCAAAGCAAAAACTAATTTGAGTTTGAAACATTAAAAATCAACATTTTTAAAATCCCTGCCTATTTTGTCCTGTCATTCATAAGTAAATTAATTGCTGCAGTGAAATTCCACAAGTGCTAGTAATTTGGCAAATAATTATTATGTAGGTTACTGACTGGAGGCATTGGAGTCATCTTGTTCCTGTTCAGTGTACATACAAACAGTATGTTAGTTCCAAAATCACAAGCTGATGGGATGTTGGAGAGGATAGGCTAGATGTACCAATGTATTAAATAGAATAAATTGAATCAAACATGTTAATTTGAGTATTGCTTCTGTTTAGGAGATTGCCAACAAGGGTTCTCGAAGTGGCTCATTGAATCCATACAATATTGTTGTGTCAATGAGTTTGATCTCTTTGGCTGTGCTGATTAAAACTGACAAAGCAGTGGAATGCTACGATTATCTCTGGGCAGCTGGGATAATAAGCCATGGTTCCTGCTACTGATTGCTAAGACCTTTAACAAAAGCATGCCCCATTACTTTTCCCTCTTTTGCGTAGTTTATCATAGAATTTACAGTGCAGAAGGAGGCCATTCGGCCCATCGAGTCTGCACCGGCTCTTGGAAAGAGCACCCTACCCAAGGTCAACACCTCCCCCTATCCCAGTAACCCCACCCAACACTAAGGGCAATTTTGGACACTAAGGGCTATTTATCATGGCCAATCCACCTAACCTGCACATCTTTGGACTGTGGGAGGAAACCGGAGCACCCGGAGGAAACCCACACACACTCGGGGAGGATGTGCAGACTCCGCACAGACAGTGACCCAAGCCGGAATCGAACCTGGGACCCTGGAGTTGTGAAGCCATTGTGCTATCCACAATGCTACCGTGCTGCCTATAGTTATAACCATCTACATTGGTACTTTTAGATGAGGCTTCAAGAAAGGATGGCTACTTGGGCACAGTACTGGATGGTAGCAAGCATCTAAGTCTATAAGTTACAATTAGTTGATAGCTGTGAGGGGGAAGGTGAGAAAAAAGTGAGAAATGCTGCGAGTTCCAAATTAATTTGAGGTTTGGCCATATTAAAGATGTTAATTCAGTCTTTTAAGTTCATATTTTTAACAGCAAAACAACCTGGACGTTTGCTGCAGTTTGATTTAAAAGGTTAATTAGTTTTCCATATAATACAAATCTTAGTGTCACAAGTTGGCTTACATTAACACTGCAATGAGGTTTCTGTGAAAATTTGAATATGTCCTGTAGAGGAGACCACCTTGGAGATGGAATGGAGTGGTGTGGCGAAGAAGATGGAAAAGCATGTTGGTGTGATGACACTGTCTTACTTGACCCCAGTTTGCACTTGTATTGAAACTGTGGCAGCTGGATTACAGCTTGGATGTCATTTAGCAGCAGGAGGAGGATAGTGACAAATTTCTGCAGGCAGCCAAATTTGAGGAGGATGCTCCACAGCCCCTCCTGATTGAGTCGAAGGCCTTTGTGAGGTCAAAGATGACCGTGAATAGAGGTTGCCGCTGCTCTCTGCATTTTTCTTGGTCTTGTCTTGCTATGAAGATCATGTCCACTGTGCCTTTTGATGATGACAATCCGAATTGTGACTCCGGTAGGATATTTCATCTATGCGGAGAAGACATTTGAGAAGGACTCGTGCAATGATCTCCCTGTGGCAGACAGCAGAGATAACGGTGTATAGTTACTGTAGTCGGTCTTGACTCTTTTTTTTGTAGATGGTTGCAATTGCGGCATCTCCGAGATGGCACCCTCTCCTCTTTTCAAATGAGGTAATTTATTTGTGTCGAGTATTTCTGTTTAGCTAAACAGCTGTTTGGCACAGGGCTAATTCGCTGGCTTTGAAAGCAGGCCAGCAGCACGGTTCAATTCCCGTAACAGCCTCCCCGGACAGGCGCCGGAATGTGGCGACTTAGGGGCTTTTCACAGTAGCTTCATTTGAAGCCTACTTGTGACAATAAGCGATTTTCATTTCATTTCTCCACTGTATTTAATATTTTGGCAGGATTTTGTCTGTGCTGGTGGCTGTATTGGTTCTTGGCTATCAAAATGACCTTCAGGATTATGTTGAGGTGGTGGAGATGATTATGAAAATACATTAACACACTTGCCAACTTAACACACAAGTGAACTACACAAGGAAAGTTCAAGAGAGCCAAGTCTACACCAGCTTCACACTGTTCTTCTTTTGCACAGCTGCTCCAAAATAATCTGTCCTGCGCCATTTTCCCAGAGCTGACCCTCCGGTTGTGAAACTTACTGAGTGCGATGATCTGGAGGTTGCATATAGCCAGCACTCCACCGACAAGAGAGTCGTTCTGATGGCTGTGGCATTGTCCATTAGGCTGCATATATTCCATGCTCTAACAGTGACTGGTGATTGACTTACGAATATTACCTGTGAACTGTGGCTACTGGTGAAGTGAAACGGACGCAAACAGCACCTTTTCAAGTCCCTTTCTCCATAGGGAGGAAATCATTGTGGTCCCAATAAGGGCTGCTCAGTTACACCGGGGCTGCTGAGTTCCACTTCTGATTCCTTCCAAGTGAAAAGTGACCCTATAGCCTGAGTTGCTTGATTATTGTGAGGGAGAGGCACACATCATCAGACTCGCTCTCTCATTCTTACGTTTTGGTCTAGTAGCAAGACCAACCTGGATGGCTGGAGAAGAATCTGGATGACCAGGACATGGCACAATGCAGTTCAGGACTGTTGGACCATTGATTGATCTTGTACACACCTAATCTGGCAATTGGTCTTTGCACTTTGATGTAGAAAAAACCCCTAAAGTGCCGAGGTTAGGATATCCGTCACCTACTCTCACCTGGTTTGTCCTGTCTAGTGAAGAGGTGTACCAGAGTATGGCCTAGTGCAGGAGTGAAGAGGGCAAGGCGGTACCCTTTTTCTGATACTTTGTGCCTCCAGTGTTTGGCTCTTACTTCAGTTTAGAGGAAGAAGCTGATTGGTGAGTAACTGGAAAGTTATTCTAATTATAATAAATAGTTCATTAAAATTAAGATAAGGCTCCTAAGGGCAGCAGAGGCAGCAAAAGTCGGGAGACAGCACAGGGAGGGGAAATGGCAAAGATCAGCAAAAAAAGGCCATGAAAAAAGCGGCTGAAAGTCCGTCAGGGAGTGGAAAGGTCACCGTGGAGTCAGTAAAGAAAATGGAGGCTGGAGCACCAGGGGAGGCCGCATTGCTTACAGCTGAAGAAGTAACTAAGGTGATGGCCGTGGAAGTCGAAAGGCAGATTACAAAACACCTGGAGGCAATGAGGAAGGAGATGGGGGCAGTTTTGAAAGTGCAGGTGGAGGAGGTGATTACCCCGGTGAGGACGGCGGCGGCGAGCGCAGTGGCAGAGGTGCGGGAGCAAGGCAAGGTGCTGAAGGAAGTGGAAGAGACATTACTACAGCACAGTGATCAACTTACCTCGATGGGGAAGGAGATGCGGAAGGTGATAAGAGATCAATAAGGATCTGCAAGACAAAATGGAAGACCTGGAAAACAGATCCAGGTGACGGAATTTGAGGATTTTGGGGCTGCCCGAAGGAGTGGAAGGACCGAAACCGACAAGAGTATTTTGCCACGATGTTGGCGAAACTATTGGGGGAGGGGGAGTATCCACCCCGATATGAGCTGGATCGGGCTCATCGGTTGTGGAGGCCTGTACCAAAGGTGAGTGAGCCGCCAAGAGTAGTGACTCTGTGCTTCCATAGGTACAGTGTGAAGGAGAAGGTCCTGTGCTGGGCTAAGCAGAAGCGAGTGGTGCAGTGGGCTGGAGCTGGTATACGTGTGTACCAGGACTTTACGGTGGAGCTGGCGAGAAGGCGGGCTGCCTTCAACCGGGTGAAGAGGGCTCTGTACGTTAGCAAGGTGCAGTGCGGCATTGTATATCCAGCGAAGCTGAGGGTGATCTACAAGTTCAAGGACTTTTATTTTGGGACGGCGGAAGCAGCAGAGGAGTTTGCGAAGGCAGAAGGACTGTGGCAGAATTGAGACCATCATATACCAATGTAGCCTCATGACTGTTTTTTTTTGTTTCACTGCTTGCTGGTGTATGGGCTATAGGAGCCAATGTTGTATATATTTGGAAAAGGGAAGAAATGGGACTTTCAGTCGTAATGAGGGTTCTTTGGTGTGTGGGTGTGTATGCAGGGTTTGTGTGCTAAAGGGGACCTCTGGGTTTTTCCTGGGGCCGGGCAAGGGGGAAAGAGACCCGGGTGGGGGCCTCCATGCTGGCCGGTTTAAGCCAGCCAGTGAACGGGGGTGAGGTAGGGGGGAGGGGCTGCGGCCATCGGAGCCTGGCAGAACAGGTTTCGAGGGGTCTAGCCAGGGTGGAAAGTTGGGGGGGAAGGAACTGAGGTTGGGGGGAAGGATTTTTACAAGAGGAAGTGGAGGGGAGGAGTTGGGGAGGGGGGTTTACAACTCTTAGGTGTCATTTATGGTACTCTTTTGGAGGTTGCATGGCATTGAGTGTCGCCGGGAGGGGGGGCACTCTATAGGTTAATGGTGACCATGGGCGATTCCGGACTCCTTTCTCTTTTTCGCCTTTGTTTTTTTTTCCACTGTGGGAGGATTTGTTTTATTTAATGCATATATTGACAGGTGGGCCGTTGGTTGGGGTGGTGGGAGGATGGGATCGTTGTTGATGTTAAGGGTATTGACTTTGTATTTATTAGGTTTACTGCTTGTTGGTGGGGTATAAATTTTGATGGCAAATTTCAAAATGGAGAATAAAAACTGTGCTGGGCTGAGCAGAAGCGGGTGGTGCAGTGGGCTGGAGCTGGTATACGCGTGTACCAGGGTTTTACGGTGGAGCTGGCGAGAAGGCGGGCTGCCTTCAACCGGGTAGGGCAGTCCTCACTGAGTGGAATGTGGCAAGTAATAGATGCAGCATGTATCCTAGACAAACACATCTGCAGGAAGTGGGAGCTGCTGCAGAAATCTGAGCTTGGGGTTTCAGAACTAAATTCTGGATTCGCAAAGCAGGGAACTGTGTGTATAGCATGTTTAGGAAGTTGGCCACATTGCAGGAGGAATGTGCAGGCAGAGCGAGAATAGGTGACCATCAGATAGATGCAGGTGTTTTATGTGTTGATGTCGCTCACTAACTGTTTTTCCATTTTGAATATTGGTGATGGTAATGGTTCCTGAGAGGAGTGCAGCAAAAGCCAAGCCTGTAACACCATGGGTTGCCCAGTGCACAGGAAGGGAGAAAGGAAAGTGGCGGAGCAGTTGTGATGGGGCATTCATTAGTGGAACCAACGGTATTTCTGCCACTCTCGATGTGACTCCAGGATGGTATGTTGCCTCCCTAGTGCTAGGGTCAAGGATGTCACAAGAGCGGCTGCAGGACAATCTTCTGGGCTAGGGTGAACAGCCTGAGATCATGGTTAACATTTATACCAACATAGATAGGAAAGGGATGAGTTCCTGAAAGCAGATTTTGGGGAGTTGGGAAATAAATTAAAAGGCAGTAATCTTGGGATTACTTCGAGTGACATGTGCTCGTGAGCATGGGAATAGAAGGATTGAGCAATTGAATATGTGGCTGGAAAATTGGTGTAGGAGGGAGGGCAACAGAGGCTGTGGTAACAGTTCTGGAGAAAGTGGGACCTGTACATGATGGACAAGTTACACCTCTGCAGGGTTGTGAGGAGCATCTATGCAGGGAGATTTGCATGTGCTGTTGGGGAGGATTCAAACTAGATTGTCAAGGTGATCGGAACCTGAGAGAGCGTTCGGATCGGAGGGAAGCAAAAGTAGTAAGCAAAATTAAAAGGCAAGTGAAGCGAAGCCAAGCATCAAATAGTGCCAGAATGAATAATGTTAAAAAGACAAAGTTATGGACACTGTCTGAATTCACAAAGCATTTGCCGTAAGGTAGGTGATTTGAAGTCACAAATGGAGGTACAGGTACCAAGCTGCTTATCTGGCATCTCAAAATCCGGAAGGACTCAAATCGGCTACATTCAATGCTGACGCCAAGGTTAACAATTTGAATAATACTCTTATTTATTTTTTGTACATGCTAAGTCGAAGATCCAAAGACTCAAATCCAATACATATCTGGATATGGGGTCCAGCAACTGTAAATTTGTATGATTTAATTGCCATTACGGAGAGCACTCTTAATTCAGTGTATTCGTGAGAGAGGATCTTGGATCAAAAAATCAAGATGTAGAAACAGTTTGAGCGAAGCTAAAAAATAACAAGGGAAAGGAAACATTGGTGGTAGTTGTTTATAGACTACCAAACTGTAGCTGTAGCATTGGACAGTATAGATCTGGAAATTAGAGCTGCATGTTAACATGGGAAATACAGTAACAATGGGTGACTTCAATTTGCAGATTGATTTGATAAACCTAAATAACATAAATTCTGTGAAGGATGAATTCCTGGAGCATGTATGAGGTGAGTTTCTGGAGCAATACATTAAAGAACCAACTAGGGATTGGGCTATTTTAGATTTAGTATTATGTAATGGGAAAGGGTGAATTACTAACCTTGCTGTAAAGGAGCCTTTAGCAAATAGTGAGCCTAATTTATAGATTTTTACATTTGATTTGAAAGTGACTTGGTTCATTCTGAATCTAGGGTCTTAAACCTGAACAAAAGAAACTGATGGTGAATCAACCAGGATTAACAAAAGAAGTTAAGAGATTGCATTATATCAAAGGAAGTGGCTTATAAGGTTGCCAGGAAAAATGGTAAACCTGAAGATTGGGATGATTGAAAATGCAGCAAAGGCGATCCAAGAAATGGAAAATACCATAAGACATGGAGCAAAATTAGGCCACTCGGCCCATCGAGTCTGCTTTGCCATTCAATCATGGCGGATATTTTCTCATCCCCATTCTTCTGCCTTCTCCCCATAACCCCTGATCCCCTTATTAATCAAGAACCTATCTATCTGTCTTAAAGACACTGATTTGGCCTCCACAGCATTCTGAGGCAAAGTGTTCCACAGATTCACCACCCTCTGCCTGAAGAAATTCCTCCCCATCAAAGGAGCATCCCTTTAGTCTGAGATGGTGTCCTCTGGCTCTAGTTTTTAAAGGGGAAAAGAGAATGTGAATGCAAGCTAGTAGGAAACATAAAGGTGGACCGTGAAAGCTTTTTTATGTCTGTGAAAAATAAACTATTTGCAAGGACAAATAGTGGGTCTATTACAGGTAGAAACTGGAGAATTTATAATGGAGAATAGAGAATTGGCAGAGAAATTTAACAAATACTTTGTGTCTCTTTTCATGGAGGAAACGCAGAAAATCTACCAAATACTAGGGAACCAAAGGACTTATGAAAATAAAGAACCAAAAGAAATGAGCATTAAAAGAGATGGTCCTTGCATAATTAATTGGGTTGAAGATTGATAAATCCCCTTGACCATATGAGCTAAATCCCAGTGTTGCAGGAGGTGGGTTAAATAGATAATGGATGCATTGGTGGTTGGCTTTCAAAGTTCTGTAGATTCTGGAAAGGTTCTTGTAGGCTGGAAAGTAGCAAATGTAACCTCATTATTTAAGGGGGAGAGAGAGAAAAAACAGATCTGTTAGTTGGATGTCAGTAGTAGAAAAAATGTTAGACTATATTATAAAAGATGTGATAACTGAATATAATAATGATTGAGAGAGTCATAATGAATTTATGAAAGGGAAATCCTGCAGGAAAAACCTGTTGGCCTTTGTTTTGAGGATGCTACCTGGAGCATAGATCAAGAGAACTAGTGGATATGGTGTAATTGGATTTTCAGAAGGGTTTTGATAAGGGCCCATACAGGCAGTTAGTTAACCAAATTAAGAGTACATGGGATTGGAGGTAACAGTGATATGGATTGAGAATTAGTAGTGGGATTAATGGGTAATTCTCAGGATGATAGGCTGTTACTAGTGAGGTACCGCAAGGATCCTTAATGGTACCATAGCGCTTTGCAATCTATATCCGTAATTTTAATGTGGAGACCATATTTCCAAATTATCTGAAAACACAAAGCTAGGTGGAAATGTGAGTTGTGAGTTGTCAGGCTAAGTGAATGGGCAAGAACGTGGAAGATGGCTTAAAATGTGAAGTGTGAAGTTATCCACTTTGATACAAAAACAAGGCCGAATATTTCTTTGAGGTGTAGGAAGTGTTGATGACTAAAAGGGTCTTGGATATTCTTGTTCATGAGTCACTAAGAGCTAGCATGCAAACTAAGGTAGACAAATGGCATGTTTGCCTTCATCACAAGGGGATTTGAGTCCAGGAGTAAAGATACCTTGCTGCAATTGTATAGAGCCTTGGTGAGACTGCATCCTACTTTGTACAGCTTTGATCTCCATATACTTGTCATGGAGGATGTGTAACAGAAGTTCACCATGTTCATCCCTGAGATGTCTTGTGAGGAGAGATTGAAACGGGGCCTATATTCTAATGAGTTTTGAAGAAAGAGGTGATCTGGTTGAAGTCTACAAAATTATTTTAAAAGTGTGACCAGGTAGATGTAGATGGGATGTTTCCACTGGCTGATGAGTTCAGAATCAGAGGACACTGTCTCAAAATCAGGAGCTGACCATTTAGGACTGAGATGAGGGGAGAATTTCTTCATTTAGAGGGTGGTGAATCTTTGAAATTCTCTACCCCCAGAGGGCTGTGGAAGCTCAATCATCATTGAGCGTGCTGAAAACAGATTCTGTGTGCTAATGACATCAAGGAATATGGGGATAATGCAGAAGCATGGTGCTGAGATGGATGATAAGCCCTGATCTATTTGAATGATGGAGTGGGTTCAATGGGCTGATTGGCCTATTCTTGTTTCTATGGGATGTGGGTTTTATGTCATTTGGAAAAGAAAGATTGGTAAATGAGATTTTTTTTTTAAAAAGCCAACCTTTTTTTAAATAAAAAGCTTTACCCAGCTCAGGCATTAAAAGTGTGGAAGCCCTGAAACATAATGGTGATATTTGTAATTACAGGGAAGATGGAGAACTTGAAGATGGAGAAATAGATGATGATGGACTTGAAGGAAATCTTGAAGTGAAGAAAGAATCAAAAGAAAGTGAAAAAGAAGATAAGTCATCCCATAGAAGATCAAAGAAGAAGAGAAAGCGTGAAAAAGAAAGGGAAAAGAAAAAAACAAAGAGGAGGAAGAAAGAGAAGCACAAGGTAACATGAACAGATGGACCTGTTCAACTTGTGTTTTTATTTATCTGGTTTCTACAGAACAAATTTGGTTATTGTAGAAAAGAATGCAGCCCCTCGGTGTTCACATTGAGAGCGCATAAGCCCTTTTTATTATACTGAGTGAGCTTAAATTATTTTGCAGCGACATTCTCCTTCCAGTGGTGATTCAGACTTCAGTTATGACTCTGATATTGATGCTGAAAGGTCGTACAAGAAAGGTCCTGTGCCCTACAGAGAATATGATGCTCCTTTCTCTCCAGTAAGTAACTAAAAACAGTTGTGATGTGCCTTCCAAATAAGCGTTTTTTTTTTGCATTAATCTAGTAACATGTACTTCAATGCAATATATGGACTAATTCCCTCAATTTGTGTTTCATAACCGCTCTGCTGCTAAAAGAAATCTTGGGAAGCAGATAAAACTGGAGGATAAACTTGGAGTCATGTCCTAAAATAAACTTATAGCATGTTTCTCTTTTTAATCAGCTGAAGAAATATTTTTGAATAATGCAAAAAGAATGTACAATCCTTCTTCTCTATTTCAAAGTACAAATTTAACCTAAAACATGCTAATGTTGGGAATGTTCTATTCAGTGCATAAGCCTTTTATGGCACCTTGAGACAAATCCTTTTCAACTAACACTCCTAAATATCTTAATTTGGCCAGGAACCAATCATAAACAGTTAATCACTATCAAAATGATTGCCACAACTTCCTCAAATGTCAACCATAAATATTCTTCAAATCATCTTCACAGAGGGACTGCAATTGGTTCGGTAGTATAACTTAAACTGTACAAGTGTATGTCTTCTTGTAAATTTCTTTCAGGACTCAAAATTTACTTTTTGTTAGTTTTAGAATTGTTAAATTGATTTTGCGATGCACTCCGTTTGATTACAATTTCTTCATTTGACTGATACGCAAGACATTTGTGTTGCCATGCAATTTATTTAAGGGATAGTTTAACATCTTCAGGTATATCGTTTGTGCATCTTTGCAAAATGCTGAGTAGAAATCCAAGCTTGGGTTGTGTTAGTTTGTTCACCCTCACCATATATTTATACTCTTAAATATGAGAGCAAGAACTGGTCATCCTCGTATTTAACCAGTTTTCACTGACATAATTCCTCACTAAAGCTCTGTCTACAAGCACCAACCATGAAAGTCAAAACAGAAATAAAATACAATTATTTTGCATTAATCTTTTCAGCCCTGAGATAAATTTTCACACATACACATCTCTTTTAAACAATTCGTGTTCACAAAATTGGTTGCATAAAAATATCCAATTTTAAATACAAAGCTTTGCTTCTCCCCTCACCCAAATACGTCTGATTATAGTCATGTTCCTTAATCTATTTAATATAATTTAACCAAATTTCATTCTTAGACCATAGAGTATAGGAGCAGAATTAGGCCATTTGGTCCATTGAGTCTGCTCTGCCATTCAATCATGGCTGATATGTTCATCGTCCCCATTCTCCTGCCTTTTCCCCATAACCCTGGATCTCCATTTTAATCAACAAATCCCCATATTAATCAAGAACACCAGATTTATGCTTGAGGTGCTGTTACTACAGGGCTACAGACCAAGAGTTGGATGGCAAAATTAGACAGAATAGTTATTTCTTAGAACATCAGAGCTAGGAGCAGGAGTTGGCAATTTGGCATCTCGAGCCTGCACGTTCAATACGATTATGACTGTTCTCATTATGGCCTCAACTCCATGTCCTGTCTGCTCTCCATAACCCTTCAGCCCATTACCAATTTAACAATCTGTCTAACTCCTCCACCGCCCTGTGGGGTAGCGAATTCCACAGATTCACAAACCTTTGGGAGAAGTAGTTTCTCCTCAACTCTGTTTTGCCTCTCGTTCTGGAATACCCCATGAGAGGAAGCATCCGCTCCATGTCTACTTTATTTCTACTGTTTATCATTCTGTATCCTTTATACCTCAATTTTAGAGAGTATAGGCTTAAACTGTTCAATCTCTTTTCATACGACAATCTCTCATCTCTGGAATCAATCTAGTGAACAGCCTCTGAACTCCTCCAATGCCATTATATCTTTCCTCAAATAAGTTGACCAAAACTGTGCACATACTTCAGGTGCGGTCTCACCAATGCCTTGTGTTGTTACAACACCACTTCCTTGCCTTTATAGTCTATTCCTGTAGCTATAAATGCCAACATTCCATTCGCTTTCTTTGTTACCTGCTGTTACATGCTAGTTTTCAGTGACTCGTGCACGAGGGGACCCAGATCCCTCTGCACTGGAGCACCCCAAAGTTTCTCCCCAAAAGACGTGCTTGTTAGATGAATTGGACATTCTGAATTCTCCTTCAGTGACCCAAACGGGTGCTGTAGTTTGGCAACGAGGGGATTTTCACAATAACTTCATTGCAGTGTTAATGGAAGCCTACTTGTGACACTAATAAACATTATAAGTTGCCTTCCCGTTTTTACAACCAAAATACATGACCCCCCACTTATCCATGTTAAACTCCACCTGCCACATTTTGGTCCACTCTTCTAACCTATTCTTGCAGGTGCTAAGCAAAGATGAAATGAAATGAAAAACCCCTTAAGGTTTTTTATAAACAAAAGAATGTCAGCACCTAGTTTTAAAGCAAAAACTTTCTTTTAAAAAGGCTTAATCTCACTATCAAATAATTTATTTTATAATTTAGTGCAGGAAATTGCTGAACTTAACATATAGTGATCAAAACATTGTTTTTATCTTTCATTTTACTGAAGTGACAACCCTGTCTCTACTTGATAGCATACCCAAGTCCTGAAAATTGCTTGATAATACATTATCATGGGTTACATAAAGCAGCACAACTGATAACTTGAAGATAATTTTTACATATATAAAATATATTATATTATATATATATCTTTACATTAATGTCAAATGGTATCCTGCTTTCAAGCCAGCACTTCAGTGCAATGTTCTCAAAAGTCCAAGTCAATTACTATATTAAGAAAGAAGTTAAAGCATCAGTGGTGCAACTTTCACACCAAGCAGCAGTTATAATTGCCCAATTCATATAAGAGTGTAATTCAATGATACAGTGTCTGAATTCTCGACATCATATTTCATCACAGTAATTTCATTGAAGCCTACTTGTGACAATAAGTGATTATTATTATTAGATGCTTAAAATAGGCTCTGGAAGGGGCAGCATGGTGGCGCAGTGGGTTAGCACTGCAGCCTCATGGTGCCGAGGTCCCAGGTTCGATCCTGACTCTTGGTCACTGTCTGTGTGGAGTTTGCACATTCTCCCCGTGTTGCGTGGGTTTCGCCCCCACAACCCAAAAATGTGCAAGCTAGGTGGATTGGCCACGCTAAATTGCCCCTTAATTGGAAAAACTGATTGGGTACTCTAATTTAAACCAAAAAAATCAGTTCTAGCTACAAGTTTCAAATTGTCAACATAGTCAAAACATTAAGAACGTTGAATCTATTGCACTGCAACTTTGTATTTTGTCAAGCATCATAAACTAAACATTATCAGTAATTTATTAATTTATAGGTTTAATAGGATAATTTCTCCAACTCAAAACAGAATGGGATCATTTTATTCAAGAAGTTTTTCTTCTGGAAACTCGCTTTCAAATCAGAACTTAATGATTTGGAAAATAAGTTTCTTTCTCGTTTCACTGTCGTTTTAAAATCTAGGAAACAGATTTTCTGATTCCGTCAAACATGTATACAGGAAAGGGATGACAGTCAGCTGATTAAACAGTGAAGTCATACAATTACTTATTTCAACTGGTCAGTTCTCTATTAGAATACACCAATATAACAAAACAATTACATCTAATCTTTAAAATGGCAAAGAATTATGAAAATTAGTGATATTTTTGTTGATTAAATCTCCACCATGGGTACTGAAATCCACAGCTTAGTACAGTGAAGGAGGTAGCAAAAGCCAGACCATGTGATACGCCATTGGGTGTTTAAAAGTAAGGCAGGAGTTAATTTCTAACAGCATGAATTAAGCAAGCTATTACATTTTAAGGAATGGATTACAGCTTTGTAACTCTTGCTCAAATGTATGCTATTAGGCCTTATCCGCAAACAATGCATTCTCGTCCAAAATCTCTCTTATGTACATATTTTGAGAGTTGGTGCTTAGGCACACTAGATGCCTGTATGTCACAGCATAATGCTGACGGCAAACAAGCCTGTACATCACAGCACAAAGCTGGTGGCAATGGTCCTGTTTCCCCACCTCACAGTACAGCTGTTAATTTTAAATATGAGATAGATAGGTTTTTAAACAAAGATATTAAGGAATGTGGGCCAAAGGCACATATATGGGCCAACGGCAGGTATATGGTGTTTGATCATAGATCAGCCGTGATCTCATTGAATGGCGGGACAAGCTCGAGGGGCTGAATGACCTACTCCTGTTCCTTTGTTATACTCTTTAAGAAATGTCTTGCACGGTCGCTTTGATGAAAACTTCCCCTCTTCCTCGTTTCCTCATGTTCTGCTTGGCATTATTCAGTGCTGCCTTTTTCTCCAAGTCTTAGCACCATTCTTAAGGATTTCCCATAAATACAGATGAAGGTTAATGGTCTTTATATACAAACAAATCTTTGAAGACTTTCAGCCCTGGGAAAGGAAGTTTTTTTTCCACTTTACTATTATTGATGTACCATCTTAGTGCTGCATGATACTAAGTGCTCAACCAGATTGCTTTGGTCAATAATATTTACAGAATACCTCATGTTTTTTGTATTCCATTTTGTGTGTTCTGTTAAACTATAAGGTGAAGTTGATTAATTTAAGTTATGATTGGTATTGAATTCCCTTTGTCTATCAGTCCCAGTACCCGATGGTCATGATGTTTGGAACTTGTAAAGAAAAAAAAAGAGAGAATTTTGAGGGAAAACCTTTTTAGTCTGGATTTACTTATTGTTGTTCAGGATCTACTCTCAATAAAATATATTAACAATGTTAAGGTGAAGTTGATGAATAACTTCTGCATATTTGAATCTAAATCAGCTACCTTGTTTCAGCATTCACAAGGACCTGGAAATTACATGAAATCTCCTCCACCATTACCTGCACAGAAATGTTACAATAACAATAAGGCTGATGACCGTGATTATGCTGAATACAGCGACTACAGTGAGGAGAAGTATGATGCCTATGAAGATGAGGAGTGCGATGATTTTGCTCATGAATTAAAGCAGTATAAACAGGCAAAGGAAGCATCGACAGTTATGTCTCCTAAAGGGCCACCTATGGGACAAATGCGAAAGCCTGGAATGAAAGGTATCTGGAAGGGTTATCTGTATCTTTAGAAAGTATGTACTTTGGAACCAAAATGCATGTTGTGGCTTCCAAGAATGGTACATTACTGCATTTAAAGTTGAAGAGCTTGTATTTATTTTGCAATTTAATGTAGTAAAATGTTGCAAGAACGTTTTAAGCTATTCTTGACACGAGTCATGGGAGGATATGATGCACGTGTTCAAAATTATGAAGACTTTCGGTAGAAGAAAATAAGGAGCAACTGTTTCCACGGCAGCAGGGTCAGTAAATAAAGAACATGGGATTTACGGTCGTTGACAAAAGAAATGAGGTTTTTTTGTATACAATGATCTGGAATTCACTGCCTGAAAGATGGTGGATGAAGATGGAATAATATCTTCCAATAGGGAATTGGATATATATTTGTAAAGGAAATATTACAAGGCTATAAATTTTATACACTCTCCCTGTGTCTGCATGGGTTTTCTCCGGGTGCTCCGGTTTCCTCCCACAGTCCAAATATGTGCAGGTTAGGTAGATTGGCCATGCTAAATTTCCCCTTAGTGTCCAACGGTTAGATGGAGTTATGGGGTTACAGGGATAGGGCGGAGAGTGGCTTAGGTAGGGTACTCTTTCAGAGGGTCAGTGTAGACGCGATGGGCTGAAGTGCAGGGAGTAGACCTAATCTCAAAGAGCTAGCATGGACACAATGGGCAGAAATGCCCCCTGTGCTGTATCATTTGATGAAATCAAATCGGATCTAAACACTATAGATAATCTTTCTCGTACCAAATTGTGGTATAAGGATGGTGGTTGGGATATGTGAGCATGTAGCCTGTCCCAAGTGCTACTTTGAGGCTTAAGGATATAAGAGCTAGACATTTCACCTCTTCCCAACCTGCTGGAAGTCTCACTACACACTCTTGACAGTCCAGTTGAGATTGGCACTTTACTATGTATAGAATTGTGTGGCATGAATATATTTCCTCTCAGTCATTGATGCAGAATATTGATATAATTTAGTGTATTGATTTGCTAGCTTCTTAATTTTCTTGATATTCTTACATTCACAGTTTGTCCAAATTAAAGTAATCAAGAATTTGAAAAATAATTTTCCTAAATTATGTTCACCAAGTAGATAAAATGCTTGCATCTTCCAATAGCAGGCAACCAAGTATTCACTTCAAAATGTTAGCTACGACATTGATTCATGCAAAGTAAAGCTAATCCAATAATGTATCCAAGCCCTAAGTTTAGAAGAGTGTTGAGCATTTCTTCTTCAATGCACCAACCATCCTCTGGTTTCTCTGTTGGCAACTTGATGATGAATTAGGAGATGTTTTGACCTGTGAAGCCCATCTTCACGAATAATTGGCAGAGAATGACTAGGCAGGTTTTATGTAGAACTCTGTAGCCCAGTAGACAAAAGAAGTTTTCATCCCACAAATCTGCTATTTAACCCAAATAAAAGACAAGTTTATGCTAGTCCAGACATCAGTACCTTATGATTGCTTTTAAATGATTTACAGTGATATATTGGAACTGAAAAATGCTACATCAGATCTATGATTCCTTACTTCAGTTTCTCTACACTCTGCCATGAGAAATTCATCTAATATCCACTTTCCATAAGAAGGAAAACCCTAGGCTGGTGGCTCGAGATTTATTGCATGCAGCTTCCACGACGAATGTAGGTCTTTGCTGCGAAAGGCATGTGTGATTTGTCCAAAAGAAACGTGGAAATTTAATGGGAGTTGAAATTTTTCTAGGTGTTATGCAGAAGGGTAGAGGTCGAGGAATTGGCCGGGGCCGTGGGATGCGAGGACAACTGAAACAAAAACGCAAGGTCTGGGGACCTGGAAGAGGAGCGGATGGTGGTATGATGGATGCTTCTGATGAGGTAAAGAACATATTAGCAATTAATTTACTGCTTTGGCACCCTTTACTGGAACAAATTAAATGAAGACATTTAAGTTATGTCACTGGAACTTGAACTTGAGGCAAGATGTGCTGTTCTGCAAAATGAAATGGAACAGTATCCAATAACAATCAGCTAAAATAATGTAGTTTGAAAGATTAGCTGCTATTTGCAATATGCTGCCCTGATTAATAAAAATAGATTTATCTTGTATTGCATTTTTAAATTTAGATTCTTCATTACTGGAATTAGTATTTGAGGGGTTAATGAATGATTGAATATTTCTCAACGTGCGAACATGTGAATTAGGAATATTCCTCAACATACGAACATAAGAATTAGGAGCTGGAGTCGACCAAACAAAGAGAGCTCAAAAGTGACTTGATTTTCAAGTGTGAAATGATGATAGAGACAATTGAAAGTTCAAAATGTTAGTGGCCACAGCTATTGTATTTAAATGATGAGCATATTATACCACCATCATAGAATAACTAACCAATATTATTATTTGTAAATATGTTCTGTAAACACTAGATCTTACATTAAACTTCTTTGTATTGTGCATTAATTGCACTGTCTAAACCTGGTGCAGTATAGTTTCATAATCACACCAGTCTCAGTCTGCCCATTGCCATAAATATTTCGTATGGTTATAGATCAATGGTTTAATGATTCCACTAATAGGCAGCATGGTGCCCATTCTCCCTGCACATTCTCCCCGTGTCTGTGTGGGTCTCACCTCCACAACCAAGATGTGCAGGGTAGGTGCATTGGCCTTCTAAATTGCCCCTTAATTGGGGGGAAAAACTAATTGGGTACTTGAGATTTAATGAAAAAGAATGAAACTGGATGGACCAATTGGCATTGACTTAGGCATTGGAAATGACAGCTAGATTCCCAGCCCTTCTGAACCTACAAAGTCCTCCTTGGTAACATCTGGGGCCTTGTGCCAAAATTGGGAGAACTGTCCCACAGACCAATCAAAGCAACAGCCTCCATACTCATCCTCACCAATTCTTACCGTACAATGTCCCAACCACGAACACCCCTAGATTCTCCTGTCCTACCTGCAGAACAGACACACCAGAGGTCAGGAATGAATTACCCTGGGAGTCCTCAATATTGACTTGGGATCCCATGAAGTCTCATGGCATCAGGTCAAACATGGGCAAGGAAACCTCCTGCCCTCGTATCAGCTGATGAATCAGTACCCCTCCACATCGAACATCAATTGGAAGAAACACCAAGGGTGACAAAGGCACATAATGTACTCTGGATGGGGGACTTCAATGTCCATCACCAAGAGTGGCTCAGTACCACCATGATATTTAATGACAGAGCAGGCTCGAGAGGCTGAAGGACTACTAAATTGCATGTTCGCATTGCTTACTGGGGTGGCCGACTGATGAACGACATGGCTGCGAAACTGGACCTGCCAATGATGGTGAGGGAGCCAATGACGGAAAAAGCTACTTGACCACATATTCACAAAATTATCAGTTGAAGATTCGTCTGTCCAGGACCAGATTAGTCAGAGTGATAATTGGATCATCCTTATGGAGATGAAGGCCTGTCTTCATATTGAGAATATCTTGGTTTTCTGACAAATCTAGCAACTCTGGCAAACTGTGCATCTATGAGACACTGTAAGCTATCAATAACAGGATTGTATTCAATCGCAATCTGACCTCATAGCGCAGCATATCCTCCACTTAACCTTAACCGTCAAACTGGGGGATCATAGGTTAATCATAGAATTTACAGTGTAGAAGGAGGCCATTCGGCCCATCGAGTCTGCACCGGCTCTTGGAAAGAGCACCCTACCCATGGTCAACACCTCCACCCTATCCCCTTAAGCCAGTAACCCACCCAACACTAAGGGCAATTTTGGACACTAAGGGCAATTTAGCATGGCCAATCCACCTAACCTGCACGTCTTTGGACTGTGGGAGGAAACCGGAGCACCCGGAGGAAACCCACGCACAGATAAGGAGGATGTGCAGACTCCGCACAGCCAGTGACCCAAGCCGGAATCGAACCTTGACCCTGGAGCTGTGAAGCAATTGTGCTATCCACAATGCTACCGTGCTGCCCGCACAATACTCCGTGCTGCCTTGGATCAACCCTGGTCGAATGAAGAGAGAGGAGAGGTATGCCAGGAGCAGCACCAGGCATACCTGAAAATGAGATGTCAACCTGGTGAAGATGCATCACTAGACTACTTGCATGCCAAACAGTGTAAGCAACCATCTTCAGCCAAAGATCTGAGTGATAATCCAGCTCAGCCTCTTCCAGAGGCTCCCAGCATTGCAGATGCCAGTCTTCAGCCAATTTGATACACTCTACGTGATGCCAGGAAACTGCTGAAAGCACTGGATACTGCAACGGCTATGTCCCCTGACAACATCACTGAAGACTTTTTTCTTTTTTTAAATAAATTTAGCGTACCCAATTATTTTTTCCAATTAAAGGGGCAATTTAGTGTGGCCAATCCACCTATCCTGCACATTTTTTGGGTTGTGGGGGCGAAACCCACGCAGACACAGGGAGAATGTGCAACATCCACACGGACAATGACCCAGGGCCGGGATTCGAACCCGGGTCCTCAGTGCCGTAGGCAACAATGCTAACCACTGTGCCACCGTGCTGCCCTTACATCACTGAAAACTTGAGTTGCAAATTCCCCTCCAATTCGCACACCACCCTGACTTTGAACTATATTGCTGTTCCTTCACTGTTGCTGGGTGAACATCATGCACCTCCCTTCCGAACAGCGCTCTAGGTGTTCCTGCAATACATGGACAGCAGCAATTAAAGAAGTCCACTCACCACTACATTCTCCAGGGCAACTAGGGTTGGGCAATAAATGCTTACCTAGCCAAAAATGCCCCCATCCCGTGAACGAATAAAAAATACTAGCCAATTATCTGTTCCAGACATTGTACAGCTACAATGCATCTACCCGACAATGTGAAAAACTGCCCACTTATGCCCTGCCCAGGCATGCCCAGCCCAGGCAGGACAAATCCAGAAGGTCTTGATCAAAAGCAAACTGATGGGAGGTGTCTTTGACAGTGCAACCAACTGGAACTTATCAAGCGATACTCTGCTCGTTGACACTTACTCCGGCTTCTTCCAAATCCACTTGGCTTCTGACCTCATTACCTCCTTGGTCCAAACATGGACAAAAATGCTGAACCCGAGGTGAGGGGAGAGCGACTGCCCTTGACATCAAGGCAGTATTTGACTGAGTGTGGTATCAAGGAGCCCTAACAAAAAAACAGCAAGCTTGGGCTAATAAATGATAAGTAACATTTGTGCTGCCCAAGTGCTAGGCAATGACCATCTCCAGCAAGAGAGAATTTAACCATCGCCCCCTGACATTCAATGGCAATAACCATCACTGAATTGCCCACTATCAAAATTTAGGGGTTTACCATTGTCCAGATATTGAACTGGACCAGCCCTACAGATATGGCATCTGTGAGAGCAGATCAGAGGCCAGGAATTCTGTGGCAAATAATTCTCTTCCTGACTCCCAAACCCTGACCACCATCTACAAGGTACGGGTCAGGTGTTTGATGGAATACTCTCCACTTGCCTGGGTGAGCACAACTCCTCAACAACACTCCAGAAGCTTGACACTGTCCTATTTGATTGGTACTTAATGCTCCAAATTAAATGTTCACTCGCTTCCACCACCAATGCACAGTAGCAACAATGTGTAACATCAGCCAGTGTCAAGTGGGTACTTGACTTGGGGGTTTGGGATCATGGGGCTGCTGGGGGGGGGGGGGGGGGGGATGCTGCTTTGCTGACAGAAAAGGAGCCAACATGGGGGAACAGAGGGGGGGGGGGGGGGGGGGGGGGGGGGGGGGGGCTCCAATGGGAGGGCTCGAGTAAGCGTGGGCTTGTGGATAGCTGAAAAAGGGAGATGGCTAGTCGTCGCCCCCCCCCGCCCCCCCCAAATCCAGGCTGGTCATGTGGAATGTGCGGGGCCTGAATGGGCCGGTCAAGAGGGCTCGCGTGTTCTCGCACCTAAAGAGGTTAAAGGCATACGCAGCCATGCTACAGGAGACACACCTAAAACTTGCGGACCAAACAAGATTGAGAAAAGCGTGGGTGGGCCAGATGTTTCATTCGGGGCTGGATTCAAAGACCAGAGGAGTGGCAAGCCTGGTCAGCAAATGGGTGGCTTTTGAGGCAGGGAGTATTGTGGCTGACAAAGGGGGCAGATACATAATGGTTAGCGGGAAGCTGCAGGAGACTCGGGTGGTGCTAGTGAACGTTTACGCCCCGAACTGGGACGATGTGGAATTCATGATTCTGGACTCAGACTCACACAATCTGATTATGGGGGTGACTTTAACACAGTCATAGACCCTGTATTGGACCGGTCAAAGCCCAGGTCGGGAAAGCGACCAGCGGCGGCTAAAGAACTGAGGGGATTCATGGAACAGGTGGGGGGCGTAGACATATGGAGATTCGCCAGGCCGAGAGCGAAGGAGTTCTCTTTTTTCCCCCACGTCCACAATGTTTATTCCCGTATAGATTTCTTTGTGATGAGCAGGGCATTAATCCCTATGGTGGAGGGGACTGAATACTCGGCTATTGCAGTCTCTGACCATGATCCGCACTGGGTGGATTTGCGTCTTGGGGAGGAGAGAGATCAGCGCCCACTATGGAGGCTAGGTGTGGGGCTGCTAGCAGACGACGAGGTTTGTGGGCCGATAAAGAGGAACATTAAAAATTACTTGGAAACTAATGATATGGGGGAGGTAGTGGCGTCCACGGATTGGGAGGCCCTGAAGGCAGTTAAGAACATAAGAATTAGGTGCAGGAGTAGGCCATCTGGCCCCTCGAGCCTGCTCCGCCATTCAATGAGATCATGGCTGATCTTTTGCGGACTCGGCTCCACTTTCCGGCCCGAACACCATAACCCTTAATCCCTTTACTCTTCAAAAAAACTATCTATCTTTATCTTAAAAACATTTATTTAATGAAGGAGCCTCAACTGCTTCACTGGGCAAGGAATTCCATAGATTCACAACCCTTTGGGTGAAGAAGTTCCTCCTAAACTCAGTCCTAAATCTACTTCCCCTTATTTTGAGTCTATGCCCCCTAGTTCTGTTTTCACCCACCAGTGGAAACAACCTGCCCGCACCTATCCTATCTATTCCCTTCATAATTTTATATATTTCTATAAGATCCCCCCTCGTCCTTCTAAATTCCAACGAGTACAGTCCCAGTCTACTCAACCTCTCCTCGTAATCCAAATCCTTCAGCTCTGGGATTAACCTCTTGAATCTCCTCTGCACACCCCCCAGCGCCAGTACATCCTTTCTCAGGTAAGGAGACCAAAACTGAACACACTACTCCAGGTGTGGCCTCACTAACACTTTATACAATTGCAACATCACCTCCCTAGTCTTAAACTCCATCCCTCTAGCAATGAGGGACAAAATTCCATTTGCCTTTTTTTTTAAATAATTTTTATTCAAATTTTTCAACAACAGATTTTCTCCCAACAGTTAAAGTAAACACGGTGTAAAACTAAACAGAAACAGAAATCCCCCCCCCCCCCCAATACAAAGTAATAAATTAATAACTAATAACAATACAAGAAAGAAAAAAAATAAAATAGCAAACACACCGTCGCGAAAACAAACCCCCTTAACAAATCTCGACCCCCCCCCCCGGGTTGCTGCTGAGACTGAGCACCCTCTACCTCTCCGCCAGGAAATCGAGAAACGGCTGCCACTGCCGGAAGAACCCTTGTACCGACCCCCTCAGGGCAAACTTCATCTTTTCCAGCCTGATGAACCCGGCCATGTCATTGATCCAGGCCTCCGGGCTCGGGGGGCTTCGCGCCCCTCCACTGTAAGAGAATCCTACGCCGGGCTACTAGAGGCGCAAAGGCCAGTGTACCGGCCTCTCTCGCCTCCTGCACTCCTGGCTCCGATGCTACCCCGAAGATCGCGAGCCCCCAGCAATGGCTCCACCCTGGAACCGACCACCTTGGACAAAGTCCCCGCCACCCCCTTCCAAAACCCCTCCAACGCCGGACATGCCCAAAGCATGTGGGTGCGGTTCGCTGGGCCTCCCGAACATCTCCCGCACCTGTCCCCCGTTCCCCCCCCCCCCCCAAAAGAACCGGCTCATCCTGGCCCCAGTCATGTGCGCCCTATGCAACACCTTCAGCTGAATTAAGCTGAGGCGTGCGCAAGAAGAGGACGAGTTCACCCTCCCCAGGGCATCCACCCATGTCCCATCGTCAATCTCTTCCCCTAGCTCCTCCTCCCACTTCGCTTTCAGCTCCTCCACCGAGGCCTCCTCCTCTTCCTGCATCATCTGATAAATCGCCGAGATCCTGCACCCCCCCTAGGCGGCAGCAGCGGGAACTCCACCACCTGCCGCTTAACAAACGCCCTAATCTGCATATACCTGAAAGCATTCCCAGGGGGGAGGCCCCACTTCCCCTCCAACTCCTCTAAAGTCGCAAACTTCCCATCGAGGAAAAGGTCCCCCATCCGCCTGATGCCTGCCCTATGGCACCTCAAAAACCCCCCATCCATTCTCCCTGGTGCAAACCGGTGATTGCCCCGTAGAACATAGAACATAGAACAGTACAGCACAGAACAGGCCCTTCGGCCCTCAATGTTGTGCCGAACAATGATCACCCTACTTTAAACCCATGTAACCCGTATACCCGTAACCCAACAATCCCCCCATTAACCTTACACTACGGGCAATTTAGCATGGCCAATCCACCTACCGTATCGGGGCCCACACTGAGGCCTTCACTTCCCCCCTGTGCTGCCTCCACTGCCCCCAAATTTTGAGGGACGCCACCATCACCAGACTCGTGGAATATCTTGCCGGGGGGAGTGGAAACGGGGCTGTCACCAATGCCCCCAAACTCGTATCCACACAGGACGCCACCCCCAGCCTTTTCCATGCGGCAGCCTCCCCCTCCATCACCCACCTGCGAATCATTGCCACATTCGCAGCCCAGTAATACCCACACAGGTTGGGCAGCGCCAAACCACCTGCCTCCCTTCTTCGCTCCAGGAATACCCTCCTTACTCTCGGGGCCTTCCGCGCCCACACAAACCCCAGAATACTCTTATTCACCCTTTTGAAAAAAGCCTTCGGAATCAATATGGGGAGGCACTGGAAAAGAAACGAAAACCTCGGGAGCACCGTCATTTTAACCGACTGGACCCTGCCCACCAACGAAAGTGGCAGCGCGTCCCACCTCCTGAACTCTCCCTCCATCTGTTCCACCAGCCTTGAAAAGTTAAGCCTGTGCAGGGCTCCCCAGTTCCTAGCTATCTGGACCCCAAGATATCTCAAGCTCCTCTCTGCCTCATCAACGGGAGCTCCCGTATCTCCCTCTCCTGGTCCCCCAGGTGCAACACAAACAGCTCACATTTCCCCACATTGAGCTTGTACCGCATCCATCGATGCTACTATTTCCGCCTCCCTAGCCACCGGCGCCATCATCATAACATTAAGAAGCCGCCGTACGTTGACATTCAGCTGCCTCCCCTTCACAAACCCCGTTTGGTCCTCGTGGATAACCATCGGGACCACATAGAACATAGAACAGTACAGCACAGAACAGGCCCTTCGGCCCTCAATGTTGTGCCGAGCAATGATCACCCTACTCAAACCCACGTATCCACCCTATACCCGTAACCCAACAAACCCCCCCCCCCCCCATTACTTTTTTATTAGGACACTACGGGCAATTTAGCATGGCCAATCCACCTAACCCGCACATCTTTGGACTGTGGGAGGAAACCGGAGCACCCGGAGGAAACCCACGCACACGGGGAGGACGTGCAGACTCCACACAGACAGTGACCCAGCCGGGAATCGAACCTGGGACCCTGGAGCTGTGAAGCATTTATGCTAACCACCATGCTACCCTGCTTCCACCTTTCTGGACAGTACCTTTGCCAATAACTTTGCGTCCACGTTAAGGAGCGAGATCGGCCTATAGGACCCACACTGGAGGGGGTCCTTGTCCTGCTTCAGGATCAAAGAGATGATTGCCCTAGACATCGTCGGGGGCAGAGCCCCCCCCCTCCCTAGCCTCGTTCAGGGCCCTTACAAGTAGCGGGCCCAGCAGATCTGAGAACTTCTTGTAAAATTCCACCGGGACCCTGTCAGGTCCTGGCGCTTTCCCTGTCTGCATGCTCCCCTGCGCCTCCATCAGTTCCCCCAACTCGATTCGGGCCCCCAGATCCTCCACCCGCTCATCCTCTACTCTTGGGAACTCCAGCTTACCCAGAAAGCGGTCCATTCCGCCCACCTCCCTAGGGGGCAACGCCTGGTACAGCCCCTCGTAAAAGGATCTGAACACCCCATTGATGTCCCTGCCACCCCGCACCAAGTTCCCTCCTGCATCTGTGACTCCCCCTATCTCTCTCGCCCCCTCCCGCTTCCGGAGCTGGTGGGCCAGCATCCGACTTGCCTTCTCCCCATACTCATATACCGCCCCCTGCGCCCTCCTCCACTGCGCCCCCGCTTTCCGGGTGGTCCATTTGCCTTCTTAATCACCTGTTGCACCCGTAAACCAACTTTTTGCGACTCATGCACCAGCACACCCAGGTGTCTCTGCACAGCAGCATATTTTAATATTTTGCCATTTAAATAATAATCCCTTTTGCTGTTATTCCTACCAAAATGGATAATCTCACATTTGTCAACATTGTATTCCATCTGCCAGACCCTAGCCCATTCACTTAACCTATCCAAATCCCTCTGCAGACTTCCAGTATCCTCTGCACTTTTTGCTTTACCACCCATCTTAGTGTCGTCTGCAAACTTGGACACATTGCCCTTGGTCCCCAACTCCAAATCATCTATGTAAATTGTGAACAATTGTGGGCCCAACACTGAGCCCTGAGGGACACCACTAGCTACTGATTGCCAACCAGAGGAAAACCCATTAATCACCACTCTTTGCTTTCTATTAATTAACCAATCCTCTATCCATGCTACTACTTTACCCTTTATGCCATGCATCTTTATCTTATGCAGCAACCTTTTGTGTGGCACCTTGTCAAAGGCTTTCTGGAAATCCAGATATATCACATCCAATGGCTCCCCGATATCTACCGCACTGATAATGTCCTCCAAAAATTCCACTAAATTAGTTAGGCACGACCTGCCCTTTATGAACCCATGCTGCGTCTGCCCAATGGGACAATTTCCATCCAGATGCCTCGCTATTTCTTCCTTGATGATAGATTACAGCATCTTCCCTGCTACCGAAGTTAAGCTCACTGGCCTATAATTACCCGCTTTCTGCCTACCTCCTTTTTTAAACAGTGGTGTCACGTTTGCTCATTTCCAATCCACCGGGAGCACCCCAGAGTCTAATGAATTCTGGTAAATTATCACTAGTGCATTTGCAATTTCCCTAGCCATCTCTTTTAGCACTCTGGGATGCATTCCATCAGAGCCAGGAGACTTGTCTACCTTTAGCCCCATTAGCTTGCCCATCACTACCTCCTTAGTGATAACAATCATCTCAAGGTCCTCACCTGTCATAGCCTCATTTCTATCAGTCACTGGTATGTTATTTGTGTCTTCCACTGTGAAGACCGACCCAAAAAACCTGTTCAATTCCTCAGCCATTTCCTCATCTCCCATTATTAAGTCTCCCTTCTCATCCTCTAAAGGACCAATATTTACCTTAGCCACTCTTTTTTTGTTTTATTTATTTGTAGAAACTTTTACTATCTGTTTTTATATTCTGAGCAAGTTTACTCACATAATCTATCTTACTCTTCTTTATAGCTTTTTTAGTAGCTTTCTGTTGCCCCCTAAAGATTTCCCAGTCCTCTAGCCTCCCACCAATCTTTGCCACTTTGTAGGCTTTTTCCTTCAATTTGATACGCTCCCTTATTTCCTTAGATATCCACAGTCGATTTTCCCTCTTTCTAACGTCCTTCCTTTTTGTTGGTATAAATCTTTGCTGAGCACTGTGAAAAATCGCTTGGAAGATTCTCCACTGTTCCTCAACTGTTTCACCATAAAGTCTTTGCTCCCAGTCTATCTTAGCTAGTTCTTCTCCTATCCCATTGTAATCTCCTTTGTCAATTTGTCAATTTCAGCGGCCAGCTCGCTTTGATCCGGAGAGGGAAGCTGCTCTCTCACTGAAACAATCAGCTGGCCGCTGAAATTGACACTGCCGGCTGCTCTCTCCCTCCAATCAGAAACATTAAAACTTAAAAGTTGGATTGGAGAGAGAGAGCAGCGGGCAGTGTCAATTTCAGCGGCCGGCTGATTATTTTAGTGACAGCAGCTTCCCTCTCCGGAGCCGGCCGCTGAAATTGACGCAACTGACAGTTGGGGTCCATCAGCCCCCCCGCGGTATATCGCGAACCGCGGTATTGCGGAGCGCGGTATAACGGGGGACTACTGTATATGGTCAACATTTATTTTGTGTTAAATGTTGTTAATCGTTATGCAAAAAATTTTGTTTTGATGAAAATTTGAATAAAAGTAATTTTTTAAAAAAATGTACCATCCACAAGATGCATTGCAGCAACTCACCTTTGACAGCGCCTTCCAAACCCATAAACTCTGCTACCTCGAAGGACGCATGGGAGCAACGCCACCTTCAAATTCCCCTCTAAGTACATAGAACAAACAGTGCAGAAGGAGGCCATTCAGCCCATCGAGTCTGCTTCGACCCACTTAAGCCCTCACTTCCACCCTATCCCTGTAACACAATAACCTGCACCCGGAGGAAACCCACGCAGACACGGGGAGAACGTGCAGACTCCGCACAGACAGTGACCCAGTGGGGAATCGAACCTGGGACCCTGCCGCTGTGAAGCCACAGTTCTATCCACTTGTGCTACCATGCTGCCCACATCCTGACTTGGAACTATATCGGCATTCCTTCACCGTCACTGGGTCAAAATCCTGGGACTCCCTAACGGTTATTGAGTGTACCTATGCCAAATGGACTGCAGATGTTCAAGAAAGTGACTCGTTGCACGTTCTCCCCGTGTTTGCGAGGGTTTCGGCCCCACAACCCAAAGATGTGCAGGGTAGGTGGATTGACCACGCAAAATTGCCCCTTAATTGGAAAAAATGAATTAGGTACTCTAAATTTATATTTTTTTTAAAAAGAAAGTGACTCACCACCACCATAAAGGGTAATCTGGGGTGACCAATTCTTTCCCGTGAAAAAGTATGTAAAACATTGACTTATGTGCTTTGGGGCATTGCGCAATTGTAAAAGACACACTTTACATGGGTAAATACATGTTTTCTGTCATGCATCCGAGTTTCATTTCATTGGTAGACTTCATGGTTAGGCCTGGTATAATAAAATTCAATTCATTAATATATCAAATAGAGTGATCATCATAAGACTGTCCCTGTGGAAGACCACTACTTCTGTTCAGTCTGAAAAGCAAACTATTCACCGCTACTTTGTTTTCTATTCCTTACAAAGTTTTGTATTCATGCTGCCATTGTCCCTTTAATTTAATAACAAATCTACTATGTGGTTCTCTGTTACATACCTTTTGAAAGTCATACAATTTTACAGTACAGAAAGAGCCCTTTGGCCCATCGTGTCTTCATCAAACGCCAATCTATTCAATATGTATGTCCATGTGCACAACTGTAACACGTTAATCAATCCTCACTTTTCATCGACGAAGAATTCAACATATTCAAAGATTATTTGTTCGTTTAGTAAATTTACAGTACCCATTTCATTTTTTTCACTTACGGGGCAATTTAGCGTGGCCAATTCACCTACCCTACACATCTTTGGGTTGTGGGGGTGAGACCCACGGAGACACAGGGAATATGTGCAAACTCCGCACAGACAGTGACCTGGGGCCGGGATCAAACCCGGGTCCTCTGCGCCGTGAGGAACTGCGCCACCGTACCACTAAAGATGATTTGTTTCAACATCCCTGTTGACTTTCATTTATTAAAATATACTACTTAAAATTTTAATTCATTTTATCCCAGGTTGTTTTGCCCGCCTCCCCACCATCAACGTTGTTAGGTCGACTCATCTGTAATTGCTAGTTTATCCCCCTCTTTTTTTTTAAATGGGTATAACATTTGCAATCCTCCAACACCATATCAGGGACGATTGCAAGATTGTCGCCAGAGTTGTGCCACAATTTTCACCCTTGCTTTCCTCTCTAACCTTGGGTGCATCCCACCTGGGACCGGTGCCTTCTCTGCTTAGCAGACTGCCAATTTTTTTATGTGACTCTTTATTTTCATCCTATCAACATCGCTGCTATCTCCTCCTTACTGCTACACTGCCAGCATCCTCTTCTCTGAACAGATTTATTTTCTCCTCCGTGCCAAAGGTATAAGTAAGTTCAGTACATTGTTTTAATTGTTTGCACTGCTGTAGAAAAATAGTATTTATTCACAATAAATTTTCTTACATTAGACACTTTGGGTTGGGGCAACTCTGTGATGGTTAGGAAGGTGGCTGGAAACTAATATGTCAGGAATAGAATTTTAGAAAGCTGTACTAATTATCCCCGATTTGACAGCTTTAAATTGCCAGTTATGCAAACTGAGAAAGAAAAGTGAGCTTTCTTTTGTTTTAAGCAACATTACTGATCTAACTACTGTATTTAGCAGGATGGTTACGGAAATTCTAATTTTTGCCGGAAGAAGAAGAAAAATCAAGATTTTCCATACCATGGTCCAGGTGAAAGGATTAGGAAAGGAGGCATATGCAAGTATTTTCTGGAGGGTCGCTGTACTAGGGTATGTTTTTCGTTGTAAAATTTGTGTATATCATGTTCTCGTAATCATCTAAAGTGAGCTGCTGGTATTCATCAGCTCGAGCTGTAGATTAAATGTACTGTGGAACATCTTTCCCTTCCTCCTTTCCCATCACATCGCTCCCCACACCTCACTCCGCCCCCAGTTGTGATTATAAATTGTGGCTAGTTCCCATTTATGGTTATTACATTCAGGCCCTTTTCTTACTGTCTAGTTCATAACTGATTAGATTTTCATTAATGAACCAACATTACTTGTGTATTGAACGAGAATTATTTACTACACAGTACGCAACATACCTTTGTTGAAAACAAAAATCATGTAGGATGTCCACCAGAAGTCCTTGAAAAAAGCAAACCTTGTAATCTTCATCGTTGAGGCTAAACAGCTTATTTAATTTGTATGAAGTAAATTGAATGATCATTTTATACAATACAGAATGGAACTTTGTACTAAAATATATAAATAAGACGTGTACACAGAAATTTGAGAGAAGTACACATACATAGACACGCCTGCTCACACCAGATGTCCCCACACACACACACGGTAATACTACTGTTGAGAACTGGTTAACAGCTCTGAGAATACCACTCTAACGAATACATTCAAGATGCACAAACATGGTTGTTTTTATACCCCAGGAAATCTCAAGCTTCAAGAAATTGCAACTTTCTCAAAAGTTTCGAGTATTCTATTTTCTAACACCATCAAATTTGCTTCCTTTGTACTTTGACAAACTATTATAATGCGTGTATTTTTCATTTTTAAACAGGGGGACCAATGCAGATATAGTCATGATGTAGTCATACAGAAGAAGAAGGACATCTGCAAATTCTACCTCAATGGATTTTGCACCAAAGGAGATAACTGCATTTTCATGCATGATATCCTTTTTAAAAAACTTTTTACATGCACACGAAAACATTTCTGCTCAAATTTTGGCCTTCATTAGATTTTGCATTCATTCGTTTATCTACTTGTGCGGCACGGTAGCACAGTGGTTAGCACTGTTGCTTCACAGTGCCAGGGACCGGGGTTCGATTCCCAGCTTGGGTCACTGTCTGTGCGGAGTCTGCACGTTCCCCCAGTGTCTGCGTGGGTTTCTCCGGGTGCTCTGGTTTCCTCCCACATGTCCCAAAAGAAGTGCTGTTAGGTAATTTGGACATTCTGAATTCTCCCTCAGTATATCCGAACAGGCGCCAGAGTGTGGCGACTAGGGGATTTTCACAGTAACTTCATTGCAGTGTTAATGGAAGCCTACTTGTGACACTAACAAAGATATTTATTATTTGTTCTTTGATATTTATCTAGTTTCTGAATAAAGGTACAAGCATTGTTCAAATTGTAAGCCACAGAGAAACGGTAGTTGGAATTCTGGATTGAAAATTAATGAAGTCAGTGATTTTTGATTATCTATAGCGCTTTGGGAATTAATTGTAAATATGCCATATAATCCTTAAATGCAGAAATATTAATACTCAGAATTACAGGTCTGAAGAAATTGCTCGCAAATTAAGCTCTATGGCTTCATTTCATTTTAATTCAAAAATTATCCTGAAATAGCCAATAATATTGTCATAAAAATGATTTGTGTTGGGAATGACTTTATTGCTGTGGTAATCATGGACTTAAACAAAAACATGTTTCTACTTTTGCGTTTGTTTCTGCATCTGGATCTATTTTAATATGCTACCCAATTTACATTGCCACACAATATTCTTGGGCTTCATTTGTTATGCATTTTGATCACTTTCTTTGTTCTCCCCCAGCCTGGTCTTGAGATAATGCAAGCGCCGTTTAAATCATCTACACAAATTGGATTATTGAATGGTGTATTTTAAAGGTGCTCTGTTATAGGATATGAATTCGCATATAAATAGTCATTTAATAGTACAGAACCTGGGTATTGCTGAAATGTCAGAAGGCTTGTTGTAGTGGGAGACTTTAATTTTCCTCATATTGACTGGAAATCCTTTAGGGCTCGAGGTCTGGATGGTAAGGAATTTAAGTGTGTTTAAGAAGGTTTTTTGGAATATGTGGATCTCGACTGGAGAGGGGGGCTATACTGGACCCAGTACTAGGGAACGAGCCCTGCCAGGTTATCAAAGTTGCAGTGGGAGAACATGCGGCGAACAGTGACCACAATTCCGTAAGCTTTCGGATACTCATGGAAAAGGACAAGTGTTGTCCTCGGGTTAAGGTGCTAAACTGGGGGAAGGCTAACTACAACCAGATTAGGCACGATTTGGAGACTGTTGTTTGGGAGAGGCTGTTTGAGGATAAATCCACGTTTGGCATGTGGGAGTCTTTTATGGAGCAGGTGATAGGAATGCAGGACAGGCATGTGCCGATGAAAAGGAAAGGCAGGATTCGGGAACCGTGGATTACCAGGGAAATTGAGAATCTTGTCAAAAAGAAAAAAGATGCATACATGAGGTACAGGCAACTAAAAACAGATGAAGCACTTGAAGAAACAAGGAAAGTAGAAAAGAGCTCAGGCAGGGAGTTAGGGCAAAAAGGGGTCACCAAATGAACTTGGCAGACAGGATTAAGGAGAATCCCAAGGCATTTTATTAGGAACAAGAGGGTAGCTCGAGAAAGTGTTGGTCCACTCCAGGCCAAAGAGGGAAATTATGTGTAGAACCAGAGGAAGTAGGTGAGGTCCTTAATGAGTATTTTGCATTGGTATTCACAAAGGAGAGGAACACGTTGATTGGTGGTGTCTCAGAGGGATGTGTAAACACTTAGAACAGATGGTTATTATGAGCGGGGAAGTGTTAGGTGTGTTTAAAAGCATTAAGGTAGACAAGACCCCAGGGCCAGATGGTATCTATCCCAGATTACTGAGGGAGACAAGAGATGAAATCGCTGGAGCTCTAACAGAAATCTTTGTTTCCTCGTTGGCCACAGGTGAGATCCCTGAGGATTGGAAGATAGCCAATGTTGTACTGTTATTTAAAAAGGGTTACAAGGATAATCCGGGTAATTATAGGCCAGTGAACTTGATGTCTGTGAAAGTGAAATTGTTGGAAAAGATTCTCAGAGATAGGATTTATGCACATTTGGAAGTGAATGGTCTTATTAGCGACAGACAGCATGGTTTTGTACGAGGGAGGTCATGTCTCACTACTTTAATTGATTTTTAATAATAATTGACGAGGGGAGGGCTGTGGATGTTGTCCACATGGACTTTAGTAAAGCATTTGATAAGGGCCCTCATGGCAGACTGGTGCAAAAGATTAAATCACATGGGGGCAGGGGTGAACTAGCTGGATGTATTCTGAACTGGCTTGGCCATAGAAAACAGAGGGTAGCAGTGGAAGAATATTTTTCCGATAGAGGTCTGTAACTAATAGTATTCCGCAGAGATCCGTACTGGGACCTCTGCTCTTTTTAAATATATAAATTACTGAGAAGAAAACGTAGCGGGTCTAATTAGCAAGTTTGCGGATGATACTAAGATTGCAGGAGTTGCAGAAAGTGGTGAGGATTGTCAGAGAATACAACAGGATATAATACGCTGCAAAATTGGGCAGAGAAATGGCCGATGGAATTTAACCCGGACAAATGCGAGATGATGCATTTTGGTAGATCCAATTTAGGTGGGAGCTATAAAATAAACGGCAGAACCAGCATAGAGACACAGAGATCTAGGCATGCAGGTCCACAGATGCTTAAAAGTGGCAGCACAGGTAGAAATGGTGATAAAGAAAGCATATGGCATGCTTGCCTTCATATGACGGGGTATCAAGTATAAAAGCTTGAATATTACGTTACAGTAATATACAATGTTGGTTAGGCCATATTTGCAACCGTGTCCAATTCTGGTCACCGCATTACCAGAAGGACGTGGAGACTTTGGAGCAAGTACAGAAAAGGTTTACCAGGATGTTGCCTGGTATGGAGGGTATTAGCTATGAGGAGATATTGAATAAACTGGTATTATTCTCCCTCGAGAGACGGAGGCTGAGGGGCGATCTGATAGAAGTTTACAAAATTATTAGGGATATAGATAGGATGAACAGTTGGAGGCTTTTTCCCAGGGCGGAAACGACAATTACAAGGGGGCACAAGGTCAGGGGGGATAGGTTTAGTGAAGATCTGCGGGGGAAATTTTTTACACGGGATAGTGGTGGCCTGGAATGCACTGCCAAGTGAGGTGGTTGAGGCAGTTACGTTAGCGACCTTTAAGACTTATCTGGGTAGGCACATGAACAGACTGGGTATAGAAGGCGGTTGATCTAGACTTGTGATCAGCGAAGGCTTGGAGGGCTGAAGGGCCTGTTCCTGTGCTGTATTGTTCCTTTCCCATCGCCCTTCGCCCCACCAAGTCTTCACTGATCCAAATTCCTTATTTAGACCTACTACTTATTACCCAAACGATCTGTATCCCTCCATTCCTCGCCCCGTTCATGTGTCTACTAAGATACATCTTAAATATTGCTATATTGTCTGCCTCCTCCACCTCCACGGTAACACGTTTCAGGCACCCACCACCCTCTCCATGAAAAACTTTTCCCTAACCCCTCCCCTAAACTTTCCCCCTCCCACTTGAACCTGTGCCCCTTGTAATTGAGTCTTCCACCCTGGGAAAAAGCTTCCAACTATAGACCCTGTCTATACCTCTCATAATTTAGTAGACCGCAATCCAGACTCCCCTCAGCCTCCGTCTTTCCAATGAAAACAATCCAAATTTATTCAACCTCTCCTCATAGCTACCACCCTCCCTGAGTAGGCAACATCTGGTAAACCTTCTTAGCACCCTCTGCAAAACATCCATGTCCTTCTGGTAGTGTGGAGACCAGAACTGCAAATGTGGCCTAACTAAAGTTTTATGCAACTCTAATATGACTCTTGTACTCAATGCCATGGCTGATGAAGGCAAGCATGCCGTATGCCTTCTTGACCACCTTCATGGAACTATGGACTTGAACTCCTCAGGGTTTTGCCATTTACTGTACAATTCGCAGCTGAATTTGATCTTCCAAAATGCATCACCTTGCATTTGTCCGTATTGCTCCATCTGCCATTTCTCTGCCCAACTGTCCAATCTATCTTTATTCTCTGACAGTTCCCTTCACGATCTGTAACTCCACATATCTTAATGTCATCTGTAAACTTGCTAATCAGGCCATCTACATTTTCCTCCAGATCATTTTATTTGTATATATCCAACAGTGGTCCCATCACTGAATCCTGTGAAATGCCACCAGTTACAGATCTCCATTCTGAAAAGCTCACTTCCACTGTTGCTCTCTGTCTCCTGTTGCCAAGCCAGTTCTTTATCCATCTAGCCAGCACACCCGAATCCCATGCAACTTAACCTTTTGTGCCATCCTGTCATGAGGGGCCTTGTCAAACACCTTACTAAAGTCCATGTAGGTGACATCCATGAGCCTTTCCCATATCAATTAATTTTGTCGCCTCCCCAAACACTATCAAGTTGGTAAGACTTGACCTTCCCCGCACAAAACCATGTTGCCTATCACTAACAAGTCTATTTGTTTCCAAATGTCAATAAATCCTGTCCCTCCGTACCTTCTCTAACAACTTGCTCACCATTGACTTCAGGCTCACCGGCCTATAATTACTTGGATTATCCCTGCTTCCCTTAAACAAAGGGACAATATTGGCTATTCTCCAGTCCTCTGGAATCTCGCCTGTGGTCAAAGATGATGCAAAGATATCTGTTACGGCCCTAGCTATTTCTCTTGCCTCCCACAGTAACCTGAGATATATCCCATCCAGTCCAGGCGACTTGTCTACCTTAATGCATTTTAAGATACCCAACACTTCGTCCTTCATTATGCTGACATGTCCTAGAGTATTCACACCCCCATCCCTAACATCCTTTCTCCATGTCCCTCGCCTTGGTGAATACCGATGCAAAGTATTCATTAAGGATCTCACTCACTTCCTCTGACTCCACACATAACTTCCCTCTTTTGTCCTTGAGTGGGCCTACTCTTTCCCAAACTATCTCTTGCTCCTTATATATGTATAAAAGGCCTTAGGATTTCCCTTGACCCTGCTTGCTAATGACATTTCATGTCCCCTTTTAGCCCTCCTAACTCCCCGTTTGAGTTTGGTCCTATTTCCCCTAAATTCTTCAAACGTTTTGTCTGTTTTTAGTTGCCTAGACCTTGTGTATGCTTCCTTTTTCTTTTTAATTAGTCACACAGTTTCCCCTGTCATCCATGGTTCCCCTAATCTTGCCATTTCTGTCCTTCATTTCACAGGAACATGCCTGCCCTGCACTCTAATCATCTGGTCTCCAAAAGACGGCCACATATCAAATGTGGACTTACCCTCAAACAGCCACTCCCAATCCACAATATCCAGTTCATGCCAAATTCTGTTGTAGTTAGCTTTCCCCCAATTTAGCACCCTCACGTGAGGACAACTCTTGTCCTTCGCCATTGAAAACTTACGGAATTATTATGATTATTCCCAAAATGTTCCCCTCCTGAAACTTTGGTCACCTGGCCGGGCTCGTTCACCAATACTCGGTCCAGTAAGGCCCCCTCCCTGGTTGGACTATCAACATTCTATTTCAAAAAACCCTCTTGGACACACCTAACAAATTGCTCTCCATCCGAATGTCTGGCACTAAGGGAGTCCCAGTCAATATGGGGGAAATTAAAATCACGCACCACCACAACTTTGGGAAGTCCATGTTCACCTCATCACTGCACTCTCCTCAGCAACCCTCTGTTACCTTTTCAAAAACTCAAAGTTAGTTAGACATGGTTTTCCTTTAAGAAATTCATGCTGGCTTTCTTTAATTAATTTGCATTTGTCTGCATGACTATTAATTTTGTGAACAAGCATGTAAAGATGAGCCCTCTGCCCATTGAATTCCCGCTGCCTTTATGACCCCTCTGCTCGCTGAACTCCCATCACATTTGTGGCCTCTTTGCTCACTGCTTCTCTGAGTTCTCCTTGTTCTTTTTAAGTATTCTGACTAGTTACATTCCTTAATGTATTTTTACGTGAATATCCATGTAAGTTCTACCACACAGGAGCAAAGTGCTATCAAGGAGACAACTGCAAATTCTCTCATGCCCCACTTACTGAAGAAACAAGGGAGCTGCTAGACAAGGTTTGTCAATAAATATATGTGATTTAGAACATGAAATGTATCACTTAACTTCAGCTTCCATTTCACTGGATGTCCTGTGTGTGTGTGTGTGTGTGTGTGTGTGTGTGTGTGTGTGCGCACGCCTGGGATAGTATGGAGCCAGCTATTACCTATGATTGAGTTGTTTAAAGCTTATTTTAAGATTCATGAAGAATCGTCATTTAAGCCATATACTGGACTGAAAGAAATAGAACTGGATTTATAATCTTGCGTCTTTACACACCCACCACAGTGTTAAATTAATAGTGCTTGCTTTATTGAACGTGTTTATATACAGTAATGTTCGTTTTTCTTAAAAATAGTGAAACCTTTTGGCCTAGTGTCAATTAATCAATTTCTCTTTAAACATTAATGGTCTCTAGGGTGGCACGGTGGCCTAATGGATGGCACTGCTACCCACTGTGCCGAGGACCCGGGTTCAATCCTGGCCCCTGGTCATTGCCCATGTGGAGTTTGCACGTTCTCCCCATGTCTGCGTGGGTCTCACCCCCACAACCCAAAGATCTGCAGGCTAGAAGGAGTGGCCACACTAAATTGCCCCTTAATTGGGGGGAAAAAATTGGGTACTCTAAATTTATAGAAAAAAAACATTAATGGCCTCCACAGAGATCATAACATTATTTAATTGATGAGTATTAAAATTTTGTTTTTCCATTTTATTAAGGGTCCTTTAGATGTAATAAGTTGTTTGATTTCATAAATTTTGCAAAATGGTTTATTAAACCTATACCTGCTTGACAAATTAATATATTTTATCAGGTATTGAACAATGAAAGTATGAATTATGACAACAACCATGACCACAGCCATGCCAATGATTTTGATCATTATGAATATGATTATGAGTACGTATATCACGAAGATGATGATAAACTTGAATTGGAAGAACTTAGGAAACAAGGTATAGCTCCTCTTCCAAAGCCACCACCAGGAGTTGGATTATTGCCAACTCCTCCACAACCACCAAACTATCCTGGTCCAATGCCGATGGGTCCACCTGGCAACCAGCCACAAGCAACTTCACCAGGGTCGAGGATTCCCTCTATCTTTGATATTGTTGTACAGCCAACAAGTGTCTTTGTTCACAAGATGGGACGGAGGTATGTTAATTTTAATATGTATCTATTGGACCTAGAGCCAGTGATCAAACATTAGCTAATTAATTGAATCATGCAAGGGCTGGTTTAGCTCAGTGGGCTAGACAGCTAGTTTGTGATGCAGAACAAGGCCAGCAGCGTGGGTTCAATTCCTGTACCAGCTGAGAATTCTGAATCCCTCTGTGTGCCCTAACAGGCGCCGGAATGTGGCGACTAGGGGCTTTTCACAGTAACTTCATTGCAGTGTTAATGTAAGCCTACTTGTGACAATAAAGATTATTTATTTATTTTATAAAATAGGTTACAAGCTCCATTCAAAGCAAACGAAGTTTAAAACATAGTATAATGTGTCTACTGCAAATATACAATATTTTCTGATAGATGGTGGCTGACATACATAAAACTGCACTTTGTCATTTATAGGCAATTGTTTACATATTTTGAGGGCTTTGTTGCCTCCTCCCAATGATCAACATTTGTGCAATAGCTAACTTGGCTCCAAGACTTGATATGGATGCTTTTTCGCTACAGTTAGTTTCAATGGAAAGAAAATTTGGGCTAGGTGTGGGGAAATTTGATCTGAGTTTAGGCCCATCCTAACTGGGGAGCAAAATCGAGTGAAGCTCTGGAGCAGTGAGTCTCAGTCCACTTCGCCGAACAGGTCAGGGTGCTAGTTCCTCTGAGAAGCACAATCAGAGCCAAGCTTGTGGCCCCACTGCTACACAGGAGAGGAGGAAGAATAATAGTGATATGGGATTCCTTAGTTGGGAGAACAGACGGGTGTTTCTGCAGCCATAGATGTGACTCCAGAATGGTATGTTGTTTCGCTGATACCAGGGTCAAGAATGTCTAGGCTCAACTAACACTCGTCTCTACACTCTATCTATAACTGTACTCTGATCTCTCTCACTACTCCTATGCTCTCCTCTCCAGCCATCTCACAGAAGCCCGTGTGTCAGTGCTTTGTATAGTTCTGCATCTAGCTCCATCTAGTGGTTAATTTATATGACATTGGCCCTTTGTATTCTGAACATTTCACAATGTCACAGAAGACATTATGTAGAACTTTAAATGGACACGGGCAAGCTGGTGGGTGGAGTGGGAAGATTTGGGGCAGCAGGGTAGCATGGTGGTTAGCATAAATGCTTCACAGCTCCAGGGTCCCAGGTTCGATTCCCGGCTGGGTCACTGTCTGTGTGGAGTCTGCACGTCCTCCCCCTGTGTGCGTGGGTTTCCTCCGGGTGCTCCGGTTTCCCCCCACAGTCCAAAGATGTGCGGGTTAGGTGGATTGGCCATGCTAAATTGCCCGTAGTGTCCTAATAAAAAAAGTAAGGTTAAGGGGGGGGGGGGTTGTTAGGTTACGGGTATAGGGTGGATACGTGGGTTTGAGTAGGGTGGTCATGGCTCGGCACAACATTGAGGGCCGAAGGGCCTGTTCTGTGCTGTACTGTTCTATGTTCTATGTTCTATATGTGAGCTGATGCATTTTGATAGGAAGAACATGGAGCGATAATATAACATGAGGGGTACAAAACCTAAGGCGGTGCAGGAGCAGAGGTACCTGGGTGTATATGTGCATAGATAATTGTAGGTGGCAGGGCAGGTGGAGAGTAGTTGATAAAGCATACAGTATCGTGGGCTTTATTAATAAGGGTACAGAATACAAGAGCATAGAACATAGAACATTACAGTGCAGTACAGGCCCTTCGTCCCACGATGTTGCACCGTCCTGTGAAACCCTTCTAAAGTCCCTCTACACTATTCCCTTATCGTCCATATGTCTATCCAATGACCATTTGAATGTGTTTAGTGTTGGCGAGTCCACTACTGTTGCAGGCAGGGCATTCCACGCCCTTACTACTCTCGGAGTAAAGAACCTACCTCTGACATCTGTCCTATATCTATCTCCCCTCAATTTAAAGCTATGTCCCCTCGTGCTGGACATCACCATCCGAGGAAAAAGGCTCTCAATGTCCACCCTATCTAATCCTCTGATCATCTTGTATGCCTCAATTAAGTCCCCTCTTTACCTTCTTCTCTCTAACGAAAACAGCCTCAAGTCCTTCAGCCTTTCCTCATATGATCTTCCCTCCATACCAGGCAACATTCTTGTAAATCTCCTCTGTACCCTTTCCAATGCTTCCACATCCTTCCTATAATGTGGCGACCAGAACTGCACACAATACTCCAAATGCGGCCGCACCAGAGTTTTGTACAACTGCAACATGACCTCATGGCTCCGAAACTCAATTCCTCTACCAATAAATGCTAACACACCGTACGCCTTCTTAACAACCCTCTCAACCTGGGTGGCAACTTTCAGGGATCTGTGGACATGGACACCGAGATCTCTCTGCTCGTCCACACTACCAAGGATCTTACCATTAGCCCAGTACTCTGCCTTCCTGTTATTCCTTCCAAAATGAATCACCTCTCACTTTTCTGCATTAAATTCTATTTGCCACCTGTCAGCCCAGCTCTGCAGCTTATCTATGTCCCTCTGTAACTTGTAACATCCTTCTGCACTGTCCACAACTCCACCGACTTTAGTGTCATCTGCAAATTTACTCACCCATCCTTCTACGCCCTCCTCCAGGTCATTTATAAAAATGACAAACAGCAACGGCCCCAACACAGATCCTTGTGGCACACCACTAGTAACTGGACACCAGTCAGAGCATTTCCCATCAACCACCACTCTTTGTCTTCTATCAGCTAGCCAATTTCTGATCCAAACTGCTAAATCACCCTGAATCCCATGCCTCTGTATTTTCTGCAGTAGCCTACTGTGGGGAACCTTATCAAACGCTTTACTGAAATCCATATACACCACATCAACTGCTTTACCCTGATCCACCTGTTTGGTCACCTTCTCGAAGAACTCAATGAGGTTTGTGAGGCACGACCTACCCTTCACAAAACCATGTTGACCATCTCTAATCAAATTATTCCTTTCCAGATGATTATACATCCTATCTCTTATAAACCTTTCCAAGACTTTTCCCACAACAGAAGTAAGGCTCACTGGTCTATAGTTACCGGGGTTATCTCTACCCCCTTCTTGTACAAGGGGACAACATTTGCTATCCTCCAGTCCTCTGGCTAGATTCCTGTAGAGCAAGGAGGTTATGCTGAACTTATACAGGACACAGCATTAGATGGTCGGAAAGGCGGGCTCTTTTCAGCTCGAGATGATGAAGGGAATGAGAGAAAGCAGTAACTTCTATTAAACAGATATTGTGAAGCATTCATTATAAATGTGATTGTTGTTTACTTCTGAGGGTGGCGTTTTAAAAAAATAATTGAGTCTGGCTTCAAGGATGTGGCTATTAAATGGTACTTTAAATTCCTTCACCGGTTGGTTCAGATGAATAGATGGCTTTCAACCTGTTTTTCATTAATCATTTGCTTTTTTTGTAGGCCACAGTTTTCTGACTCCCCTTCACCCCCACATCCTCCATTTGAAGAAGACCAACTACCTCCTCCCCCTCAGATGTTTGGAGCAGGCCCAGGTCCGGAACAAAACATGATGCCTCCAGGACCCAATGGACCTCCAGAGACTCCAGGTGGTTTTGGTCCTCCTTGTCCTCCACATATGCCAGTTCCACAAGGTCTGCCTGGACCAGTCATGCCTCCAGGCTTACCTGGACAGCCAGTGTTACATGGCCCACCAATTCCTCCAGGACACCCTGGTTTACCTCTTCCACCAGGATTTCCAGGTCCACCAATAAATGCAGGACCAAATGAAGCTCCAAGTCAGATGGGATTTCAGGGAGCTATGATGAACATGCCCATGGAGCATCAGATACTACCACCATCACAGACTCATCCACAATTTACAGTTGATGCATCTCAACAAATGCAGCAAGACATTGCATACCAGCAAGACATCGCATATCCACAAATACAAAATCCAGTCGACTTCTATAATTCTTACTATTCACAGAAAGTAGTGCATAGTTTGGAGCAAGAGAACCACATGGGAGGTACGGCATGAATTTGTTCAGATACTGTGTGAAGGAGCAGTATATAATGTCTAAAATAACAATTGTTCAGATGCAGAATTGACAACAAGATTTGTATTCCCATTTTAAACCTGGTCTTCAACTAAAACTGCAGTTGGGCCAAACATTCCTACTATCCTTTGGTATAATAAACAGTTTCAAGTGATCAGGAGTTAATGGTTCACATTGAACCATATTTTATGGAACAAGGGAAAGGAATAAAAAGTAATGCTGATAGGTTTAGTGAGGCTGCCAGTGTGGAGCATAAAGACCAGCATGGACCAGTTGAGCCAATTTTACACTGAATTTTATCTTCTTGTTAAAAATGCCTAATTTGGAGGGCAGCACGGTGGCGAAGTGGTAGCACTGCAGTCTCACGGTGCCAAGGTCCCGGGTTCGATCCCGGCCTTGGGTCACTGTCTGTGTGGAGTTTTCACATTCTCCCTGTGTTTGCGTGTGTTTAGCCCCCACAACCCAAAGATGTGCAGGATTAGTGGATTGGCCACACTAAATTGCCCCTTAATTGGAAAAAATTAATTGTGCATTCTAAATTTAAAAAAAAAGCCTAATTTGTTATGTATGCAAAACACCTACAGCATTGCTTTGTTTGAGATTGTGCATTGTGGAACCATACAAGAAAGGCAAGACATTTGTTTGTGTTCTTTTTTAATATCTAGATGGTATTTCAAATTTGGCACCTGAGCAGAGAGATCATCAATCTTACTTGGGTACAGATGATTCTAGAGATAGTGACACGGAATCGGATGCCAGCAGTTCGGCAAGTCGTAAGCCTACTGTCACTGTTCCAGACTTCCTTCCAGCCAAACAAAAGGCTCTGTTTCTGAGAATAAAGCAGAAGCAACAGGAAGAGGGAGGATCAGACAACAACCAGTCACAGTTGCCACAGAACAGAGATGAAGGTTGGTCTAAAAATTGCTGTTAATTTAATTGGCTCTGTCATTAAATGGTGATTACTCTCTTGTATTTCCTACCTAAGATGTATTTATTTTTATTTGCTGCACCAATTTTGCCCATTCTATCCTGAAGCTGCCACCTGTTGTTGAAATTTGGGAACTTGACAGCCACCAGATTCCTAACTAAGTAATCAATCCTCTTGTGTCTATCTGGACACTCAGTATCAGCAGACTAAAGTCAATGCAGCTAATCCTGCATTTATTCAGTCATTGCATAGAAATAGTTGCAGTTGACTCCATCCCAGGAATGGTTGGAATATAAGCAGCACTGGTCTTTGCTTCAAGTGAATCTAGCTTGTGACCGTCCTGCTGGTTGCTCTCATCTTTGTGCTTGTACACATCTAGATTTGGGCAGATCTTTAAAGGATTGGAAAAGGCTGTTAAAATCCACCAATTGGGAAGCAGCCTTTTCTAACTCTCCAGGCCCAGGAATTTTAACCAGCTGAAGCTTCCAGGTTTTCAGGCATTGGGATGGTGAGAGGAGTAAGAGAATGGCAACATCATATTTTTGTATGCACAGGGTGAGGACTGTGGCTGGATATTACATCTCCTCCTAAGTTAGAGAAGGTGTGGTACGAATCAGCAGTTGACTTTTAATTATTCTGCAAGAAAGAGATTTTAGAACTTTGGAGCATTTTGCTTTTGTTTTGTTAGATTTGCATTTTGGACAAGCACTGACCACTACTGTAAATGAATCTTGGCCTCACCAATATTTATTCATTTTTAGCTACTGACAGTTAATACTATCATCTTGTAGCAGCCCAATTAGATTTTAAGATTCGCCCTTTTAGTGATAAATAACCACAACAGTTATTTACAGGTTATTTCTTCATTGTATGATGTTCCCAAGTAACACTTTTTCATGGTTGTTTTTGATCCAATATTCAAAAGGTCTCTCTTGACTAATAACCGCTCGGGCAGATAAATGGTTCTGTGTATCAAACCATCCTGAAGTTGTAGGTCTTCCAGAATAGAATCTCTTTACCAATTTTCTGTACTGCTTTGTATACTTATCATTAATTGTAGATGTTGAATGAATGAGAAAAATGTTAATGACTTTCATGCGTGGGATCAAAGAACAATACAGCACAGGAACAGGAAGGCAGAGTACTGGGCTAATGGTAAGATTCTTGGTAGTGTGGACGAGCAGAGAGATCTCGGTGTCCATGTCCATAGATCCCTGAAAGTTGCCACCCAGGTTGAGAGGGTTGTTAAGAAGGCGTACGGTGTGTTAGCTTTTATTGGTAGAGGAATTGAGTTTCGGAGCCATGAGGTCATGTTGCAGTTGTACAAAACTCTGGTGCGGCTGCATTTGGAGTATTGTGTGCAGTTCTGGTCGCCACATTATAGGAAGGATGTGGAAGCATTGGAAAGGGTACAGAGGAGATTTACAAGAATGTTGCCTGGTATGGAGGGAAGATCATATGAGGAAAGGCTGAAGGACTTGAGGCTGTTTTCGTTAGAGAGAAGAAGGTAAAGAGGGGACTTAATTGAGGCATACAAGATGATCAGAGGATTAGATAGGGTGGACATTGAGAGCCTTTTTCCTCGGATGGTGATGTCCAGCACGAGGGGACATAGCTTTAAATTGAGGGGAGATAGATATAGGACAGATGTCAGAGGTAGGTTCTTTACTCCGAGAGTAGTAAGGGCGTGGAATGCCCTGCCTGCAACAGTAGTGGACTCGCCAACACTAAACGCATTCAAATGGTCATTGGATAGGCATATGGACGATAAGGGAATAGTGTAGAGGGACTTTAGAAGGGTTTCACAGGACGGTGCAACATCGTGGGCCGAAGGGCCTGTACTGCACTGTAATGTTCTATGTTCTAAGCCTGTATTGGTCATGATACCAACCTTTGCCAAAACCCTCAGCACTTCCTCATGCTGTATCCCACTATACCCATCAAGGTGCCTTTTGAACGCCATTAATGTATCTGCTTCCACAACCTCCTCTGACAACGCGTTCCAGGCACTCACCACCCTCTCCGTAAAAAGAATCCTGCCTCTCGTATCTCCTCTAAACTTTCCCCCATGGACCTTAAACCTATGCCACTTAGTGACTGACCCCCTCCACCTTGTGAAAGAGTGCCTGCCCATCCACCCTATCCATGCCCCTCTTTTTCCTTTGAAAGGGTTTCAGTCCCAATACCCAGTGTTCCCTTCCTGCTTATTACTTAATTTGCTTTCTGATCTGGCATGGAACTACTTAACAAACTTACAGTACTTGGTTTTGTTGCTTTCGTTGTTACTTGGCTCCATTTCTGAACACAATCCTTAACAAGGCTTTGCAGAAAATTAGAGGAGGGACCCCCGACTGAGGCATAAAAGAAACGGTGTCCCAGGCATTTATCAGTATTGTATCAAGTTGCATTCACACAAAGGGCAGCATGGTGGCGCAATGGATAGCACTGTTGTCTCACTGCGCTGAGGTCCCAGGTTTGATCCCGGCTCTGGGTCACTGTCCGTGTGGAGTTTGCACATTCTCCCCGTGTTTGCATGGGTTTCGCCCCACAACCCAAAGATGTGCAGGATTAGTGGATTGGCCACGCTAAATTGCCCCTTAATTGGAAAAAATTAATTGTGCATTCTAAAAGTTTTTTTTAAAAGTTGCATTCGCACATACAGTACATATGTTTTTGCAGAGATAGTGGATTTGGCGAGTTTCATGAGAAACCGAGGCTTGAAGGACTATATATATAAATATATAGACTATATTCCTGTATTTAAAATGGGAGATAGAACAGTTAGTTTATTGTCACTGGTGGGAAAGATAATGGGAATCATATAGGTGTAATTGCAAAATATCAGTCTGAAAACATAATTAATAGCGTGGATTATAAGAAAGTTCATACTTTACCAATCTTAATTTTTTGAAGAAATAATAGAGTAGATGGGGGTAATGCAGCAGAAAGTACTGCGTGAATGCAGCTAATAGCAATGTAAAAACAGAATCCATAAGGATCAATCAGACTATTAGGTGTAGTTTACAGATCATCTAATAGTGGAAGGGTGTTGGAGGAAGAATATGCATACGAATGAGAGAATTGAGTAAAAAGCATTGAATAACAGTCATGGGGTTTTCAGCTGCTCTGTTGATTGGACAACACTGCCTCACGGTGCTGAGGACCCGTCCCAGGTCACTGTCTGTGTGGAGTTTGCACATTCGCCACATGTCTGCGTGTGCCTCACCCTCACAGCCCAAAGATGTGCAGGGTAGGTGGATTGGCTATGCTAAATTGCCCCTTAATTAGGAAAATTTTGTAAAAGTACATTCTGTTGATTGGACAGCAGAGGTATGTAAAGGGGATAACGAAATAGAGTTCCCACAATATGTACAGGACTACTTTCTAACCCAAAATGTAAAAAGTCCAACAAGGGAAGATGTGCTATTAAATGTAGCAATTGGCAATGAACCACAGCAGGTAAGAGAAGCAAATGTAAGGGAACATTGGGCAATAGTGACCACAATATACTAAGCTTTTAAGATGATGATAGAGAATAATAATAATAATCGCTTATTGTCACAAGTAGGCTACAATGAAGTTACTGTGAAAAGCCCCTAGTCACCACATTCCGGCACCTGTTCAAGGAGGCCGGTACGGGAATTGAACCCACGCTGCTGGTCTTGTTCTGCATTACAAGCCAGCTTTTAGCCCACTGTGCTAAACCAGCCCCTGTGCGAAACCAGAAGAGAATAAGAATGACTCAAACCAAGTTGACACATTGAAGTAGAGCTGATCGTGAAGGGTTGAGAATGGAGTTTGGGGAAGGAAAATGGGCAACAATCATAGAATTTGCAGTGCAGAAGGAGGCCATTCGGCCCATCAAGTCTGCACCAGCCTTTGGAAAGAGCACCCTACTTAAGCCCACACCTCCACCCTATCCCAGTAACCCCACCTGACCTTTTTGGACAATAAGGGCAATTTAGCATGGCCAATCCACCTAACCTGCACATTTTTGGACTATGGGAGGAAACCGGAGCACCCAGAGGAAACCCTCGTAGACACAGAGAGAACGTGCAGACTCCATACAGACAGTGACCCAAGCCGGGAATCGAACCTGGGACCCTGGAGCTGTGATGCAACAATGCTAACCACTGTGCTACCGTGACAGTATAAGCAGCTGGAGGATTTTTGGATCAGGATTATTACCTAGAAGCAGGCACTGCGCAACGATAAGAGGAGAAAAACCTGGCACACTTTAGTCTAGATATCGTTCATGATTCTCAGAATAGGGTTGTCTGTTTTGGTCAGCAGTGATGGAAAGGAGGATGCGACCGTGACTAAGGCAAGTAAAGGGACCAAGGAGAGCGTAGTGGAGGGGCTTCAGACTTTGTAATTGTCAAACAGGTTTGAGGTATTCACAGCCTGTGTGGACAAAAGCGAGGACTGCAAGGTGCTTGAGCAAGCTAACCATGGCACCGGAAGTCATTTGAGTGTGAGGGACAAACCGGAATGGTGCTGGAAGTAGGGGTAGTATAGTGAAAGGAATAAACAGAGGTTCTTTGCAGCAAAGAGCGAGATTCCAGAAGGTTCCGTTGCCTGCCTGGTGCCAGGGTTCAGGACATCTGCTCAGGGCTTGAAGAATTTGCATTGGGTGGGGAGGATCCAGTCATCGTGGTCCATGTAGGTACCAATGATATGGGCAGGACCTACCTACAAGGAAAGAGGCTTGGCTAGATATTCAAAGTAAGAAGCAGAAACTAATCTCTGATTTATTGCCTGAGCCACATGCAAATTGGCATAGGACAAATAAGATTACAGAGGTAAATGCTTGGGCGGCATGGTAGCGCAGTGGACTTTGATCCTTTACTGCTGCCTCACGGTGTCAATCCCGGCTCTGGGTCACTGTCCGTGTGGAGTTTGCACATTCGCCCCACGCTTGCATGGGTTCACAGTCCAAAGATGTGCAAGGTAGGTGGATTGGCCACACTAAATTGCCCCTTAATTGGAAAAAATTAATTGGGTACTCTAGATTTAAAAAGCAACATCCGCCCGTTAATTGGGGAAAAGGACCTAAAACACGGCCTCGAGCGGGAGCTGCCAAAGGTGTGACCGTTCACACCATGGCCTCCAGCAGAAGTCCCAGCAAAAGCTTTTATAAGTATATAAGCTAAAGTGAATGTTCGTCTCTTGGAGGATGAGACTGGGAGACACTAAATCGGTATTTTGCCTCAGTTTTCATGATGGATGGTACGAGTATCATCCCAGTAGTCACAGGTAATGTAGAAGTAGTAGAAAGGGAGGAACTTCAAACAATCATCATTAGTAGGGAAAAAGTACTGAGCAAACAGGTCCCCAGGGCCTGATGGCCTATATCTTAGTGCCTTAAAGGAAGTGGAGCGGAGATAGTGGATCTATTGGTTAGAATATTCAAAAATTACTTGGATGTGGGAGATGTTCCAGTGGGTGGGAAAAATGCTAATAAAAAGCGAGGGAGGCATAAAGTAGGAAATTGTAGACCAGTTGGGTGTTATAGACCACATATGTTGTTGGGAAATTGTTAGAATCCATTATTAAGGAATTAATAACATTTGGACAGTCAAAATGCACATCAGAGTCAGCATAGAGTTACCATGAAGGGTAAAAAGTGTTTGACTAATCTGCTAGAGTTCTTTGAAGAAGCAACAAGCAAAGTGCATAATGGGGATCCTGTGGCTATAGTATATCTGTACTTCCAGAAGGCATTTGATAGGGTGCCGCACAACAGATTAATACACGATGTAAGATCACGTGGGGTTAAGCGTTTATTACTTTGGATAGAGGACTGGCTAACCAACAGAAAGCAGAGTCAGGATAAATATGTCTTTTTCTGGTTGGCAAGATACATAGAGTTTACAGTGCAGAAGGAGGCCATTCGGCCCATCGAGTCTGCATCGGCTCCTGGAAAGAGCACCCTACCCAAGGTTAACATCTCCACCCTATCCCCATAACCCAGTAACCCCACCCAACACTAAGGGCAATTTATAACAGCCAATCCACCTAACCTGCACATCTTTGGACTGTGGGAGGAAACCGGAGCACCCGGAGGAAACCCACGCACACACGGGGAGAATGTGCAGACTCCGCACAGACAGTGACCCAAGCCGGAATCGAACCTGAGACCCTGGAGCTGTGAAGCGATTGTGCTATCCACAATGCTACCGTACCGATGTAACTAGTGAGGTACCAAGAGTTCAGTCCTCGGGGCCCCAACTATTTACAATCTATGTTAACGACAGCCAAACTGTGCTGCTGCAACTATACAAGGCATTAGTGAAACCGGACATGGCGTATTATGTGTGGTTTTGCTCCCCGTGAGGAAGGGTGTAGTTGCATTGGAGGCAGTTCAGAGGAGGTTCACTAGATTGATTCCCTGGACATTGGAAGAATCCTTTACTTCCCAGATTGCACAGGAGGAGTATTCCATATGGCTGAGCTGCCCTGCCATAACTTGCCCTTAAATTACTCCCGTTACATTACTACTCTACTCCTAGTTTAAAGAATATTAAATATCCTAGGGACCTTGCCTGACTGCTTAGACTTCAAACACCGCTTAATCTAAACAAAAGGCCAATTTTTACTTTTAAAGACAGTACAGTAGAAATTCTCACCTGCTCCTACTCACCAAGGCTGCTGCTCTTCTCTTACTGGTTCCTGATCCCACCCACTCTACCAGCCCATACATAAATGACTCAAAACTATCTTCCCTCCCTTAAGCAGCTGACGGTGACCAACTCTTTAAAGTGAAGAATAAACAGACTTAATCTCTTAAGGAACCCCTCAGCCGCCCACACAACGTGAACTTAACCTCCTCAAGATACGGAAACTCAATTAGGTCCTCCAGCCACACGCAGAAGCTGACACCCACCCCAGCAAGACTAACCTGCAAACAATCAGCAAGACGAAGGCTAAAACATCCTCCCCCCTCGGCAAGTCCAACACGGCAAATATGGCCTCCAGGGGACTGGGCTCCAAGTGCAATATCGGCAACATGGTTCGTATTGAAGAAAGAGCCCCAAACATTCTCCAACTTCAAACAGAAACTGGGAATATGTACATGGTTGGCCGGACCCCTCACACACCGCTCACAAATGTCCTCCACTCCCCTCAAACAACCAGCTCATCCTTGACCTCGTCGCATTAGCCCTGTGCACCACCTTTAATTGTATTAGCCCTTGTCTTGCACATGAGGTTCAGGCGTTAACCCTCCACAATACCTCATACCACAGCCCCTACTCCAGCACTATCCAGCTCCTCCTCCCACTTGGACGTAAGCCCCTTCAACAATGCCATATCCTCCAGAATTCTCCAATAAATCGCCAAGATGAGGCCCCCCACCCACAACGAGGAGGGTGGAGTTACCGGAAACATCGGGAAAACCTTCTTTGGAAAGTCCCGCACCTGCATGTACCTAAAGGTTTCCCTCCCTGGAATCCCACACTTCTCCGCCAATACCTCCAATCTTGAGAATTTCCAGAAACAAGTCCTTAATTTCCACCACCACCCGCTTCTCGCAGCCCTGAAACTGGGCATCCAATCTTGGCGCCTCAAACAAATGATTCTCTCAGATCGGCATCAACTTCGACCATTAAAATGGTGCCGAAAGTATCTCCATATCTTCAGTATGGCCCCCACAACGCCGACCTCCTACAAGAGCCTGCCTCGATCCTTATCCATGTTACCTCTGGCTCCCCACCCCAGCCCTGCAACCTCTCTGCGTTCACCGCTCAATAGTAATACATCAGATTCAGAAGAGCCAAACCAACACCACCAACCTCCCCTCCAAAGCACCTATTACTATAACGTATCTGCCACCACCTTCTCCATCTGAAGCCTAACTCTCCTACCCATCAGTACCACCACCTCCCTGGTCCTGCTATCAAAGCCCGAGTGAAACACCTGGCTCACCCAACCCTTCCGAAGCTTTACCTGATCCTTCACCCTCAGATGGGCCTCCTGCAACAGCACCACATTGGCTCTCAAGCTCTTTAAATGTGAAAAGACTTCATTCCACCTTACCAATCGGACTGGGGGGGGGGGGGGGGTCTCTTTCTCCCCCCCCCCCCCCCCCCCCCAATCGGCCATGGCAATGCGCTCCCTGGCCCCGCATCACAAGTGGGACCAAGCCCTACCCCTACTTGCCACAAGAAACAGCAAATCCCTCAGGCCAGCTCCCGCCTATTTACCCCTTCCCAGAAATCCCCCATCCTCTCCTCTTTGCACACTACCCCCCCCCCCCCCCCCCCCCCCCCCCCCCCCATTCACACCTCCCAGGCCCATCAAAACCTGCCCACATTGACTCAGACAGCCACGGCCCCACCCTCACCTCGTACCCATTCACCAGCCGATTTACGTTTTCTAGCGAGGTGGCCCCTACCAGAGCCCCCTCCCCCACATATCTAGTACAAAAACAAAACCCCCACATGCAGCACTTCTAAACCAAATATGATAAACCCCAAGGAAAAGGGGAAAGAAACCTCCCCTCCCCCTCAAAAAAACACATTATCCCACTCTCTCCAAACCAACCCCTCTCAACCGCAACATAAGAAAACAAAGTCCAAACTCAGTTCAGTCCCAATCCTTCCACCCTCACGAACGCCTCCACCTCCTCCGTCGTCTCAAAGTATTAGTCCCTAGAGTTATGCATGATTCAACTTTGCCGTGTAGACCACCCCGAACCGCACATTACTCTTATAAAGCGCCGCCTTCGCCCTGTCAAAGGCTGCCCGTCTTCTTGCCACCTCCACCGTGATGTCCTGGTATATACGAATACCACTGCCTTCCCACCTCGCCTTCCGATTCTGCTTGGCCATTTCAGGTACTTCTCCTTAATCCGACAGCTGTGAAAACAGACTATCACAGCTCTTGATAGATCATTCACCTTTGACTTTGGCCGGAGCTACCGCTGGACCTATCCAGCTCAATGAGGGAAGCGTTCTCCGCCAGCCGCTTGGCGAGCATCCCCAAAGTACACCGTCGGTCTTGAGCCTTCCAGCATCTTGGGCAGGTCCACGATCTGAAGTTTCTGCTGCCGTGACCTGTGACTGTCAGCCACCTTCAGCAGCTCCTCTTCAATGAGAAGAGCTGGTCGCTGTGCAGCGACAATGCCTCCTCCACCCTCTTCCAACACCTCACCATGCTCCCGCATCGTATCCGACGTCTTTTCAAGCGCCTCCTCCGAGCCAGTGTATCTTCCACCGGCTGTTTAAGCGTTCCCATCATCTCCGTCCCATGCTTATCAAACTGCGGCTCTAACTCCACCGCCATCACCTCGCCCAGCGTATCCACCGTAATGGGTACAGCTCTGCCCAGCGAGCTTGCTCCCACCATTCTTCCTCCCACCGAACTCCGCATTGTACTCTAGGGTGGGTTGACATCCTTCAATACCTACAACTTTATTGAAGACGGCTCACATAAAAATTCCCCCGCAAAACTGAGTGAGAAGGATTTTTTTTTTAAAAACTGACAGGAGCTAGCCAACATGCAGCCTCCACCTACATATCACCATCGGACATCCTCCTGTATTGTTCTATTTAGACATGGAAAAGATGCACTTACGGGGCCGCCAAGCTGAGGACCATGAATTTATTGCTCATAAATGCAATGGTTAATTAAGGGGGATCTTTTCCCAGAGTGGTTAGAATGAGGAACATGCTAGCATTTTAGAGTAGTGGCAGCAAATTGCTTTTAAGGGGGAGTAAAAGAAGGAATGGAAGAGCATGCAGAGGAACCAAATGGTCTTGTTTCTATGTTGTGAATTCTCTAATTCAGTGAATTCTACACAAGATTTGGATGAGACTACAACAGCTTGCTTCATGATGCCACATAGTGGTCAGAGCTTGAAACTCCACTAGTTACAGAGCAAAATTGAATGGGGTGTATTGATACAAAGTAATAATTCAAATTGGGACAATGGAAACTGCCTGGTGTAGGATTTAATAATGTAGTAATGTAATGGGTATGATCTGTTAACACTAACTTGATATAATAGAATCCATTGAATTTCTGCAGTGCAGTAGGAGGCCACTCAGCCCATTGGATCGGCACCAACTTTCCAAAAGAGAACTCTACCTAGGCCAACTCCCCTGTAACCCCGCAAATTGATCATGGCCAGTCCACCTAACAGGTACATATTTGGACACCAAAGGACAATTTTAGCATAGCCAATCATCCTAACCTGCACATCTTTGGACTGTGGGAGGAAACTGGAGCACCTGGAGGAAACCCACAGGGAGAACGTGCAAGTCCAAACAGTCACCCGAGGCCAGAATTGAACCAGGCTCCCTGGTGCTGAGAGGTAGCAGTGCTAACCACTGTACCTCCATGCCACCCACATCTAGCCTTTTACCCTTTCGATTCATTTTAAACTACAATTTAAAAAAAAAATTAAAATGCCCAATTTGTTTTTTTCCAATTAAGAGCCAATTTAGCATGGCCAATCCACCTACCCTGCACGTCTTTGGGTTGTGGGGGCGGAACCTGCACAAACACGGGGAGAATGTGCAGACTCCGCATGGACATTGACTCAGAGTCAGGAGCGAACCTGGGACCTCGGCACCGTGAGGCAGAAGTGCTAACCACTGCGCCACCGTGCTGCCCTTAAACTATAATTTTAGTTAAAAGATGAACTTGATCTCATTTTGTGCAATGGGGTGTTTGTAATAATCTGCAGTCATTTAGAACTGCTCATAGAAGTGCTCAGCACAATATGTATGTATGTCTTCTGTGCATCAAAGTTTTATACTTATTCTTTGCCTTTAGTGGCAAAGTTTGAATCCATAAGGAACATTTTTCTTCATTATTTACAAAGTAAAGAAGCATTATTCAGGTCACCCTCAATTTAGAACACCGTTTGTGCGAATAATTTTCTCAATGCTGAATTCTGTGACTTTTTATGCAGTTCAACACAGTAGTAACTGGATTAATACTGTCTTAACTTTACTAGAATAAGAACCCTTCATTTTGATTCCACTAGCATGGCAACAACATTTTGTGACCAAATTTGAGAATTTAATACTGCTAGTATCATGCTGGTGTTACTCTTACTAAATTTATTTAAAGCAGCATTGGTGAAGTCCTTGGGCGTAAGTTGTCCTCCAATGTCTGATGTAGTACTGGAAGGGAAAACATTATTTACATTGTGGTGATGATGCTTAAAATCAGGATTTAAATTTAACTAGTACTTCTGTTAATATTTTCAGATGAGACTGTAAATTGGTATTCAAGTGATGAAGAGGAAGATGGGAGCAGCAGTGTAAAAGCAATACTGAAAACCCTGAAGAAACAAAGTGAAACCATGAAGAACCAGCAGCCTCCTATAACCGAAAAGACATCTTATACATACATGGACCCCAGACTTGTGAAAGAAAAACCCCCTGAAAACAAACCTTCAGATCTTCGATTAAGAACTGATTTACGACAAGGTACAGCTGGAGATGTCAAAAAACCTTCAGAAATTGTCTCTGCTGATCCAAGATTAACAAGAGATCCCAGAAAGATGAAGGTACATGAGAATGCCAGTGTAGGCCTTTCTGTTAGTGAAAGCCCTAAACATGATCCTCATCCTATCCCAAACAATAAGCAACAAGGATTGGATGATGATGAAGAGACAGAAAGAGAACTGAGGGAGAAACCAGCCACAATACCTTTAGATACAATACCTGGTGTGACCTTACGGGATCCACGCAGTCAGCTTAAGCAGTTCAGCCACATCAAGATGGACATCACCCTCTCTAAACCACACTTTGCAAAACTTATTGTTTGGACCCCTGAGGACCTCCTTCCACTGCCATTGCCAAAGCCAGACCCAGTGTCTTCAATAAATTTGCCTCTTCCTCCATTAATAGCTAACCAACGCCTGAATAGAGCCCTGAGTATTATAAGTGACCCTCGTCAGATTGATCCACGGTTATCTTTGCGATCTAAGGAGACTAGCGCAGTAAAAACAGAAAAGAATGTAGACTCAAGAGTTTCTTCTGACAGACCTATAGACCCACGATTGCAAAAGTCATCAAATCCTAGATTGCAGAAAAGCAGCAGCACAGATACCACTTTAAGAGAGTCCCACATTACACGAGCAGATCCTCGCTTAGCAAAAGTAAGTAGTGGTTCTACACCAGTGTCAGGAGTGACTGTTAAGATGGATCAGACACTCCCTCCATATGCTCCCAAACTGTCTGCAAGTGGCATTGGACTTGGATCCCCCAGCACATTGCTCAGTGGCATAAGTCTCTATGACCCACGGACGCAGACTTCACAAAGCTTAGTGACGTCTGTTTTAACTACGCAAGCAGATTCCTCTCGGGAAGGAGAGCAAGTAAAGAAACTTCTTGTACCAAAAAATCCCACAAAGTCAGAAAACGTTCTATGTGACTCATCACTAACATATAAATCTTCATTAGTGCAAGAAGATAGTAGTACAGAGAATACCATTGACCTTGGTGCAGAAAAGTCAGACAGTTACAGACCACAGTTAAAGCCTGAAACATCCCAGGCAGCTGCTACTTCTGCACCTGCAGTACATAATCTGCCTATTCAGGCTTTAGCTGGCCTAATCAGACCACAGTACAGTGACCCGAGACAAACTAAACATTCTGGACCTCCTAGTCAAGTGGACGAAGAAGATTTAAACAGTAAAAAGGATAAAAAACCACTGAAAGAAATGTTCAAGACTTTTGATCCAACAGCATCACCTTTCTGTTAGCATCCACTCATTGAAAGACTGGTATTCGGTCTGTATAATGTAGCTTGTCCTGGTTCTTTAACTTATTTGGCTTGTTGGTAGTGGTTTATTTATTTTTACTGTGTACAGTCTGTTTAACTGTTCAAAGAAATGCATGCAGTGGCACATGCGGACTGTATGACTAATTTTCTTTTGGTCTGAGTACGTAAGAACTACAATTTGAATGACAATTTTTTTATGGTAATAGAATATATATATATATATGTATGTATAGAGAGAATATACCTGTGACCACATTTAAACTTTCTTCCCGGTGAAGTAATTGTTTTTCCGTGTACTGAAATTGCTGAATCGCATTCTAAGTTATTTCCTGCTTGGGTATTGTGTGATTATGTATTATTGAAGTAGTACACTGAAAAACTGTATATTGTTTTTAGTACTTTCAAGTAACTACTTTTTGTTGTGAGCTAATCTTAAAAAGAAAAATAACTGCCACTTTTATATTGTACAGTTTCAATAATATCACTCCAATGGTATACTTAAAGTCATGGTCCTAACCAGTTTTTGAGTTTCTTGTTAATAGATCCTGTCATGCATGCACTGCAGTTTTGTTTTAAATTAGTTCCTTTAATATTTTGTTGTAATCAAGTGTGGAACAATTTGCAGTTAGACACTGTCCATAGATATTGCACTGTACAATTCGTTAATGTACTTCAAAAATTATGTTTTTTTTTTGTTTAGCAAATGTAACAGCTGATTATCTATTTTTGAATTGGCAAATCAACCAGAATCATGACATGACTTACTGAAGATCAATGTACACAATGTATAAAGCATTTATTGTGAAAACCTTTCTGTTTAGTCTAGAATAAGTCTAAAATCTAGTGAACTACTGCTTATCCATTTAATACAAGGAGCTAGTGGTGGATTATTGTGCATTAATAAAAGTTTCTGAACTTGTTCTTTACGTACGACACCGTATTTTCATATTGAGCTACTGAGAGTTAGCTTTATAAAGAAGACCTAATGTAAAAGCTTTTTGTACAAATGTATTAAACTCTTTTAATGTATATTTTATATGTATGCTGTAATTTTTAGTTACTTGTACAATCCTGCATTTAAAACTTCAACCTGACTGCAATCATTTTAACGCGGGGTCTCTATATGAACATTAAGATTAAAAGACTTCATTAGAATGGAAAAGTACATGATATGCAAAGAAAACTAGAGTAATCATCTTCAGGAACCTGATTGTGATACTGAATTGAGTAGTAAAGATTTCATTATGCTTATGTAAACAAAGTCAAATACAGGCGTACACAAACCAACTGTAATCACCCATTTGTGACATTCTGCAATGATGAAACATTTAACAACTAAAATGCAAATTGAACTACTTTAGATTTAGAATCCAGCGAGCAAAGATCATTTTAGCATAACATTTAGTTTTTAACATCCTTTTCAGTTTTGGGCGGAATTTGCTTAGAGTTGTGTGAATGAAACACTTGTTTATATTTACCTAGTGTCTAAAAACTTTTAAAACATTTTGGCATCATTACAAGGGCTGATCTAATTCTTGTGAACACTGATGCACAGTGGTAATTCTATATTAACCCCTCCATGCAGAGGTTAAGCTCACAGGAGAAAAGTTGGGTTCAATTGGGTTTGTTTTGCAGATTATCTGAATTTAGATATTGCACTCCTAAATGTGTTTTAAATTACTTTGATTAAAATGTATACACAATTGGTATGTATATCTTGTATTAAGTATGTAAACTGTTCATCTGGAAAATCAGACCTGTTTGGATATTTTCTATTTTGTATTTATTTTCTGTATGGGTGACAAGGTAGCACAGTGGATAGCACAGTTGCTTCACAGCTCCAGGGTCCCAGGTTCGATTCCTGGCTTGGGTCACTGTCTGTGCGGAGTCTGCACGTTCTCCCCGTGTCTGCGTGGGTTTCCTCCGGGTGCTCCAGTTTCCTCCCACAGTCCAAAGATGTGCAGGTTAGGTGGATTGGCTGTGCTAAATTGCCCTTGGTGTCTAAAAAGGTTAGATTGGGTTACGGGGATAGGGTGGATATGTGGGCTTAGAAAGAGTGATCTTTCCTTGGGCCGGTGCAGACTCAATGGGCCGAATGGCCTACTTTTGCACTGTAAGTTCTATGAGAGTAATAGTTTTGAATTTTTCCAGCATTTTCTATTTGCATTTAAGATTTCCCGCATCCACAGTGTTTTGCTTTTGTATTAGATATTTTATGTCCTGAACACAGTGAATGACAGCTAGTTACAGGTTCAATCCAGTAGACGAGACAAAAATTTTAAGAGCTTCTATCTAACCATCAGTTTTTGCTGAGACAGTATGGCAGAAGCATCACAGATGGCCTAGAAATGCAGCAAGTTGGCTGTGGAAGTTCTTGATTGTTGTTAAGTGATTCCTGCTAAATTTGCATGAGTGCATTGATTCATTCAGGAAAATAGGGTTGGGACAAATCTGATAGAGAAAAGAATCAATTGTGTGTTAGGGATATTTTTCAGGTGGGAAATTCAATTTGAACATACCTAAACTAAATACACTGCACTTTCCTCATCAGGGAACAATAACTAATAATTCATCTGCCACCATGTGTTCAAATCCCACCAAAGCACTGAGGACATTTAAATTCAAATAATTAAATCTGGAACTTTAAAAGGAAAGTTAGTCTCAGTAATAATCGTGAAAATTATCTTGATTGCTGTAAAAACCTATCTGCTTCACTAACGCCTTAATTTTCCACTAATGAGAAAACCTGCCACCTTGATCCAATCTGGCCTACACACAACTCCAGATCCACAGAATGTGGTTGACTCTTAACTGTCTGCTGAATTGGGTGAGCAAGCTACTCCGTTGTAGAGAATTGCTACAGATAAAAACACAGATTGTACCAGGACTCCATGGACTGCAGTGCTTTGAGAAGGTAGCTCACTGCCACCTTGTTAAAGAACAAAAAGAACAAAGAAAATTACAGCACAGGAACAGGCCCTCCCAGCCTGTGCGGATCCAGATCCTTTATCTAAACCTGTCGCCTATTTTCCAAGGATCTCCTTCCCTCTGTTCCCCGCCCGTTCATGTACCTGTCCAGATGCATCTTAAATTATGCTATCGTGCCCGCCTCTACCACCTCCGCTGGCAAAGTGTTCCAGGCACCCACCACCCTCTGCGTAAAAAACTTTCCACGCACATCTCCCCAAGGACAGTTAGGAATATGCAATAATTACTAGTCTTACCAACGACACTCATGACCCAAGAGTGAATTTGTGAAAAGTAATTGATTCCCTCAAACCACCAAAACATCTCGGTCTTGAATGTAGTCTTTGAGCACCCACAACCCTCTAGGATTCAGAACTCCAAAGATTCACAATCTTAGTGAAGTTTCTTTTCATTTCAGTCTTAAAGTATCTTCAGACCTTTGTCCTATGGCTCTTTAGTTCTGGATGCCACAACCAAGCAAAACAACCTTTCAGCATCTATCCTGTTAACCCCTCCAAGAATTTTCTATGTTGAAATCACTTCTTCTGAGAACATAAACCATTTTCTCTCAGGAAACAGACGGCTAAACCTTTTTGCACCCTCTACAGCAGAAAAAGAGGCCATTTGGCCTGTCATGTCTGTGCCAGCCATGAAACGCCTATATTCAAATCCAATTTACCAGCACTTGGTCCGTAGCCTTGTCCGCTATGGTGTTTCTAGTGCTCATTTAAATGCTTAATATTGTGAAGCTATGTTCTGAGTCAATTGTATCTTTCCTTGGGTAAGTAGACAAAAACTGTGCACAGTACTTAACATGTTGCCATATCAAAGCCTGTTATAATTGCATAACATCATTGTCATGTCTAATTGCTTTATCCACATGTTAACTTTATGTATTTTCTGGTAAAGGACCCCCAAACGCCTCAGAATTACCAACATTTGCTAGTCTTTTAAAAAATATGCTTCTCCATTTTTAGCACACTGTTCTAAATGGCTGGCTTTGAAAGCAGACCAAGGCAGGCCAGTAGCATGGTTCAATTCCCATACGAGCCTCCCTGAACAGGCGCCGGAATGTGGCGACTAGGTGCTTTTCACAGTAACTTTATTTGAAGCCTACTTGTGACAATAAGCGATTTTCATTTCATTTCTTCCTACCATAAGACATTGGAGCAGAATTAGGCTATTCGGCCCATTGAGTCTACTCTGCCATTCAATCATGGCAGTTTTAAAATAAATGTACAGTACTTAATTTTTTTTCCAATTAAGGGGCACTTTAGCATAGCCAATTCACCTACCTTGCACCTCTTTTTGGGTTGTGGGTGATACCCACGCAGACACGGGGAGAATGTGCAAAGTGCACACGGACAGTGACCCAGAGCCGGAATCAAACCCGGAAATCATGGCTGAGATGTTTCTCATCCCCATTCTCCGGCCTTCTCCCCATAACCCCTGATGCACATTGACTCATACCAATTTATGCAGATGCACCACAGAAAGCATCCTATTTGGCTGCATCACAGTCTGGTATGGCAACTGCTCCGCCCGAGGGGGTAAGAAACTACAGAGAGTTGTGAGCACAGCCCAGTCCATCACATGAACCTGCCTCCTATCCATTGACTGTTTATACCGCCCACTGCCTTGGGAAAGCGGGCAGCATAATGAAAGACCTCTCCTGGCCTGGGTATTCACTCTTCCAACTTCTTCCATTGGGCAGGACATAGAAAAGTCTGAGAACACACTAACAAGTTCAAAAAGTGCTTCTTCCCCACTTGCCAGACTCCTGAATGATCCCCGTAAACATCTTTGCTACTGAGTAGTACTGCACTCCTATATGCTACACTCGATGCCCATGCTATGTAGTTACATTGTGTATTTATGTATGCCCTATATTTTCATGTATGGAATAATCTGTCGACTGTACGCAGAACAATACTTTTCACTGTACTTCAGTACACGTGACAATATAACAAATCCAAATCGCCTTATTAATCAAGAAGCTATCTATCTCTGTCTTAAAGACACTCAGTGACTTGGCCTCCACAGCCTTCTATGACAATGAGCTCCACAAATTCACCACCCTCTGGATGAAGAAATTCCTCCTCATTTCAGTTTTAAAGGGTTGTTCCTTCAGTCTGAGGGTGTAGCCTCGGATTCTAGTTTCCCTACTAGTGGAAACATCCTCTCCACATCCACTCTAACTAGGCCTCACCGTTTCCTGCAAGTTTAAATAAGATACCCCTTCATTCTTCTCCACTCCGAGTACAGACCCAGAATCCTCAACCACTCCTATGACGAGCTCTTTGTTCCAGGGATCATTCTTGTAAACCTCCTCTGGATCCTTTCTAAGGCCAGTCACTGAGTGTCTTTCAGACAGATAGATAGGTTCTTGATTAATAAGGCGATTTGGAATTGTTTTATTGTCACTCAGTAGTGAAGACGTTTGCGAGGGTTATACATGGCCCAAAACTGCGCACAATACTCCAAATGGAGTCTGACCAGGGCCTTATGCAACCTCAGAAGTATATCCCTGCTCTTGTATTCTAGCCCTCTCAACTTGAATGCTAACATTGCATTTGCCCTCCCAGCAGCACCAACTCACCCTCTCTCAAAGCTGTCCCAGTCCCTAGTTTCATTTAATTCTTTTCATCCCATGGAGTGATCGGTGGTGCAGTGGTTAGCACTATTGCCTTACACCGCTGAGGACCGGGTTCAATCCTGGCCCTGGGTCACTATCCACGTGGAATTTGCACATTCTCCCCATGTCTGCTTGGGTCTCACCCACACAACCAAAAAGATGTGCAGGGTAGGTGAATTGGAAAAGTTTCTACAACTATATAAAATGAAAATGAGTGGATATGGTAAACATAGGTCCTTTAGAGGATGCGAAGAGGGGATTTAATAATGAGGAAATGGCCAAGGCATTGAACAGGTATTTTGTGTCAGTTTTCAGAGTGGAAGACAAGAATAACATGCCAATAATTGACAGTCAGGAGTCTATGGCAGGTGAGGACCTAGAAATGATCATTATCACTAAGGAGGTAGTGTTGGGCAAGCTAATGGGGCTAAAGTCCCCTGTCCCTGATGGAATGCATCCCAGGGTACTAAAAGAGATAGCGGGGGACATAGCAAATGCGCTCGTGGTAATTTACCAAAATTCGTTGGACCCTGGGGCGGTTCCGGCAAATTGGAAACAGCGAGTGTGACGTCACTGTTTTAAAAAGGAGATAGATAAAAGGCTATAGGCCAGTTAGCTTAACTTCTGTAGTGGGGAAAATGCTTGGATCTATCATCAAGGAAGAAATAGCGAGTCATCTGGATAGGAATTGTCCCATTGGGCAGATATAGCATGGGTTCATGAAATGCAGGTCATGTTTAACTAATTTGGCGGCGCAGTGGTTAGCCCTGTTGCATCACGGCACTGAGGTCCCAGTTTCAATCCCGGCCCTGGGTCACTCCGTGTGGAGTTCGCACATTCTCCCCATAGATTTTGAGTTGGGGACCAAGTATAATGTGTCACAATTCGCACATGACACTAAGATGAGTGGTAAAGTGTGCAGAGGACACTGAAAATCTGCAGAGGGATATAGATAGTTTAAGTGAGTGGGAGGTGTAGTTCAGTGTTGGTAAATGTGAGGTCATCCACTTTGGTAGGAATATCAGCAAAATGGACTGTTGCTTAAATGGTAAAACATTGCAGCATGTTGCTGTGCAGAGGGACCTGAGTGCCCTTGTGCATGAAATGCAAAAAGTTGGTTTGCAGGTGCAGCAGGTAATTAAGAAGGCAAATTGAATTTTTGTCCTTCATTGCTCGAGGGATGGAGTTTAAAAACAGGAAGGTTATGTTGCAGGTGTATAGGGTGCTGGTGAGGCCACACCTGGAGTACTGAGAAAGGATGTACTGGCACTGGAGGGGGTGCAGAGGAGATTCACATGGTTGATTCCAGAGTTGAGAGTATTGGCTTATGAGGAGAGACTAGGATACCCTCATTGGAATTTAGAAGAATATGGGGGGATCTTATAGAAACATAAAGGGAATAGACAAGATAGAAGCAGGGAGGTTGTTTGCACTGGTGGGTGAAACTAGAACGAGGGGGCATAGCCTCAAAATAAGGGGGAGCAGATTTAGGACTGAGTTGAGGAACTTCTTCATCCAAATGGTTGTGAATCTGTGGAATTCCCTGCCCAGTGAAGCATTTGAGGATACCTTGTTGAATCTTTTTAAGGCAAAGGTAGATAGATTTTTAAACAGTAAAGAAATAAAAGGTTGGCTTGCGGTGGCGACTATGGAGGAGTACGTCGCACATTTGGTGGCTTCCACTCTGGTTGGGCGGACCTCCCCCCCCCCCCCGACTTTTTCTTCGATTTTAATCGGAAGATTTGTTGGCTGATTTGTTGGCTGAGGCAGCTGGACACAGTTTCCTCGCATTGGTTTATGGAAAAAAAGGATCAGAAGCATGCGAAAGGGCAGGAACAAGAAGCCAGTAGTGAGTGGTGTGTAGTGGTAGTGAGTAGGAAGCTGGAACGGGAGTCAGGGTGGCCGAGGGGCAGATCCTTGGGGTGGCAGCGCAGAGTGCAGCGGACCCAGTGATGCAGGCCATCCAGGATGGTTTTGCCAGACAGAAGAGGGAATGTCTAGACCGACCAAGGAGTCAATTGATTGCCTGGAAAGCAGACCGGGCGATTCAGAAGGTGGAGAAGGCGCTGCTGGAACAAGAGGAGCACCAAACAGCGGTGGAGCTGGAGGTGGGGCTGCTTTGAGAGCAGTAGAAAAGGCTCTTGGAAAAGGTGGAAGACCTTGAGAACCGGCCCTGCCGACAGAATCTAAGAATTGTCTGGCTTCCTGAGGGAACAGATGCAGGAGCATACGTGGCGGGTAGTTCAAAAAGCTGCTTGGCGAAGGGACATTCCCCTGACCGCTGGAGAAGGACAGGGTGTGTCAGGCGCTTGCCAGGAAGCTGCGGATGGGGCACCCTCCGAGGGCGATGGTGGTGAGATTCCACAGATTCCTGGATAAGGAATGTATTCTGCAGTGGGCCAAGCACACGCAAAATTGCAAGTGGGAAAATAGCATCCTGCGGGTATACCAGGACCTGAGCGTGGAGGTACGAGGAAGAGGGCAGGCTTCAACCAGGTTAAGGCGATTTTCTTTAAGAAGCAGGTGAAATTCGGCCTGCTGTACCCGGCGCGCTTGTGGGTCACTCATGAAGACCAGCACCATTATTTTGAGTCGCCTGATGAGGCGCTGGACTATGCAAAAAGAAAAGGACTGGTGGGAGCTTGAGAACTTTTGGACTCAAGTGACAATATGTTGGCCTATATTAAGCCCTTTTTCTTTGTCTGTTCTTTTTCCGGGGGGGGGGGGGTTTTGTTTATTTGTTTTTCCATCTCCCCCTTGGATTGTTGGTGAGGCTGCAGTTAGGGGGGGTGTGTGTTTTTCCCTCTCTTACTGTTGTTAAAATTGGCTATGTTTTTTTTCGCATTGCTTTGTACAAGTCTTCTCTTTGGAGCTCTGTTAGGGGAGAGGGGGGTTGTGGGGGGAGAATCGATTTTTCGTTTTGTTTTTGGTTCTTTTTTGTTTGTGGGGTAGATGTTGGTAATTGTTCTTCTTGTGTTGTAGTTCGGGTAATTATACTCTTGTGCACTTCGGTAGGATGGAGACGTGCCTGTCTGGGTTTCGGTGGGTTGTGCTTTTGATCTTTGTTTCAGCTTGCTGCTGGGTGTTTGTTGGGGGACGGCTGGATGAGGAAACTTGTTTGCAGGAGCAGGGGAAGGGGAGTGAGGGAAACAATGGGTGGGAGACTTCTTGGCGCCAGAGGCAGGGGTTCACCAAGCTAGCATGAGTGGGCTATCTCACAGAAGCACAGTGGGAGGGGGGGGGGTGTGTAAAGATTAGTCTATTAGCTGGGTTGGGATTTAGAGTAGTGTTGCTGGGGGGGAGGGGGGGGATGGGTTCTGCTGGCATGGGAGGGACTTTGATGGAAGGTCACTGAGGGGGTCAGGGATGGGGGCCGCCCCGTGGAGGGCCAGAGGAGGTGCGGCGCACGGGCTAGAGGCAGGCCCAAGAAGGGTGATGGCTGACCGGTGGGGAGTGGTGGGTACTTTGCCCCCCAACTAGGCTGGTCACTTGGAATGTCCGGGGGCTCAATGGGCCGGTGAAGAGGGCTTGTGTGTTTGCGCTCCTTAGGAGTTTGAAGGCAGATGTGGTGCTGCTGCAGGAGACACATCTTAATGTGGTGGATCAGGTCAGGTTGAGAAAAGGCTGGGTTGGGCAGGTTTTCCACTCGGGGCTGGACTCTAAGACAAGGGGTGATTTTGATCAATAAGTGGGTGGTGTTTGAGGCGGGTAGGATAGTCTTGGATGTAGGAGGGAGATTTATTATGGTTAGTGGTAGGCTGCAGGGGATGAAAGTAGTGTTGGTCAACGTATACGCGCCAAATGGGGACGATGGGAATTTTATAAAGTGGGTGCTGGGGAAGATTCCAGACCTGGATTCACACAGGCTGATTATGGGTGGGAATTTCAACACGGTTATTGATCCAGGCCTGGACCAGTCATGTTCGAGAATGGGTAGGGTGCCAGCAATGGCAAAGGAGCTGAAAGGTTCATGGAGCAGTTGGGGAGGGGGAGGATCTGTGGAGATTTAGGCAGCCGAGAGCCAGGGAATTTTCTTTCTTCTCCCACGTTCACAAGGTGTATTCCAGGATTGATTTCTTTGTTGTGGACAGGGCCCTGTTGGCGGGGGTGATGGACATGGGCTATTTGGCAATTATGATCTCGGATCATACTCCGCGCTGGGTGCACCTGCAGGTCAGTATGGATAGCAAGCAGCGCCCGCACTGGAGATTGGATGTGGGGCTTTTGGCAGACAAAGCGGTGTGCGAGAGGCTGAGGAAGTGCATGCTGGGGGGGGGGGGGGGGGGGGGGCGGGGGCGGGGGGGGGGGGGGGGCGGGGCGACTGCTCGAGTTGCCGGTGCCTTGAGCCGGCCCTGACTAGGGAAATAGGGAAAGTGGTTGTATAGATGTATAGAACAGTACAGCACAGAACAGGCCCTTCGGCCCTCGATGTTGTGCCGAACAATGATCACCCTACTCAAACCCACGTATCCACCCTATACCCGTAACCCAACAACCCCCCCTTAACCTTACTTTTTAGGACACTACGGGCAATTTAGCATCGCCAATCCACCTAACCCGCACATCTTTGGACTGTGGGAGGAAACCGGAGCACCCGGAGGAAACCCACTCACACACGGGGAGGACGTGCAGACTCCGCACAGACAGTGACCCAGCCGGGAACCGAACCTGGGACACTGGAGTTGTGAAGCATTTATGCTAACCACCATGCTACCATGCTGCCCCTACCGTTGATAGAGATGGGAACTTAGTTGGGGACTCAGAGTGGGTGAGCAAGACCTTTTGGGACTTCTATAGTATGCTGTATAGATTGGAACCCCCTGGGGGGCCGGAGGGGATGAGGCACTTTTTGGGTGGGCTGACTTTTCCAAGGGTGGACGGGGAGCTGGTAGAGGGGCTGGGGGTCCCGGTCGGGCTGGAGGAGATAATGGAGGGCCATGCAGTCGGGGAAGGCCCCAAGATCGGACAGGTACCCAGTCGAGTTCTATAAAAACTTCTCTGGGATATTGGGGCCAGTGCTGTTGAAAGTCTTTAATGAGGCCAAGGAAAGAGGAGTTCTGTCACAGGCCATGATTTCGCTCATTTTGAAAAGGGACAAGGACGCGTAACTGTGTGGCTTTTATAGGCCAATATCCTTGTTAAACGTGTACGGACAAAGAGGACGACGTCGCAATATTTCAGATTACACCGGAGGACGAGACAGCGATGTCCCCTCTCCCACTGCTGTTTGTGCTGGCGATACAACCGGTGACGATTGCTCTGAGGGCCTCAAGAGACTGGAAGGGGCTGGTCCGGGGGGGCTGGTCGGGGATGGGGGTGGGGCGGGGGGGGGGGGGGGGGGGGGTGGAACATAGAGTCTTGTTGTATGCAGATGACTTGTTGCTGTATGTCTCTGACCCAATGGAGGGGATGGGGGAAATTTATGGGAATCCTAGGGGAATTCGGCCGGTTTTCGGGTTACAAGCTCAATATGGGGAAGAGCGAACTGTTCATGGTGCAGGCGAAGGGTCAGAAGAGGCGATTGGGGGAACTACCGTTTAGATTGGTGGAGGACAGTTTTAGATACTTGGGTATTCAGGTGGCGAGGGATTGGGATAGGCTACACAAATTGGAACTGGTGGACCAAATGAAGGAGGATTTCCGGAGATGGGATGCGCTCTCGCTGTCTCTGGCGGGTAGGGTGCAGTCGTTAAAAATGCCGAATTTCAGTAATTACTACTGGACGGCCAACATAGTCATGGTGAGGTGGTGGCTGGGGGGGGGGGGGGAGCCAGCGTGGGTGCAAATGGAGGCGGCCTTGTGTAAGGGCACAGGTTTAGGGGCACTGGTGATGATGCCCCTGTCGTTCCCGCCGGCGCGGTACTCCACCAGTCCGGTGGTGGTGGTGGTGGCCCTGAGAATCTGGGGGCAGTGGAGGAGACATGTGGAAGCAGAGGAGGCATCGGTCTGGTCCCCAATCTGCGATAATCACCGGTTTGCCCCCGGGAAGATGGATGGGGGTTCCGTATTTGACAGAGAGCGGGAATAGAGAGGATGGGGGACTTGTTCATAGAAGGAAGCTTCCCGAGTATGAGGGCGCTGGAGGAGAAGTTGGCTGGAGGGAATGATCTCCGGTATTTACAGGTGCTGGACTTTTTGCGGAGGCAGGTGCCAACCTTCCCACGCCTGCCGTTAAGGGGGATTCAGGATTCGGTGGTTTCTAGAGGATGGACAGGGGAGGGGAAGGTCTCGGATATATATAAAGAACTTATGGGGTCAGAGGAGACACAGACTGAGGAACTGAAGCTTAAGTGGGAGGAGAAGCTGGGGGGTGAGATGGAGGAGGGTCTGTGGGCGGACGCGCTAGGAAGGGGCAACTCCACCGCAACATGTGCTAGGCTCAGCCTGATCCAATTTAAGGTTGTTCACCGGGCTCGCATGACAGTGGCCCGGATGAGCAGATTTTTTGGGGTGGAAGACAGGTGTGCGAAATGTGAGTGGTTGGGGGGGCATGTGAACCATGTCCACATGTTTTGAGCATGTTCAAAACTGAGGGGATTTTGGCAGGGGTTTGCCGACACCATGTCCACGGTATTAAATATGGGGGTGGAAATGAGCCCAGAAGTGGCGATTTTTGAGGTATCGCAGGACCCGGGAATCCAGGAGGAGAAAGAGGTAGATGTTCTGGCCTTTGCTTCCCTGGTAGCCCGGAGGTGGATATTGCTGGCATGGAGTGACCCAAAGCCCCCAAAATCGGACACCTGGCTATCTGATATGGCTGGCTTTCTCTGCCTGGAAAAAATTAAGTTCGCCATGAGAGGTTCTCTGTTAGGGTTCGCCCGGAGGTGGCAACCATTCGTCGACTTCCTCGCAGAGAATTAAACGTCAGCAGAGGGGGGGGGGGGGGGGGGGGGGGGGGGGGGGGGGGGGGGGGGGGGGGGGGGGGGGGGGGGGGGGGGAGGGGGGTTTTAGGTTAGTGTAGCGTAGGGGGGTAAGTAATGGCAGGACCTGCGGGAGAGAGTGGCGGAATTTGCACTATGTATATATTTTTTCTTTTCTTGTTATTTATATTGTGGATTTTGTTGCTGTTAAACTGCAAAAGAAAATACCTCAATAAAACGTTTATTTAAAAAAAAAGAAATAAAAGGTTATAGTGAGCTGGCGGGTAAGTGCAAGTGAGTCCACAAAAAGACCAGCCATGATCTTGTTGAATGGCGGAGCAGGCTGGAGGGGTCAGATGGTCTACTCCTGCTCCTAGTTCTTGTGTGTGTGTATATATATATTATAATAAATTTAGAGTACCAACTCAATTTGTTTTCAATTACGGGAAATTTAGCGAGGCTAATTCACCTAATCTGCACATCTTTGGGTTGTGGGGGCGAGATCCACGCAGACATGGGGAGAATGTGTAAACTCCACACAGACAGTGAACCGGGGCCGGGATCGAACCTGGATCCTTGGCACCATGAGGCAGTAGTTCTAACCACTGCGCCACCGTGCTGCCCTATGTTCTTATATATAGCACGGTAGCATGGTGGTTAGCATAAATGCTTCACAGCTCCAGTGTCCCAGGTTCGGTTCCCGGCTGGGTCACTGTCTGTGCGGAGTCTGCACGTCCTCCCCGTGTGTGCGTGGGTTTCCTCCGGGTGCTCCGGTTTCCTCCCACAGTCCAAAGATGTGCGGGTTAGGTGGATTGGCCATGCTAAATTGCCCATAGTGTCCTAAAAAGTAAGGTTAAGGGGGGGTTGTTGGGTTACGGGTATCGGGTGGATACGTGGGTTTGAGTAGGGTGATCATTGCTCGGCACAACATAGAAGAAGAGAACACTACAGCGCAGTACGGGCCCTTCGGCCCTCGATGTTGCGCCGACCTGTGAAACCATCTGAAGCCTATCTGACCTACACTATTCCATTTTCATCCATATGTCTATCCAGTGACCACTTAAATGCCCTTAAAGTTGGTGAGTCTACTACTGTTGCAGGCAGGGCGTTCCACACCCCGACTACTCTCTGAGTAAAAAAACTGCCTCTGATATCTGTCCTATATCTATCACCCCTCAATTTAAAGCTATGTCCCCTCGTGTTGGTCATCACCATCCGAGGAAAAAGACTCTCACTGTCCACCCTATCTAACCCTCTGACTATCTTATATGTCTCTATTAAGTCACCTCTCAGCCTTCTCCTCTCTAACGAAAACATCGAGGGCCGAAGGGCCTGTTCTGTGCTGTACTGTTCTATGTTCTATATATCAATGAAAAATCCATGTTGCTTAAATAAGCGGAGGCAATGGTAGAGTGGTATTCTTGTTAGACTAGTAAGTACCATCCCACCATGGCAGATGGTAACATTTGATTTCAATATATATCCAGAATTAAAAATGTAATGCTGACCATCAAATCATTGTCTATTGTTGCAAAAACCCATTTGTCCTTTAGGTTGTCCTTACCTGGTCTGGCCTACATGTCGTTCCAGCTCCACAGCAATGTGGTTGACTCTTAAATGCCTTCAGGGATGGATGATAAATGCTGACTCAGCTACTGACGCCCACATCCCATGAACAATTTTTTTAAAAAGCAGCTAATCTCAAGGACTTTGTGCTTGTGAGCATGTTGTGGGTATGGGTTTGAAAGGACGTGAGAAGTGAGGGAGGCAAAGATTGCTGGATGGGAGGTGAGAAAGGGGTGCTGCCCCAGGCTCGAATGCAGCTTTCAGTGGCCTCTCAAATGTCTCCTTGATCTTGCTCAAGACATGTACCATTCGATGGAGGATCGTGGACACCACACATCAGTCGATCTCTCCCGCCAACTTTTATCAGAGTGTCGCATTTGGCTTCAAAGTCCTTCTGCTACTATGGATGGTCATCTGAGAACTTACGGAGGTCAGGGAACTGAGCCCAGACCTCTGAGAGGTGCTGACATCTCCTTACCAAATTCTGCCCCAGTTTCTCCTTGGATGCACTTGCTGCAATGAATAAGCACCTCCACCACCAGGGTGTCCAAGTTACTCTACGTGAGCGAAGAGCCACCTGGCTTTGGATGCCAAGTCTAGAAGCTGCTTTCAATGCTTAATGAACAGCCCTCCTTTGTCATGGACCTCTTCTGAATGTCCACATTTAAGTGGGGCCATTCTTTCCATGACTCTGATGATGATACAAAATTTTCTCCGCCTTTCCCTGTTTGTCCTGGGGAAACCCCCAGGCAGTCCACAGCCAGCCAATGGACTAGATAATCTTACCGACTTCCATACCAATTGTTGTCAAGCGAGTCTGACCCAGTAAAAGCAGCTCACCACTATCTCCTCAAAGGTAATTTGGGATGGGGCAATAAATGCTGGCCTCGTCAGCAGCGCCAATATCCCTTGAAAGGATCAATTAAATCAAATGTAATTCTTAGAACCCTTTTGGATTTGGATTTGTTTTGTTTATTGTTACATGTACCCAGGTACAGGGAAAAGTATTTTTCTGTGAGCAACTCAAACAGATCTTTTACTACATGAAAAGAAAAAGAAAATACATAATAGGGCAACACAAGGTACACATCTTAGTTTTAAGAAAGTCATCTTTGTTTTCAGAATTCAGAGGTGCCTGCGACACCCACATCCCATAAACGAATAAAATTCAAATCCAACAGAGATTTAAGTGAATCCCCATGGCATATTAAGACATCAAAGCAAGTATCTCACCTGCTAATCAATTGAAACAATATCTGTTTCTGCTCCTCCTGATTTGTACAATTCCACAGGTACCTATACACCTCAAGTACCTGGTTGCTTTGGCTGATTTTCATGTTTGAGTGTAGACAATGAGCCTCGGCAGACTCAATCACCATGGAAACCAGGATACTCAATTCCAGTTCTTTTCCCTCTCAGCATAACTGCTACGATCCTCAAGATGCAGCCCTGAATCCTCGTCCCAGCTGAGGGTGTCCGATAGTCAGTAGTGAGACCCTTGTTCCCCTTGGTGGAGGCATCCATAATCTGGACGCAAAGATTTAGAGTAAGAGACAGGAGATTTAAGGGGAATTTATTTTTCAGCCAGAGGTTGGTGGGGATCTGGAATTTACTGTCCAAAAGTAAAGGTGACTCGAGTAGGTAGAGACAGAGGTGTTGAAGGCAGAAACCCTCATATGCATTTGAAGTACCATAACCAAAAAAGCTATGGGCCAAAGAGTTGGAAAGTGGACTTCGGCTCAATTCCTACTTGCCGATGGTCTAGAAACGATGGACTGAAAGGCCTCATTCCACGCTGAAAGTTTCTATGATTCTATAGTTTGGGGGGAACAAAATGTCACGTGTTCAATCACTTTCTCAGATGTCACTTAAGAACAAAGAAAAGTACAGCACAGGAACAGGCCCTTCGGCCCTCCAAGCCCATGCTGACCATGCTGCCAGACTAAGCTACAATCTTCTACACTTCCTGGGTCCGTATCCCTCTATTCCCATCCTATTCATGTATTTGTCAAGATGCCCTTAAAGGTCACTATCATCCTTGCTTCCACCACCTCCTCCGACAGCGAGTTCCAGGCACCCACTACCCTCTTGTGTAAAAAAACATGCCTCGTACATCTACTCTCAACCTTGCCCCTCGCACCTTAAACCTATGCCCCCTAGTAATTGACCCCTCTACCCTGGGGAAAAGCCTCTTACTATCCACGCTGTCTATGCCCCTCATAATTTTGTAGACCTCTATCAAGTCGCCCCTCAACCTCCGTCATTCCAGTGAGAGCAAACCAAGTTTATTCAACCGCTCCTCATAGCTAATGCCCTCCATACCAGGCAACATCCTGGTAAATCTCTTCTGCACCCTCTCTAAAGCCTCCACATCCTTCTGGTATTGTGACGACCAGAATTGAACACTATACTCCAAGTGTGGCCTAACTAAGGTTCTATACAGCTGCAACATGACTTGCCAATTCTTATACTCAATGCCTTCTTGACTACCTTCTCCACCTGTGTTGCCCCTTTCAGTGACCTGTGGACCTGTGCATCTAGATCTCTCTGACTTTCAATACTCTTGAGGGTTCTACCATTCACTGTATATTCCCTACCTGCATTAGACCTTCCAAAATGCATTACCTCCCATTTGTCCGGATTAAACTCCATCTGCCATCTCTCCGCCCAAGTCTCCAAACGATCTAAATCCTGCTGTATCCTCTGACAGTCCTCATCGCTATCCGCAATTCCACCAAACTTTGTGTCGTCTGCAAACTTACTAATCAGACCAGTTACATTTTCCTCCAAATCATTTATATATATTATGAACAGCAAAGGTCCCAGCACTGATCCCTGCACACCACTAGTCACAGCCCTCCAATTAGAAAAACACCCTTCCATTGTTACTCTCTGCCTTCTATGACCTAGCCAGTTCTGTATCCACCTTGCCAGTTCACCCCTGATCCCATGTGACTTCACCTTTTGTACCAGTCTACCATGAGGGACCTTGTCAAAGGCCTTACTGAAGTCCATATAGGCAACATCCACTGCCCTACCTGCATCAATCATCTTTGTGACCTCTTTGAAAAACTCTTTCAAGTTAGTGAGACACGACCTCCCCTTCACAAAACCGTGCTGCCTCTCACTAATACGTCCATTTGCTTCCAAATGGTCACTAATACATCCATTTGTTTCCACCTCTCCCCCCACCCCATAAAACACAAACAGAAAAGGCAAACAGCATCTCCCACACATAACCTGAAGTACAATAAGTCAAAAATTTGGGTTCTTGGATGGAGGCGGGTTTGTGTGATGGACTGGGCAGTGTTCACGACTCTGATGTTTCTTGCAGACTTGGGTCAAGCAGATGTCATACCAGGCTGTGATGCAGCGAGATAGGATACTTTCTATGGTGTACCTGTAAAGGTTGGTAAGAGTCAATGCGGACATGCCCAATTTCCTTAGTTTCCTGAGGAAGTATAAGCGCTGTTGTGCTTTTTTGGTCATGGCATCGATGTGGGTGGACCAGGACAGATTTTTGGTGATGTGCACACCTAGGGATTTGAAGCTGTCAACCATCTCCACCTCAGCCCCGTTTTTTGCTTTATGAAGTCAATAATAATAATCTTTATTATTGTCACAAGTAGGCTTACATTAACATTGCAATGAAGTTACTGTGAAAATCCCCTAGTCGCCACACTACGGTGCCCGTTCGGCTACACTGGAGAATTCAGAATTTCCAATTCATCTAACAGCACGTCTTTCGGGACTTGTGGGAGGAAACCGGAGCACAGAGGAAACCCACGCAGACACAGTGTGAACGTAGACTCTGCACAGACAGTGACCCAAGCTGGGAATTGAAACCTGTGACCAGTTGTTTCATTTTGCTGGCATTGAGGCTAATCTCCACAAGTCACTGGCCCCCAATCCATTGAAACATTTTTAAAAAGAGTATTCAATTATTTTTTTCCAATTAAGACGCAATTTAGTGTAGCCAGTCCACCTAACCTGCACATCTTGGTGTGGGGGTGAAACCCAAGCAGACACGGGAGGAACGTGCAAATTCCCCACAGTGACCCAGGATGGAACCCAGGTCCTCAGTGCCAGCTGGCCCCCTATCCATCCCACCGGCGCACATCCCCCGCAACAGTACAAAACTGACCCCATTTCCAGTTCACACCAGCTTTGACAAAGAGTCATCCAGACTTGAAACATTGGTTCACTTCTCTCTTCACAGTTGCTGTCATACCTGCTGTGCTTGTCCAGTATTTTCTGCTTTTTTACTGTATCATACCAGTTTTTAAAAAAAATCATACATCTGTGAGGTGCACTTGACTGACTTTTATGGACAATATATTTGTTCATAGCTCAATCTGTTTCCACACAGGATCAGTTTTCTGTTTTTTGGTGTTTATTCTGGATCCAGTTGATCTCTGTATTACATATGTAGCAGTTTTTATATAAATTACTCAGTGTTTGTGCTGTCATGGGACTTTTTGTACTCTCTGACCTTGAAGTTCAGAGGTCACAATCAGTTTTTTAACTTTTACCATATTGAAAATGATAGTTTGTATCCTGTTCAGGACAAAGCAGTCAGCTTGATCTCCCTGTCACTGTTGAAAGATGCATTCCCTCCACCATAGGTTACCTTACATTATCTCTTGTGTCTTCCACCCTGTCTGTCACAGGACTTCTCTGTTGCTCTCCCCCCCCCCCCGCATAGCTGGGGTCAGGAAATGTCCCGCCTAGGCGCACCAGCCTTCTGAAGCAGACATAGATTGGAGATGGCCAAGGGGCCTGCTGAGTGCTGAAGGTTTAAAAGGCTCGCCATGGTTTTCTGGGTCATCATCCCAGTTGTTTGGGTCAATATTAATCCCTCAATCTCACACCCTATCCATGACAACTCATGCCCCCCCCCTCACCCTTTTCCCTTGCACATTTCATACCAGCTCAGCCAGTATCCACTATAGGCAGACCTCAGGAACCATGTTGAGATAAATGTAAAGTTCTAAATATCTACAACTTTCTTCATATTAGAGAACAAACCCATTCATGAGAGCCCATTTAAAACATCTCAAGTACTTAAACTTATATCAAAACAATTAGTCTTCATAACTTCACATCAAAGCCAATTAATAAACTGTTGGAGCTGACAATCAAACTGTGACTTTACAAACCCCAGGTTAAGCGAGTTAAGGCCCTTGTCACACTGAAAATGGGGTATGTTAGAACTTAGCAATGAATTCAAATAGTCCTTTAGAGTTTGGGTTTCCCTCCTGCGTGGGTCACGCCCCACCCTCGACTGGTAAAAGTGGAATTTGTCGGAAATTAGGCCAGAACCTTTGACTCCAGTCTCTTATTTTTCAAGGCCCACAGAGCCTACATGACTCCGCTAAAGACCATATATTAATTCTCTTTCTCCCTGCACAGATGCTGAGTATTTCCAGCTGATGCTGACCTGCTGAGTATTTCCAGCATTTCCTGATACTTATTTCAGATTTCTGGCATCCAGAAAATGTTGCTTCTGTGTTATTGTAGAGTAAGAGGTCCTTGTTACAATCTTCATTAAAACACACAAACTCTTTAATGTCGTTGTGACTTTTCTCCTGGACTACTACTACAGCAATGCTGGCAGCTCTTGGAGGTTAACCTTTACTGCCAGAAGACTTTAGGACACCCTTGGAGGATTGACAACTTTACCAATGTTCCCAGAACTAATTTATGCAGTATTTTCATTGAACCTCAATTTACATTTATATCACACCAGCTGGAAATTCTATATAATTTCCTCTGGGACGTGAAATAAGCAACTGCCACAATTCCAAATTCTCTGAAGCTTGGCAAAAGCATGGTTCATGGTGAAAAAGGTCACAGACCTGAAACGTTACCTTTGTTTCTCAATCCACCGATGTTTAAGCCCCCTCTCTCCATTCCACCCCCTCCCTCCCACTCCCCTGCCTCCATTCCATTCCCCTCCCTCCATTCCACTCCCTCCATTCCACTCCCCTCCCTCCCTCCCTCCTTTCCTCCATTCCACTCCCCTCCCTCCCACTCAGCCCGCTCCAAAAGGTGTGCCAAAGAAGCAAATCCGCGCGTTTCCCAACCGGAAACCCGGGATAAACAGGGATATCCACTGCTTGCTGAAATCTAGGTCTGAGGCGCTCAAGTCTGGCGACCTTGACCAATACAAGAAAGCCAGATATGATCTAAGGAGATCCAAAGATGCCAAAAGACAGTACCGGACCAATCTCGAGTCCCAGGCTAGCCACACGGACCCACGCTGTCTATGGCAAGATCTGCAAGACATAACGGGCGACAAGATGAAGGCATGTAAAATCAACGGCTCCAACGCACCCCTCCCTGATGGGCTCAACGCATTCTATGCACGCTTTGAGCAAGAGGTCAGCGAGAGCAAGCCCAGAAGCCTCGGATACACTTGTATCTGACATCACTATTG